>NC_053432.1:53890110-54542163 GCF_007990345.1 Gossypium hirsutum | reverse complement strand
AATGTCCAAATCAACATCTAAAGCTAATTAAAAATAATTGTAAAATAGCTCCTAATCTTCTCTATAAAGTCATTCCAACCCTTTCACTTTTCAAGCCTTCCATTTTCAAGCACCTAACTATTTTTACCAAATCCATTCAAACACCTCATCCTACAATCAAGGGTAAGCCATGGGAAGAGAAAACCAAGGCTCTCCCATACTATTTTAGCCATCCCATTCTATTATAAATAGTCACCCTCTTTTCCTTTCAAAAGCAAGCAATTCACTCACCTCTCATCCATTTCTATCATTCTCTCTTCTCCCATTTTCTCACTTATTTTTTCCTTTTCCATTTTCGATTGCTTCTCTATTGAAAAAGAGCTTTGCAAGTCCTTGAAGTAGCGACATTCAACATCTTGGAGGCCTCTAGTCGGTAGAACAAAGCAGAAGGAAGAAAGGGGACACATAGTTGTTTTATTATGGAGAAACATCGAATTTGTCTTCTGGGTCCTTTCTCTTTTTTCTTTTTGATTTGTTTTGAGATTATGAACATGTTTGCTAATTATTTTTTATGCTTCCAATTTAATTAAAATGACTTAAATTGTGTTTGTGTTAGATCACATTCTGTTTGCTTAAATTATTGAAATTATGTTTTTATGTTATAGGCCTTGGTTAATTGTTCATTTAGATAAAAGCACGTTTATGTTGTTCTTGCATTGTAATTGTGAGATGACAATTGAATTAATTATTTAATCAAATTGAAATTATAATTAATTGGCACACTATATAAATGGTTCATGTTTAATATTTTTAGGATAAATTAGATTAAATGATTTATAGTATTAATCGATATTATTGCATTGCATAACCAAAAGAAATATGCTAGAAAGGTTTCAGTGCAGAAATATATTGTTACTTCACTATATCTTATGTCTGCTTATGAAAATTATTTAATCAATTTAACATAGAAATATACTAGAAAGGTTTAAAAATGTAATAAGTATGACGGCATTAGTTAACGAAGAACCAAGTTGACATGGAATTATCTGTAACATCATGAACATTGTTTTAATAATTATAAGTCAAAGAACAAGATTAATCTAACACATTTATGTCATATTGATTAAACTATTCACATTCCTTTTACCTTGTGTTTACAACTTTAGTTTAATTTACTATTTAGTTAATTTTAGTTTATATAATTGCTCACTCCTTTTGAATTTAAATCTTCTCACCAATTTGCTTAAGTCAAATTTATTTTACAAAGAATTGCTTTTACAGTCCCTGTAGAGATGTTACTCTATACTTATAACTTTATTACTTGTCACAACTGTGTACATTTGCATATTTTCGATGTTCCAGGAATACATCATGAATACGGTCCAGTTCAGGAGATAATTCTAATTGGTGTGGCATTGGACTGACTTTCTTAAGAATTTTGTAAGGTCCAACGAACCTAGGACTTAACTTGCTCTTTCGTCTAAACCTTAACACTTTTCACCATGGAGACACTTTTAGAAGGATTTGATCTCTGACATTGTATTCAATGTCCTTTCTCTTTAGGTCTGTATACGATTTCTACCTATCCAAAGCCATTTTCATTCTATCTTGGATTAATCTAATTTTCCCTTCAGGCTCCTGTACTACTTCGGGACGCAAAAATTTCTTTTCACCAAGTTCAGTCCAACACTGTGGTATTTGCTACTTACAACCATACAAAGCTTCATAAGGTGACAACTATATATTTGACTGGCAGCTGTTATTGTAAGTAAATTTAGCTAGAGGTAAGTGTTCCTTCTACCTAACACGAAAATCAATAATGCAACCTCTTAACATATCTTTCAATAACTGAATAACCTCTTTGAGTTATCTATCACTCTATGGATGGAAACCAGTACTAAAATCCAAACAATTACCTAGTGCCTCAAGTAGCTTCTTCTAGGACCAAGATGTAAAACGGAGATCTTGATCTGAAATAATTGATACCGGTACCCCATGTAGTCACACAATCTCTGAAATATATAACTTAGCCAACTTTTGTAATGAATATTATGTATGAACAGGTAAAAAATGAGCTGACTTAGTTAATCGATCTACTATCACCCAAATTGAATCTTTCTTAGTGGGTGTTAAGGGTAACCCATTAATGAAGTCTATTTTTACTCACTCCCACTTCCACTGAGTTATCGTAATCAATTGTAACAAGCCAAAAGGGAACTGGTGTTACTCGCTCCCACTTCCACTGAGTTATCATAATTTGTCACTTCTCATTTCAGTCCAGGCCACCAGTATAGTCCCCTTAAATCACAATACATCTTATTTCCTCCAAGACTATAACACCCTAATTCGTATTCGTCGTCGAAATAAGGTTACAGAACATTACTAGACTTATCTCTTAAACAATCATCATTTCATATTCATTTCTCATATCCAAACAAAAGTCATTCAAATTTACATATAGACCCTAACACGAGCATTCAAGGCTAAAAATAAGCATTAAAAGTGATTCGGGACTAAATCGAATACTTATGAAATTTTTACAAAAAACATGATAAATTTTCAAAGTGTAAAGGACACACGCTCGTGTCACAGGCTGTGTGGACACTCGAAATGGGATCACATGGTTGTGTTCTAGCCTATTTTTGACCCCATGTAACTCACTGAATCAGGTCATACGGCCAGACCACACGCCTGTGTGCCAGGCCGTGTACCATTCGAAGTGGCTTCACACACTGGTGTGCCAGGCCGTGTGCTAGGTCGTGTGATAACTTGAGGGTATACTGACTTGTGCCACAAGGTCAAGTCACACACCCGTGTGCTAGGCCGTGTGAAGCTACTGACCTGGTTTCTAATTAATTATCAGGAGACACACGAAGGTGTGTCACACACGGCTGAGACACATGCCCATGTGGACAAAAATAGGCTATTTACCAGGCCTTGTTTCTCACCCAAAGTGGTACCAACCTATACATATCAAATAGCATATGACCATATCATCAATAGGTGTTCAAACCAATCACAACTAAGTCTATATCAATTTCATTACCAACAATCCTAATTTCTTTGGCATATCAAATGATCATTTTAAAACATGCCTAAATTTTCTCTAAAAACTACCAAAATGGTCAATTACATATATGCACTATCTTACCTAAAACTTAGCATGCAAATACATTCTCCATTTCAACTATTTGCTACCTTAAATACCAATTCACAATGAGGCAATCGCATAGCAATTATAAACCATATATCAAAGGGCCATTTATACCTATTTACATATCAAAATATATACCATTGTCAAACCACATCAATGGCTAAAACATAACAAACCATATAGGCTTTCATTATCCAAATGACCTATACATGCCACATAACCAAAATACATAAAGTCCAAAAGTACCAAAATAAGAGTTCGATAGTGTGATGCAATCTTTGACAACTTCCAAAACGAGCAAGCTTTTGCGTAACAGCCTGGTTTTAGCTAAATCAGAATAGTGGTTTTGAGGTCAAAAATCCGAGGTCGTAAAATTATTTTAATATTATTTTTGGTGTTTACAATATGTCAATATGTATGTGTGAAAATTTCATGAACTAATTTTATAGTTTAATAGCTCAATTTGAGAAAAAAGGACTTAATCACATAAAATGCAAAAGTAACATGCTATAAGTTAAAAGTGCTTAATTGCTATAGCTTATTAAATAAGAGGTCCTTATGTTGTAATTAGACCATTGATAGTGGAGATGGACATAAATGGCATTGAATTATGTGTTTTATAATGGTTTTAATTAAGGTTAAATTTGTAAAATGTTAAATAAATTAACGTAAATTAAAACATAATAGAAATTAAGCTTCATTTCATCCTTCTTGGCCGAATATTAAGGGGAAAAGAAATCTTTGAAGACCATTTAGGGTTAGGCACTTGTGTAGCTTAATTGAGGTATGATTTGAGCTCGGTTTTTAATGATTTCTATGTTTTTGTGATCGTTTCTTTGAGTACTAGCTAGCCCGTACCCTAATTTCTGAAATTGTTGATGATTTTTTTAAATTACATTGATGAATCCATGAGTTTTATGATGTTTGATAATGAATTATGCAAGCTTGGTGTTTGATATAAATGTTTTGTAAAGTGATTTTTGACGAAAATGTCTATTAGGGATTAAATTGTGAAAAGTGTAAATTGAGGGGCTAAATTATGAAATAAATGAAAAACTTGGGCTGCTAGGTACCTATATAGAATTTGGCCAAACATGGGTTTTGTCAAATTTTGTGAATTTTGTGTATTAATGAAATAGGGACTAATTTGAATAAATGTGTAACTTTAGGGGCTAAAGTGCAAAAATGCTAAAATATGTGTTTGTGGATGAAATTGAATGTGCTGATGAATAAAAGGGTTAATTTTGAATGTATATAGATTAAGAACGAAAGAAATCGGATTTACATCGGGGGAAAACGAAAGTTATCGAGTAGTCGGCCCCGTCCGTTACTTCCGATTATGAGGTAAGTTCATACGCAAATAAATGTCTTTGAATTGAATTATATATGTTTTATTATAATTGAATTGCTACGAATGTAAAATGAGCAAGTACGAGTATGAATCGACGAAGCTAAGACATCCGAAAGTCCCGTACGAACCCTAGGAAAAGTATAGGATACGAATGTTATAACATTAGGTTATCGAGATGTGATTACATGTAAGACCATGTCTGGGACACTAGTAACGTATTGATATTATGTATAAGACCATGTTTGGGACACTGGCATCGTTAATCTATTTCGTGTAAGACCCTGTCTAGGACAGTAGCATCGATATGTGATAGCATGTAAGACCATATCTAGGATATAGCATTGTACGAGCTTATGTGATTTTTGAGTATCCTTAACGATTCTGAATGGTTCAACGGGGAAAGTCAAGTTGAGAAAGATTATGTAAATAAGCTAAGTGACTCAGGTACATACGAAATTCATACGGGTATTAAAAAGGTAAAATATTTGATGAACTTAATTAAGACATTGAATATATGTTCAATGGAAAGGTTTGTGAATTTTGATTGATATTAGCTATGTTAAACATATTTGAATTGAAGTGCAAATGTTCATGTGATAGCTTTATTTGTATATGTCTTACTAAGCTTTAAAAGCTTACTTTGTGTGTTCTTTCCATGTTTTATAGATTATCGAAGCTAACTCAGACTCGGGGATCGTCAAGAAACGTCATCACACTATTGATCATCTCGTTGGTATTTTTTGGAGCTTTGTATATATGGTAAATGGAATGTATAGGCTAGTGTCATTTTGTTGTGTTTTGAGTTATAATATTAGCCATGAGATTTGGCCTGTAAATTTTGATATGTAAGGCCATTTAAGTTGGTTTGAATTATGGGTTTAATATGTGATACATAAGATGTATATAATGTCTTAAGTGTTGGCTTGTTTTGGTTTGGTATGTTGTTGCTATTATGGTTAGTTGTAAATTGGAGTATTAAGATTGGAATGATGACATGTTGTGGCTTGATTATGTGAGATTGAAATGTTAAGTTTTGTGGCATGAAATAGGTGATAAGGTGATGATGAAATGCATTTAGAAGTTATGCAAGATTAATGATATTGGTATATTGTTTTGTTATGAATTTGGTTGAGAATTTAAGTAGTGAAATGGTTGATTATGAAATAGCATGAAATTTTGTGAATTGGCATGTTTTAGCTACCCATATTTGTGATGAAATGATACCAATTTGATGGCTAGGTGATCATGAGAAAAGGGTGGTAAATTGGCCTTGTAAATGGCCTATTTTTGTCTACACGGGTAGAGACACGGGCGTGTGTGACACACGGTCATGTTACACAGTCGTGTGACCTCTGGGGTACCCTTCGAATTAAAGTCAGTATACCCTACAATTTTGACACGGCCTAGACACACAGATGTGTCTACTGGTCGTGAATGGCATACGGACTGGCATATGGGCATGTGGTCGGCCATGTGACTCAAGTCAGTAACCCCCTTAGATTTCACACGGCCTGGCACACTGTAACACCCCTAACCTATATCCGTCACCGAAAAAATCTAAATGTTTCGCATTCATTTTTCAATCATCATGAAATCATTGTCACACATCATTACAAAGTCCCTTACATAGGTCAACGAGACCTTAAACATGCTTTAGAAAGGGGTCGAGACTAAACCGAGCACATACAAATTTTCTCAGAAACTTAACAAAATTTTTAAAGTTATACAGGTCACACGCCCGTGTGAACAGGCCGTGTGCCTCACACAGCTTTCGACACGCCGTGTGTCTAAACCGTGGCAAAACAGGCCATACATACTGACTTAACCACATGGCCACAAGACACGCCTGTGTGCCTTGGCTGTGGTCGAAACTAACTTGGGTCACACGTCCAACCACACGCCCGTGTGTCTAGCCCGTGTATCCTTTGGAATGGCCACACACACCCATGTATCAAGGCTGTATGCCTCACATGGCCACCAAACACGCCTGTGTGTCCAGACCGTGCTCGAGATTTACTTGAAAAACTAAATCACAACAGACACATGGTCGAGACACACGCCCGTGTGCTCAACCATGTGGGGTGTAATGTAGGCCTGGTTTAAGCCACATTTCCCACCTATCTCAATCACACCAAAACCAAAATATTTTTGCATCATTTATAAGCAATCAAATCAACCATTTCATACATATTGCATAACATCCAAATACCATCCAATTCACTACTCAATTCCACAACCTAAATATACCAAAATCATTAAAACTCACATAAGTTTCAAAAGTATAATCTCATCATCATATCATCTATTTCATACCACAAAACTTGTCAATTCAACTTCCTTTATTTAAACTATCACATGAACATTATAAACATCACATTTCTTACTTATTAAACATACCAATTAGGCCAACTTAAGAGGTCATACATACTAATATTTGCAAGCCAAGTCTCATGGCTAACCACAACACAAAACATACCAAAATGACACTAGCTTATACATGCCATATACCATATATACAACTCTCAAAATAGTACCAAAATAGATGTCTGATAATGCGAATGAGTCGCTGACGATCCTCGAATTTGAGCTAGCTTTATAACACTATAAAACAAAGAATACTTCACACAGTAAGCTTTTAAACTTAGTAAGTTCATAATATAATACACTTAACTCATCAATCCACTAATTCAATCTCTTAACTAACACTTAATATTACCCATCACATTACTCATAATTACTCAAAGCTATAACATACTCATACCATAATATCATCAATCACATAGGTTCCATATATACCTGCACCATCACATTCTTACCTATCACATTTATCACTTCAATGCTCGATGCATAATGACGTTCAATCATCTTTAGACGTTCTTTGAACTCGCACACTTAGTGCCAATTATTTAGCTGAAGCTATAATGTTATCACACACTTAGTTCCATTTCATTAAATTGAACTAATATCGGTATCGCACACATACTGCCATTTATTCAACCATCACTATATATTCTCGCACACTCGATGCCATATTTAATAGCCGTAGCTATATCTTTTCTCGCACACTTAGTGCCTCAAATTCTATTCATATTTTACATACTCAAACTTATCAATCTCATTTCTATTTATTTCATCACATACAAACATTATACAAACAAAATGTATTATACACAAACTTACATCGGACATAAAAACGACAATATTTGTCGATCAATCGAGCACTTTGTTTTTGCCTCGATCTAAGTCCGAATTTCTCCTTTCTTGATCTATATATATATATATTCAAAATTAACTCATTTAATCACCAAAACATTCAATTTAATCCATAAACACATAGTTAGGGTATTTTACAAATTAGTCCTCATATTTTCACATTTTAACAATTTAGTCCCTATTTCACAAAAACACAAAATACACATAATTTCAATGAACCCATGTATAGAAGAATATCATAAAGACCTCTAGTAGGCCAAAAATTTCATTTATTTCACAACTCAACCCCTCAATTTACACCTTTCTAAATTAAATCCCTAATATGCATTTTTACTCAAAATCACTTTACAAAACATGTATATCAAGCACTAAGCTTTCAAAATTCATCATTAAACATCATAAAACACATGAATTCATCAATGGAATCTTAAAAAATAATCAACTAATTAAAAAATTAGGGAATGGGCTTCATAGATTTCTAAGCAACGTTCTCAAAAACGTAAAAATCATCAAAAACTGAGCTCAAAACATACCTTAATCACCAATCACAAGTGCCGAACCCTAGCTTGATATTTTCTTTTCTTTTTCTTTCTAATTTTTGGCAAAGATGGATGATAATGGACAAATTCTATGCATTTGTTTTATTAAATCAACATTTAATTATCGAATTACTAATATAACCTTTTTAATTTCATTTAAAATCCACTAACTCATGCCCATTTATGTCATTTTATAAATTCAATGGTACATTTACAACATAAGGACCTTTCCTTTATTAAGACATAACACTTAGGTGCTTTTAACAAATAGCTAGCCACTTTTACATTTTACGTGATTAAGTCATTTTATCAAGCTAAGCACACAATTAATAAAATTTCCACAGAAACTTTCACACATGCTTAAACACATACTGTAAACACAGAAAATAATAGTAAAATATTTTTTTCTAACTCGAATTTGTGGTCCCAAAACTACTATTCCAATTAGGGTCTAAACCAGGCTGTTACACACACGAGCGTTTCCTCGGCCGTGCGGTGCAAGTCAGTATGTATGCCCTGTTTTCACATGGCCTATGACACGGGCATGTCTGGTACCGTGTGAGGCACACAGCCTGTTCACACGGGTGTGTGACCTATGATTTCATGAAATTTTTCTAAGTGTTTGTAAATTTTTATATGTGATCGGTTTAGTCCCGAACCACTCTAAAGCATGTTTTAAGGTCTCGTAGACCTATTTAAGGGACTTTGTGTATATGTATGAATAATATGCGATATTGAATGTTTGATAATTGTGATATTTTCTGGTAATGCCTCGTAACCCTATTCTGGCGACAGATATGGGTTAAGAGTGTTACATTTAATTGGTATCATAGTTACAGTTTAGTCGATTCTAGGACTAACGTAGCGTGTGAGAGTCTATCTATACATGCCATATATATAAACTGCGATAGTGAGATGATTCCTGACAGTTAAAATGTGTTTTTCATATAGCAAATAGATCCCGATCGAGCTGTAGCTGACAATGTTAAAAGTAATGCGCTTGCTCCCGCTCAAGGGGCAGTGTAGTCTGATTCTAGGCTAGTATCTAGTAGCTAAGGAGAAGAGGCTAAGTAAGCCTTCTTCCAAATGATGAGTGATTGGTTCACGGAGTTCATTCGAACGAATCTGGCTGCTCAACAACCTCTACCCCCATCTGTTCTTCAACAAGTTCTAGTTGTGCCACAAGTGATAGATCCGATTCGATTGAGTAAGCCACCTGTTGATAAGATTCGTAAACACAGGGCTGAAGAGTTTCGGGCTACAGTTGATGATGATGCTGAGAAAGATAAATTTTGGCTTGAAAATACGATCAGAGTATTTAATGAATTGTCTTGTACTCTAGAGGAATGTATCAAATGTGTGGTATCTTTGCTAAGAGACAACGTATACTATCGGTGGAAAACATTGATATTAGTTGTCCCAAGGGAATGTGTCACCTGGAAATTCTTTCAGATCGAGTTCTGAAAAAAGTATATAAGCTAACGATTTCTCGATTAGAAACATAAATAGTTTCTAGAATTGAAACAAGGCAGAATGACTGTGACCGAATACGAAAGAGAATTTGTTCGATTGAGAAAATATGCTCAGGAATATGTTTCTTCTAAAGAGATTATGTGCAAGCGGTTCGTTGATGGGTTGAATGAAGACATAAAGCTGTTAGTTGGGACTCTAGAAATCAAAGAATTTGTTGTGTTAGTTGATAGGTCTTGTAAAGTTGAAGATATCAGTAAAGAAAAGAGAAAAACTGATTATGAAGTAAGAGATTTGAGAAAGAGATTAGCTAGTAAATCTTGTCAGTCTGCGTTAAAGAAATTTCGAGACTCGTTTAAGCGTTCCAATGCATCTGTGGGGCATTCAAATAGAGATCGAGTGAGACAACAGTCGAGCTTCAAAGCTCTAGCTACTTCGAATGCTAGTTTTGGCAGTGTAAGACCTAACCGAATTGAATGTAAACATTGTTGTAAAAGGCATTTCGGTGAATGTAGATTGAATGATCAGGCCTATTTTAAATGTCGATCATTGGATCATTTTATCCGTGTTTGTCCAGAGTTAACTGAACAAGATACAGTACAGAATGTGAGGCCGAGTAACACTTCAGGTAGAGGTGGACCACCTAGAAACACGAGAAATGTGAGTGGTAGTGAGAAAGTGACTAAAGACTCTGTTGTGAGGTCAAATGCGAGAGCACCTGTATGAGCCTACGCTATTCCCACAAGCGAAGAAGCGTCATCTCTAAATGTTATTACTGGTATTTTTACTCTCTATGATACTAAAGTTATTGCATTGATAGATCCATGATCAACTCATTCGTATATATGTGTGAATTTAGTATCCAGTAAGACTTTGCCTGTAGAGTCTACTGAATTTGTATTTAGAGTATCGAACTCCTTAGGCAAGTGTATATTGGTTGATCAAGTGTGCAAGAACTGTCTATTGATGATACATGATAGTTACTTTCCGGCTGATTTGATATTGTTGCCCTTTGATGAGTTTGATATAATCCTAGGTATGGATTGGTTAACGTTGCATGATGCTGTTGTGAATTGCAAACGAAAGATGATATATTTGAGATGTTAGAATAATGAAATTATTCAGATTGAGTCAGATTATTTGAATGGCTTGCTAGCAGTGATTTCATCGATGTTAGCTCAGAAATATATGAGAAAGGGTTGTGAAGCTTACTTGGCTTATGTGGTTGATACGAAGGTGGCTGAAAAGAAGATCGAATCTGTGCTAGTTGTGTATGAGTATTCAGATGTATTTCTTGAAGAGTTGCCGGGTTTACCACCGATACGAGAGGTTGATTTTGGTATTGAGTTAATGTCGAGAACAACTCCTATATCGATAAATCCGTACAAAATGGCTCCGACAGAGTTAAAAGAATTAAAAGCTTAGTTACAAGAATTAATCGATAGAGGTTTTGCAAGACTGAGTTTCTCGCCTTGAGGTGCTCCTGTGTTGTTTGTGAAAAAGAAAGATGGTGCGGTGAGAATGTGTATAGACTGCCAACAGCTTAACAAAGTGATGATCAAGATTAAATATCATCTGCCCAGAACAGATGATTTTTTTAATCAATTGAAAGGGCTACATTGTTTTCAAAGAGAGATTTGAAATAAGGTTATTACCAGTTGCGAGTTAAAAACTCAGATGTGCCAAAAACTGCTTTTAGAATGAGGTACGGGCATTACAAATTTTTAGTTATGCCTTTTGGACTAACGAATGCACCTGCTATTTTTATGGACTTAATGAATCGGATTTTCAGGTCGTACCTAGACCGATTTGTTGTTGTGTTCATAGTTGATATTTTAATTTATTCAAGAGATGAAACTGAGCATGCTGAACATTTAAGAATTGTATTGCAAACTCTTCGTGATAAATATTTATACGCAAAGTTCAGTAAATGTGAATTCTAGTTGAGTGAGGTTGGTTTTCTGGAGCATATTATGTCATCATTGAGTATTCGAGTCGATCTGAGCAAGATTTCTGCGATTATGGATTGGACGTCTCTGAGAAATTTATCTGAAGTTCGCAGTTTTTTGGGATTAGCTAGCTATTATCGACGGTTTGTAAAAGGATTTTTGATGATTGCAACTCCGTTGACTAGATTTCTTCAGAAAGATGTAAAGTATGAATGGTCTGAGAAATGTCAGAGAAGTTTTGATCAGCTGAAGATTCTTTTGACTAAAGATCTAGTGTTAGTACAACTAGAATCGAGTAAAGAATTTGTGATCTATAGTGATACATCATTGAATGGTTTGGGCTATGTTTTAATGCAGGAAGGAAAATTCATAGCTTATGCCTCGAGACAGTTGAAGCCACATAAGAAGAATTACCCTACACATGATTTAGAGTTAGCAGCTATTGTGTTTGCATTAAAGATTTGGCGCCATTATCTATTTGGTGAGAAATGTCATGTTTATTAAGATCACAAGAGTTTGAAATATTTTTGACTCAGAAAGATTTGAATTTGCGACAGCGGAAATGGCTAGAATTGCTAAAAGATTATGAGTTAGTATTGACTACCATCCGGGAAAAGCAAATGTTGTTGCTGATGCTTTAAGCCAGAAATCTTTGTTCACTCTTTACACAATGAATACTTAGTTGGCTCTATCTGATGATGGCTTGATTGTAGTTGAGTTTAAAGCAAAAACGTTGTTTGTGTAACAGATTTACGAAGCTCAGAAGACTAATAATGAAATGTTAGCTAAAAGAGTTTAATGTGATTCAAACCCTGATTTAGAGTTTCAAGTTGATTCAGATGACTATTTAAGATTCAGAGGCAGAATATATGTTTCAAGAAATTTAGAGTTGATTCAGATGATTTTGAATGAAGCAGATAATAGTTGTTTATCTGTTCATCCTGGAAGTACAAAAATGTATAACGATTTGAAACAGCTTTATTGGTGGCATGGTATGAAACAGGACATTTCAAAGTTCGTTTCTAAATGTTTGATTTGTCAGCAAGTCAAAGCTAAACATTAAGTGTCATTTGGTTTATTGCATCCTATTATGATTCCTAAATGGAAATGGGATAGAGTAACTATGGATTTTGTTTCGAGTTTACCCCTATCTCCGAGTAAGAAAGATGCTATCTGGGTTGTAGTTGACAGGTTGACAAAATCGGCTCATTTCCTTCCTGTGCGTACAGATTATTCGCTTGACAAGCTTGCCAAGTTGTATATCTTCGAGATTGTGAGATTACACGGAGTACCTATTTCTATTGTTTCAGATAGAGCTCCGAGATTCACATCGAGGTTTTGGAAGAAATTGGAAGATGCACTGGGTACAAAATTACATTTTAGTATTGCATTTCACTCACAGGCGGATGGTCAATCCGAGTGAGTTATTCACATACTCGAGGATATGTTATGTTGTTGCATTCTTGATTTTGAATGTACGTGGGAAAAATATTTGTCGTTGATTGAATTCGCGTATAACAACAGTTTTCAATTGAGTATTAAAATGACACCTTACGAAGCTTTATACGGTCGGAAATGTCGAGCACCTTCGTATTGGACTATCGAACACCTTTGTATTAGACTGAACTAAGTGAGAATAAGATTCACGAGGTTGATCTAATCAAAGAGACTGAACAAAAAGTAAAAGTGATCCGCGATAGTTTGAAAGTAGGATCAGATCATTAGAAATCATATGCAGACTTAAAATGGAAAGATATTGTATTTCAAAATGGGGATAAAGTGTTTTTGAAAGTATCTCTGTGGAATAAAATACTTTGATTTGGTCGTAAAGGCAATTTAGTCCGAGATTCATCAGCCCGAATGAGATTATCGAGCGAGTTGGACCAGTGGCTTATCGGTTAGCATTGCTGTCTGAGTTAGAAAAGATTCACAATGTATTTCATGTATCGATGCTACGAAGGTACAGACCTGATCCTTTTCATATTATTTCCCCGACAGAAGTTGAGATTCAGTCAGATTTATCGTATAGTGAAGAACCGATCCGAATTTTAGCTCGTGAGATCAAAAAGCTGAGAAATAAAAGAATAGCACTAGTAAAAGTGTTATGGCATCGACATGGGGTTGAAGAAGCTACGTGAGTACTCGAGGATATTATGAGAAAGCAATATCAAAACCTATTAATTGGTAAGATTTTTGAGAGAAAATTCCTAAGGGAGGAGAGTTGTTGCAGCCTGGTTTTAGCTAAATTAGAATAGTGGTTTTTAGACCACACATCTGAGGTCGTAATATTATTTTTGGTGTTTACAATAAATGAATATGTATGTGTGAAATTTTCGTGAACTAATTTTATAGTTTAATAGCTCAATTTGACAAAAAGGACTTAATCGCATAAAATACAAAAGTAGGATGCTATAAGTTAAAAGTGTTTAATTGCGATGGCTTATTAAATTAGAGGTCCTTATGTTGTAATTAGACCATTGATAGTGGATATGGACATAAATGGCCTTGAATTATGTGTTTTATAATGGTTTTAATTAAGGTTAAATTTGTAAAATGTTAAATAACTTAACATAAATTAAAATATAATAGAAATTAAGCTTCATTTCATCCTTCTTGGCCAAATATTAAGAGAAAAGAGAGATTTGAAGAACATTTAGGGTTCGGCACTTGTGTGGCTTAATTGAGGTATGATTCGAGCTTGGCTTTTGATGATTTCTATGTTTTTGTGATCGTTGCTTTGAGTACTAGCTAGCCCATACCCTAATTTTTGAAACTTTTTATGATTTTGTGAAATGCCATTGATGAATCAAAGAGTTTTATGATGTTTGATGATGAATTATGCAAGCTTGGTGTTTGATATACATGTTTTGTAAAGTTATTTTGGACAAAAATGTTAATTAAGGATTAAATTGAGAAAAGTGTAAATTGAGGGGTTAAATTGTGAAATAAATGAAAAACTTGGTCTACTAGGGACCTATAGAGAATTCGGCCAAACATGGGTTTTGTCAAATTTTGTGAATTTTGTGTATTTATGAAATAGGGACTAAATTGAATAAATATGTAACTTTAGGGGCTAAAGTGCAAAAATGCTAAAATATGTGTTTGTGGATGAAATTGGATTTTTTGATGAATAAAAGGGTTAATTTTGAATATATATAGATCAAGAACGAAAGAAATCAGATTTAGATCGGGGGAAAACAAAAGTTATCGAATAGTTGACCCCGTCTGTTACTTCCGACTACGAGGTAAGTTCATATGCAAATAAGTGTCTTTGAATTGAATTATATATGTTTTATTATCGTTGAATTTCTACAAATGTCAAACGAGCATGTACGAGTATGAATTGACGAAGTTAAGACATTCGAAATTCCTGGACGAACCCTAAGAATAGTATAGGATACGAATGTTATGACATTAAGTTATCAAGATGTGATTACATGTAAGACCATGTCTGGGGCATTGGCATTGTATTTAGATTACGTATAAAACCATGTCTGAGACATTGGCATCGTTAATCGATGTCGTGTAAGACCCTGTCTGGGACAGTGGCATCGATATGTGATAGCATGTAAGACCATATCTAGGATATGGCATTGTACGAGCTTATGTGGTTTCTGAGTATCCTTAATGATTCCAAATGGTTCAACAGACAAAGTCAAGTTGAGAAAGAATATGTGAATAAGCTAAGTGACTCAGGTACATACGAAATTCATACGAGTATTGAAAAGGGGAAATATTTGATGAACTTAATTAAGACATTGAATATATGTTCAATGGAAAGGTTTGTGAATTTTGATTGATATTAGCTATGTTAAACATATTTGAATTGAAGTGCAAATGTTCATGTGATAGCTTTATTTGTATATGTCTTACTAAGCTTTAAAAGCTTACTGTGTGTGTTCTTTCCATGTTTTATAGATTATCGAAGCTAACTCAAACTCGGGGATTGTCAGGAAACGTCATCACACTATCGACCATCTCGTTGATATTTTTTAGAGCTTTGTATATATGGTATATGGCACGTATAGACTAGTGCCATTTTGTTATGTTTTGAGTTATAATATTAGTCATGAGATTTGGTTTGTAAATGTTGATATGTAAGGCCATTTAAGTTGGTTTGAATTATGGGTTTAATATGTGATACATGAGATGTATATAATGTCTTAAGTGTTGGCTTGTATTGGTTTGGTATGTGGTTGCTATTATGGTTAGTTGTAAATTGGAGTATTAAGATTGGAATGATGACATGTTGTGGCTTGATTATGTGAGAGCGAAATGGTAAGTTTTGTGGCATGAAATAGGTGATAAGGTGATGATGAAATGCATTTAGAAGTTATGCAAGATCAATGATATTGGTATATTGTTTTGTTATGAATTTGGTTGAGAATTTAAGTAGTGAAATGGTTGATTATGAAATAGCATGAAATGTTGTGAATTGGCATGTTTTGGCTGCCCATATTTATGATTAAATGATACCAATTTGATGGCTAGGTGAGCATGAGCAAAGGGTGGCAAATTGGCCTTGGAAATGGCTTATTTTTGTCCACACAGGTAGTCACACAAGCGTGTGTCTCAGCCGTGTGCGGTACACGGTCATGTTACATGGCCGTGTGTCCCTGGTGTACCCTTAAGATTAAAGTTAGTGTACCCTATAGTTTTGACATGGCCTAGACACACGGACGTGTCTACTGGTCATGCGTGGTCCATGGGCTGGCACTTAGGCGTGTGGTAGGACGTTTGACTCAAGTCAGTAACCCTATTAGATTTCACATGGCCTGGTACACGAGTGTGTCCTCGACCCAGTGGTGTAAGTCAGTATGTATGCCCTATTTTCACACGGCCTATGACACGGGAGTGTCTGGTGCTTGTGTGAGGCACGCAGCCTGTTCACACGAACGTGTGACCTATGATTTCATGAAATTTTTCTAAGTGTTCGTAAATTTTTATACGTGATCGGTTTAGTCCCGAACTACTCTAAAGCATGTTTTAAGGTCTTGTAGACCTATTTAAGGGACTTTGTGTATGTGATATTGAATGTTTGATAATTGTTATATTTTTTGGTAATGCCTCGTAACCCTTTTTTGGCGACGGATACGGGTTAGGGGTGTTATATTCTAAATCAATATAAAACATGGAAAAGTAAACAAAGTAAGCAATTAGGCTTAGTAAGTTCGTATAACTGCAAATATAAATTACCAATCAACCACAATTAAGCAAGTATTTTAAATTATAATGCAACTCAATTTAGTCTCATTAACCTAACATGTAATCACCAACAAAGTTAATTATGAAATCACAAATTCATAGATCCAATTTCTACATGTTTACATATATACATACCTGTACTGGTTCATATCGAACTCGTACATTCTCTAACATTACTGTGCCCGTTGAACAAAGTAAGCAATTAGGCTTAGTAAGTTCGTATAACTGCAAATATAACTGACCAATCAACCACAATTAAGCAAGTAATTTAAATTATAATGCAACTCAATTTAGTCTCATTAACCTAACATGTAATCTCCAACAAAGTTAATTATGGAATCACAAATTCATAGAAATTTCATAGATCCAATTTCTACATGATTTACATACATACATACATACTTGTACTGGTCTATATCGAACTCGTACATTCTCGTAACATCACTGTGCCCGTTGAACACAGTAAGCAATTAGGCTTAGTAAGTTTGTATAATTGCAAATATAACTTACCAATAAACCATAATTAAGCGAGCAATTTAAATTATAATGCAACTCAACTTAGTCTCATTAACATAACATGTAATCACCAACAAAGTTAATTATGGAATCACAAATTCATAGATCCAAATTTTACATGATTTACATACATACATACCTATACTGGTTCATATTGAACTCGTACATTCTTGGAACATCACTGTGCCCGTTGCACCATTTGGAATAATATCAGATACTAGGGTATCTCACACACTAAGTGCCAAAACATGGTCGAAACCATCTCTATCTCATATCTCATATAGATGCTCACTCTCGAGCCATCACTGGGTTTGCTCACACAAGCTGACGGTCAAGATGTAGCTATCCGGTACTGCTCACACAAGATGACGTGTAATCAAAACACATGCCGGAAAACTCAGCCACCAGTATAACGTACAGGACCAGCACCTATAACACGGTAACCCCTAATGACATGTCATTCGTATCCTATATATTCCTAAGGTTCAACCGGGGTCTCATACGTAGACAAATCTTCATTGATTATTTCAGTGAAGTTATATTCATCAAGAATGGAATATTAAAGCATTTAACACACAAATATTTAATGCTTATTAACATAAGAACTTACCTCGAATTAATACGGAGAGAATCGATCGATCAATCCACTACTTTGTTTTTCCTCGATCTAATTCCGAATGTGGTTTTTCTTGATCTATATAATCAAATTTAACTATTTTAAGTCTCATTCTATTCTATTCAATCCAAAAATTCATGTTATGGTAAAATTACTATTTTGCCCTTAAACATTTAACTTCTTTACAATTTAGTCCTTAACTAATAAAAATGCAAATTCATGCAATGTAATCCACATCCATGCTACCCGAATTTCATCTATGTTCATAGCAGCCCACACATTTCACCACAAAATTTTCACATTTTACAAATAAATCCTTATTTGACATTTTCAACCAAAATCACTTTACAAAACTTGTTTATCTAACAATAACCATTCATTTTCTATTATCAAACGTCAAAACACATATACATTCATCAATGGAAAAATTCAAACAACTCAATAGTTTTGCAAATTAGTCCTTAGGCTAGCTAAATTAAGCTACAACGACTTCAAAAACATAGAAATCATTAAAAAAAAGGGACAAAAACACACTTACATGCACAAGGTATTGTTGGCCGAACCTTTAAGCTCCTCTCATGGAGTTTCTAAGTCAAATTTTTGGTGGTAGATAGGAAGAAACAAGATGATGGTTTTGTTTTAACCATTTTTACTATTATGCAATTATTAAATTACTAAATTAACCTTAATTAATAACGTTTAAAATCACTTATAAAATGTCCATAGAAGTCCCCTCATGTTTTTCACATTTTTCAATGTAATCCTTTTTATTGAGTTAAATATGCAAACGATAAAATTTCTTAACGAAATTTTCATATAACTCTATTAACATGCTGTAGACTCTAAAATAATAATAATAAAATATTTTGACTTTGGATTTGTGGTCCCGAAACTACTGTTCCAATTTAACTGAAAACAGACTATTACAACTCTTTCCCCTTAAAAATTTTTATCCCCGAAAATGTTACCAGAAAATAGGATAGGGTGCTATTTCCTCATAACTTCCTTGAGTTCCCATGTAGCTTCTTCAATACCATGACTTTACCAAAGTACCTTAACTAAAGCTAAGCTTTTGTTTCTTAACTCTTTAATCTCTCGGGCCAAAATTCTAATCGGTTCTTCGCTATACGACATGTCGGGCTGAATTTCAACTTTTACTGGAGAAATTATATGTGAGAGATCTGATTTGTACTATTGTAACATGGATACATGAAACACATTATGAATCTTTTCCAATTCTGACGGTAATTTAAGTCGATATGCCACTGGCCCTATTATCTCTATAATCTCATACGGCCCAATAAATCGCAGACTCAATTTTCTTTTGCGACCAAATCGAAGAATCTTCTTCCACCACGATACTTTTAGAAACACTCTATCACCGAATTGAAATTCAATATCCTTACGTTTCAAATCCGCATACGATTTCTGTTGATCTGACGCTGCTTACAAACTATCACGAATTACTTTCTCTTTCTTTTCAGTTTCTCTAATCAAACCAACCCCATGAATCTTATTATCACTAAGCTCAGTACAGTACAACAGAGTTTGGCATTTACGAACATATAAAGCTTCATACACTGGAATCTTTATGCTCGACTAAAAACTATTATTATATGCAAATTCAACCAATGGTAAATATATTTCCCAGTTGCCTTCAAACTCTAAAACATAGCAATGAAGCATATCTTTGAGAATTAGAATTACTCTCTTAGACTGACCATCGATTTGAGGATAAAATGCAGTGCTAAAATGTAACTGTGCACCCAAAGCCTCCTGCAATATCTTCTAAAATCGTGATGTAAACCGTGGATCTCTACCCGAAACAATAGAGACCGGCATTCCGTGCAATCTGACAATCTTTGAAATGTACAATTCAACTAATCTATCATGTGAAAAATCTGTACATACCGAAATGAAATGTGCAGATTTCGTCAAACGATCAACAACAACCCATATAGCATCTTTCTTTTTCAGAGATAGAGGTAATCCTGATACGAAATCCATTGTAACTCTATCCTTTTTCCTCTTAGGTATCATTACAGGCTGTAATAGTCCTGAAGGTACTTGATGTTAAGCTATAATCTATTGACAAATCAAGCATCTCTACACAAATTTAGAAATGTCACGTTTCATACCAGACCACTAGTACATCTGTTTTAGATCACTGTGCATCTTAGTACTCCTCGGATGAACAGATAAGCAACCACTGTGTGCTTCGTGTAAAATTTTCTATACAAGCTCTGGATTTTTCAATACGCAAACTCTATCTCAGAACAATAAACAATCATCTGTTCCAATCTGAAACTTAGAATCAGAAGTTAACTCACACGGCACTCGTTTAGCTTTCAATTCATTATCATATTTCTGAGCTTCACAGATTTGCTGAAGAAACACTAGATTAGTTTTTAACTCAGCAAAAATCGAGCCATCATTAGAAAAATTCAACTGTGTATTCATTGCTCTCAAAACAAACAAAGATTTTCTACACAAAGCGTCCGCAACTACATTCGCTTTCCCTGGGTGATAATCGATTACTAACTCATAGCCTTTCAAAAGTTCAAGTCATCTTCGTTGTCGCAAATTCAAATCTTTCTGAGACATCAAATACTTTAAACTCTTGTGATCAGTAAAAATATGGCATTTTTCACCGAATAAGTGGTGTCACCAAATCTTCAATGCAAACACAATTGCAGCCAACTCCAAGTCATGTGTTGAATAATTCTTCTTGTGCATCTTTAACTATTTGGAAGCATATGTTGTCACCTTGCCTTCTTGCATTAAAACACATCCTAAACCATTCAAGGATGCATCACTGAAAATCAAAAACTCTTTACCCGGCTCAGGCTGAACCAAAACTGGTGCTTCGGTTAACAATGCTTTCAACTGATTAAAACTCTGTTGACATTTCTTGGACCACTCAAACTTTACATCTTTCTACAATAACCGTGTCATCGGTATAGCTATCATTGAGAAACCTTTAAAAATCTCCAATAATAGCCTGCCAACCCTAAGAAACTTCTGACCTTAGAAATGTTTCTTGGTGGTTTCCAGTTAACAATCACTGAAATTTTGCTCAGATCAACTCTGATGCCTTCCACCAAAATAATTTGTCCCCAAAATCCCACTTCTCGAAGCCAAAATTCGCATTTGCTGAATTTAAAAAATAATTTTTTATCTCTTAAAGTTTGTAACTCAATCCTCAAATGCTCAAGATGTTCAGATTCATCTCGAGAGTAGATCAGAATATCATCAATGAATACAACAATGAATCTGTCTAAATAAGGTCTAAAAATTCTATTCATCAAGTCCATAAATACGGCAGGAGCGTTAGTTAACCCAAATGGCATAACAAGAAACTCATAATGTTCGTACCTGGTTCTGAATGTAGTTTTCGGCACATCAGAATCTTTAACCCGTAACTGATAATAACCAGAATGCAAATCAATCTTAGAAAATACTATGGTACCTTTTAGCTAATCAAAAAAATCATCAATTCACGGTAATGGATATTGTTCCTGATCATAACTTTGTTGAGCTGTCGATAATTGATACATAATCTTATCGATTCATCTTTCTTCTTGACAAACAGAACTGGTGCACCCCAAGGTGAGAAATTAGGTCGTGCAAATCCTCTATCTGTTAACTCTTACAACTGAGATTTCAACTCTTTTAACTCTGTAGAAGCCATTCTGTATGGAGCTATCAATATTGGTGATGTTCCTGGCACTAACTCAATAGCAAATTCAACCTCTCTATTCATTGGTAACCCTGGTAACTCCTCTAGAAAAACATCTGGATATTCACAAACCACTTGTACTGATTCAATCTTCAATTAAGACACTTTTGGTAAACAATCCTGTCTATAAGTTTCATTGCTAAAGTAGATAATCGGTAAGGACGTGAGATCAATTCTTAATCAGCGATCTAAGGGCAATAAGCTATTTTCGTTCGTTCAAGATGAGTAGTGAGTGAGGATTTGGGTTTTAGTATTAAGAATTTTAACGATTGGAAAACTAACGGTAAACATTGAATGAATGTATCGTGGTGGGCTGTTCACTCGATTTCACAATCAGGTGTGTAATCTCACCACTTATACTGTAAATCGACAAAAGCCGAAAAACCAAAAAATATGGCGATTGAGGCCACATGGACGTGCGATCACTCGCGTGGTGAACCAACCCCACTAAGTATAGGTGTTACACAGTAGAGGCTGCCATTTGTATTCTCATGGGTTTGGGTCGAAATAGGCCATGTGGGCCCAATGGGCTTATGAGCTCCACACTGATAAATTCCAAAATATATGGTAATTATTGGCATAGGCTGTCCAGGTCGCATGGGTGTGGTAATTTTTTGGCTTGATAGGCCACACGGGCCTTTGGGCCTACTTGGGCCGCATAATAGGCTTTGGGCCCATTTACACTGTTAGGACCGTTAAGGTTACACGAGTTGCTCGAGGCAACTGTAGACCTTCTAATGGGTCGATAAGAGTACCTAGACCCCAAGGCAAGTAAAATGACCAAAACACCCTTATAGGGTAAAATGACTATTTTACCCCTCGAGGGTAAATGACTGATTTGTGTTATGATTTGACTGTTCTTTCTGAGCATGACATTGTGCATTCACGTATGAGGTTAAGACCTGACATATTTCATAGGGTTGGGATATTGTTTATGGAGGAAGTATACTGTACTGTTGGCTTTTAGCCTTTATACTAATTACTGGCAACTTTGCTGCAATACAAATTAGTACCGCAATCGGTGATAATTTTGGTGTGTTTGGTTGGGTGGGTCGATTTTGTCCCCACATGGTGTGATTGGTGTTACGGAGCGGTGTGTCTGGCTTGCTTGGGGTGGGTTTCACTGTTGCATTACTGCACTGATACTGTTACTATAGTGGGCTCAGGCCCAAACTGTTACTGCGTACTATATTCTAACTGTTAGATAGGGGTTACACGCTGAGTTTTTCATAAACTCACCCTTCTTTTTAACTGTGCAAGTAATCCCGAGCTTTAGAGGATTTGGTACTGTGAGGGACTCGAAGATGGCCACATGACCGTAGTTATGCTATGCATGATTTTACTTTTGTCTGAATTTTCATTTTGTGTTTGTTTTTTAATTCTGTGATAACTCCTTTTATGGATTTAAATTTTAATTGGGCATTTGCTTATTTACTTTAAACTGCTAGTCTAGAGGAAGAAGAGTTTTTAAAATATCGATTGTTTCCAAAGACACACGATTTAAGCTTCAAAGTTTTTTAAAAAGCTTCTGCATTTAAATCAGTGTAATAAAATAATGGCAATTTAATATGACTAATGTTTTGACTAGCTGACTGGATAATAACAAGGAATTTAACATACTAAAGTTTTTATCAAACCACAAAGGGATTTTAACTATTCAAACAAGTTTTTACCAATAGAGTTAATATTTTTGGAAAGTAGTGTAATGTGACACGCTAGATTCAGCTATAACATCTGGGCCAGGTTTGGGATATTATATTTAGTGGTATCAGAGCCAAGTTGCAAAACTCGGCTGTGGAATGAGTTTTTTCTTTAGGAAAATTTTAGAAAGTTTTTTTTGGAATAACTTGAAATGTGTTGGAAGGTTTATAAATTGTGTGGCACACCGATTCTTCGGTATCGAATCCATAAGTTTCCTTGATACTATTGACTGTTTTAAACTCGAATACAGTAGGTAGAAAATTCTTAGACTATTATAGATAAAGGATTGTACTGAAACCCTCTAGTTAGAGTAAACTGAAACTGTAGTGAAAACTTTGATCTGTGAGAATAAACTCTAATTACTGCTTTTCATAAGACATTTGCTAATAATTGAAACTGTAAACTGATCTGCATAAAATTGTTAAATCAGATAATACGAGAATTGATGTGAGCACTAGAGGTACTCGTGGAAGGGGTACAAGAAGCCGAAGCAGAGGCCGTAGAAGTGCTAGGGCTGGGTCTTCGGCATCGGGCCACATGCCTAACATTGGGGCTAGGGAGGCACCAGCTTCACCGGTAACTGTGACAGGATCTTATGGTCGAGCGGCTGGGGATGAGGCACTATCCCAAGCTAGCTCCGAATTCTGGAGAGGGTTGCTAGGACTAGTACGGATGTTGTGGGCTGTGGGTCGATTTCGAAACTACTCCGGTCAAATAGAGCTGAAATTTTTAAGGGTATTACTGGTGTAGCCCTTAATATGGCTGAACACTAGTTGGAGGCCACGGAGAGAATAATGGACGATCTCGACTGCACCTCTGAGCAAAAATTAAAAGGTGCAGTGTCATTACTGCGAGATGAAGCCTATCAGTGGTGGCTTACCGTGAGGGAAGGTACTTAGGTCGACTGGTCAACATGGGAATTCTTTAAAGCTGTATTTTAAGGAAAATATGTGGGTGCAAGTTATGTAGATGCCCAAATAAGGGAATTTTTGAACCTGAGTCAGGAGGATAAAACTGTGGCAGAATATGAGGTAGAGTTCCTACGACTTAGCCGCTACACTCGAGGGATGGTGGGAACTAGTTATGAATGTCGTGTTCATTTTAAAAGATAGCCTCCAAGATGAATTACGGATACTGATAGCTCTCCAGAGGGAGTGAGACTTTGCTACCCTAGTGGAAAAGGCAAAAATCGCAGAGAACGTGAGGCCTCTGAGCGCCAGAACCGCAAGAAGGAAAGGGACAAAAAGAGGAGGGATTCAGAGCCCTCAGGTTCTTTTGGTAGGCCTAAGAAAAAGGCCAGATTTGATGGGCCAGTTCGAGTTGGGGCTTTTGTTGTTGTTACTAGATTACAGCCTTACGCAGATTGTGGGAGATAGCATCAGGGTGTGTGTTGGAAGTGGATTGGGGCATGTTTTAGATGCAGGTCAATGAAACATCTTGTCAGAAATTGTCCACAGAGGCCTGTAAAGATGCAAGCTACAGGTCAGGGTTTTGTTCAGCCAGTGAGAGGTGCTCAGCAGCCACCGAGAGGCCGTGGTCAGGCCAGAGGAGGAAATGGTTTGGGCCGAGGTCGTGGAGCATTGGACAGAGGTGCTGGTAATACTGAAGCGAGGCAGCCAGCTCCAGTCTATGCTTCACGTCGCCAAGAGGATGGTGATGCTCCTGATGTGATAATTGGAACGTTCTTTATCCATAATAAACCTTATACTACTTTGATTGATGTTGGGTCTATGCATTCATACATTGCATGTATTCTATCTGGGACACTGGGTATCCTGTGTAAGAGTACTGCCAGTGAGATGACCGTGATAAGTCCACTGGGACAGTCAGTAAGGGTAGACAAGTTATTCAGAGATGTGCCTCTAGGGGTTCAAGGGGTTACCTTTCCAGCGGATTTGATAGAGTTACCTTTTGGTTAATTCGACCTAATCTTGGGTATGGATTGGCTGATAAAACATCGAGCAAGTTTAGATTGTGCCGCTAAGTGTTTGGTACTAAAGACTACTGATGATGAGGAGGTAGTTGTGATTGGGGAGCATAGAGATTATCTATCAAATATGGTTTCTGTACTAAGGGCTGAGAAATTGGTTTGTAAGGGTTGTGAGGCGTTCTTAGACTATATTGGTGTCTCTGATTCTGAGGGCCCTTCTATTAAAAATATCAGAACAATTAAGGATTTTATGGATGTTTTCCCTGACGAGCTTCCTAGATTGCCTCCTCATCGTGAGGTTGGATTTGGTATTAAGCTCCTACCTGGAATAGCTCTGATGTCCATTGCCCCTTATAGAATGGCACTGAAGAAGCTTGTGGTGATAAAGGCTCAAATTTAAGAGCTATTGGACCGAGGATTCATCCAACTTAGTGTGTCTCCATGGTGAGCACTGGTGTCATTTGTGAAAAAGAAGGATGGGTCTATGCGTATGTACATCAACTATCGACAATTGAACAAACTAACTATCAAGAACAAGTACCCTTTGCCAAGGATAGACGATCTATTCGATCAACTACGAGGAGTCGCAGTGTTCTCCAAGATTGATCTTTGTTCTGGGTACCATCAACTGAGAGTTAAAGAGGGTAATGTCTACATGATAGCATTTAGGACTCGTTATGGTCACTACGAGTTCCTAATGATGCCGTTTGGGTAACGAATGCACCAGCTGCCTGCATGGATCTGATGAACTGAGTGTTCCAGCCCTATTTGGATCAGTTCATAGTGGTATTTATAGATGATATCATGGTGTATTCGAGAACCAAAGATGAACATGACGCACATCTCTGAGTCGTTCTGCAGATTCTAAGGGAGAAGCAGTTATAAGCTAAGTTTAGCAAGTGTGAGTTCTGGTTCCGAGAGGTGACATTTCTGGGTCACGTGGTGTTTATCGAGGGAATCAAATTTGATCCTCGGAAAATTAAAGCTGTTCGGGATTGAAAACCACCTAAGACCGTATCTGAGATTAGAAGTTCTCTAGGTTTGGCAGGATATTACAGACGTTTTGTTGAAGGGTTTTCTTCGATTGCTGTATCTCTGACTAAGTTACTACGTATAGGGGTACTGTTTAATTGGACTGATAAGAAATAGGAGAGTTTTGAGAAGCTTAAAAATATTCTGACTGAGGCCCCTGTCTTGAAACAGCAAGAATCTGGGAAGGTA
This sequence comes from Gossypium hirsutum, assembly GCF_007990345.1. Classification (NCBI taxonomy): domain Eukaryota; kingdom Viridiplantae; phylum Streptophyta; class Magnoliopsida; order Malvales; family Malvaceae; genus Gossypium; species Gossypium hirsutum. The sequence continues at coordinate 54,515,580 of NC_053432.1, read as the reverse complement.
TTCACTGTCTACAGCGATGCATCACACGTTGGTTTGGGATGTGTGTTGATGCAAGAGGGTAAGGTGATGGCATATGCATCTCGCCAACTTAAGACCCATAAGGCGAATTACCCTACACATGACTTGGAATTGGACACGGTGGTTTTCACACTAAAGATTTGGAGGCATTATTTGTAAGGTGAGAAGTGTATCATTTACATGGATCACAAGAGCCTCAAGTACCTCCTTATTCAGAAGCAGTTAAATCTTAGGGAGCGAAGATGGATTGAGCTGCATAAGGATTATGATTACTCAATCGAATACCATCCCGGTAAGGAAAATATGGTAGCCGACGCACTGAGCCGTAGGGTTATGTCTGATCTAAGGGAGATGTTTGCATGCCTATGTTTGTTTGATGATGGTGGCTTGTTGGCAAAACTTTAAGTTAAATCGATGTGGACTAAACAGATTAAGGGTAAACAGTTGTTGGATGAGTCACTAGTTCCACGTTTTCGACAGATTGAGAATAGGGGAACTTCTAATTTTAGGCTGAATAGTGAATGGTTATTGTGTTTCTATGGTAGAGTTTGTGTTCCGAGGGATTCTGATTTGAGGCAGTCTATACTGTAAGAAGCGCATAGTAGTCTTTATGCTATACATCCTGGCAAAAACAAGATGTACTGAGACCTTCGTGAACTATATTGGTGGTCAGGACTTAAGTGCAAGGTTACAAATTTAGTAAGTGTCTGACATACCAGCAAGTAAAGGCTGAGCATCATCTGCCTTCTGGGTTATTACAGCCAGTTAAGATTCCTCTCTGGAAATAGGAAAGGGTAACCATGGACTTTGTTAGTGGGCTGCCCCTAACGCCTACTAAGAAAGATTCGATATGGTTCATAGTAGATCGGTTGACTAAGCCTGCCCATTTCATACCGGTCCGTACTGATTACTCGTTGCAGAAACTGGCTAAGTTATATGTGGCTGAGATTGTAAGATTGCATGGGGTTCCGGTTCCCATAATATCTGATCGAAATCCTCGTTTCACGTCTTGGTTTTGGAAGAAGTTACATGAGGCACTGGGTACAAGGTTGGACTTCAGTACTGTTTCTAGCCTCAGACAGATGATCAGTCAGAAAGGGTGATTCAGATACTAGAGGACATGTTAAGGAGTTGTGTAATAGACTTCCAAGGTAATTGGGAAGATTACTTGCTACTAGCAGAGTTCGCGTATAACAATAGCTACTAGTCTAACATTCAGATGGCACCGTACGAGGCACTATATTGTCGTAGGTGTCGTACTCTTATGTGTTGGACTGAATTGGGCGAGCGGCAAGTTCTGGGGCCAGAGTTAGCATTTGATACTGAGGATAAGATAAAACTGATTCGAGACCAGTTGAAAGAAGCATCTGATAGGCAAAAGTCTTATACGGATTTTAAATGCCGAGAGATTAAGTATTCCGTGGGGGACTTCGTATTTCTCAAGGTCTCCCTATGGAAGAAGATACTGAGATTTAGGTGGAAGGGCAAGCTGAGCCCTAGGTTCATTGGGCCTTACTGTATACTGAAGTGTGTGGGACCAATTGCTTATCAACTTGAGTTGCCTTCAGAGTTGGACCGGATCCATGATGTGTTCCACGCCTTCATGCTGAGGCATTACCGCTCTTATCCCACGCATATAGTACCAGCTGAGGAGATTGAGGTTAGGCCTGATCTGACCTTCGAAGAGGAACCGATACAGATACTGGATCGTAAGTTAAGGTACTGAGGAGGAAGTCTGTTCCACTGGTCAAAGTGCTATGGCACAATCACATTTTAGAAGAGGCCACGTGGGAACCTGAGGAGAAAATGCGGCAACAGTACCTTCACCTATTTTGATCAGGTAAATTTTGAGGCCAAAATTTCTTTTAAGGGGTAGAGTTTAACGCCCCCAAAATGTAAATCTTGTAATTACACATGTTTTGACACAAGTTGCATGTTTGCTTTAATGGATAAAAGTGTTTTGGGTGTGTTTAGGACTGTTAGAGAAGCCTGGGTTCAAGTATTGGCTTTTGCATAGTTTTTGGTTTTTCCCTTGAATGAATCTGGACATTAGCATGTAGACCTTATAAATAATTGTAGTTGAAATGTGACACAAATGAACTTGTGGTCCTGTGGTAAGTGGTGTGTAGTAGTTGTTGGAGGTCTGAGGTTCAAGTCATGGTAATGTAAAAGAGTATTTATTTTGCTACTCTTGCTGTGTAAGAAGCAGATGTTGTTTGAAACTCTGTTCAGTGGAGTTTGACTTGGTCAGAGAGTGTTATGTGGAGGGAATCAAGGAGAAGATTGGGGAGAAAATCAAGGAGAGGATTATGGAGAGATTTTAGGAAGAAAAAGGGGAGTTTGATGGTGTGTGGGTTTGTGCCAAATTTACTAAGGGAAAACTAATGGTTTCGGCTTTGGAGGGTGTGTTTTCACTTCGACAATTGAGAGCATTTTGAGGGTCTTTCAGGATTTGTTTTGTTCTTCTTTTCTTTCTATTTTCTCTGCTTTTTGTGCTACTGTAGGTCCCTTTTTGGTTAATAATTGTTAGCCGACTTCTTGTACAACTTATTCTTTCTTTTTCTCTTTTTACAATTGTAGCCGAATTCACTTGAGACCATTTGGGCAGTTTTGTGTTTGCTCTTTACTTTTCTGCATCTTTTCAAGTGCCTTCTCTTGAAACAATTTCTTTTCCCCTCTGGTTCTCGATATCATTTCTTCTGGCATTTTGTTTCTTGTTTGGCCGAATCTCTGCTTCCTACTCTTTTCCAATTCTGGCCGAATGCTATAGGCCTCTCAGGTACCAAGCTGAATACTGCATCTCTTAACTACTCTCTGACAACCAGTCGACTGTTCCATCATCCTTCTATATCTATCGGTTGATTTTGGAGTGAAGGGTTCTCAAGTGATTCAGGACCCTCCTTCCGGCATTCAATCTAATATTTTGGGGTAAGTTGGCTTGTTTGGCTGAATGTTTCTATGGTTTTTAAGTGTTGGGGGTTTTAAGTCTTATTTTTGGTAAACAATCCTATCTAATAAGTTTCATTGCTAAAGCAGATAATCGGTAAGGATGTGAGGTCGATTCTTAATCAGCGATCTAAGAACAATAAGCTATTTTTGTTCGTTCAAGTTGAGTAGTGAGTGACAATTTGGGTTTTAGTATTAAGAATTCTAACGATTGGAAAACTGATGGTAAATCTTGAATGAATGTAGGCTTTGGCGTGGTGGGTTGTTCACTCGATTTCGCAATCAGATGTGTAATCTCACCACCTATACTGTAAATTGGCGAAAGCTGAAAAGTCAAAAAATACGACGATTGTGGCCACATGGGCATGCGATCACTCGAATGGTGAATCGACCCTATGAAAAATGGGTGTTACACTGTAGTTGCTGCCATGTATATTCTCATGGGTTTGGGCCATTCTGGGCCACGATGGGCCGAAATAGGCCATGTGGGCCTAATGGACTTGTGGGCTCCACACGGATAAATGCCACAATATATGGTAATTACTGGACTGGGCTGTGTAGGTTGTATGGCCGTAGTAATTTTTGGGCTTGATAGGCCACACGGGCGTGTAGGCCTACTTGGGCCGCATAATGGGCCTTGGGCCCATTTACACTGTTAGGACCGTTAAGGTTACACGAGTCGCTCGACGCGACTTTAGACCTTTTAATGGGTTGATAAGAGTATCTAGACCCCAAGTCAGGTAAAATGACCAAAATACCCCTATAGGGTAAACTGACTATTTTACCCGTCGGGGGTAAATGACTGATTTGTGCTATGATTTGACTATTCTTTCTGAGCATGACATTCTGCATTCACGTATGAGGTTAAGACCTGACATATTGCATGGGGTTGGGATATTGTTTATGGAGGAAGTATACTGTACTGTTGGCTTTTAGCCTTTATACTGATTACTGGAAGCATTGCTACGGTACCGTTACTGGCAGCTTTGCTGCGATACTAATTAGTGCCGCAAGCGGTGCTAATTTTGGAGTGTCTGGCTGCGTGGGTCAATTTTGTCCCCATATGGTGTGATTGGTGCTACGGAGTGGTGTGTATAGTTGGCTTGGGGTGGGTTTCACTGTTGCATTACTGCACTGATACTGTTACTATAGTGGGCTTAGGCCCGGACTGTTACTGCATACTGTATTCTAACTGTTGATAGGGGATTACACTGAGTTTTTCGTAAGCTCACCCTTCTTTTTAACTATGCAGGTAATCCCCAGCTTTAGAGGATTTGGAGCTGTGAGGGACTCAGAGATGGGCACATAACCGTAGTTATGCTATGCATGATTTTACTTTTGTCTGAATTTTCATTTTGGTTTTTTTTTTAATTCTGTTATAAGGCCTTTTATGGATTTAAATTTTAATTGGGCATTTACCTGCTTACTTTAAACTGCTAGTCTAGGGGAAGACGAGTTTTCAAAATATCGATTGTTTGTAAAGACACATGATTTAACCTTCAAAGTTTTGAAAAGCTTCCGCTTTTAAATCAGTGTAATAAAATAATGGCAATTTAATATGACTAATGTTTTGACTAGCTGACTGGATAATAACAAGGAATTTAACCTACTAAAGTTTTTATCAAAGGATTTTAACTATAAACATACTAAAGTTTTTATCAAACCACAAACATACTAAAGTTTTTATCAAACCACAAAGGGATTTTAACTATTCAAACAAGTCTTTACCAACAAAGTTTATATTTTCGAAAAGCAGTGCAATGTGACACACCAGATTCGGCCATAACGTCTGGGCTGGGTTCGGGGTGTTACATACAAATTTTATCAACTAGAAAATATAGGCCTAAGGGGTTCGATACTTTAATCACAAATTCAACGGACTCAATAGGTAAACTTTTACTAGACACTAAATTCGTACAAACATATGAATGTATCGATCCAGGATCAATCAAAGTAGTTACATTAGTTTCATAAATAGAAAAACGTACCAGTGATAACATCTGGTGCTGATTCGTCTTCACCAGCAAGAATAGTGTAAGCTCTGGCTGGCGCTCGGGCCTCGGATCTTATAGCAGAATCCTTTGTTGCACTTTTGCTACTATTCACATTTTTAGTATTTCAAGGTGGTCTCCCTCTAGCAACTATATTACTTGGCATTGCAATCGAAAATTTATCTTTCTTGGATAACTCAAGACAATCATGAATAAAATGCTCTTGCGAGTCACATCTGTAACAAACTTTATTATTCATCCAACAATTTCCAAAATGCCATCTTCCACATTGTTGACACTCAGGTTTGTTAACTTTGACGCTACCAATGCTCGATACTGAAGTGACTTGAGCCTTTGGACTCGTGTGTTGCTTTACACAATTTTTGTTGGAATACCCCACTAAAGCTGTCGAATAGTTATAAGAATCTCTTGATTTCTTTGACAATGAATGATAAGATTTTCCCATTGACCTCTTTCTTGAATCTCTAGCCTTAGAATCGGCTATTCTCTTTTCTTTGCTAAGCTCCTCAGCTTTACAAGCTCTATCAACCAAAAAAACAAATTCTTTTAGTTCTAGAATTCCAACTAAAAGCTTAATATCCTTATTCAACCCATCTTTGAACCCTTACACATAATTTCTTCAGTGGATATGCACTCTCGAGCATACTTATTCAGTCTAACGAATTCTCTTTCATACTCGGTTACGATTATACTACCCTGTTTCAATTCTAGAAATTCTTTGTGTTTCTGATCAAGAAATAGCTAACTTATGTACTTTTTCCTAAACTCTGTCTGAAAGAATTGCCATGTGACCCATTCTCTTGGTACAACAGATATCAAGGTATTCCACTACTGATAAGTTTCATCTCTCAGAAGAGACACAACACATTTAACACACTCAGATGGTATACAAGATAATTCATCAAAAACTCGGATCGTATTCTCAAGCCAAAACTCAACTCTCTTAGGATCATCATCAATTGTAGCTCTAAACTCTTCAGCCCCGTGCTTTCGAATTTTATCCACAGGTAGTTTGCTTGAACGTACGGGTTCCAGGACTTAAGAAACTACGAGAACCAGTTGGGGAATAGTTGGGGGTGGAGGTTGTTGAGCAGCTAGATTTATTCAGACAAACTCAGAAAACCACTTATTCATCATTTGGAAGAAGGCTTCTTTGGCCTCTCCTCCCTAACCCTCAAATACAGGTCTCGAACTAGATCGCGCTACTCCATGAATGAAGGCTGGCACATTACTTTCTACATCGTCGGAGTTTGCTCGATTGGAATCTATTACTATATGAAAACATGATTTAAACTGTCACGAGATATTACACTATCATAGGTTAAATATGTCATGTATAACTAGACTCACATATGCTACGTTAGTACTAGAATCGAATAAACTGTAGCTCTAATACCAATAAATGTAACACCCCTAACCCGTATTCGATGACAAATATGGGTTTGGGGTGTTACAGAGACGCTTAATATATGGGCTACTATGTGCTTCCTGAAGAATGTATTATCTTAAATCCTTGTCATTTGGCACACAATACCTCCATTGGAAGTACAGAATACCACTGGAATTAAACCCACAATCCTCAGTTTTGCCATCCTCCTCCTGCTTAATCCATGGAAATAAGGACACATATAATGTTGTTTGTCCTTAATCTCACTAACCAATGTGGGTTTCACTTGTAATTCCGTCAATATGATTCCATCATCTACTAGACTCAACCTAGTAAAACTCACTTTTAGGTCAATAATTTGTTTCCTACTTAGGGCATCCACCACTACATTAAAATTTTCGAGGTGGTATTCAATCACACAGTCATAGTCTTTTAATAACTCTATCCATCTCTGTTGCCTAAAGTTCAACTCTCTGTGGGTGAGAAGATACTTAAGAATTTTTGTTCAGTATAGATATAGCACTTTTCACCATACAAGTAGTGCCTCCAAATTTTTAATGCAAACACCACAGCAGCTAACTCCAAATCATGAGTCAGATAGTTGCTCTCATGCTGTTTCAACTACCTCGAAATATAGGCAACTAATTTTCTAAATTCTATCAAAACACATTCAAGGTCAGTGTAAGATGAATCATTATATACCCCATAATCCTTTCTTGACTCAAGCTAAATCAACACGAAAGCTTGCGTCAATACTAATTTTAGCTTTTCAAATCTAGCTTGCTGATCATTCGTCCATTTAAACGGAGCATTATTCCTCAACAATTTAGTTAGAGGAGCAAAAATCAAAGAGAACCCTTCTACAAATCTTCGATAATATCTACCTAAACCAAGGAAACTTTAGATTTCAAAAACATTTTTAGGTTGTTTCCAGTCTAGGATAGCCTCTATTTTTTCAGATCTCCTTGGATACCCTCAACGGATACCACATAATCCAGAAACATGACTTTCTTAAGCCAAAACTCACATATACTTAGTTACGCAAAAAGTTTCTTTTCATGGAGAGTTTGTAAAACCACCCTAAGATGTTTATCGTGTTCAGTTTTGGTTTTTGAGTAGACTAAGATATCATCGTTAAACATAATGACGAACTGATAAAGGAAGTGATGGAACATTCGGATCATTAAATCCATGAAGGAGAAAAGAGCATTGGTTAATCTAGAAGACATCAGGAGGAACTCGTAATGACCATACTGAGTCCTAAATGTGGTTTTAGGGACATTCGTCTCGTTTACCTTTAGTTGATAGTTCCCAGGCCTTAGATCTATTTTAGAGAACACTGTTGCATCTCAGTGTTGATCAAATAAGTCGTCAATCCTAGGAAGAGCATACTTATTGTTAACAATCAATTTATTCAACCCAATCTTTGAGATTATTAGTGACCCTATTCTGACCTCAGCTTTCAGATATAATTGACCCGATCTTTGATTTTGGGTCTAATTCTGGGCCGAAACTTGAGTCTGATCAACCCGACGAGGACAACTTTTAATCTTATGCTCAGCCAACCCACACCATAGACAAGCACCCAAATTTTTCCAACACTCATCCCAATGGCGCTTATCACAGTACGAACAATTGGGAATTCTACCCTCAAAGTTAGTTACAGTAACCCCTTACTATGGTTTGCCCTTTCTCGCTCGTTTCGGGGGATAGGAATTTGAACCACTTGAACCAGAATCTCTCTTAACTTGGACCTTACTTTTCTTTGATTTTTCAGGTTCTAACTATATTTTGAGGTCGAAATGTAGTCCATTCTCGTACCTCACACATTTGTCCTGCTTAGTGGAAACTATACCCTGAGCATAGTGACTGAGCGTTAGAAATTCGGCCTTGTATTCAGCCATAGTCTTGTCCCCTTACTTTAACTCGATGAACTCGAGTCTACCGACCTCTACATACCTTGTGCCCTCATACTTCTTCTAGAAGGCCTCCTGGAAATACCCTTAGGTCAAACATTCAGCCTGTGTGCCCCTCAAAATAGACTGTCATTAGTGGTAAGCCTTATCCCTTAATAAGGACACAATACCCTTTAATTTTTGTTATGGAGTACAATCCAGATCCTCCATAAATATTTCCATCGACTCCATCCAGTACTCATCTACAGTAAGGGTCATTTCAGCAACAACCCTGGATATTTCAACCCCATTAGATTGGAGCCTCTCCATAACAAATCCATGGTTCCCCGATCTAGTTTGGGCTCCAACAACCCTCTGCAAAATTCGTGGACTGCTCAACAGGTGCAGCCCTACGTGGCTTACTGCTACTACGTCTGGCTTAGGTGTTCATAATGTATTTTCAAAAATTTAAAATCTAATGTATATTTAAGGTTTTGAAAGAAAAAATTCAAGCATTAGTTATTTCTCCTGACTATTTACGGTCTAAAGTTTACAATTTATCTAAAGTTTCAGAAGTAACAGTAACAAAATTAGGATCAACATCGGAGTCTTGGATTTAATTTCTTTGAAGAAAATCATTTGTCAAAATTTTGTGGCATGGTTTTTCCCGAAATACCCTTTTTATCACATTTATGTAGACTCATTCAAAAATTCACAGTCCGAATTTTGTAAAACTAGCTTTGGTACCAACAAATGTAACCTTCCCAAGCCAACTTAGATGTTAGGTTTGAATATTGAATATTACATTGGCCACCTAAATGGCCTAGTAAATTTGTCAGAGTTTATAAAGTAATCTTTTTAAAACATTTTCTTACTTAAATAGAAAAATAAGTGTGCTTCCGAAAGGTACAAATTCTTTCAAAACCAAGTGATTCCAATGCTTACTTTTTAAAGTTTGAATTTCAATTTTATATGTGTATTTCAAAGACTATTCACTTAGTAATGCAGGGGAAAAGTGACGTTTAACATAGTTTTAATGAAAACTAGATTTCATGTAAATTAAATTAGGTTCCATGTTTCAACAATCCTAATATTAAATTAAACTAAATGTCATGCATGCCAAATAAACCCAAAGCTTAAGTCTCATGCCACAGTTTAAATAAAACATTACTGTAACACCTCAAAAATTAGAGGTTTAGAATTTAGATAATCATCATGAATTAAGCCCTAATATTAGTTGTTAAAAGCTTGTAAAACCCTTAGAGAACTAAGATGCAAGCCCCACTCTTTGCATTTTTCCTCTTTTATTTTTCAGCAGTTAAAGAACAAAGTCAAGCTAGCATATGTATTAAATGTGGTAGAAAATGACCAAGAATGAGCCTGTTGGTTCAATGTTAAGGCCTTAGCGTGTATTCCCCTTGCACCAAAGTTCACACCATGCTAATTTCTTTCCATTTTTATTGATTTCAGTACAATGGTTTAATTACCAAATCAACCCTCTAAAATTTGCTTAACCTAGCCATTTAGTCCATTCCTACTCATAATAGAATTTTAATTATCTTTTTCAACCCTATTTAGAGTTTCTTTTCTCTATTCTTTAAATACATCTTTTATCTTTTATTTCCCACTCTTCCTATTCATAAATTTTCATATTCTTTTTCTAGAAATTTATTGTTAAAGTCCCGAACCCAAACTCCACCTCGTTCAATTCGTTCTTTGTATTAATTTAGCAAAACACAATCAATTTTTGTTCTAACAAGCCAAGATCGGTAAGAAATCTTGCTTCTAATTCTATTGAACCCTAGGATTCTGGAATAACATCGTTCTTGACAATACTTCAAATTGATTTTGAATCTTCTTTGATTTTTCTTGGAAATCTTGCAAATAAATCTTGGAAATCAATAGTAATTTTTGCATTTTTGTCGATCAAAAGACCCATTTTGGTATCCCAGATCAGATTTGGACTAAGGATTGTTATATGAGACCCCAAAAGTCAAGTGTGTGTTCTTTTACTAGAAAATCAAAGTAAAACCGAACCCAGCCCAGACCATACATCTAGGACCCTTCCACAAGGCTTGGCCACACGACCTATAACACCCTTAACCCGTATCCCTCGTCGGAGTAGGGTTACGAGTTATTACCGATTAACTTACAACGTATAGCATACTTTTATCAAACATAAAGAATTCCTTCTCATAAATCATTCAACATAATCAAATTGTCCCTTATAAGGGCCTACAAGGCCTTAAACATGCTTTAGAAGTGGTTCGGCACTAAACTGATAACATACGAAAATTTTTGGAAACTTAGAAAAATTTCAACCATACAGGGGTAAGATGCCCATGTGAATTGGTCGTGTGCCTCACACGGCTCCAGACACATCCGTGTCTCAGGCCATTTGGAAACAGGGCATACATACTAACTTGTATCACACGGTTGAAGACACACACATGTTCCAGGCTGTCTGAAAACTGGAGGGTATATTGAGTTATGCAACACGGCCAATTCACACCCCCGTGTGCTAGGCCGTGTGCCAAATAGGGGGTATATTGAATTGTACCACACGACCAGTCACACGCCCGTGTGTGAGACCATGTGGAGCATACTGACTTCAATTCAATTTCATCACCAAGGGACACACGATCGTGTAACATGATCGTGTGTCACACACGGCTGAGACACATGCCCGTGTCTCTGCCCGTGTAGACAAAAATAGGTCATTTGCAAGGCCAATTTGCCACCCAACTTCAATGTACTGACATAAGGCAAAATGGTACCATTTCATAATACAATTAGGCAGCCAAAATCATCAACCAAATGCACAATTCATACCATTATAATTTCACATATTTCAAATCTCGAATCACTACCATTTACTTAGTGAAATACATGCCAAAACAGTATCAAAAAATATGGTTCATTTACCATAATTCACATAACCATTTGAGAAACTATAAACCATAACCACATTATACCAAGCATACAAAAATAAGCCATCACTCATGGCTATATATATACAAAGCAAAACATATATATTTACAAGCCATTTCTAATAGCCAAACACACATCATTATTAACATCATTTACAAGCCAAATCTCATGGCTATGATCACAACCAAACTACCACATCTAGCCTATACATGCCATATACCATAAATGTATAACTCAAAAGTACCAACTTAGATGTTTGATAGTGCGATGATGTTCCTGATGACTCCCGAATCTGAGCTAGCCTTGATTCACTATAAAACATAGAAAGATAACACGAAGTAAGCTTCATAGCTTAGTAAGCTTGTATGTGAATAACTTAATTCATCAAATCAATACAAATCAACCAATTACACATGACAAAACCATATACACCTTAACTACAAACCTTTCTCATGTCTCAAAACATGATCAAATATCATCTCATCGAACTTTCACTATTTAATACTCAAATAGGTCTGTACATACCTGTATCGCTTCGTACTAACCTCTTCCTCAACCACATCATTCGTTCACCCATTGAACCTTTTGGAATAGAAATCGGATACTCAGGAGTCTCGTACGATAAGTTCCTATACCATGGCCCGTAGCCAAATCAAGGTAACTTATCTTAAGAACTATTATCATGTCCCAAAGCCAAATCATCCGATATGCATAACCCGAAGCCAAATCGGTAAAATATGCACCCGAAGTGCTAATATCATGGCCCGAAGCCAACTTAACATATCACTTACTGACATGTCAATAGTATCAAAAACTATTCTTACGGTTCAATCGGCTTTCGCACTTTTCGTTTCTATCTTCGAATGCATTCTAAAGTCATCTTTATAATTCATACATTATCCATAATCTCATTTTAACGAATTGTGAAATATTAAAGCATTTTAATATATATTTAAAATGTAATCATCACATACGAACTTACTTCGTATTCGAAATTAACAAATCGGGTTGACTACTCGATAACCTTGCTTTTCCCCTAGTCTAAATCAGAATTCTTTCTTTCGTGATCTATATGAATTCAGAATTAACTTAGTTAATCAACCATTCTTTCAATTTAGTCCAAAACATACATCTAGGCCTATTCGCACTTGAGCCCTTAAACTTTCACACTTTTAGCAATTTAATCCTTATTTCACAAAACAAAAAATTCACATAATTTCAATAAACCTAGGCTTGGCAGAATTATTTATAGCTCCCTAGCAGCCCAAAACTTTCATTTATTTCATATTTTAACCACGCAATTTGCACATTTCACAATTTAATTCCCTTTTTAACTTTTTTTATCAAAAATCACTTTACAAAACTAGTTTAACTATCAACAACTATTCAAAATCCGTCATTAACCATCAAATTACTCAAGTATTCAACAATAGCAACATGTTAAATCTTTAACAATTTTTAAATCTAAGGTAGGGGCTGGCTAGAATACGAATCAACGATCTCAAAAACGTAAAAATCATCAAAAACCGAGCTCAAAATAATTACCAATTAAGCTAGGAATTGGCCAAACCCTAAATACTCTCCCATGGCTTCTTTCACTTTTAATTTCGGTGAAGATGGACTAAAAATGATGATATGTATGTTTTTTGTTTCATTTAATTTATCATTAATTAACTATTTACTGTTTTAACCTTTAATATACATCATTTAAAACACCTAAAATGTGTCCATATATGTCCACTAAGGTTTCAAATGGTTTAATTACCATTTAAGGCCATCATCTTTAAAAGCCAAAGCTATTTGACACCTTTAACTAATAGAACAACACTTTTGCATTTTATGCGATTTAGACCTTTTTCACACATATCAAATAACATGCTGTAAATACCGAAAATAATATTTAAATAATTTTTCAACATCAAATTTGTGGTTTCGAAACCACTGTTCTGATTTAACCAAATCGGGCTGTTACACGACTATGTAAACCACACGGTCTAGACCCTCCCATATGGTCATGTGACCCATATGGCCATTTGTCCTTGTTCCTTAAATTTTACAATTTTTCCCAAATTTTATTTTTTGTGCAAATTAGTCCCTGAATGGTTCCCAAACTATTTTTAGTGTTTAATTTATGCAATTAAGTCCCTGATACTATGATTAATGCTTGAATCCATGCTTTAATTGACTGTATTAATATTAAATATATACCCAACTGCATAAATTGTGACTAATTATGTTTGTTGTATCTATACTTGTGATTTTTGTATAACATGCCTTATGACACCGCTAAGTTGAACCTTTGAAGAATATATGAGTTTGCTACTGAATTAATTATTTGAAAGCATATTTATTATTGCAATATGTGATTATTTTTAATCATAATATTAGTTCTGTTATGATTTGTTTTAAGCATGTCATATTTTGTTGCATGGGTTGGGAAATTTTGTAAGGAGGAAGTTCTAACAGATTATAAATCTACAAATCTAGTGGTTCATCCACATATTATCTGGCAACTTCTATCTGTAAAAATGTTATGTATTCATAACCATCTGATAGCGTATTAAACTACAACCTTTGGTGGTTCGCCCACCCATTATCTGGCATCTTTTATATGTAATTATGTTATGTATTCACAACTATCTAGCAGCATATTAACCTACACCTTTTGGTGGTTTATCTACAAATCGGTGTGTAGGGATGGATGAGTTTTGGGAACTCTTATAGTCTTTAGCGGTGGGGTAGGATCTTATCTGTCAAACTGAATTTGTTTGCATCTGTAAAGCACGTGCTTAAAATTTTGAAATTGCTGATATGATATGGGATATGTGCTTTTGCTTATACATGGTGAAAACTATTATGTTAATCTAATATACTAAATTTCTTAAATGTGGTTTAAGCCATGTAATATGAAATATCGATATGTGTGAAATTACTATGGAGAATTGTTTGATGAATAGTGTTTCTGTATGATTAATCGTTACACCAATTATTCTTGCGCTGAGTTAATCTGAAAAAAATGGTATTCTGAATTATTATTCAATTATGATTATTCAGAATTCTGAGAAATTTATAGTTAAGTGTTTTATGTGAAAAATCGTTAATCTAAAGTGCTTTGTTTACAGTTTTGTTTTGGTTTTCTTGTTATTGAAATTACACTAAGCTTTCATAGTTCACTCACTCTATTTTTCCTTCTTTACAAATAACCCACAAGGTTAGGATGCAGACTCGACATTCGAAGGGCTCGGTTTGAAATATTGATTTTTTTTATAAAAGTATTTTAGACTTATTATTTTATAATTCTAGTTATTTGAAACTATATTATTATTGTGGCATAAGACTTAGTTTACGTTTTGTACTTAGGCATGCATGACATTTAAATAATTTAGGTTATTAAAATATGAATTGTTATTTAATTATACGTGAAACATAGTTTTTATTAAAATTATATTAATATCACTTTTTCGCTGCTAAATTGTAAATGTGTTCTAAAATTAATTCGGATTTTCAACTAATTTTTACACCGTTATAATGAAGATGTTAAACTTAATCATTTTTTAACTTCTGAGTTTTTCTGAAAAGAGACTAAACTTCTTTCTAAAATAAACAAATGTTTATAATAAAATGTTTTTAAAACTCCGATAAGTCTTTCAAGTCATTTTAGCGGCTGATGTTATCTCTCAAATTGGGGTCTAACATCTAGGCCTAGTTGGGGAGGTTACAATTACAGTTCCATAAAATAGAAATTATAATACAAAGTCTAAAATACTTTTAATAAAAATATTAATCCGAGTCGAGACCTTCCAGATGCCAAGTCTGCATCCTAACCTAGTTGGTTATCTATAAAGATAGAAATTAAGAGGGGTGAGCCTTATGAGCTCAGTGTGTTCCCAATCATCAGGAAATCAGTGCAAAAAAGTGGATAAAACATTCATAATAACAGTTTTTAGAACTATCACATTCGTATAACAAAGCATAATTCTACAGTTCATTTAAGCATGCTTATGAATGTCAATACAATGCAAGAATATCAGGAAATATCCTACCTATACTTTGCTACACACCACAGTAAGAGTTTCTCAAAACTCATACATCTAATAACACTCCATTTCATGGATGAACCAACATTAATTTGTAGATAAACTTCTAGTAAATATTTGTGGACGAACCATCAGTGTTTTTAAATAAAAAGCTTGCAGATAACTGCTAGTAGGTTGTGGATGAACCACCAGTGTTTTGTAGATAAATCCCCAGTAAGTTTTGGATGAACCACTAGTGTTTACAAATTATTAAACTGTCAGTACTTCCTCCTTTCAATCGTCACACCCTATGCAATGCAATATGACATGCTAGAAATAGTACAATACAAAAATAGTAGACATGTTTAGCATGTATTCAATTTAACAGTAACAATAGACATGCTTAACATGTATTCAGTTCAATAGTCGTAGTAGACATGCTTCACATGCTTTTAGTTTAACAGTCGCAGTGTTAACAATATCAATTTATCATCAATACAGTGACACTAGACATGTAACATTCATATATCATACATTATAATAGTAGAAATTTAGTCATAAACTCACAGATTCTAGCATATTTATAATATTAGGGGCTCAATTAAGTTAATAAAACCTTTGAAAATAATTCAGGGACTATATAGGGACTAAACTGAACAATTCATAAAATTTTGAGAAAAACTATAAAATAGAGGTCACATGGTCGTGTGTCCAGGCCATGTGAAAAATGCTTAAAATACCCTACAAGAGGGACATGAACGTGTGGCAAGTCGTGTCAAAGGGTTATGGCCATGTGGTTCATGAACTAGCATAGGATTACAAGGGCACATAGCCGTGTAGTCCAACCGTTTGTTCCACACACCCGTGTGGAAGACCATCTGGACCTAAACTTCACACGATTTTCCATAGATTTACTTGTTAAACATCACACACCTTTCATCACGGGTCTGATCGATGATCGTCACGCTTGATTTTGGTTTGATTCACCTTATTCTGGCCCTTTAACAAAAAAAAAATTGCACGAATTAACATTTGATATCAAGATTTGAAAAAATTATCAAGGCTTTGACAAGAACAGTAAAAGATTGATTAATCAAATGAAAGGTTAGCATCGAATAGTAATATTACAGAAATACATGATCTAATAACTGAAGTGAGTTGTACTTACTGTTCTTGGCAAAGATTGAAATGTTATTGATGACAATTACAAAACTGATAGAAAAACAGTTGAACAGGGAAAATGGTTTGATTCAGGAAAATAAAATAATCAACAAAAATAGGATGAAAATATGGTTTAAAGAAAAAGAAATAAGAGACGAAATAGAGAGGGGGAAACAAAATTATATTAGAAATATAAAAGAAAAACAAGGTGCAAAGTCCAATTAGGAAAAAGTGGTTTAAATACCTAAGGTTTGAAAACCCTAGGGGCAGCATAGCAAATTACCTATTATTTTTGAATTTAAAAGGAAAACATGAATGGGGAAGGAGTGGCTTGAACATAGAACCTCTAGGATAAGGGACTAACACTTAACCATTGGGTCTATCACGCATTTCTTGTTTAGGCTTAATTCCTGACTGTATATATTTTAGGTGTGGTTTTACCTTAGGTTGCCAAAAAAAATATAGGAGGAAGTGAGCTCGAACTTGGGTTTCTAGGGAGGTTTCTTTAACTCTTAGTCATTAAGCCTAATTCATTTAATGTTTATCCATTTCTATTAACCCTCATTATTTCAAGGCGTGACAAAAATCTTGCTTTAGTATATATATTAGATAGGCTTTGCCGAGAGAAGAGTTTCACTACTAAAGTTATAATATAAGTAATGATTTAAGTGCAATCTATCTCGGCCCCCAAATAATTTCAGCTTTATCTTAGTAAATTTAGTATAAATTCTCCTTAATGAATCTTTCCTATTAAAAGCTCTTAATTTTCAACTTATCACCTATTAGTAAACAATAAACACTAAAAGGAATAATACAACAAATACACTTAATAACAACTCCTCATTATGAATATATGTATTCATAAAAATACCATGAAATTCTCCATGAAATTAAAACTTGTCATGTGTGTGCACATGTGAGCTCTAATTCATCATTTTCAATAAATTAGATCCTTTATACATAGAGTGTGAAATCTTCTTGGATCAAACCCATAAGTTCTTCCATGTAAAGTAAGATAATAAGTTTACCAACTTTATTTTATCTTAAGCGTTTTAAATAAATTTCTTCAAGTATTTTGAATATATTATCTATAAGGTCTATCTTCATTTCACGTCTCATGCATAGGTAAAACTCTTTGATGTTTTCGCTTATAAGATAATCACAAACATAATGATAAATATAAAGTCAAAAATAATATCAACCAATAAAATTAATGTACAGGCAACTTGTGGATTTTCATATGAGTACAACTTGTACCACAAGTTACAATGTACTAACAATCTCCCCTTTAGCATTTTTGACTAAACCGTGTAGTAAAAATTATAACGCCTCAGACATTAACAATATGTTTGGTTCATTGTAATAACAAATTCGTTCCAGGCTTATTAAGTGAAGGAGTAATACTCTTTTGTTTGGTCATTGAATGATATTCCATGGAATATGCTATTACAAGAGAAGCTAGAATAGGCTCTCTCCTTCAAAATGTTTAATTCAATGCCTCCTGTTTAGCAGCCTTTTGGATCTTTTCTTATTTATGAGTTCCTCCGTTCTGCTCGATGCTCCTTTTGCTAAGGGTTTCCTAAGGTGGCCGACCAAAGAAAGATCTTGGAAAAGCCTTTTTTGGCTAAAGAATGGAAGGGAAATAGATGGCTATACAAGGGAAAAGAATAGGAAGATGGAAGAGAGAATGAATGAGAGATGAGTGTTGAAAGATGTGTTATGAATGAAGGGATTAGGGATGATTTGAGAAGTGGAAAGATATGTGGTATTTATAGGTGAAGGAAATGGTAGAGTTTGCTAAAAGTAGAATTCAAAATCCCTCTCTTTTCTCTCATACATGGTTAGCCACAAATTATGGAAAAGAGGATGACTTGGTTGCTTGTTTTTGAATTCAAAACAATGTTATTAATAGCCATAAGGTGGATGCTTCAAAAGGTAAACTTGTGTGTTGATTTCTGACATCTTTCCAACTACAGAGACTTTCAACAAAATATCCCGAAGCTTATTTTTGGGCAGTCATTTGCTTGTGCCGAAATTGGGCTTTAATTCCTCCTTATTGGATGGTTTCTCAGTCCAATAGTTAATCAAACATGTCTATATTTTAGCATATCTTTTACTAGGTCAAACTAACACCTTTATGACCCAAGTTTTTCATGGTCTTACCATCCAAATGAAATGGATGTGTGCCTGTCCATGCATTATTTATGTTAATCACATCTTCCATGGTCCTGCATAGTGAAAATTTACATATTAATATTTAACATGAAACTAATATAAATTATGTAAAAAAATCATATACGTAACGCCCTTTAACCCGTATCCGACGCGGGGACAGAGTTATGGAGATTACCAGGGTTTACAGAACATTTACAAATAAATCTTGTCAATCATTATTCATTTTCTGAGATTATTCATAACGTCCCTTAAATGGACCCTCAAGGCCCAATATGAGCTTTAGAATCGAATTGGGACTTAATCGAAAGCTCTAAATTTTTTTTGTAAATTTTTAAAAATTTCAAAGTTGCAGGGCTCACATGCCTATGTGGTCCAAGGGACACGTCTGTGTGACCCTAGGACACGCCTGTGCCATAGGCCGTGTTTGAACCTGTGTAACTCTCTGACTTTTACACACGGTCGGCCGCACGCTCATGTGCTAGGCCGTGTGGTTAATTAAATTCTTTGAAAATAGGTGCAGGTTTCACACGGCTAAGACACATGCCCGTGTTCTAGGTCGTGTAGCACACACGGTTGAGACACACACTCGTGTCTCAGCCCGTGTGCTCAATTCTGAGCAT
Source organism: Gossypium hirsutum (assembly GCF_007990345.1). NCBI lineage: Eukaryota > Viridiplantae > Streptophyta > Magnoliopsida > Malvales > Malvaceae > Gossypium > Gossypium hirsutum. The sequence goes on along the minus strand of NC_053432.1, from coordinate 54,496,419 downwards.
TCTATTTCTCAAATTTAAGGTGCAAGGACACACGGTCTAACCATACGCCTATGTACCAATGACCTACACTTTAACTCACATCCAAATACTAACCATTTCAAGCATTCAAATTAAGCAAGCTCTATCATTCAACATGGCATATCATTACATGCATACATGTTTAAATTAAATGAAAAAGTATCATATATAGATGAGTGTTATTGTATTATTTTTACGTATTTAAAATTTAATTATTTGACACTATTTTGGTGCCTACAAATTATTTTTTAAGGGAGATTCTAATTTAAATTATTCATTATATTTATAAAATAACAATTATAATATTAAGGTTATTTTTATTTTTTATATACATTTTTTTAAGAAAAAAGTGAATACTGAAGATGAGGTTTAAACCTAAAATTTCAAAACTATTCTTTTCTCCATTTTATCATTGCAATCAAAATCTTATTAACATTTTATATCGATTTTTTATAAATTTATTATATAATTTTTTTCTGGCTAATTTAGCTATATATGCTGTTTGTTTTTTTAGTTTGTCAATTAGGTTGTTTTTTTTATTTAGCAAAAATCATATTAACATTTTATATCAATTTTTTTATAAATTTATTATATAATTTTTTCTGGCTAATTTAGCTATATATGATGTTTGTTTTTTTAGTTTGTCAATTAGGCTGTTTTTTTTTATTTAGCGAAAAAAGTTGTTTCTAGATAGTGTAACACCCCTAACCCGTATCTTTCGTCGGAATAGGATTACGAGGCATTACCGAACTTATAACTCGTACCATCAAACACTTAATGTTCAAATTTCAATCCAAACAAAAATCATTCAAATACAATCATATGGTCCTTAACATGAGCCCTCGAGGCCCAAAACACACATTAGAAGTGGTTTAGGACTAAACCGATAACTCAGGAAAAATCTTGGAAACTTAGAAAATTTTTCAAACCACAGGGGTCACACGCCCATGTGCCCCGGCCGTGTATCTCACGTGGCCAAGAGAAATGCCCGTGTCTTAGGCTGTATGGGTATTCGAAATGGGATCACATGGCCGTGTTCCAACCCTTGTCTGACCCCGTGTAACTCTCTGACTTGGCTCACACGGCTAGACCACACGTCCGTTTGTCAGGCCGTGTGCCTCTCAAAATGGCCACACACGCCTGTGTCCAGGCTGCTTGCTAGGCCTTGCAAAAACTGGAGGGTATACCGACTTGTGTCACATGGCCAAGCCACACGCCTGTGTGCTAGGCCATGCGAAGCTAATAACTTGATTTTTGAATAGTATCAAGGGACACACGGCCGTGTACCTTGGCCATGTGTCACACACGACTGAGACACACGTCCCTGTCTCTGCCCATGTGGACAAAAATAGGCTTTGTTTCAAGCCACATTTCTCACCCAATCTTGAAAACACCTAAACCAACTCAAAATACATATAACCATATCATCAAATGGCATTAAAACTCATAAACAAAGTTCAATTCATGATATACCAATACAATCAATCACAAGACACACAAGTACCATAATATGCTATTAAATCTCATACCAAAATCACAATCTCCATTCATAAATATGGTCACATTCATTTAAGGCATCATTTTACTTACAACCAAAAACATGCAAACTCCAAATTCAACCATTTGGTACCATCATTACCAATTTACAACAAGACATTCACCAAAAAATATAAACCACATCACTAAAGGGCTTTTACACACATATATATACACCAAGATAAGCCAAATCACATGGCTATTCACAACCCAAATTACACATCATTTACAAGCCAAATCAAATGGCTAAAATCCATCATTAATAAAACATGTAGGCTATCATTAGCCAAAATGACCTATACATGCCATTATAACCAAAATTATAAAACCATGAGTACCACAATAGCCGAAAGATAGTGTGATGATGTCTCTGTCACCTTCCAACCCGAACGAGCTTTCGATATCTATAAACACAAAGAAATTAACACAAAGTAAGCATAAAATTCTTATTAAGTTTGTAATTCAAAGAAATAAAGCTTATAACTTCACTTTACAAGCATAATCCACTTTAGCCAATTCAATATGTCTTGGCCTTAGCCTAAACAACATTAGCCTTTCAATTTTAGTTATCACATAAACTAGCAAATCATCTCAAAACATAATAGCATAAGTGTACCCACTACTTAGTGCATTCACATTTTCAAACATGTGTTTAAGCATATTTGGATCATCTAATGACTCATACTCTTTCCATGCTTTTTATAGCAATTAAAATCGAAGAATCTTCCAATCTTTACCTTTTTTTCATATTCGTTGAACCATAATTTAATTGAGTAAAAGGGAGCATAGCACAACTCAATTTGGCCCAAAAGCCTAACACATAATCATCAACTAAGTTTACCATGTATTTACATACAATAAATATATATATGTATGTATATACCATTTCCACACACTTCGCGTACATACCTGAACTAGTTCGTATTGAACTCATATAGCCTTATATTTGAACTGTACCTATTGAACCATTTCCATGTAAATACTTGTACCATCTCATATCATTTTCATACTTAATCAAATCTTTCATTTGCCCCGTTGAACTATTCGAAATAGAAATCAGATACTTAAGAGTCTCGCACGATAAGCACCTATACCATGGCCCAAAGCCAAATCAATGTAGTTTATATCCAAAGTACTGATATCATGGCCCGAAGCCAAATTAGTATAATTCACACTTGAAGTGCAAATATCAGGGCTTGAACATGTCACTAGTATCCACAAACATCATCGAATCAATATCGAACAAACCCGTAATCTTGTATTCACAGTTTATGCTATATCAAAGCATATAAAATACATTTGTAATGTAACTTATAACATACAAACTTACCTCGAACTCGTACGACGAAAAACGATCATTTAATTGATAACTTGTCTTTCCTTTGATCTAATTTCGTAAGTAGTTCTTCTTTATCTATATAATCAAATTCAACTCATTTAATCATCATTCTACTTAATTCCATCAAATTTCATATTATGACAAAATTACCATTTTGGCCCTATACTTTTGACCTTTTTACAAATTAGTCCTTGGGCTCGTAAAATGAAATTATTTGTATCATCTACACTGTTCACAAAAGTCTTAAGTATCTTCTCACTCATAGGGAGTTGAATCTGAGGTAGCGTAAATAGGTTGGGCTACTTAAAGATTATGATTGTACCATTGAGTACCAACCAGGCGAGGCCAATATGGTAGTCACGCGTTGAACCGTAGAGCTATGACTAGTCTGAGAGCGATGTTTGCTCGACTTAGCCTATTCAATGGTGGAAGTCTGTTGGCAAAAATTCAAGTTAAACCGACATGGATTGAGCAGATTCGAGGTAAATAGTTGGGGGATAAGTCTCTTGAGTTACGTTTTCGTTAGGTTGAGAATTGTGGCACTACTCTTTTTGAGGAAAACAGTGATGGGGTACTTTGTTTTCGAGGTCGAATTTGTGCACCTAATGATGAGGATTTAAGACAGTTGATTCTGAGGGAGGTGCATAGTAGTACCTATGCTATGCATCCTGGTGGGACTAAGACGTATCGAGACCTCCGTGAGTTGTACTGGTGGCCAGGACTGAAACGGGAAGTTATTAACTTTATGGCTAGATGTTTGACATGCCAGCAGGTAAAGGCTGAGTATCAGTCGCTTTTGGGTTTGCTACAGCTGATTCAAATTCCCCTCTAGAAGCGGAAATGTGTGACGATGGACTTCGTTAGTGGGCTACCCTTGACACCCACTAAGAAGGATTTGGTATGGGTTATCGTGGATTGATTGACCAAGTCTGCCCACTTCATACCAATTCGTACTGATTATTCTCTGCAAAAGCTGGCAAAGTTTTATATTTCTGAGATAGTAAGACTGCATGGGGTACCTGTCTCGATCACTTCTGGTAGGGATCATCGCTTCATGTCTCAGTTTTAGAAGAAGATAAATGAGGCTTTGGGTTCAAGGTTGGACTTCAGTACTACGTTCCATCCTCAGACAAATGGTTAATCTGAGGGGGTGATTCAGATACTGGAGGATATGTTGATGAGCTTTGTTATTGATTTTTGAGGCAGTTGGAAGGACTATCTACTGCTAACCGAGTTCACCTATAATAATTGCTTCCAACCTAGCATTCAAATGGAACCTTACGAGGCTCTGTATGGTCGTAAGTGTCGCACTCCTTTGTTTTGGACTGAGTTAGGTGATCGACGTGTTCTGGGTCCTGAGTTGGTTTCTAAGACTAAGGATAAAGTTAGACTGATTCGAGATCGTTTGAAAGTAGCTTCTGACAGACAAAAGTCTTATGTTGATCTGAAGAGACGTGAGATTAAGTATTCTATAGGGGACTTCTTGTTTCTGAAGGTCTCGCCAAGGAAGAAATTACTGAGGTTCGATCACATGGGCAAGTTGAGCCATAGGTTTATTGGGCCGTACTGGATTTTGAAAGGAGCGGAACTTGTCGCTTTTCAGTTGGAGCTACCTCCAGAGTTAGACCATATTCATGATGTGTTCCATGTCTCGATGTTGAGGCACTACTGCTCTAATATCACGTATATTATTTCGGTTGAGGAGATTGAGGTTAGGCCAGATTTGACCTTCGAGGAGGAGCCGGTTCAGATTCTGGATCGTGATATGAAGGTCCTTCAAAGGAAGTCCATTCCTTTAGTGAAGGTGCTATGGCGAAATCATAGCATTGATGAGGCCACATGGAAGCTTGAGGATGTGATGTATCAGCAGTGTCCTCATCTATTCTGATTAGGTAAATTTCGAGGATGAAATTTTCTTTTAGGGGGTAGAGTTGTAATGCCTCAAAAATTAAAATTTTTGTTTTTGTGAATGGATGAAACAACTGTGTATCTGCTTCAGTGGTTAAGTGTTTTGGGTATGTGTGAGAGGTCCCAAGTTCAAGCCATGACTTGGGAAAATTTTGGTATTTTTATGAATAAAGTCCAATCTTTGGTTGATAGGCTTTTAATTAAAAGATGGTAAGTAATTATCAGAATGGGCCTACTGGTCTGGTGGTTAAGTGGAGTGTCAGTATGCTAGGGGTCTTGTGTTCGAATCCCTGCGTAAACGAGGGAGTTTATTTTTGCTCATTTGACCGAGAGAGTTTTAGTTAAACTAAAAGTCTGAGAAATGGATTAGTGGGAGAAAAATATGGGATTTATGAGTTATTTCAAATTAATTTTGATTTTTTTTCCCAATTTTTCTCTCTTTTCCAAAAAAAATTGACGTCAGTTTCTTTGCTCCCTTTCTCCTAAATTTCGTGCTATTCCCAATTCTATCGATTTTGCTGTAGAGTTCCTGTGTTCTTAAGTTTTCGTTATACATTATTTCAGTAAGTGAATTTTTGATACTTTGTAAGTTGGGATGTTAAAATTTTGACTGGGGTTATATTAACGTTATTGACAGCAACATATCGTGAGAATTAAGGCTCTCTTCGTATTGTTTCGTAGTAAATCGATTCGAAGCTTTACGGTAAGTGTTCATCGCTTTAGGGATAAGTATTTTGGTTTTGGGATTTTGATTAATAGCAAAGTAAGACTAATTATGGTGTTAAGTTGGTCAATATTTAGGTTTTGGAGTACTCAGAGTTCGGTTTAGCTTCAAATGAAACCAGGTGTGTACCTAAAAATGCAGAAAATGAGGTTTTGGCGAAAGCTGAAAACCTCACTGTCAATGCCACACAGGCGTGTGGTCACCTCTGTGGTAGGCCATGTGATGGGACACGGGCGTGCTATCGACGAGGCCAGGCCATGAGCATAAGACACGGCTGTGTGATGGCCAGGTAGGCCGTGTGTGACACACGGGCTAAACTGATTTGGGTCATGTGGGCCACATGAACTTGTGGGCCTACAAAGATAGTCCACACGGTTGTGTGGGATTCTGGGCTAGGCCGTGTGATCTACAAGGCCAAGGCCATTTTAGGTCGTGTCGTCCCACCCATTTTTCTGAAAAGTTCTCTAAGGTCGCCCGGGTTGCTCAAGTCGACTGTGTACCTACTAAGGTCGGTAAGTACTACGTAGACCCTTTTGTGTGTAATCTATCTGCCAGATTTCTATACTGAGCATGAGTATTGATTTGAATGTATGGACTGTTAATTGCATAATAGCATGACATTTATTGCATGTTGCATTGCATCAGGGTGGGCTGATGATATTTGGAGGAAGTGTTCTAAAAGGCTTCTAAGCCTATTATTTGGCAGCTCAGCTACAATACTCTGATTTTGTGCTGCATTTTGGTACAGCATGGTGTGTAGGGATGGGTGGGTGTTTTTAACCCCACATGGTTTGTACGGATGGACGGAGTTGGTGTGTAGAGGCTGGTGGGTAGGATTCTAATTTTTGGTACTGCATATTGTATCTGAAATGGGCCAAGGCCCAAAATTTGTATCCGAGACTATATCTGAATGGGATAAGGCCCATATTGAATCCATAATAGGATTAGGCCCAAACTGTTTTAACTGAGAATTGTTGTTGATTGTATGCATGTCTTTGTGGGGATTACACATTGAGTTTGCAAAAACTCATCCTTTTTGTTTAATCTGTATAGGTAATCCCTAGACTTAATGGATCGGTGCATCGGAGAACTCGACAATGGCCACATGTAAATTTTAGACTGCTTTCAGTTAAACTTCAGATTTTATTACTTATTTGGGGTTCTTTTTTATGTAACTTTTGGACCTTAGACTGTTTGGCTTTAAATTTTGGATTTTTAACTGCTTTACGATTTTAATATTACTAGGCATGATAAAACCCTATTTTCACTAAAATTGAACAGTTTTCCTAAAATAAGTGTTTTCCAAAGCTTCCACTAAAAGATACTTACGGTTTACTTCAAACTAAGATAAAAGCTAATTAACTGGAATGGTTTTAACTCGACAAACTCGTTTTCAAAATTCATTCCATGTGACATCGCCAGATTCAGCCATAGCGTCTAGGCCGGGTTTGGGGTGTTACACATTTGATAATAATATATAGTTAATATAGTAAATGTTGTTTATTTACTATATGTTTGAATTAACATATCGCTTGAATGGTGGAACTATGGGCCGAGTTATGCAGGACTACCAAAGTAGCTCAAAGAGATTTGGTTGTTGTTAGATCAACGCTTGGAAGTTGAGGTTAGTTATTCATTTTTTTTCCAATAATAATTACAAAATGATTTGAAATTTAAAATTCAGTACATAACAAAATTTATAATTGTGCACTACAATTTGAATATATGCCATACACCGATCCATATATCATAGAATGCATTTCGCCCGAATTTTTGGTCATTTGGAGTATGTGCAATGCGAAGGTGTCATTGATTGTTTACGCAATGGTGGAGATACACAAATCAGATCAAGTGATGTGGTAGTTCGGGTAGAGGCAAAAAATTCCACTGCCACCACAAGACATGGAAGTACTAAACAAGCTTGATCTACGAGGGAAGACTAATGAAAATTGGTGAGATTACTACAATGAGTACATCAACATTTGAGATCGTAGGATAGAATTCTTACCCATTCACAAACCCTTTTTTTCAGTAGACATGGTGACCTGTTTGGAGTACATGCCTTGATTCAGATTTGTTGGCAAGCTATATCTATTGTTGGTAAAGGCGAAGAATAGGCAACTTCATCTGAAAAGGCCATAATAACAGCCCCAGCATCGTAGGTCCAGAGCAACCTGCCAAGAGAGGTTCGTCCCCAGCTTCAACCCAACAAATGCCACCGATGTCTACACCATATCTTGATTAGTTCCCTCCATATATTCATATTACTTTCACCAACCCCACGTTTTATTCACAAACACCACACTATTCACCACCACAGTACCCTGTATCTACACCTCCTACAGATACGTATTTTAGGACACCTCCATCACCAACATATTACACCTCGATGCTGATGTCATCATCAATACCATTATCAATGCCCACATTAATGTTGATGTATCCAGGTTTTTCGACATTGTACAGTTATTTTTTTGGGTTGCTACAGTACCCATATAACCTTTGTTGATTGTCGCTCTCCCAAACATCCATATTGGTGCATACCCGGGTAGAAGTCAGAACAACCTTTTGGGATGTTTTGCAAGTTCATGTTCAAGGCCAACTCGAATGGGGGGCTAGACACTCATGGCCACATACTCCTTTCTGGGATGGGATGGAATTTAAATCTCCCTACATTGTGCATGTGTCCCAGTTTGTACATATCATTAATATAAAGCGTGTACTCAATTCTTACATTCACACATGCGGCAATTGCGTGTGCACATGAGAATTGAAATACCCATAATCTCCCACAATCGCAAGTCTCTTCTGGCAAGTCAACACGATATGATACCCCTAACATGTCTTGGTTGGGCTTAGCGTACTCCGTAACCCAAAATCTCAGGTTTCGACGCGAGCACTACATACATAGTGTTCTCTCTCTATATTTCATTTAATTTCTTTCATGAAATCCTCGCACCAAGCATGGTCGCTCACTATCTGTACAGCATATGTCGTAGCCCGCTTTGGAAATAAGGCTATCAAGCAAAAGTATGTTTCCTTGACAACTGGGCTAATCGAAAAATGACACATCCCCTTTAGTAAGGAATTGATGCATTCATGTAGGTTCGTCATTATGTACCTGTACCGTAGACCCCCATCATATGATTGTATCTACTGTTTGAAGGGTATGTTGGCAAGGTAGTCTGCACAGGCCTTATTGATAATGCGTAAGTTATCCAACATTTCATGGAAACGTTATTGGACGAGTTCATACCCTGTCGAGAAAAGTATTCTTATGAATGCAAACAATGAACGAAATATGGTTTAGAATGATGTTGGAAATGGTGGAAGCTACATACCCATGCCAATGCATTGATCTTGCTCACTTTCCAAAGGTCATTTTATATGGTAATTGGATCTAACATGTCATATACTATAACATCTCAAAAATCGATCTAGAATAAATCATGTTTTGAAACCAAAAGAGGTCATCATTTGATTTGAGTTTAGACTTAGGAAATTTTTTACAAGTAAATTGATCTAGTTCAGTGGTTAAGTGTTCGGGGTATATGTGTGAGGTTTTATGTTCGAATCCTATTTCTAGAATTTTTTTCATTTTGCTTAAACCCTTACCTTTGAACGTTTGGCTAATAAGTCAAATTATGTCAATTGATGTCAAGAATGAGCCTACTGGTTCAATAGCTAGCTTCTGTATACTCCTTGGTCAGTTTTGGTTGGTTACTTAAAACCTTTTAGAAACCTCCGGTCGGTTTTTCCTTTTTCCTTTTTATTATTTCTTTTTTTGCTATGTTTCTTCTGTCACTCGTCTTTGATACTTAGTTCTTGGTTTTGGTTTCTTCCTTTCAAAGTGACATTTTCTTTTGTTACTTTACATTACATCGATTTTTTACGGGGTCTGAATTCTCCTTCTAGATAAATCATTGGCCGGTAAGTTTGATTTAAAGTTTTGGTCTCAAAAGTTCTTCGACATAACTGTGGTTTTAGAATGTTAGTTTTTAGCGTTTTAACTGTGAATTAATCATTTTTTTGGGAAATTGCTTGTCATTTAGGGACGAAAATTCATCCTTTTTGCTCCTGCATCTAGTCCGTATCAGGTAGGTGCCGAAACCCCTCTTTTTCTGTATTTTTAGTAGATGAAAAATAGGACTGTCGATGCCATACAGCCAGGGACATAGATATGTACCCAGGCCGTATGAGCCATACGGGCAAGGACATGGGCATGTGTCCAGGCCATGTAACTCACTATTTACACTTTAGAACCACACGGCTAGGGACATGGGCATGTGTCCAGGTCGTGCAACTTATTATTTACACTTTAGAACCACAAGACCAGGGACATGGGTGTGTGCCTAGGCCGTGTGAGCCATACAGACAAGGACATGGGCATGTGCTCAGGCCATGCGAGCGACACAGGTAAGCACATGGGTGTGTGTCTAGGCCGTGTGGCATATGAATAAGATCTAAATCTTATTTTTGAGGATGTAAGTGTTGCCCAACACGATCATTATCCTCCACAATGTATTTATGATTTGAATTTGATCGTAAGAGGACTATTTAATGCTCTAAGTTATATATATGGATGATATATGCGATATCTGAACGTGTTAGACTAATGATGAACAACTTGTGATCTGTATGTATATTTGTTATGTTTGAACCTAAGTGAGTAGGATCAGTCAGAACGTAATGCGCTATTGTCTATGTGTGTGATTATCCAGGTATGATCTGTATTCTGTTAAGTTTGTTGGTACGCCTCTGTGCTGGTACTCCTCTGTGCTGGTACTCTGTTGATAAGGAACATACGATATCTAATGTAACGCCCCCATACCCGAGACCATCGCCAGAGTCAAGCACGAAGTGTTACTAAACTTAATTCATCAATTAAACAACTTAAACAACTTATTACCAACCATGCATGACAACCAAGCATATGCACATCACCAATATCAAACATAACATAAATAGATAGATTTATAAGTCAGAATCATTAGCTCACTAAAGACCAATATATTTGGCAAATAATAATAACACATGTTATAAAATTAGGTCCCTATACATGCCACTCACTTGATAAATCTAGCATATGTGTTTATACTGTCAAGGTGTTGGCTTGATAGTGTGATGCTGCCTCCGACGGTCTCCAACCCTGAGCTAACCTAACAACACTAAAAGAAATGGAAAGGAGGGGGGTAAGTTTTATGTGTAACACCCCTATCCCGTAACCATCGCCAGAATAGGTAAGGGGCATTACCGGACTTGTAACTCATGTCAGAACAGTAAAATTTTGAACTTTTTCTTGAAATAAAGATCGTTCATTTAAAAGTACTAAGCACAACCAGAGGTAAAATTTAAACTTCACTAAGTAAACATTCAAAAGATGCCATTTTCGCATGGCTTATATACATTAACCAAAAATATTCTTCCGCCACTAGTCTATTCTATACATGCCATAAAATAATTCTAAACATAACAGTAACAAGCAGTGGATAGTGATAGTGTGACTAGTTGCTGACGATCCCCGAGCCTGTAGCTTCGCAATGAGCTCTATAAAACAGAGGAAACAGAGTAAACGGAGTAAGCATTACAATGCTTAGTAAGTTTTAAGCAGTGTCAACAGATAACAATCAAATTATAACATAGTTGTTCGTATATTTTATTTCACTCTTCCTTCGGGCATACCATCCCTTTACCGAATATGCACATCTCATCATATACAATAGGCAGATAAACTTTCACATAAAAGTGAGCTCATGTGACATAAATGTAACACCCCGAACCCGAGACCGACACCGGAGTCGGACACGAGATGTTAACAAACTTTGAAAAATTTTTTCCAGACACTGCCCAGTCTGAGTACTAGTCGCTTCAAAATCATATCTTGAGTTTCACAACTCGAAAATCAGTTTTGTGATTTTTCCCTGAAACTAGACTCATGTCCCCACCTATGTATTTTTTTCTAGAATTTTTGGTCGGGCCAATTAGTACAGTTTATTAGTCAAAGTCTCCCATGTTACAGGGGTCGACTACACTGACCTTTTCCCATTACGACTGGGATATCTCTCTACACAGAGCTTCAATACTGATGCCGTTTGTTTCTATGGAAACTAGACTCAGAGAGGAATCCATACATATATGGTATGACCCCTAATTATCTCTGGTCAATTTATAGTGAATTTCCAAAGGCGGAACAGTGAATCCAGAAACTGTTCTGACCCTGTTCCACAAGAACCCGAATATCTCTTTCTGTACTGTTCCTATAATTGTTTCGTTACTTCCATATGAAAGTAGATTCATCAAGGTTCGATTACATTCAACACATACGTAACATATCCCCATATTGGGATGTTTTTCGAGTATTCGCTGGAATTTTACAGTAAGCTCATTCATTACCAAATCACGTACCTTCGGGATTTAACCGGATATAGCTCCTCGTTCAAATGCCTTCGGGACATAGCCCGGTTTTAGTAACTCACACAATGCCTTCGGGACATAACCCGGATTTAACAACTCGCACGAATGCCTTCGGGACTTAACCCGGATTTAATAACTCGCACGAATGCCTTCGGGACTTAACCCGGATTTAATAACTCGCACGAATGCCTTCGGGACTTAACCCGGATTTAATAACTCGCACGAATGCCTTCGGGACTTAACCCGGATTTAGTATCTCGCACAAAGGCCTTCGGATCTTAATCCGGATATATTCACTTAGCACAAAGCCTTCGGGACTTAGCCCGGACAGCATTCAATTAATCATGCACATCTAACAATAATTCATAGCACATTCATATTTCATTTTCGTTTACGAAACTCAAACACAAGGCACATATTGTCCTTGTACATTCGGCTCAATAGCCACACATAGAGCATGATTTAATCACATCGAAATTTAAGCTCTCTTACTCAAGAACTTACCTCGGGTGTTGTCGAACGATCCCGCTAACTATTCGACCACTTTTCCTTCCCTTTTATCGGATTTATTTCCCCTTTGCTCTTGAGCTTAATCAAACAAATAAATTGATTTCATCATTTAGGCATCAAAAGATGAACACAAGGCACTTAGCCCATATTCATACATTAGACATTAAAGTCTCATACATGCAAAAATCATGCATCAACACAACATATTAGCTAATTTCTTTCCCCTTGGCCGAATATGCATGTCCATTTTTGGGGTCGATTTCAACACTTAATACACACATATACACACTAGTAAAGCATCCTCCCCCTTTTCATCGATTTAACACATGCATTGCTCATCAACATGCAAAGTTACATTCGGCCTTAGCACACATCTTGCTAGCCGATTCTTCTCCCTTTAGCAACCAATGCACATATGTGCTCACACAACAAAAAATGCTAAAAAGGAGGTTCAAGAATCATCAAGCCATCATCACATGCATCATTAACAAGCTTCATATTTTGCATGCAATGGCATTAACACAACCTCCACCTAGGCCGAATCTTAACTCATCCTCATGCCTCATCACCACAACATCAAACATCAACCAAGAATGATTCATCCATGGTCAAGTGCCATTTCCATCACATAGCAAGATTTAGACCATGGGTTAGGTAGAACTCAAGCTAACAACTAAAACATGCATGCCTCTCATGGAACATCATCAAACATACCTTAGCCTAGCTACATGCATGGCCGAATCTCTTCACCTTTCTTCTTCTTTCCTCCTTAAAATTTTTGGCCAAGGATGAACCAAAGGATGAGAAATTTTTTTCTTTGTTTTTCTTTCTAATTTAGGCTAAAATGGAGGTGAGAAAGGATGAACACAAACTTTTCTCCTTTCTTCTCTTGAGCTCACGGCAATGGGGGGGGGACAAACACTACACACACATTTTTTTTTCTTTTGTTTTCCATTTCTTTATTACCCATACTTCTTATTTTATTCTTCCACTAACAAAACATGTTTCATGACATGTTTTGCCCATCATTCTTTGTCATGGCCGGCCACTACTCATTAGGGGGGGGAATTTGACATGCAAGTCCCCCTTTGTCCACATGCACTAGTAGGTCCTCACACATTGACCTATCACATTTTAGAATTTTCTCACATAAGTCCTATTGACTAAATTCACATGAAATCAACCAAATTGAAGCTTGAAATTTTCACACATTCATAATTACATATTCTACACAATAAGTATCACATTCAAACATTTCGGTGACTCGGTTTAGCGGTCCCGAAACCACTTCCCGACTAGGGTCAACTTTGGGCTGTCACAACTCTCCCCCACTTAAGAAATTTTCGTCCCCGAAAATCTTACCGGTAAATAGGTTTGGGTATCGTTTTTTCATCGAGCTCTCGGTCTCCCAAGTAGCTTCCTCGATCCCGTGTTTGAGCCATAACACCTTTACTAGCGGAACTCTTTTGTTTCGCAACTCCTTCACTTCACGAGCTAGGATACGCATCGGTTCTTCTTCATAGCTCATGTCGACTTGAATTTCAACCTCTGATGGGCTAATTATATGCGATGGATCAGATCGATAGCGTCGAAGCATCGAAACATGAAAGACATCATGAATCTTTTCAAGCTCCGGGGGCAAAATCAATCTATACGCAACCGGACCAACTCGTTCGGAGATTTCGTACGGCCCAATGAATCTTGGGCTCAACTTGCCCTTACGGCCGAACCTGAGTATCTTTTTCCAAGGTGAAACCTTAAGGAACACTTTGTCTCCCACCTGATACTCGATGTCTTTTCGTTTCAAATCTGCGTACGACTTCTGACGATCCGTGGCTACCTTCAGACTTTCACGGATTACCTTTACTTTCTGCTCAGCATCTTTAATCAAATCAACTCCGAAAATTTTACTTTCACCGAGCTCGGTCCAAAACAATGGTGTACGGCATTTACGACCGTACAAAGCCTCGTAAGGTGCCATCTTAATACTTGATTGAAAACTATTGTTGTAAGCGAATTCAATCAAAGGTAAATACCGTTCCCATGAACTACTGAACTCGAGGATGCAACATCTCAACATATCCTCAAGTATCTGAATTATCCGCTCGGATTGACCATCGGTTTGGGGGTGAAAAGCAGTGCTAAAATGCAGCTTGGTACCCAGAGCTTCTTGCAATTTCTTCCAAAATCGTGAGGTGAATCTCGGATCTCTATCCGACACGATAGAAACAGGTACCCCGTGTAATCTCACAATTTGATAAACGTACAATTCAGCTAGTTTATCCAATGAAAAATCCGTATGTACGGGGATGAAATGAGCCGACTTAGTCAGTCTATCAACAACAACCCATATCGCATCCTTCTTACTTGCTGACAAGGGCAGTCCGGACACAAAGTCCATTGTGACTCGATCCCATTTCCACTCGGGTATCATGATCGGCTGGAGTAATCCTGAAGGCACTTGATGTTCCGCTTTCACTTGTTGACATATTAAACATCTCGAAACAAAGTCAGAGATGTCCCGTTTCATACCATGCCACCAAAATTGACGTTTCAAATCGTTGTACATTTTCGTACTCCCCGGGTGAATTGACATTCGGCTACAATGGGCTTCGTTCAGAATCATTGAAATGAGTTCCGAATTCCTTGGAACACACAACCGATTTCTGAACCTCAAACAATCATCGTCATCAATTTGAAACTCTGATCCCTCGTTCGGAAAACACTTAGTCCGTTTTGCAACCAATTCATCATCGACTTTCTGAGCTTCATGAATTTGGTGAGTCAATAATGGTTTAGCTTTTAATTCAGCTACTAACACATTGTCTGGTAGAACAGACAAATGCACGTTCATCGCTCGCAAAGCAAACAATGACTTCCGACTTAAGGCGTCCGCAACCACGTTAGCCTTTCCCGGGTGGTAATCAATGACAAGCTCGTAATCTTTCAACAACTCAAGCCAACGTCTTTGTCGCAGATTCAAGTCTCTTTGAGTCATCAAATATTTGAGACTTTTGTGGTCCGAAAATACATGGCACTTCTCACCAAACAGATAATGTCGCCATATTTTTAAAGCAAATACGATGGCAGCTAGTTCGAGATCATGGGTCAGATAATTCCTCTCGTGTGGCTTCAATTGTCTCGACGCATAGGCCACGACTCGACCTTCTTGCATCAATACGCAACCCAACCCAAGTAGGGATGCGTCACTATAGATGACAAACTCTTTACCCGATTCGGGTTGCACCAAAATTGGAGCTTCAGTCAAATGAGTTTTCAGTTGGTCAAAACTTTTCTGACATTTCTCCGTCCACTCGAACTTAACATCCTTTTGAAGTAGCTTCGTCATTGGTGTGGCTATCATCGAGAAACCTTTCACAAATCGTCGGTAATAACCGGCGAGCCCCAAAAAGCTCCGAACTTCAGTAACATTTCTCGGAGGTTTCCAGTCAAGTATGGCTGAAATTTTGTTCGGGTCAACTCGAATACCCGACGCGGATACCACATGACCCAAGAAGCTAACCTCTCTTAACCAGAACTCACACTTACTGAACTTAGCATATAACTGCTTATCCCGTAAAATTTGCAACACTAGTCTCAGGTGCTCAGCATGTTCGGTCTCATCTCTTGAATAGACCAAGATGTCATCAATGAACACAACTACGAACTGATCCGAATACGGTCTGAAGATCCGATTCATCAAATCCATAAATACCGCAGGTGCATTAGTGAGCCCAAACGGCATCACT
Organism: Gossypium hirsutum; assembly: GCF_007990345.1. Taxonomy (NCBI): domain Eukaryota; kingdom Viridiplantae; phylum Streptophyta; class Magnoliopsida; order Malvales; family Malvaceae; genus Gossypium; species Gossypium hirsutum. Next base: position 54,480,221 of record NC_053432.1, on the reverse strand, counting down.
AAGAATTCGTAGTGACCATATCTCGTTCTGAAGGCAGTTTTGGGAATATCTGGATCTCGAATTCGCAACTGATAATAGCCCGATCTCAAATCTATTTTTGAGAACACTGAGGCTCCCTTCAGTTGGTCGAACAAATCATCGATGCGCGGCAACGGATATTTGTTCTTTATCGTCACTTTATTCAGCTGACGATAGTCAATGCACAACCTCATGGTTCCGTCCTTCTTTTTCACGAACAATACTGGTGCACCCCAAGGTGAGAAACTTGGTCGAGCGAAACCTCTCTCCGTCAGTTCTTGCAACTGAGCTTTCAACTCCTTTAACTCGGTTGGTGCCATACGATACGGAGCTATCGAAATCGGCGTAGTCCCAGGTACAAGCTCAATACCAAACTCTACCTCCCGAACAGGTGGTAAACCCGGTAATTCTTCCGGAAAAACATCCGGGTATTCACAAACCACCGGCACAGATTCGGGTTTCTTTTCTAATTCTTTGCCATCAAGCACATATGCAAGGTATGCTTCGCACCCTTTTCTCACATATTTCTGTGCCAACATTGCTGATATTACAGCTGGTATCCCCTCCAAGTCCGCAGACTCAATTCGGACTACTTCGTTATTTGCGCACCTCAAATCAATAGTCTTGCTCTTGCAATTCACAATCGCATCATGCGCGGTCAACCAATCCAACCCAAGGATAACATCAAATTCATCAAACGGCAAAAGCATCAAGTCCGCTGGAAAACAGGAACCTCGAATTTTCCAGGGGACATTTCTTACACACTTTGTCGACAAGCACGTAACGACCCAAGGGATTTGACACCCGAATTACAAACTCAGTAGACTCAATAGATAAAGTCTTACTGGATGCTAAGGTTTCACATATGTAAGAATGGGTAGAACCGGGGTCAATCAAAGCAATTACATTAGTATCAAAGAGGGTGAATGTACCGGTAATAACATCAGGCGAAGAAGCATCCTCGCGGGCACGTATAGCATAAGCTCTAGCAGGCGCACGAGCTTCGGATCTGGTTATATCATCTCTAGATCCTCTCTGACCACCACTAGCATTGCCCGTATTTCTAGATGGTCTACCTCGAGCAGTGGTAGCACCCGGTTTCCCACTCTGATTTACATTCTGTTCAGACAGCCTCGGGCAATCTTTAATGAAGTGGTCCACTGATCCGCACTTGTAATAGGAGCGGTCATGGAATCTACAACTTCCCAAATGCCATTTACCGCAATGTCGACATTCCGTTCGGCCTCGACGTTCGTTCCCAACACTGGCAACCGAAGTGCCTCGTGTACCCACAGGGGGTCGATCACGATCTCGTCTAAAAAGGCCCGAAGTGCTTTTAGACCGGCCCACATCATCTCGAAATTTCTTCGATGCCTGTTGAAGAGACTTTCCCGAGAATCTTTTACGAAACTCCCCGGTTCCCACATCAACTTTTTGTTTTTCCTTTCTAAGCTCTTCGGCTTTACAAGCTCGCTCGACAAGTACTACGAACTCTCGTATTTCAAGAATGCCAACGAACATTTTTATATCTTCATTCAGCCCATCTTCGAAGCGTTTACACATGACAGCCTCGGACGAAACACATTCCCGAGCGTATCTACTAAGTCTAACAAATTTTCGCTCGTAATCAGTAACTGACATAGAACCTTGCTTAAGCTCAAGAAATTCCTTCCGTTTTTGATCAACAAATCTCTGACTGATATACTTTTTCCGAAACTCAGTTTGGAAAAACTCCCAAGTTACTTGCTCTCGGGGCACAATAGAAGTCGGAGTACTCCACCAATAGTAGGCAGAATCACGTAGCAAGGAGATAGCACACTTTAGGCATTCATCGGGTGTACAAGATAGCTCATCGAGTACCCGAATAGTGTTGTCCAGCCAAAATTCAGCTTGCTCGGCATCATCGCTATCCATAGCCTTAAATTCAGTAGCCCCATGTTTTCAGATTCTGTCAACTGGGGGCTTATTTGACCTTATTTGGTCAGTTACCGGTGGTATTGTAGGTGCGGGGGTAGTATTTGTCGGGAATGGAGGTTGTGGAACAGCCATATTAGTTCGAATGTATTGGTTGAACCAATCATTCATCACGCTATAGAATGCTTGTCTAGCTTCATCATTCGGATTACTAGCATTAGGTTGAGAGTCTACCGGCACTGCCCCTTGCGCGGGAGCAGGCCCTACACTCTCAAGATCATCAGCTACCTCTCGGTCACGATCGGGATCCATTACTATAAACACATTTACAATTGTCAGAAGTCACCACACTATCAAGTAATCACATAAAATGGCATGTATAGCTAGACCCAACACATTACGGTAGTCCTAGAATCGACTAAACCGTAGCTCTGATACCAATAAAATGTAACACCCCGAACCCGAGACCGACACCGGAGTCGGACACGAGATGTTAACAAACTTTGAAAAATTTTTTCCAGACACTGCCCAGTCTGAGTACTAGTCGCTTCAAAAATCATATCTTGAGTTTCACAACTCGAAAATCAGTTTTGTGATTTTTCCCTGAAACTAGACTCATGTCCCCACCTATGTATTTTTTTCTATAATTTTTGGTCGGGCCAATTAGTACAGTTTATTAGTCAAAGTCTCCCATGTTACAGGGGTCGACTACACTGACCTTTTCCCATTACGACTGGGATATCTCTCTGCACAGAGCTTCAATACTGATGCCGTTTGTTTCTATGGAAACTAGACTCAGAGAGGAATCCATACATATATGGTATGACCCCTAATTATCTCTGGTCAATTTATAGTGAATTTCCAAAGGCGGAACAGTGAATCCAGAAACTGTTCTGACCCTGTTCCACAAGAACCCGAATATCTCTTTCTGTACTGTTCCTATAATTGTTTCGTTACTTCCATATGAAAGTAGATTCATCAAGGTTCGATTACATTCAACACATACGTAACATATCCCCATATTGGGATGTTTTTCGAGTATTCGCTGGAATTTTACAGCAAGCTCATTCATTACCAAATCACGTACCTTCGGGATTTAACCGGATATAGCTCCTCGTTCAAATGCCTTCGGGACATAGCCCGGTTTTAGTAACTCACACAATGCCTTCGGGACATAACCCGGATTTAACAACTCGCACGAATGCCTTCGGGACTTAACCCGAATTTAATAACTCGCACGAATGCCTTCGGGACTTAACCCGGATTTAATAACTCGCACGAATGCCTTCGGGACTTAACCCGGATTTAATAACTCGCACGAATGCCTTCGGGACTTAACCCGGATTTAGTATCTCGCACAAAGGCCTTCGGATCTTAATCCGGATATATTCACTTAGCACAAAGCCTTCGGGACTTAGCCCGGACAGCATTCAATTAATCATGCACATCTAACAATAATTCATAGCACATTCATATTTCATTTTCGTTTACGAAACTCAAACACAAGGCACATATTGTCCTTGTACATTCGGCTCAATAGCCACACATAGAGCATGATTTAATCACATCGAAATTTAAGCTCTCTTACTCAAGAACTTACCTCGGGTGTTGTCGAACGATCCCGCTAACTATTCGACCACTTTTTCCTTCCCTTTTATCGGATTTATTTCCCCTTTGCTCTTGAGCTTAATCAAACAAATAAATTGATTTCATCATTTAGGCATCAAAAGATGAACACAAGACACTTAGCCCATATTCATACATTAGACATTAAAGTCTCATACATGCAAAAATCATGCATCAACACAACATATTAGCTAATTTCTTTCCCCTTGGCCGAATATGCATGTCCATTTTTGGGGTCGATTTCAACACTTAATACACACATATACACACTAGTAAAGCATCCTCCCCCTTTTCATCGATTTAACACATGCATTGCTCATCAACATGCAAAGTTACATTCGGCCTTAGCACACATCTTGCTAGCCGATTCTTCTCCCTTTAGCAACCAATGCACATATGTGCTCACACAACAAAAAATGCTAAAAAGGAGGTTCAAGAATCATCAAGCCATCATCACATGCATCATTAACAAGCTTCATATTTTGCATGCAATGGCATTAACACAACCTCCACCTAGGCCGAATCTTAACTCATCCTCATGCCTCATCACCACAACATCAAACATCAACCAAGAATGATTCATCCATGGTCAAGTGCCATTTCCATCACATAGCAAGATTTAGACCATGGGTTAGGTAGAACTCAAGCTAACAACTAAAACATGCATGCCTCTCATGGAACATCATCAAACATACCTTAGCCTAGCTACATGCATGGCCGAATCTCTTCACCTTTCTTCTTCTTTCCTCCTTAAAATTTTTGGCCAAGGATGAACCAAAGGATGAGAAATTTTTTTCTTTGTTTTTCTTTCTAATTTAGGCTAAAATGGAGGTGAGAAAGGATGAACACAAACTTTTCTCCTTTCTTCTCTTGAGCTCACGGCAATGGGGGGGACAAACACTACACACACATTTTTTTTTCTTTTGTTTTCCATTTCTTTATTACCCATACTTCTTATTTTATTCTTCCACTAACAAAACATGTTTCATGACATGTTTTGCCCATCATTCTTTGTCATGGCCGGCCACTACTCATTAGGGGGGGGAATTTGACATGCAAGTCCCCCTTTGTCCACATGCACTAGTAGGTCCTCACACATTGACCTATCACATTTTAGAATTTTCTCACATAAGTCCTATTGACTAAATTCACATGAAATCAACCAAATTGAAGCTTGAAATTTTCACACATTCATAATTACATATTCTACACAATAAGTATCACATTCAAACATTTCGGTGACTCGGTTTAGCGGTCCCGAAACCACTTCCCGACTAGGGTCAACTTTGGGCTGTCACAATAAATATATTGTATGATTTCACATAACCTCTTACACTAATCCGGTGTCACATAATCATAGGAATAGTCTCATAGATTGCTCTCGTATGCATCACATAACTACCTTATGATTTAGTTCAAATTAAGCTCACATATAAACTTGGAGTACATACCTGTTTAACCTTTGGCATTGAATATATTTATAAGCAATTCTTATTACGAAGTCTTATAGCTTTAACCTCTACTCGGATTATCGGCGAGACCTTTAGCTCAGACGAAATCTCCACACGAAGTTATCGGGTCTTACCCGGACAAAATCTCCACACGTAGTCATCGGGTCTTACCCGGACATAATCTCCACACGTAGTCATCAGGTCTTACCCGGAATATATTTCCAAGTTTCATGTACATTTAATCACATGTTACAACATTCACATCGACTGTCATATTTATAATTCATTTGCCTCATCAAATATCTAATAATACACACCTTTCACATTGGTCGTTCGGCCACAATATACGCACATCGCCTACATATTTCACACTAGCCATTCGGCTTTACCACATATACATATCTCATATATATATTTCACATTGACCATTCTGCTTTAACACATATGCATATCTCATACATATTTCACATTAGCCATTCGGCTTTACCACATATACATATCTCATACATATTTCACATTAGCCATTCGGCTTTACCACATATACATATCTCATACATATTTCACATTAGCCATTCGGCTTTACCACATATATGCATGTTCATATTCACCACATTGGCCATTCGGCCTAATCACACATATGCATGCTCACATTCATCACATTGGCCATTCGGCCTTATCACATATATGCATGTTCACATTCATCACATTGGCCATTCGGCCTTATCTTATATATACACATTCACATTCATCACATAAAATCCTAAATCAAAATATAAATTTTCATGTATTCACATCACAATTATCCAAATATACTTCACATACCACATATACTATCATGTATACACTTTGTCTTGGCCGAATCTACATCAATCATTTTCCAATGAATAATTCAATTTCACGCCATACTATCATTTCATATTCGAATACTCATAAACTTACAATTTCACAAATTTTAATATCAAAGATCCGTCTAACACTCATATATCGTTTTACAATATCACGATTTAGAATTCACGTATGGGTTTAATCAATAGCTTATGAGCAACTAAAACAAGTTTTATCCATGTTTACAACAAAATCACATATTCACTACGAGCTGTTTTCCTGAGCAATAGTCACTAAATTATTTATAACTGGAGCTACAAAACTCCAAATCACTTGCTGTTAATTTTCCCTGAATATAGACTCGTATATATTCCATCCATAAAATTTCCAGAATTTTAGGTTTGGTCAATCAATACCAGATTTTTCTTAAAGTTTCCCCTGTTTCACTGTTTGACTAATCTGACCACTCTTCACTACGAATCAAATTTTTCATTGTACAGAATTCATAATGTGTTCTATTTGATTTCATTTGAAACTAGACTCATTAAGGAATCTAAGCATATAAATATTATCTTATAACCATTTTTTTACAAATTATAATTATTTTTCAAAGACAGAACAGGGGATTTCGGAGTCATTCTGACACTGTCCCACACAACTTTAAATATCTCTTTATAGGAAATTTCTTTGCTTCCACGGTCTCTTTTATAAGAAACTAGACTAACTAAGCTTTGATTACATATTTTATTCAGCCTATAATTCCACACCAACAATTTATAGTGATTTTCTAAAATCACGTTACTGCTGCTGTCCAAAGCAAATTATTACAATTTGCTCTTAAATTTCCAAGTCCAAACACTTATGAACTTACCATTTGAGTTTAAGACATATCATGGCCACATCATATCTTATTAAATCAACTCATTATGTCCTATTATGATTGAATTTACTCAACGTTTAATCTCTTAAAACTTACCTCAGAAGTGGTCAACGATTAGATGTCCACGGCTATTCGTTTACTTTCTCTTTTCCCCTATCCGACTTTGATCCTCTTTTCTCTTAAGCTTAAGTAAAACAATAGATTGCTTAAGTACTTAACTAATATTATTCACTTAACAATCACATTTGGCAATCACATATCATTTAATCTTTGATTAACCAGTTTAACACATACCAAAATCCAATCATACATCTAACCTTTATCTCAATACCAAACCGAGTTATAAGATCATACATTATACTAAGCATATCATTAAACATACCTATTCAATTTAGCTAATTTCATAGCCGATTAATCACCTTACCCCACATTACTCAATGCCGAATATTAACCCAACATCACAAGCATAATCACCATGAAACTTACCTTAATACACATTTTATCCCATTGCCGAATACATATATATATATCATCAAACAAATATTTATTCACATAACAACAATTCAAGCACATCAAAGCATAGTCGAATGTATCATTCTTCTTAAATTCAAAAATAAATACATGGGCTAACTTCAAAATCTATTTAACAACTCAACTTTATAAACTTATATTCGGCAATGGCCTCCAATATAGTGACCGATTCTTCTCAACTAGCACCTAGTGTACACACATGATCATTTGTTTGATTCAAGCACCTATCCACCAAAAATTCATCCAAATTAACAAGAACAACAACCACATTCTTTGTTATCTACCATGACCGAAACCCATATTCATTCACCAAATATCAAAAATTTATCATCAATTTGACATATAAGGACATAACCAAATGTTTCTTGCAACACAAACTCAAAAATTAACACATGGGTCATGTTATGAGCACCAAAACAAACTCAACTTCACAAAATTTCCAAAAGAATCACATGATATCATACCTTAATTCCCCACACAAGATGGCCGAATGCCTTAGGTGTGCTTTCTTCCATTTCTTGGTTAGTTTCGGCTTGAGAGAGGTAGGAGAAGAAGATGAACATTTTTTTCTTTTCTCTTGTTTTCTTCCTTCAATTCACGGCAATGGAGGGGGGGCATGGATGAGACAACTTTGTTTTCATCACCCCTCTCTTTTCATTACTTTATTACTAACCTCTTATTTTATTTTTTCTAACATAACACACTAACACAACATGTTTCCAACATGGTTCACCCCATAGCATGGCCGGCCACTAGCACTAATTTTGGGTAATTTGACATGCAAACCCATCATTTTCATAACATGCATTAATAGGCCACTTTACATTTGCCTAGCACATTTCTAAATTTTCTCACATAAGTCCTATTTAATAAAATTCACTTACAATTAACAAAATTCAAACATGAAATTTTTACACATGCATATATACCTATAATAAGCATCAACTATGACGGTTAATTATTTTTATGACTCGATTTTGTGGTCCCGAAACCACTTTTCGACTAGGGTCAAATTAGGGGTGTCACATTATGCTTATTAAGCTCACATGAAATAATAATAAGCAATTTACTAACATGCTTCCCACAATAAAACTAACTCATTTGTACATTTCCACATGTTTTGGTTAAGCTATTTTCTTGAGTAATAGTCAATAAATCATTTATATTTAGAGTTACGAAACTCCAAATTAAGATCCGTAAATTTTCCAAAAAACTAGACTCATGTATCTTTCCATCATAAAATTTTCATAATTTTTAGTCCAGCCAATAAGTACAGTTTATTATTCAAAATCTCCCCTGTTTTGCTCTTTAATAGCTTCGACCTTTCTTCACTAAAATTTCTTTATCTCATAGTAAAAAACTCAGATGATGTTATCATTTGTTTTTCTTAAAATTAGACTCATCCAAGATTCTAGGAATATAAATTATACCCCAAAATTATTTTTCTATAATTTGTAACAATTTTTCCAAGTCAGAATAGGGGATCTCAAATTCATTCAGACACTGTCTCACAAGAATTCAAATATCACATAATATGGAATTCTTTTGCTTCCCCTGTTGCCTTTATGTGAAAATAGACTCAATAAACTTTAATTAAATATTTTATTTGAAATTTAATTCAACTTACACAATTTTGGGTAAATTTTCAAATTCATGCACTGTTGCTGTCCAACACTGTTTTACTACTAAAGTTCACTTTTGCACAATTTCACTTAATCCCTTCCATTTTACCGAGGTTCGCTCAAATATCGAGCATATTGCTCATAAATTCAAATAAACATATACTTGTACTTGTTCATCACATAATCACTTTCACATTTATTTTCACTTAATCGATTTCCCGTTGAACTCATCGGAATAATAACAGATACACAATTGCCTACACATTTTCTCATTTCCACACTTGTAGCCGAAGCTATCTAGTACACATAGTAGCCTGCACTTAGTACTACACATGCGACCAATTATCCGGTACATGTAGTAGCCTGCACTTAGTACTACACACGTGACCTAACCACCTGATACACGTAGTAGCCTGCACTTAGTACTACACACGTGACCTCACAATAGCTCATTGGTATCGTTTCTATTCCGAAGGTTCAACCGAGAAATTCCTAACTTTTCAACATTTTACTAAATTGTCCGTAATCAATTTAAATTCATAATTTACATCAAATAATCAATTGATAGGCAGCCGCATTTCATATGATATCAAAATATATTAACATAAAAAGAATCGATAGATTATTTATATACAAACTTACTTGAAGTGTCGATCTCACTATCCATAGTACCAATTGTCCATTCATAGTATAATAAGACACAACTCAAATAGAAAATCAGCTTTTAAGAATTTACATAACATAAATCACATATTTCATATATCATTTGTCATGTATCATCGTTTTCTTGCACTTCATGTAACATTCTTTCATGTCATATTTCCACATCATAAACACCATTCCATCAACTTTTCCAATATATTAAATCATACAATATATGCAATAATAGTAAGAAATATAATTCAAACATAACATTGAATTATTATTATCATACGAACTTACCTCGATACAAAATATTAGCAATCGGGCCTATTCCTTGTAAACTTTGTTTTTCCCTCGATCACGACTTGAATCTCGTTTCACTTGATCTATAATACCAAATTAATTTATTTAATACATACATTCATCAAAACAGCCTTTAATACGAACTTTGGAAAAATTACCATTTTGCCCCTAAACTTTTGCATAATTACACTTTTGCTCCTAGGCTCAGGAATTAAACTTCATCCCTTATTCTTATGTTTTATGACGTGCTAATCATTTTTCCCTTCTACGAAAACATCAAATTCTCACTCTAACATGCACTTATGACCATTAGGTATTTTTACCGATTAAGCCCTTTTACTCGTTTTCACTTAAAACCGAGTAGCACAAGTTGCCTAACATAATTTAAAACCTTATATTCTATCATAAAACACCAAAATACACAAATTTCACCTATGGGTATTTTTCCAAATACAAACCCTAGGTTGAATTATTGCTAGCATAAGCTTAATCAAGTTACTAGGATTCCAAAAACGTAAAGAACTTAAAAACGGGGCTAGAACGGACTTACTATTGAGCTTGGAAAGCTTGAAAACCCTAGTCATGGCTTCCCCCATGCTAATTTCGGCCTCCATATGGAGAAGATGACCATTTTGTGTTAATTTTCCCATTTTATTTCATTTAATATGCAAATGACCAAAATGCCCTTACTACTAAACTTTCAAAAAAATTCCATCCATGTCCAATTTTTGTCCAAAAACTTCAAAATGGTCTAATTGCCATTTAAGGAGCTTTGATGTAAAAACTCATAAGAATTAAACACTTCTAACATGTAAAACTCAACTTTTGCACTTTTTACAATTTAGTCTTTTTGACCAAATTAAATGCCCAAACGTTGAAATTTTTGAAAGAAACTTTCAAGAAATCATTCCGTGAAATCGTAGAACATAAAAATATAATAAAAATAAATTTTCCTCGTCGAATTTGTGGCCCTGAAACCACTGTTCTGACTAAGCCCAAAATCAGGATGTTACATTTCTCCCCCCTTTTAGGGATTTTCGTCCCCGAAAATCTTACCAAAAAAAGTGGTTTTGATTTTTCAATTGGATTCCTCAATCCTATAATCGATGTTAAAGAACTTTCACTCAGGCTAAACTTTTACTACCTCTCTCTTTAAATTTTACAAACAAAAGTCGTAAGTGGTATTCACTTTACAATACTTTTTCTGAAACTTAATCTCTACTAAAAAGCTTATGTACTCAAAAGTCCAATCCATACCATTATGTTACATATACAATCGCACCAGAATCTTTTCGGATTCAAATAGCAAAACTATTCAATTCATCTCGGCCTCATATTCTTTATAATTTCACACAGTCCAATTTTTTGTCAATTCAACCCTCAGTTACTTTTTATTTCAAGCCTCTTCTGGCTTTCCAAAGAAATCATGATATGAAACTCGGATCCCAATCCGATTAGTGGAGATTAAAATTCCATGATATCTAACATTCATAAAGACATGAAATCCTATAAATCTAGTGAGTAGACATTTGGGTATACCAACATAATTTGCATATCTCATAACGTTTAACAAAACTACATATTACTTTCCTCTTTCAAGGACAGGAATGACTCAGACAAGAAAATCCATATTAACCTTTTCTATTTCCATTCTAACGCCCAGACGGCAAAAATAATTCTGATGATTCTTGCTATACCACTAAATGTAATGACCCCGTACCCGAAACCATCGCCGGAGTCAAGCACGAAGTGTTACTAAACTTAATTCATCAATTAAACAACTTAAACAACTTATTACCAACCATGCATTGCAACCAAGCATATGCACATCACCATTATCAAACATAACATAAATAGCTAGATTTATAAGTCAGAATCATTAGCTCACTAAAGACCAATATATTTGGCCAAATGATAATAACACATGTTATAAAATTAGGTCCCAATACATGCCACTCACTTGATAAATATAGCATATGTGTTTATACTGTCAAGGTGTTGGCTTGATAGTGTGATGCTGCCTCCGATGGTCTCCAACCCTGAGCTAACTTGACAACACTAAAAGAAATGGAAAGGACGGGGGTAGGATTTATGCTTAGTAAGCTCACATGAAATAATAATAAGCAATTTACTAACATGCTTCCCACAATAAAACTAACTCATTTGTACATTTACACATGTTCTGGTTAAGCTATTTTCTTGAGTAATAGTCACTAAATCATTTATATTTAGAGTTACGGAACTTTAAATTAAGATCCGTAAATTTTCCCAAAAAATAGACTCATTTTTATTTCAACCATAAAATTTTCAGAATTTTTAGTCCAGCCAATAAGTACAGTTTATTATTCAAAATCTCCCCTGTTTAGCTATTTAACAGCTTCTACCTTTCTTCACTAAAATTTATTTATCTCATAGTAAAAAACTCAGATGATGTTATCGTTTGTTTTAATTAAAAGTAGACTCATCCAAGATTCCAGGCATATAAATTATACCCCAAAATTATTTTTCTATAATATTTAACAATTTTTCCAAGTCAAAACATGGGATCTCAAATTCATTTAGACATTGTCTCACAAGAATTCAAATATCACATAATATGGAATTCTTTTGCTTCCCCTGTTTCTTTATGTGAAAATAGACTCAATAAAATTTAATTATATATTTTATTTGAAATTTTATTCAACTTACACAATTTTTGGTAAATTTTCAAATTCATACACTGTTGCTGTCCAACACTGTTTTACTACTAAAGTTCACTTTTGCACAATTTCACTTAATCCCTTCCATTTTACCGAGGTTCGCTCAAATATCGAGCATATTGCTCATAAATTCAAATAAACATATACTTGCACTTGTTCATCACATAATCACTTTCACATTTATTTTCACTTAATCAATTTCCCGTTGAACTCATCGGAATAATAACAGATACACAATTGCCTACACATTTTCTCATTTCCACACTTGTAGCTGAAGCTATCTGGTACGCATAGTAGCCTGCACTTAGTACTACACATGCGACCAATTATCCGGTACACGTAGTAGCCTGCACTTAGTACTACACACGTGACCTAACCACCTGATACACGTAGTAGCCTGCACTTAGTACTACACACGTGACCTCACAATAGCTCATTGGTATCGTTTCTATTCCGAAGGTTCAACCGGGAAATTCCTTACTTTTCAACATTTTACTAAATTGTCTGTAATCAATTTAAATTCATAATTTACATCAAATAATTATTTGATAGGCAGCCACATTTCATATGATATCAAAATATACTAACATAAAATGAATCGATAAATTATTTATATACGAACTTACTCGAAGTGTCGATCTCACTATCCATAGTACCAATTGTCCATTCATAGTATAATAAGACACAACTCAAATAGAAAATCAGCTTTTAAGAATTTACATAACATAAATCACATATTTCATATATCATTTGTCATGTATCATCATTTTCTTGCACTTCATGTAACATTCTTTCATGTCATATTTCCACATCATAAACACCATTCCATCAACTTTTCCAATATATTAAATCATAAAATATATGAAATAATAGTAAGAAATATAATTCAAACATAACATTGCATTATTATTATCATACGAACTTACCTCGATACAAAATATTAGCAATCGGGCCTATTCCTTGTAAACTTTGTTTTTCCCTCCATCACGACTTGAATCTCATTTCTCTTGATCTATAATACCAAATTAATTTATTTAATACATACATTCATCAAAACAGCCTTTAATACGAACTTTGGAAAAATTACCATTTTGCCCCTAAACTTTTGCATAATTACACTTTTGCCTCTAGGCTCAGGAATTAAACTTCATCCCTTATTCTTATGTTTTATGACATGCTGATCATTTTTCCCTTCTATGATAACATCAAATTCTCACTCTAACATGCACTTATTACTATTAGGTATTTTTACTAATTAAGCCCTTTTACTCGTTTTCACTTAAAACCGAGTAGCACAAGTTGTCTAACATAATTGAAAACCTCATATTCTATCATAAAACACCAAAATACACAAATTTCACCTATGGGTATTTTTCCAAATACGAACCCTAGGTTGAATTATTTTTAGCATAAGCTTAATCAAGTTACCGGGATTCTAAAAACGTAAAGAACTTGAAAAACGGGGCTAGAACGGACTTACTATTGAGCTTGGAAAGCTTGAAAACCCTAGCCATGGCTTCCCCCATGCTAATTTCGGCCTCCATATGGAGAAGATGACCATTTTGTGTTAATTTTCCCATTTTATTTCATTTAATATACAAATGACCAAAATGCCCTTACTACTAAACTTTCAAAAAAATTCCATCCATGTCCAATTTTTGTCCACAAACTTCAAAATGGTCTAATTACCATTTAATGACCTTTTATTTTAAAACTCATAACAATTAAACACTTCTAACATGTAAAACTCAACTTTTGCACTTTTTACAATTTAGTCCTTTTGACCAAATTGAGTGCCCAAATATCGAAATTTTTGAACGAAATTTTCACGAAATCATTCCATGAAATCATAGACCATAAAAATATAATAAAAATAAAGTTTTCCTCGTCGAATTTGTGGTCCTGAAACCACTGTTCCGACTAAGCCCAAAATCAGGATGTTACATCTAAACATGTTAGACTACTTGTAACTGATTCTGATTTATGACCGTACATGTGACTTCATGGAAAATCTGATATGGTCTGTTGAGGTTTGAAAAGTTTGTTTGCAAAATATGGACTTCCATATTTACTGATTCTGTTATTGAGAGATAGCATGACTTACATACTCATTACTTTGATTCTGCATAAGCATGCCATGATACATTACATGGGACTTGGGTTGATGTAAAGGAAGAAGTTTCTGGTAGTTTAATGATCTGCATTATCTAGTGGTTTATCCATACTTTTGTTCCGGTAGTTCGACTATACTATAGTAGATTCACCACATGTATTCAATCTGGCAGTTTTAACTGAAAAATACTAGTGGCACTATATACAGTTATCTGTTGGTGTGATCTAGCTGGACGAGTTCTAGGGAAATCTATTTTGGTGTATGGCGGAGTTGGGTAGGATGTTTTTTGATAAATCTACATTCTGATCTATTTGAAAATTTTCTCATCTGCATAAACATACGTGCCCTGTTTTGCTCTATTTCATTCTATTCGGTTCAGCATTGCTCTGCTCTTCTGCGTTCCATTCTGTTCTATTCTACTCTATTCATTTATGTTCTATTTGAAATATATTGTTCTGCTATTTTTTTTACTTTGACCTATTGTACTACCTTCGTTGTAATCTATGTGATATTTTAAATCTTTTTCTACTGGTTATACAACTATTATCAAATGCTTGCGTTACTACGATTTATATATTATGTTCTGTTTATTTGTATTTGAGTTTGGTTATATGCAGTGCTTGGTGACTCACCCTTTTGTCTTACTTTTATCTGTCGGGAAGACATCTGATTTAGGATCGGACGACAAGCAAATATTAGCTCATTGATTGTCCAAATTCAAACTGAAGATAAGTGGTATTGTAAAGAATGTTTACATTGCGAGAAGGATAACTTACTTCAGTAGATAGTCTAAATGAGTCTCTAATCTCATAAAAGAATCAAAGTAAGCATTTGATTCAAATACTAAGAAGGATTATTATGTCGTCTACAATTCCAATTAGGGAGATGGCTATTCTTGGCTACCACAGTAGTTGACTCCACGAGTAGAAAAATATATTTATTCATTGGTAGAATGATACATTGGACTAGACCCAAGATGAATTAATTATGAATCCGTTTGTGAATTAATTCACTTGTGACATTCATGGTGTGATTTACTTAAATCCTGAGTTAGTCACTGACCATGCGTATGCAACTTATGTGCTTTGATATAAGTGGAGGCTTATGCCTTAAGGATGATCGAACCCATAGCCACTATGTTGGGTACATGACTTGTGTACGGCATGGCTTTACTAGCAACAGTGGAATTCATAGCTCAATTAAAGGGTTAATGATATCCTCTTATTAGCATTGTGTAGATTGATAAATATGGAATGTAGCCACGGGTTGCTTGTTCTTGAACAAGCAATTTATCACAGTCATTTGTTGATGTGACCATTTTAATCATTAAGAAGACACGATGGTGAAAATGAGATAAAATAGGATTATATTGAGTAACCCGATTTAACTCAAAAGAATCAAGGATATCATATGAGGGTAACACACACATGACGAGGTCATTGGACAAAGCAGATGGATGAATTGCTTTTGTAAAAAGTATACAATAAGGAGTTTTCAATCATGGTACTTCTTGTGGACTGATTTCATGATTAAGTAATTATGAATTATTAGAACGATACTTCTGGACATAATTCCAATCATTAGAGCCTAGTTGTATATGTCCGATTGGTCCCTCCGCTAGCTAAAAACAAAGGCTTGATTAGACTGCATTTGAATTAGAAGAAAATTTTACAACTTTGGGAATAATTTAATTAAGTCGATTTATTTGATGTGGAATTAAATTAAGTGGTTGTGAGAATTGTTCGACTAGAGAATTTGATTAAATAATTTTCTTAAAAAATTAATTTGGAAAATTTAAGTGATTTATGGAAAAATTAATTTTGATCATGTCAAATTAAATTAATAAAATCAATTAAAATTAATATGATATTTTTGGAAGTTAATTTTCAAGTCAGAAATTTGTCCCAATGGGTAATTGAACTTGAAAATTGGACCTGAGATCGTAAATTTGGCCCGGAAGCCTAAAATCAAGACCAAGACCCAAAAATCGGTCGAACCAGGCCCGATATGAGAAACCAGGCCGACGGTCTAACCGGTGGCTAGACCGGACCGATCGGGTCATCTTTGACCTTGACCGAACAATAGCAGCCAAACCGGTTCGAGGTGTCGTCAGGGTGTCGCACCTGCATCATCTAACACGGCGGTGTCGGTTGTTGTGATGACAGCGTCCCGATGGCCAACAATGATTGGTCGTTGATGGTTGAGCAGTGGAAGAGTTATATTCCTATTGGGACTTTACCAGAGAATTTGATTTCAGATTAATTATTCTAAAAATATTATTACTTTAATAGTTTAATAATAAATTAAATTTAATACTTATCTTAATAGCATTTTATTAATTTAATACTAAAGTGATTATTTTAATATTAAATTTAATTTAATGTTTATCTTGTAGGTAACCATTCTATTATTTTAATAAGATTTAATATTAAATTTAATCTAATATTTATCTTTATAAATATTATATTAATTTATGATTAAAGTGATTAAGTTTAATCATAGTTGAACTATCTAAACTCTCCCTATATAAAGAAAGTCTTGGATCATTATTTACACACACTTGAATTCAAGAGAAAGTTGTAGAGAGAAAATTCTTTAGAGAGATTATTCTAGAAATTTTCTATAGATATTTTTCTAATTTACAACTCGACCCAAAAGTTTAGAGATATTGCAAAATTACCCCACTGGTAATTTTTGTGAAAAATTTTCTAATCCGAAGTGAGCCCACACTCGGCAGACGTGAGCTTGAGGATAACGAAGAAGATTACTCGATTCAAGCGCTCATCCTAGACGAATTGAGAAAGGTACAATTTTGATTAAGTGTTTATTAATTTAGATATCAGAATCAAGATCTTGTTTTGAAAAAAATTAAAACTCTGGTTTTTCCCTAAATTTATTTTTCGCTATGTTTTCCAAACTCGTCTTTTCAACAATTGTTATCAGAGCCAGGTTGTGTTCTATCTATAAGTATAAACAGATAATCAAAATAAATTTATATTCTTCTTGAATGATTTGACTACGTAGAAAGTGTCATTCTTTAGATCTTATGCATGTTTTGAGTTATATATGAGAATTGATGCGATATTATATATTTTTATATAATTGTTTTTTACCGAGGTTGTGGTTCTTAAGAAATAGATCGTAGACTATCATCTTTGCATAAGGCTATTTTTTTTAGAATTCATAGAATTTTTGTGAGCTGAAAATGAATGTAGGACTTAAATGTAATTTTTCCAAAAGAAATCTATGACGAGTAAAAGATACGATGGTGGTTGAAGACCCAAGGAATGCCTTGTGGTGAAAATTTATCTAATTTTATTTTTCCATTTATTTTCTAGAAATAGAACCATGGAAACCTTGGCTGGTAATTTTATTTTAATTACCTATCTCATTATATATTTGTTTTATATTTGTTTATAATATTATGTAATGTTATAATTGTGAGATATATATAATAGATGAACTACAGTTGACTGATTAAAAATAAGAAGTGTGGTAATGAGAAAATATATCAGTTGTATTGTTCCATTCACTTTTTTAGATTATTCGATAACTGTGAGAAGTATGGTAATGAGAAAATACATTTCTAGGATTGGCTCTGGCTAGGAAAGGCTTGGTTTTTAAGTGATAAAATTTGACTACCCTCCATTTATTGGGACCCTCCAAAATTATTTGTTTTAAGATTGATTGATTCTTATGAATGGATATTATAAAATTGCCATAGCATGCCATGCATATATTGGAAGCATGTCATTTAGATTAGGTAAGAATGCCACTAAGACTATTGTATGATCATTCTTGAAATTTAGGATAAAAAAAAACCCTTGCATGTTTTAAAATATTGAGTGAGAGAAGGTCCTTGAAGAAGACCTACGACCTCCATTGATGGTCCCTAAGTGATAGCATGATAAAGTTTCAAGCTGATTCCTACCCTGGCCGTACCCCAAGGTAAACTTTGTCATGTGGGTTCATTAGATGAAACTCCCTTTTAAGGATAACTAGCCATACATGACTTTCAGAGAGATTATCCCAAGATGACTCACAAATGAAAGCATGTTCATGATGGTTGTTAAGTCAATGGTTACATACTCAAGATCATCTATTATTAAATAGTTTCCCAAGAAACAATATTTAAGCGAGAGATGATGGCCAAACATTAAACGGGTGTTAGTTCATGTGGAATCTTGAGAATTAAGATTCACGAACTAATTAGATGTAATCCATGTTCTTGCTAGTTAATCATGAGACCTCTAGGACCCCTAAGGCAACATGGTTGATGGGTGTGAGAATGATCATAGCAACAAATTTTTTTTTCAAGGCTTTAATACAAGACACATGCATCATATTGCATTCTTGATATGTTGCTGAAATGAAAAATATTTGATTAATACAAAGATAGTAATTAGTGAATCTTTATTTTTTTTAGTTCAAATATGTCTCCTACTCCTTTTATTAGAATCTTATTGAGAATAAATTAAATAGGGATAACTTTCGAGAATAGAAACAGAACTTGCTAATAGTTCTCAACTGTGAGAAACAAAAATTTGTTCTTGACATCAAATGCCCTTCTGAAGCTCAGTCCAAAGCTAGAAATAACTGGAGAGATTTCAACTCAATTGCTCGATGTTATATGTTAGCGAGCATGAGTAATGTGTTACAAAAGCAACACGAGAATTTTTGTACTGCCAAAGAGATCATGACAAATTTAGAGGATTTTCTTGGAAGCCAAGTTGCATTGGCTTTACAATCTGCTATTACAAATTTGATGAATTCTCAACAGAAAATTGACACTCCGATCGAAGAACATATGCTTAAGCTTATGGGATTATTTGTGGAAGCGGAGGACAATGGGGTTGAGCTAGACGTGGACACGCAAAGAGTTTGCTCGTTTTAGGACCGCTTACAACTTAGGGAACAAGACGCTTACCTTGACTCAGCTCATAAAAGAATTACAATCCTATGAGTTGATGCTAAATGGTGGTAAGCCAATTCAGGAGAAACTTGAGGCAAACTTAGTTATGGACCCCTCATCCTCTAAAGGGAAACAAAAAGCTAAGGGAAAGAAGAAACAAACTAAATCTTCAGCTCCACCTCGTGTGGATAGGAAAAAGGCTAAGAAGTCAAAAGATCCTAAAAATATCAAATGTTTCTTCTACAACAGGAAAGAGCATTTCAAATAAAACTACAAGGAGTATTTGGAATACCTAGCCAAAAAAGGCAAAGGTATGAAACTCTTTGTGGTTGAAGCTTGTTTAGTGGAAGAATCAATTAACAACTGGATTATTGATTCTGGAGCCACTAACCATGTATGTGTTTCTTTATAGGGGTTCAGCGAAATGAGAAATCTGTATGACAGGAGCCTGTCGTTGCATACCAAAAATGGGAGCTATGTTTTAGCCGAAGCAGTGGGAGAAGTTATTTTACACTTCGATAATTTTAGAAAGATTGTTTTAAAGAACGTGTTTTATGTACCTCATTTTAAGAGGAATTTAATTTTTGTAGCATGTTTAATTTATGACGATTATACCTTGACATTCAATAAAGGGATTGCTATTAACAGAAATTGTTCTTTTAATCTGTAATGGATGGATGGAAAATAATCTCTACTTTATCAAACCAAATAACTATTCGTTGTTTCAAACAGAAATAGTGAATAAAAAGCTTAAAACTTCTCACTCTAATGAGGGATACTTATGGCACTTAAGACTTGGTCATATTAACTAAGAAAGAATCACTAGACTCGTGAAAGATGATCCCTTAAGTATGCTTAAGGAAGTTAGTCTTCCACAATGTGAATCTTGCATGGAAGGTAAAATAACTAAGAGGTCTTTTAATGTAAAAGGTATAGGGCAAACCAACCTTTAGAACTTTTGCACAGTGATGTATGTAGTTCAATAAGCATCAATGCCCGAGGAAATTACAATTATTACGTGACTTTTACCGACGACTATTCTCGATATGGATATATGTATCTAATGCACCGCAAAAGCGAAACCTTTGATAAATTTTGAGAGTTTTGTGTGGAAGTGGAAAAGCAATTAGGTTTATCCATAAATAATCTTCGATCTAACTGAGATGGGAATATTTATCTAATGAGTTCTTAGGGTACCTCATAGAGAATAAAATTTTATCCCAATTAGCTGTGTTGGGCACTCTACAGCAGAATGGCATAACTGAGAGAAGGAATAGAACCTTACTTGACATGGTTCATTCAATGTTAAGCTATTCACAACTTCTTGCTTCCTTCTACAGATATGCAATACAAACAACTTGCTATATTCTGAATGATATGTCAACCAAGTCTTCTTGTATCACACCTTATGAACTGTGGCATTGACAGTAACCTGCTCTAAATCACTTTAGAATATGGGGTTGTCCAGCAAACATTATGGATAAGGATGCAAAGAAGTTGGATGCATGGATAGAATTATACATGTTTGTAGGATATCCAAAAGGAACAAAAGGAGGATTATTCTACAATTTGAAAGATAATATGATTAAAGCTTCTACTCGCGCTACTTTCTTTGAGGAAAACTACATGGATAACTTTAAGCCTCGAAGTAAACTGGTACTCAAGAAACATTCGAGAGTGGTAGAATAATCACTATGTTTAATTCTTTAGAAAATTGTAGAAAGACCTATAAACGATCAACAGCATAGGGGAATCCATCGTAGTGGGAGAGTTTCTAAGAAATTTGACTTCTTTATCTATGATGGTAGTATTTATAATACAGAAGCCAATCACAAGGATGATGTTCCACTCACTTACGAGGAGGCTATGTAGGACTTTGATTCCAAGCTCTAGAAATAGGCCATGGATGCCGAGATGGATTCTATGAAATCTAATACGGTGTGGGAACTTGTAGGCTTACCGATTGGGGTTAAACCTATGGGTGTACGTGGATCTACAAGAAGAAGAGAAATGCAGAAGGGAAAGTGGAAACACACAATTCTAGACTTGAAGGGCAAGGCTACAGACAGAAAGAATCCATCGATTACGACGAGACCTTTTCTTTGGTAGTCATGCTTAAGTCTATCAACATACTCTTATCCATTACCGCTGCTCTTGATTACGAGATTTGGAAAATAGATTTCAAGGAAGCTTTCTTGAATAGCTATCTTAATGAGACCATTTACATGGCTCAACCCACTGGTTATATTGTCAACGAAAATGAGCAGAAAGTTTGCAAACTGCTAAGATCTATTTATAAACTTAAGCAAGCATCCTATTCATTAAATAAAATATTTGATCAAACAATCAAGACTTTTGGATTTGAGCAAAACGCTGATGAACTTTCTGTTTATAAGCATATAAAGGAAAAAAAGATGGTTTTCCTCATTTTGCATGTCGATGATATTCTTCTTATCATAAATGATGTAGGAGAATTATCATCAGTTAAAATGTGGTTAGCTCAACAGTTTAGCATGAAAGACTTGGGTAAAGCTAGTTATATTATTGGAATTCGAATATTTAAGGATCAAAAGAATAAAACAATAGCACTATCTCAAGCTTCATACATTGATAAAGTTCTAGAACATTTTACAATGACCGATGCAAAGTCAGGCATTTAGGCGACTACTTCAAGTTTTCTTCTTCCTTTAGATGATAGTCCTGAGACAGCAGAAGAACAAGAGTATATGAGTAAGGTTCCATATGCTTCGGCGGTTGGAATCCTTATGTTTACAATGCTTTGCACACATCCAGATATTGTTTCATAGTAGGAATGGTTAATCGATATCAGGTGAATCCAGGTCTCAAGCATTAGCAAGCTATAAAGCATATACTAAGGTATCTTAAAAGAACTAGGAATTATATGCTTGTGTCAGACGCGCCTAAATTTAAAAATCGTGAAACACGGGCAAAAATTAGGGCACATGGGTGTGCCCCACGGCCGTGTGCCTCAAAATCTATATAAACCCCTTACTATTCATCATCTCCCTCCCCAAAAATCCCTAACCCTAGCCGCTGCAACTCTACATGCCCTACCTGCCACGCCCATGCGCCGCCTACAACACTGTTTCCGACGACCCAAGCTTCTCCCTTTTGCGTTTGTTTACTCTTTTCTCTCTATTTTCTTTAAATATTTTGCCTATTTCATGATTTCTCTTATCCATTTGACTATCTTAAGTGAATATTCATAGTAGAATAATAATACTCATGCTTGTCATTAAAGAATATTGCTAGTTTTCATACTACATTCATCCATTTTTCTCGTTTCCATAGATTTTATGCTTACCCACATGCATTCATACATTAGATATTCCGTCGTATTATTCTCATAGTCCTATTTTAATAACTTGATATATTTGCTTTAGTTGTTTTAGTTTTGTTCTCTTCATCTAATACGCGAGTCTCATGAAATATTCCTAAATAGTTTTGTGTTTCCATGCTATTTTTTGGGCATATTGGTTGAAATTTGACTTTTCAATGTAGGTATACAATGTCATCCTCACGTGGTAAGAAAATCGCTATCCCCGCCTCGAAGAAAAGGAAAGGAGCAGCGTCATCCTCGGGTCCTACCGTGGAGATTAGGCACCCTTTCCTCAAGTTCCTCTTGGGACCCCAGGAAGAGCTATTTCAGATATTACGCGCCCGACCCCTAGGTGTAGGCCGCTGCATTGACTGGGCCACACTTGAACAAATTCAGATGGCTGATGCAGTCCGAGCCCTTCTAAGTATTGAACCATGGGGGCTCTTATTTGAGATCATCGAGCCAACATACCTAGAGCTCTCGATGAAACTATGCTCGACCTTCCATCTCCAAGTCGTCATGACAAACTTCAACGATCCTGAAATGGTCCAATTCTACCTTGGTGGTCTAGTGCACCAGTTGAGCATACCCGAGTTCGGGATTACACTAGGGCTGTACACGGAGGAGTTCATGGATGACAATGAACTTGACACCCTCCACCGCCACATCGACTACTCCTCCTCAAAATGCTGGAAGGACCTCGTCCCTGCCTCAGCCACCTATGATCTTGGCCGCTCTAAGGCATCGGCCCTCGCCCCATCCCTGCGATACCTACACGCCATTTTGGCCCACACTCTGACTGGATGACGAGAGACCACCAGTGTAGTCACCACCCACGACGCCTATTTCTTATGGAGCATGGTGAACGAGCACGTCCTTGACCTTGCCTACTTCATCGCCCTCGCCATTCGCCATCAGACTGAGTGACATAAGAGAGGGGTCATCTCTATCGAGCCCTATGTGGCTCGATTGGCATTACACTTTGGGCTCCTCAACACAGGAGCACAATTATCCTCCCTCAATCTCATTGGCCAAATGTCCCCATAGGGCATCTCGAGCATGCTAAGTATGAGGATGATCGAGAAACGATGTGGCACCTACCCTCTTCAGTACTTCCTCGTCTAGTCCACCGAGAAGGAGGACCCAGAGGACATTACTGATGATGTCCTTCCACGTCATGAGGACCCACCGTCTCAGCCACCACCCATCCATCGTCTAATTCATAAGGCGGCTTAATACTCTGACATCTCTGAGCGCCTTACTCGATTTGAGCAGCAGTGTTTTCAGCGTTTTGATCACATTGATGCTACACTTCATCAGATTTGTCAGCACCTTCACATCTTATCGCCACCACCACCTTGCGAACCATCCGGTGATGACGATGTTTAAAAACTTTTTATTTATTATTTTTATTTTCACTTTTATCTTTATTTATCTTATTTAAGTACTTTTTATTTCATTTTTCTTTATTATCATTTTAATTTTTTTTTATAATTTTTATTGAATAATTTATAGTTTCAGCTATTTCATTACGAGTAATTATGCTTCTTTATATTTCCTAAAAAGTTCCTGATTCTATCATAGTTATAAAGAGCTCCAAAGCTCATCATCGCATAGGAACTAAAAACTCCACTGGCAAAGGTTCTCCATGACTGCCATGTCCTGCTCGACCACGACCAGAGCTACCATCAGATATAATATTCTTTTGGCGCAGGATTTATGGACTAATGAACCTCTACCACCACTGAAGTATCCTCCTCCACTCTTATCATTGCCTTGGCCAATTATTCTCCATAACTCCAAATCAAGGAGTTCATTCATCATTCAGGAAGTTTCACTTCTCTCCCAATCTTATGATTATTTATCTATATTTTTCAATATATCTATCTTTGTACATTGAGGGCAATGTACATCTTAAGTGTGGGGGGCCTTTTATATCATCATTAGAAATCCCTAAATTTTGTCTTATTCTCAAGTGAATCACTCATATAACTATTAGAATGAATTTTAATTAATTTATGATTTTTATTGATATGTCTTGAATTAAAACATAGGCATTTATGCATTGATTTTTTAAACTTTAAGACATTAGGGAATCAAACATGATAAGTTGATTTTTGAAGAATTATAAACTTTTAGGTTGTTTCCCTAAGTTTAGGTATTATCGTGATTTGAAATTCACAAGTTTAAACATCAAAAAGCCATAATTTTTGTGAGATCTTGAGCCTTTAGAGCATATTTTATTTCTTTCATGCTCACTTTTATTAAGAGTGCGTCAGTATTGATTTGTTATTCTAGAACTTTCTTGATTATGCATGTCAAGACCCCACCATTTGATTTGATATGCCAAGATGATAAAGGAACTTAGGTTTAACCTACTCGCTCCACAAAAGCCTACCTTCATAATTGACCCTTAGTGAACCCCTTTGAGCCTAACAAGCCATTAATTGATTTACCCTCAATATTAACCCATAACCCATTATTGTTGAAATCCCCTAATTTGATCCATATTTTTGTCGAGATTTGGTTTGAACTAATTGCTTAGCTATGTTTTGCTCTTCTATGTATTTGACTTGTTCTTAAAAAAATGTTTCAACACATATTAGTAGTAATTTGTCATTTTTGAGCTTGAGTGTTAATTCCATATTCTGAGAAGAAGCTCACTTCTATTCAACTGATGACTGGTTATTTTTCTAGCTAGGTAATTTTTAATTCAATCTCGATTCTGACCTTTTCTTTCAACTTGTGAACACACCCCCTAACCAAAGCCACATTACAACCCTCTAAAAGACCTTTTTGATTGATGTATTAGCTCAATTTATAGTGGTGGAGATTTGATTTTTAAGCAAGCCTATGGCAATAGCTTTTCATATTGACTAATGAGTGCTTTAATTGATGTCCTTAAACACCTTGAGTGATTTGAGTGAATCTTTAGTGAGGATGTTAAACTCTGTGATATTTTGATCAAAGGTAATCACTTAGATAAGGGAAGCCACCTATGTTTTCGTGATAAAATACTCAACTTGGAATGTTTGAAACTTTGATATACTTGTAGTTGAATTTTCAATGTATGAATACTTATAGATTATTTTGAGATATTATTGATAGGGATTATAAATTGAGAAGACTTTATTTTGATTGTGAGTTGAGGATTTTGCTTGAGTACAAGCAAACACTCAAGTGTGGGGGTATTTGATAAACCATAAGTTATACATATTTTTATCCAATACTTAGCACATTTATGGATGGTTTCTCCTTAGATTTGGTGAATTCAATGCTCCTAATCCTTTAATTTCATGTTTTATACTAAGGTGAGCATAAGAGAGTACAAAGAGTGAGAAACGGGTCGAAAACGAAGAAAATGGACCCACATGGGAAATCAACACGGCCTGGACTTCCTCACACGGACGTGTCACACGGCCGTGTCTATTTGGCAGGATCGAAGCACGACTTACATGGGTAGACTACACGCTCATGCCTATTCAACAGCCTTGACCACGGGCTGGAGTAATCGCACACGGGCGTGTCACATGGGCGTGTCCCTACCGAGCCCAAGCATAGCCCTATTCGGAAAAAGGTCACTTTTGAGGGCTCTTAGGCATTCTAAAGCCTATTTAAACACCGGATGAGGCACTTAGAATAGGGACATAGAGTAGGAGGCAAGGAATTACTCAAGGGAAGTTGATTGATCCATCTCAGAAGCCGGATTCATCATCAAGACTAAAGATCTCCCTTCAATTTCCCTTCAGGGGTTTTGGGTTTTCTTTATGTTTTGTATTCATTATTCTTCTGAGATGTTTTCTTCTATAATTATGAACTAAACCCCTTAAATACCTAAGGGGAATGAAACCTACGACAGATCTTGTTATTATTATTATCTGAATTGTGTGATAAATATTTGACTTGCTCTTAATTCTTGTTTTAATATTTCAAGATATTGGTTCGAGTTAATGCTCTTATTCAGAGGAGGAATAGACCCTGTCTAAGAGTAAATTTGTCATAATTAAACGAATTTGATTGCACGCCCAGAGATAGGGTGATAAGATTTTACCGGATTAGGGTGAAACCTAATAAGGGGATCCGTAGATCGAGTTAATGCAACACTAGGTGTTAATTAGAAAGAGATTTCAATTAATCAACCTAGGGTTAGACGTTAGTAGTCTCGAGAGAGATAATAAAATAACTTATGGATTTCTACGGATCAAGTCAAATAAATAAATCGTCTAATTCAGAGTCAAATAACAAGTGAAGTCTAGGAGGATTTTTCCTTGGGTATTGTCTTAATCAATCTAATTTTCCCAAAAGCTTTTCCCCAATTTCTCTCTGTGCACTCTTAGTTTAGTTAATTAATTTAGATAAACAAATCCCTTAATTTTTAGGCTAGATAATAAAAAGAAAGTAATTACTAGTACTCTTGGTTCCTTTGGGTTCGACAATCCGGTCTTGCTAAAGCTATACTACTGTTCGATAGGTACACTTGCCTTCATCGTGATAATAGTTAGTTTCAAGAACACTTAATTATAAATTTTTAAAACCTGTCGCGAATATCACGTATTAGATATCCTCTCATTGGCATTGTGTGGATTGATAAATATGGAACGTAACCATGGTTTGCTTGTTCTATAATGAGCAATTTATCACAGTTATTTGTTGATAGTGATCATGTTAATTATTAGGAAGACAATGGTGAAAATAAGATAAAATAGGATTGTATTGAGTGAACGAATTTAACTCAAAGGAATCAAGGATATCATATAAGGGTAACACATACATGAGGAGGTCATTGGACAAAATAGTTGGATGAATTGCTTTAGTAAATAGTATACAATAAGGAGTTTTCAATCATGATACTTCTTGTAGATTGACTTCATGATTAAGGAATTGCGAACTATCGGAACAATGCTTCTAGACGTAATTGCAATCATTAGAGCCTAATTGTATATGTTAGATTGGTCTCTCTGCTAGCTCAACAAATGCTCGACAAGGCTGCATTTGAATCAGAAGAAAATTCTACAAATTTGGGAATAATTTCATTGATTCGATTTATTCGATGTGGAATTAAATTAGATGTTCATGAGAATTGTTCAATTAGAAAATTTTCTTGAAAAATTAATTTGGAAAATCTAAGTGATTTTTGGAATAATTAATTTTGATCAAGTAAATTTGAATTAATCAAATCAGTTAAAATTAATATAATATTTTTGGAAATTAATTTTTAAGTCAAACAATTGGTCCAATGGGTAATTGAACTTGAAAATTGGACCTGTGATCGTAAATTGGGTCTGAGAGCCCAAAATCGACACCAAGACTCGAAAACTAGTTGAATCGGGCTCGCCATGTGAAACTGGGTTAACGGTCCAATTGGTGACTAGATCGGATCGATCGGGTCATCATTGACCCGAACCAAACCGGCAACAGCCAAACCAGCTTAGGGTGCCATAAGGGTGTCACACGTGCATCACTAGACACGACGGTGCCGGTGGCTGTGACGATGGCATCCTAGTGGCCGACAGTAGTTGGTCGTCGGTAGTTGAGTAGTGGAAGTGCTATATTCCTATTAGAACTCTACCAGAGAATTTGATTTCAAATTAGTTATTTCAAAAATAATATTATTTTAATAGTTTAATGTTAAATTTAATTTAATACTTATCTTAATAGTATTTTATTAATTTAATATTAAAGTGATTATCTTAATGTTTATAAACATTTTATTATTTTAATAAGGTTTAATATTAAATTTAATCTAATATTTATCTTGATAAATATTATATTAATTTAATATTAAAGTGATTAATTTTAATCATAGTTGAACTCTCTAAACTTTCTATATATAAAGAGAGTCTTGTGTCATTATTTACACATACTTGAATTCAAGAGAAAGTTGTAGAGGGAAAATTCTCAGAAGAGATTATTTCAGAAAATTTCTAAAGATATTTTTCTGATTTACAACTTGACCCAAAAGTTTAGAGAAATTCCAAAATTACCTTACTGGTAATTTTTGTAAAAAATTTTCTGATTCAAAGCGAGCCCACACTCAGCAGACGTGAACTTGAGTATAACAGAGAAGACTACTCGGTCGAAGCACTCATCTTAGATGAATCGAAAAGGTACAATTTTGATTAAGTGTTTATTACTTTAGATATCACAATGAAAAACTTGCTTTGGAAAATTTTTTAAAACTCTAGATTTCCCTAAATTTATTTTCCACTGTATTTTCCAAATCCATTTTTCAAACATGCGATCCTTAAGGCTACCATGTCCTTCAATAGCGGCTAAGATTCCAGATCCCTTGTCAGATATAACACATATGTCTGGTTGCATGCAAATGTGACGGAGAAATAGACTAAAGAAAAAATATCAATCAACTACCTTTTCGGAGGGAGTTATTGCAAACATTATCGGCAAAATACTCCAATTACCATCCTAGGCACCGACCGTCAATAATCAGTGATCATACGTCCCGTATAGCCAAGTGTTGTCAATTCAATCTAGTACTTGACACCATTCCTACAAATCATTGTACGACCTGTCCCAGCCATGATGCAACCTATCCATAGCCTTTTGTTTTGAGACTCATGCCTTACAGTACGATGGCGTGTAATCGTTTTGGCTATGAATGTTGGCAGTCAACACCGAGATAGGAATCTTGGGACTCACTTTCACCATAGGTAGAATTATGTCAAATATCATGTCAAAAACTGGCCTCGGATGATCCTGACTTACACCTTCAATGTACAAGTTAAAGTTATGTTATTGGAAAAAATGAAGACCCCTATTAAGTCACAATGTGTCAGAAAATTGAGTGATCGCATCGCGCACCTGGTGTAACACAAGTATGTGGACTGGCATGCTTCTTTATCATCCACAAATCCATTTTCTTCCAAAAAGTTTCAATGATTTTCCATTTGAACCTCTCGTCACGTATTGCGCTCTTTCCCTTAAATTTCTCCAAACAAGATTTTCTAATGTGATAGTTCACGCCATTCTTAAAGTTGTACCACTTTAGTGTAGGAAGAAAAGTATCTTTGTCAGGATACTTCATGCCAACTTCCAATACCTAGACATTTAACGATGAGCTTACATGGTCAGGTGTTCTATACGAAAGCTATTGGAATTTTAAACCACCCAATGTTGGTCATCTAGGGCGGAGGTTCCTGAATCGTAGATTTAGATCCAGAGCATTTTCAAAATCTTGATTGTCAAAACTGCAAGGTTTTGGCTCAATTGGAACATGCTCTGGTTTAGAAAAAACTGCTACTGCTGAACTATCTTGATCGAGCTACAAAATTGGATGGAGGTCTGATTTTGATTTGTCAACAACATCCGCTGCCCTTTCTTCCTTCGTCGTATCTTCTTCCTCAGCTACATCTTCATTATCATCTTCAACCAAAGAGTTCGATGTACCGTCGTCGAACTTGATCAAAGGGAAAAAGTTATTAGTTCTTTTATACCCTATGTGCCCAACAAAACTGCACTGGATTGCCAACCGGTGTGAGTTGATGGCTACCCGGAATAAATGCTTCTGCCCTAAGACATCGAACCACCGAAGTTGAAATCGAATGCACTAATTAAATGTCATGCCCGGGTGTTAGGTTCGAGTTATGCTCATACCCCAACTAATAGTGGTCATCGAAGTTCAAATCGCTGCCTGAAATCGAAGAATATCTTCCCATTGATGATTTGGGGACATCGTAATAGGAGCTTTGTAACAAACTAGTAAACCTACCGTACAACCGTGTAGTAGGACTTTCTGCTTCTACTTCGATTCCTGCATTAGCCACAACAATGATCGAAGATGGACTAGCTCCATCAACCTTGAAAAACTCGATATATAGTTTTATTATAATATTTTCGCTTGAGCAATGTGATGATATGATCACCTCCAGCTCGCTCTCACATTTCACATCAAATAGCTCATACATAAAAGGGTCAACTGATGCCAGATATCTTCATTGCAAGCTTAAAATTCTTCTTTGACTCGAAACCCTAACTTTTCTCCTGATTCTAGTCTAATTGAACGGTATGGTTGAAAGCCAGTTCCACGGACTGGGCTCTTTCAAATACAACCCCAACGTTTGTACTGCAAATTTGATCATCATAGTAAATGACGGATTTCACTCGTCGACTCATTTCAATTTAAAATGATTTAGATATTTAGAACAAAAAAATCTTCAGATGGTTATCCAAAGAAATGCAGACGATACTCGCAGTGCAACTCTTCAATATTTTATATGAATTTGTTGTATGCCTAATTTCTAAATAGTTCGGTAGTTTAATAGCAAAAAAAAAAATAAGAGAAGGAAGGCGTGCTTCAAAATACGTTACAAAAGACGTGCTTTCATCGAATAATAATAATGAAACACTCTTCTATTCTAAAAAATGCACCTCAAACATCATTTAATTTCATTTGACATGTGTTTCAAAGGATATTCAATGCTTCAAAATGTGTTTTAAATCTTACCCAGTATTCTTAGGGTTAGGGAACTTTTGGCAGACTTTTGGTGGAAATGATAAGAAAGGTCGTCTAGCTCGGCAAGTTATCCTGCTAACGAGGCGTACTTTCCATTAAATACAAGTAAATCAAGTCTAGCTAGTTGCAGTTTCCTACCATGTCAATAGGAAAGTTGCCCAGCTAGACGAGCTATCTTACCATTTCCACCAAAAGTGCCTTAACCCCGGGAATCCTAGGTTAGATTTAAAGCATGTTTCACAGATATTCGATGAAAACGTCTTTCCTGCAATGCGTTTTCAGCCACGAGGTTTTTTTCCTTTACAATCTCACCCCTACCACATTCCTATAGAAGGTGGCTTCTCCCTCCATACTCCATCATCCCTAAATTTATCATCTCTCCTAGCCTCCATCTTTCCACTTTACAATATTTCTCTCTCTCTCAATTTTCTTTCCCACTTCAGTGTTAAAAAATTTTGTCACTAATAAAATTTCTTGTTTGAGGTATTCTTGAGTCATCGGTGATGCGATATCACTCCGAGACACACATTTATGCGATATCCTATCGAGATGGGACCATTACCTCAAAAACCTATCCTATGGAAGTCGGGTTCCTGGGTGATTTTTCTTTATACAGTCACAGGTAGAAGTCTATGTAAAGGTCTCGGTCAATGTTTTTATGAAGTCATTGATCAGAGTATAACAGGGGAGCAAGTTGACAGTCGTTTTACGGGCACGAGCTCAAAATTTTTGGATACCCGAAGATGTTTCCTTATAAATATCATATAGAAGTTTAAGGGCATAATCATAGGGAAAATTGTGGGGCTTCCCACTATAATCGGGGGAATTTTTTTTCTATTTTCCACGCGGTCAGTATCTTTAACCTTCCTTCTTATATGAAGGCCTACACTTCCATAGACATAGGAGGACTTTTAGGCAGGCAGTGGTTGTTACGATGCAATAAAGGTGATGCTCCTTTCAAGGTGACAATGGTTGTCATTATTAGACAACCCATTAATAACTACAATTGTTGTCACGCTAACCCAAGTTTGACCTCTACTATGTCAGAACATCCACTCTCCACTTGAGAACCCTCTTGCGTCCACCTTGGTGTCAACCTTCGAATAAGAATGAATGGTTAAAGATACCAGCGACTTCGAAATAGAGAAAAAAATTACGTTGATTGCACTGGAAAGCCCTTTGTTTTTCCTTATTATTATGGCCTCAATCTTATGTATAATATATATATATAAGGCATCATTTGCGGGCATCCAAAAAGCTTGAACTCGTGTCTGCATAACAACTGTTAACTGGCCCCCAGTTATACTTGAACTTGTAACAGCATCGCAACTGTCAACTGGGACCTCCAGTTAGACATTGACCCATGATCATATCAAACACTGCCACCCCAAAACTTGACTTCCATAGGATAGATTTTTGAGGTAATGGTCTTATCTAGGTATGACATATGAAATGTATGTGTTCTAAGATGCATTATCGCATCCCCGACCCCTCAAATCTACCTATAAACTTTCACGATTTCATTTTTAAAACCCTAATTCCTAATCTAAATAAAACCTTAACCCTAAAAAAAGCCCAAAGAGAGTGTGTGTGTTGAACACACTTTTCTGCCAATCAGTCTATTTCCCTAAATTTCAAAAAAAAAAAGACCTAATATGCGAATTAAAAACAAAAAATTTAGCTTTTTTTTCATCCACAACCATAAAAATCTAAATTTAAATATAAAAGAAAGTAAATATTTGATCCGTTAGTATGTTACAATCTCTAATAATAAACAAAAACTATTGAGTTAGGCAAAAGAATTTTCATTTAATACAACCAAAAATACCGAACCATAAAACAGTAAATTTCAGTCAAAAAGACGAACAAAAGGGAAAAAAATTCAACAAATTGCCAAAAAGTTCTTAGAAAGCAAACAAATTACCCCCTTTCACGTGCGCATCACGTGGTCCATTTTTATATATAATCTTCCTACGCATTACTAACTAGCCATCAATTCCCATCTTTGTAAACCTTCCATTCAATGTTGAGTTCACCAAGTAAATTGTCCGCCGTCGTCGACGCCGATCGGCGCCAACCAAATCAACTTCAACGGCATGCTCCATCGTCCATTCAGATTAATCAGGTTTTGACAAGGAACGTTGCTATTCCTTTATTATCGCCACTAGTTTCTTCGCCTCCCTCGTTTGATCAAAGGATGACTGAGAAAAGGAAAGAGCCACCGCGTCAGGAGCAGAAGGCGGCGGACCCTAAGAAGCTTGTTTTTAAGATATGGCAGCATCCTACGGTGCCGCTTTATTATGAGCCATCGCCTTTATTACCATCTTTTGTGCCGGCTTAGATAAGCAAATGAAGGTAAAACAAAAAGTAGTTACATCTAACGGTTAACATATTATTTTTATTTATTTGAACGATACAATTACCATTGCACCAAGAACACGGATTATTTTTATTTAGTACTTTATATATTTATTTGATTTATTATATATATACTTTTTGAGATAATCTCACATTTGATATTTTACTTTCATAAAATACTTAATGTGATACTTAAATTATTAATTTGTGTTTTATCATATATAGTATCTAATGTTAGCACTGTTAGTGAATTATTAAACCAGACAATGATATTTTGATACATAAAATATAATATAACATTGAAAAGCTAAATAAAAATTAAAATTAAAAAATAAATAACTAAACATATGGTTAATAAAAAAATAAATGCTAAACTTACATAAGTAAAAACACTATCAATCGAATTGATTATCTTTAAAGAGGTTTTTTGAAGGGTGAGCATTCGACCGAATTGAATGAAAAAATTTCGAGTTAGTCGCTTTAATATTCTTATTTTATCATCTCAACTCAATTTGAAATATTGTTTCAAATTAAGTTGAATGAAATGAAATCCAATTTGAGTCAAATAAAATTATTCGAGTTAAATTTAAAAATTAAATTGGCCCTATTGAGTTCTTGTTGGCAATATAATTAAATTCTGAGTTAAATAATATGAATACCATATATATTTGGAAACTCTTTCAAAACAAAATAAAATAAAATAAAACAAGATAATTAATATGATAAACTTGGTTTATGATTTACTTTTTTAATGTCTTAAATTGATCATGCTAGAATTTTAGAAAAAAAAAACTATAATTTAGCATTTTTAAGATTTATTAATAATTTTGAAGTTTTTTAAATTTATATATTTATAAAATTTTGGGGAAATATAAATATTTTGAATTTTAGAGATAATTTTGAATTTTATTAATTTTTTAGAGGAATAAATTTGCACATTTGTAAAACTGTCAATGACTCAAGGAGTTTTCTTACCAATTTTTTATTTGAATTATTCAAGTTGTAAAATTCACTTAAATCAAACTCGAAAAACCAGTTACTTATTCGAGTAGACTCAAGAAATTGAAAAATTGATTTGATTAACTCGAAATTTAAGAAAATCAATTTTTTTTCAAATCAAATCGCTTTTTTTCTCACTCCCTAAGCTTCCCATTTGAAATAATATGTTGAAATTGATTTTTAAATAATATTTTTTTATCATCCATGAAAGTAAGGTACTCCATGTAAGTTTAGGTTGCGTTTGTTTCACTGAAAACAACTTCTAGAAAATGATTGCTGGAACAATGGATTCATTTTCCAGAAAAATAGATATTTTTTGGTGTTTCGATGTTTTAACATAAAATGTCTTCTATCGTTTGATAAATTTTCCTGAAATCTTTTTTTTTTAATTATTAGTAGTGAAATAAACACAACATAAATATATTTGTTACAAAATATTATAGTACAATTTTTTTTTTACAATCAAAATTAATTTTATAATAAAATATTATTTTATAATAATTAATATCATATATAAACTTAATAATAAATATTGCATAATTAAATCTTAATTTAAATTACATATATTACATATAAGGTAGTTGATATTAATTAACACATTAGATTTGGGAGGGATAAATGAAGCTAAGCATGATTTAAATAAATACTTATATTTATATAATTAAAATATTCATATTTTATACAATGTTAAAATATGTCATAAGTCCTTAAATTCTTTGTAAATTTGGAATTTAGTCACTATACTTTTATTTTCTAAAATTTAGTACTGCTATTAAAATTATTTTTTTAAATTCATATTCATTACGTCTGTCTTGTTTGTAGTTGCATGAATACCAAATGAGCTTTTATTAATTTAAAAATGTCATGCAACAAATTTAACAAAAAAAAATTAATATTGTTAACAATTGGATCTGAATTTTGAAATCTGAAAAGTAGATGGACTAAATTCTTAGAAATAAAAGTGCATGAACTAAGTTCTAAATTTGTGAAGAGTACATGGACTTATGGCATATTTTAACCTTTATAGAATAAAACATTTATTATTAGTATATTTATAATTGTTATGAATATCTTATTAAGTAGATGTCCATCAAAATAAAAATAAGTTTTGATGTACTTTAAATTCTAATAGTAATTATAAGTAGATCTCTATTTCATTTATACTTATTATGCCTATAAATAGAGACGTTGAAGAAGCTTTGTAAAGATCCCAATTGATCAATAAAAATACTCTCTCTTTGCTCTCTCATTTTCTTTGTTCTTTATTCTCTGTCTTTTATTTATAACACGTTATCAGCACGATTCTCTTTTAATTATCTTAGTTGTAGATTAAATCAGCGGCAATTTTTGCGAACAATTAAGCGTCATCTATAATACCAAAATTCAACCTCCAACCACTAAAATTACTCTTATTTTTCTATTTCGTTGGCTTATTTGCTTCTTCAAATGGCTATTTATTGCTACTGGTTGTTATTCAAATTGATCGCTTAATTTCCTAATTCTCTATTACTTGTTGTCTTTCTTATGTTGTTGTTTGTTGCAGGAAGTTTTTATATATTTAGTGTTTTATATCTAGATTAATTTTTAATTAAGTTAAATTAATTTGAGATTATTTTAATTAACTTGTTTTACTTTTTATTAAAGTTGGTAAAAGAGTATTACTCCGAATGGAAGGTTTGAGTATACACTAAGAGGCTCAACACCAAGATGGACACTGCAGTCCGTTGCTTTGGATGGTGAAAAAAAATTTGATTTTAGCATGAATTTTGGATTTATAAAGCACAATTTAAATTAGTAAGGAGTTTTTTTTTTGAGATATGATTACTATTTATTTGTTTTAAGTCTGATCAAATTATTAAGTTATATTATTGAATATCAATGGGTTCATATGGTTTACTAATAAAACTTTATAATATATTATTTTTAAAATGATTATTTAAATATATATTAATTGTCTATGCAAAATATAAGTTTTTGTGATATTGGTCCCATTTAAAGAGATTTTTTTTTGGTTATTGATGAATGATTGGATTATACCTTTTAGATTGAATTATAAAGTACAAATAATTTATTAGAGCATCATAGGATTTTATAAGTTATATGTAGTATGTTCATATGAAAGTATAGTTATTTTAGTTCTTGTAATAGTGCTCGTGATAATAGCCAATGTGACTATGATGGTCTTAAAGATCTTCTGGTATATTTTATTATGATTTATTTATTATATCAAGTTTATTATGATTTGGGACTAATCATGACAAACATGAATAGATAGATTTTGTGTAACACCCCGAACCCGAGACAGTCACCGGAGTCGGACACGAGGTGTTAACAGACTTTAAAAAAAAATTCCCGACACTGCCAATCTGCGTAATAGTCGCTTTAAAAATCATATCTTGAGTTCAGAAACTCGGAATCCAGTTCTGTAAATTTTCCCTGAAACTAGACTCATATGCCCATCTACATATTTTTTCTAGAATTTTTGGTTGGGCCAATTAGTACAATTTATTAGTCAAAGTCTCCCATGTTACAGGGATCGACTACACTGACCTTTGCGCATTACGACTTGGATATCTCCCTGTACAGGGCTTCAATACTGATACCGTTTGTTTCTATAGAAACTAGACTCAGAGAGGAATCTATACATATATGGCTTGACTCCTAATTATATTTGGTTAATTTATAATGAATTTACAAAGTCGGAACAGGAAATCCAGAAACCGTTCTGGCCCTGTCTCACAAGAACCTGAATATCTCTTAACATACTGTCCGTATGATTGTTTCGTTACTTTCCTATGAAAATAGATTCATCAAGGTTCGTTTACATAATTTATTCACTATTTAATTCCATTCCTACTATTTTTAGTGATTTTCCAAATCTACATCACTGCTGCTGTCAGCATCTGCCTTTAAGGTAGACTTTACCTATTTCATAGTTTCCATGATTCAACTAGCCCTTTTTGCATAAATAGCACAATTTATGATAGTGATTAACCATTCCCATGGCCAGTCCTTGTCAAGCATATCCACACCTCTCAATAACCATATCCATACCAAATGATTATAACATTATACTCAAACATATATAAGCCATTTTCGCATGGCTATCCAAAATTATACAAGTCCAAAGGGTCCATGACCCACAACAAAAAGGGTAGTCCTATACATGCCATTTCGAAGTTCAACCAAAATTGTACCAAAAGGGGGGGGCTTTGATAGTGTGGGCGACTTCGACTTCAAAATCCCGAGTCCGATAGCTGGAGAACCAAAATCTATAAAACAGAGGATCAAAGAAACGGAGTAAGCAATTTATGCTTAGTAAGTTTTGAGCAAGGAATTCCAGCACAGCAAAAGTATAGCATTCATATAGCTAAACGGATAATTTCATATGCACAAATTTTCGATATCATACTTGCTTCACATTACCAACCCTTATGTACATACACAAAAGATCAACTTAGCCAAAGGCCGGTAGCTCGTTTATCAACTGAGCGAATACTTATTTGTAAGGGCTCAACTAAATTCAAGCACATACGAAACATACCTCAATGTTGGGATGTTTCTAGAGTATTTACTGAAATTTTTACAGCAAGATCATTCATTCCCAAATCACGTACCTTCGGAATTTAACCGGATATAGCTACTCGTTCAAATGCCTTCGGGACATAGCCCGGTTATAGTAACTCGCACAATTGCCTTCGGGACTTAACCCGGATTTAGTAACTCGCACAAATGCCTTCGGGCTTAGCCCGGAATTAGTATCTCGCACAAATGCCTTCGGATCTTAGTCCGAATATGGTCACTTAGCACAAAGCCTTCGGGACTTAGCCCGGACATCATTCAAATAACCATGCACATTTAACAATAAATCATGGCACATTCGTATTTCGTTTTCGTTAGCAAAACACAAACACAAGACACTTATCATTCTTGCAATTTCGGCTCAATAGCCACACACAAAGAGCATGATTTTGATTTGCTTAAAACATGATCTAATCAAATCATAATTTAAGCTCTTTTACTCAAGAACTTACCTCGGGTGTTGTCGAACGATTCCGATAGCTATTCGACCACTTTTTCCTTCCCTTTATCGGATTTAGTTCCCCTTTGCTCTTGAGCTTAATTAAACAAATAAATTGATTTAATCATTTGAGCATCGGAAAGAGGAACACAAGGCACTTAGCCCATTTTTATACATTAGACATTAAAGTCACATATGTACGGAATCATGAATCAAACTCAACATTTTAGCTAATTTTTCCCCCTTGGCCGAATTTTCTAAGCCAAGACAAAAGCATCAATATGCTTGCCTCTAACCGAATACATGCAACACCAATCTCCTTCCTATGGCCGAATATGCATGTCTATGTTGGGGCCGATTTCAACACTTAATACATTCTACAAGTATGGTCACTTGTATTGACTAAACACCCTTTTGTTTCAAGTTCAAAACTTGGCTAATACACACATATATACACTAGTAAAGCATCCTCTCCCTTTCCATCAATTTAACACATGCATTACTCATTAATATACAAAAATTATATTCGGCCTTAGCACACAACTTGCTAGCCGATTCTTCTCCATCTAGCAACCAATGCACATATGTGCTCACTCAAAAATGCTAAAAAGAAGATTCAAGAATCATCAATCCACCATCACATGCATCATTAACAAGCTTCATATTTAGCATGCAATGGCATTAACACAAAATCTACCTAGGCCGAATATCATCCCCATGACATAGCAAAGATTTGAACCATGGGATGATTAGAACTCAAGCTAGCAACTAAAAACATGCATGAATCTCATGGCACAACCTCAAACATACCTTGATCTAGATACAAGTATGGCCAAACCTCCTCCTAATCCTCTTCCAAACCAAACATGAAGCAAGAACTCCTTCCTCCTTCCTTTGAATTTTCGGCCAAATGAAGATGAAAAAGGATGAACAAAATTTTCTCTTTTCTTTTCTTTAACTCACGGCAATGGGGGAGGGGGGAAACAACCACACATTTTTTTTTTGTTTTCATCATATTCCCTTTTATTATTTTATGCCCATGCTCCTTATTTTATTTTTTTCCACCCATGATGCACCAACACAACATGTCTATGACATGTCTTGCCCATCACACTTGGTCTACCATGCTTGTCATGGCCGGCCACTACTAGTTAGGGGGGAATTTGACATGCAAGTCCCCCCTTTTTATTTCATGCACTAATAGGTCCTTATGCTTCGACCTATCACATTTCAAAAATGTCGCACATAAGTCCTATTGACTAAATTCACATGCAATCGACTAAATCGAAGCTTCAAATTTTCACACATTCATAATTACATATTCTAGACAATAAATATCACATTCAAACATTTCGATGACTCGGTTTAGCGGTCCCGAAACCACTTCCTGACTAGGGTCAATTTTGGGCTGTCACATTCTGATTTAAAATCCACGTATGTTTACGATGGTGATTATGAAATTAAAAATCAATGGAGGTTGCATTCCTCGAAGTGAATGCAAACATAAAGAAAACAAAAGATATGATCATGAACCACTAAAAGTTGAAACATAGTAATAAATAATAGAACAATGAGAGTTCTCAAGATAACTCTTCAAAGGGTAAAGATAACTTATGTTATCAATGTGATATGAAAGATTATTGGCCACATATGTGGCGTATGCCCAAATATTTTGTTTCTATTAGGTATGATATGAGAATGTAGTAATGAATTCTATCATTACAGATAGAAAATATTTACCCCATTTGGTATTAAAACAAACAAATATTATTCTAATATTTGACAATACTAAATTAGTTGAAAGCTCCAGAAGAGCTAATATATCAATATCTAAAAAGCACAATTTGTGATGGTTAATGTATTAGTTTTAAAAGATATTCATTGTAATGCCCCAAAATTTTAATTTTTGTTTTGGGTATACGTGACACAATTGTGTATCTACTTTAGTGGTTAAGTGTTCTGGGTGTATGTGTCAGGTCCAAAGTTCAACCCATGACTTGGGAAAATTTTGATATTTTTATGAATTAAGCCCTATCTCTGGTTAGTAGGCTTTTAATTAGAAGTTTGTGAGTACATATCAGAATGGGCTTGCTGGTCTGGTGGTTAAGTGGAATGTTAGTCTGCTAAAGGTCTGGTGTTCGGATCTCTGCATAGGTAATATTTTTGTTCGGCTTTGAGAGAGAGAGTTTGAGTTGCGTTAGATGTCTGAGTAGTAGAGAGTTTTAGGGGATATCCTATCAATTTTTGAATTTCCTGAAAAGATTTCCTCTCCTTCTAGCATTTTCTCTGTTTTTCCACTCCCAAAATTTATGACGACAATCTTTTACTTTGCCTGTTGCCGTTTTTCTTGTTCGTCTCGTTCTTTTTTCATATTCGATTTCCTTCTTCCACCTTTCTCAATAAGTTCATCTTCATTGCATGATTTTGGTAAGTTTGGGTAAGTGATTGTTTCCGTTTTTTCAACTCGTCTCTAATTCATGTTGTTTTGGTGATTAGGGGGAAGAATCGAGGGAGTGTAATCGTTTGATCGAGACTTAGTTTTGTGGGAATCATTATTTTTCAACCGAAGGTAAGTTTAGTTACTCATTGGATGAGTATTTTGTTTTGGATCCGATTTTAGTTCAATTATTAAGTGATTAATTGAGTGAAAATTGGTCAATTATAGGTTCTGGAGTGCTTGAGAATCACTTTAGCATCAATCGAAACCAGGTGTGTACCCTAAAATACAGGAAATGGCATTTCGACGAAAGTCAAAAACCCCACTGTCAATGCCACACGGACGTGTGGTCACCCGTGTGGTAGGCTGTGTGATGGGACATAGGCATGTGATCAACAAGGCCAGGCCGTGCACGCAGGACACGGTCGTGTGATGGCCAGGCAGGCTGTGTGCGACACACAGACTAGACTAATTTAGGCCATCTGGGCCACACGGGCGTGTGGGTCCACACAGAAAGTCTATAGGGACGTGTGGGATTCTAGTCCAGGTTGTGTGATCCACACGACCAAGGCCAATTTGGGCCGTGTGGGCCACACGGGCAAGCCACATGGGCATGTGAGCCCATTTATCTAAAATGATTCCTAGATTTGCACGGGTCACCTAAGTCTACTGTGAGCTTATTGCAGGGTCAGCAAGTGTTACCTAGACCCCTAAATGCATGATTTAAGTGTATGTAATGCATGATAAATTATTCATTATTACTGATATATATATGTGTATGCATATGACTGATGGTTGCATAAAAGCATGACATATTGTATGTTTGCATTGCATTGGGTTGGGATGATGTTAATTGGAGAAAGTGTATTGAAAGGCTTTAAGCCTATTATCTAGAAACTCAGCTGCAATATATTGATTATGTGCTGCATTCTATACTACTTGGAGTGTAGGGATGGATAGGTGCTTTAAACCTCACATGGAGTATAAGGATGAACGGAGATGGTGTGTAGAGGTTGGTGGGTAGGACTCTGTTACAGATTACTGTTTACATCACTGATACTATGATGGGATAAAGCCCTAATGCATATCTAATACTGGACTGAAATGGGCTAAGGCCCAAACTACTACTGAAACTGTAATGGGCTTAGGCCCCAGACTGCATTTGATTGTTTACTACTAATTGATTGTATGCATGTTTTCTATTGGGATTACACACTGAGTTTACGTAATCTCAACCCTTCTGTTTAATGTGTACCGGTAATCTTCAGACTTGACAGTTTGGTGCAACGGAGAACTTGACGGTGGCCACACATACTTTAAACTATTTTACTTTCATTTATGGTTTTACTTAATTATGGGGTATTTTTATGTAGTTGGACTTTATGGACTGCTTTGTTTTAACTTTGGGAATTTTACCTGCTTTTATTGACTTACAACTACCACTTAAAAAAATATGGATTTCTTAAAAACTAAGGTTTTTCCGTAAAATGAACGAATCTATTTAAAATAAATGATTTCTAAAGCTTTTGCTAAAAAGATACCTTTGAGTCAAAACAGTGGACATGCATTTTTTTGAGTTAATTAAATGTTTATAGATGGAAATGGTTTTATCGTCAACTTAGTTTTCAATCACCCTATTATATGACATCGCCAAATTCAGCCATAACGTCCAGGTTGAGTTTGAGGCCTTAAAATTTAGTGGTATCAGAGTCAGGTTGTAAAACTCAGCTGTGGATTTTGAGTTTTTAAAATTTGGTTTTTAAGAACTGATTTTCATATGATTTGAAATGATATAACTGAAAAATGTGGTACGCCGTGTCTCTGGCACTGATCCTGTAAGTATTCTAATAAACTGTTATAGATAGTCTATTTTGAAACACTGTAGTAGTGTATACAGAAAATGTAGTGAAACTGAAATTGATAGAGACTTTACTTGTGAAAAACAAACTCTAAATTACTAAAACTATTTACATAAGATATCTGCTAATAAATACTAAAACCATAACTAATTCATTAAATTAGTAATATAGATAAATCCAAATAGACATGAGCACAAGAGATATCTGTAGACGGGGTACAAGAGGCCAAGGTAGAGGCCATAGTAGGGCTCAAGCTGAGTCTTCTTGACTAGGCAGTATGCCAAATCTAGACACGGGTGAGACGCCAGTGTTTCCTGCTACGGAGACTGGGTTTCAAGATCACATGGTTGGGGACGACGCATTATCCCAGGCTATGCTAAGTATATTGAAGAGGGTCATTGGGCCTAATACTGGATTTGGAGGCTATGGGTCGTTACGGAATGACTCTGTTGAATGGAGTTAAGCTTTTTAGGAGCGTCACTGGAGTCACCCCTAGTGCAACCGAGTACTGGATTGAGGCCACAGAAAGAATCATGGATGATCTAGATTACACCCCTGAGCAGAAATTAAAGGGTGCAGTATCGCGGTTGCTTGATGAGGCTTACTATGGTGGCTAACTGTTAAGGAGGGCACTCAGCCCAAACATTTAACCTGGGAGTTCTTTAAGACCTCCTTCCAGGGGAAA
Source organism: Gossypium hirsutum (assembly GCF_007990345.1). NCBI lineage: Eukaryota > Viridiplantae > Streptophyta > Magnoliopsida > Malvales > Malvaceae > Gossypium > Gossypium hirsutum. The sequence continues at coordinate 54,436,516 of NC_053432.1, read as the reverse complement.
TATGTGGGAGCCAGTTATGTGGACGCTTGTAGGAGGAAGTTTCTGAATCTTACTTAGAGGGATCGATCAGTGGTCGAGTATGAGGCCGAGTTCCTAAGATTAAGCTGCTATGCATGAGGTATGGTGGCATCAGAGTATGAGAGGTGTGTTCGCTTTGAGGATGGTCTCAAAGATAATTTGAGAGTTCTGATAGCTTCGCAGAGGGAGCGAGATTTTTCTGTCCTAGTCAATAAGGCGAAATAACCGAGGAGGTTAAAGGCGTTGAGCACCAAAACAGAGACAGAGAGAGGGGTAAGAACAAGAGGGATTCAGAGCCCTCGAGTTCTATATAGAGGCATAAGAAAAAGGCCAGAACTGATGGGTCAGTTAGACTTGGGCCCCCGATTGCTCCTACTGTGTTGCAGTTGTGTGGCGATTGTAGTAGACGCCATCAGAGTGAGTGTTGGAAGAGGACTGAGGTGTGTATAAGGTTTGGATCATTGGATCATCGCATTAGAGAATATCCGTTGAGGGCCAATCAGATGCAAGCTCAGGGTACTGGTACTGCACAGCTACAGAGGGTAGGACAGCAGCCACCAAGAAGCCATGGTCAGGCTAGAGGTGGTAATGGTATGGGCCGTGGACAGAGAGCACCAGGCAGAGGTGCTGGACAGACTGAGGCGAGGCAACCTCCCTGGTTTATGCAGTACATCTTTGAGAGGATAATGATGCTCCTAACGTTATTACTGGTACGTTCTTTATTTTTGATGTACCATATCTTGCTTTGATAGACATAGGATCTACTCATTCCTATATAGCTTGCTCTGTTTCTAAAAATCTAAGGTTATTGGTTGAGAGCGCTATGAGTGAGGTTACTGTACTGAGTCAATTGGAGCAGTCTGTAAGGGTTAATAAGTTATTCAGAAATGTAACGTTAGAGGTGCAAGAGGCGATCTTTTTAGTCGATTTAATGGAGCTTCTGTTTAGGGAGTTCGATCTGATTCTGGGGATAGACTGGTTGGTCAAGCATCGTATAAGCTTGGAATGTGTGACCAAAAGGGTCATCTTAAGAACTGAGGATGATGATGAGGTAGTCATAATTGGAGAACGTCAGGATTACCTATCTAATGTAATTTCTGCACTAGTGGCTGAGAAGCTAGTTCGCATAGGATGTGAGGCGTACTTGGCCTACGTAAGTGTTTTCACTTCTGGAGACTCTACTGTAAAAAATATCCAAACTATAAGAGATTTTCTAGACGTTTTTTCCTAAAGAGCTACCAGGTTTACCTCCGAATTAGGAAGTGGAGTTTGGGATTGAGCTTTTCCCTGGTATAGCTCCGGTGTCTATTGCTCCCTATCGAATGATATAGTGGGTTCATCTGCCCTAGTGTGTCTCCGTGGGGAGCACCGGTACTATTTATTAAGAAGAATGATGGATCCATGAGGATGTGTATTAACTACCAGTAACTGAATAAGCTGACCATCAAGAACAAGTATCTGTTACCAAAGATCGATGATCTATTTGACCAGTTCTTAGAGGCGCCTATGTTTTCTAAGTTTAACTTGCATTCTGGGTATCATCAGTTGAGGTTTAAGGAGGCTAATGTGCATAAGACAACATTTAAGACTCGTTATGGTCACGATGAGTTCCTAGTGATGCTATTTGGACTGAATAATGCACCGGCAACTTTCATTGATTTGATGAACCGAGTTTTTCAGCGGTATTTAGATCAGTTTGTGGTTATGTTCATCGACGACATATTGGTTTATTCAATGACTGAGGATGAGCATGACGAGCACCTCAAAGTGGTTTTTCAAACTTTGAGGGAAAAATAGCTCTGTACTAAGTTCAGCAAGTGCGAATTCTGGTTACGTAAAGTAACTTTTTTGGGTCATATGGTTTCTGTTAAAGGGATTCAAGTGGATCTTCGAAAAATTAAGGCTATATTGAATTGGAAGTAGCCTAAGAATGTGTCTAAGATCCGCAGCTTTCTGGGGCTGGCAGTTTTTTACCGACAGTTTGTGAAAGGTTTCTCACTGATTGCAACACCCTCAACTAAGCTGCTACGTAAGGGTGTACCGTTTGTCTAGACTGATGAACAGTAAGAGAGCTTCGAAAAGCTCAAGACTGTACTAATAGAGGCCCCTATTCTGATACAGCCTGAACCTAGAAAGAAGTTCATGGTTTATAGTGATGCATCACATGTCGGTTTGGGATGTGTGTTGGTATAGGATGGTAAGGTGGTAGCATATGCATCACGTCAGCTTAAGACACACGAGGTGAACTATCCGATGCATGATTTGAAATATGTCGCCATGGTATTTGCTTTAAAGATTTGGAGGCACTATCTGTACGATGAGAAGTATATTATCTACACTGATCACAAGAGCCTCAAGTACCTCCTTACTTAGAAGAAGCTGAATCTAAGGCGGCGTGGATAGGTTGAGCTGCTTAAGGATTACGACTGTACCATTAAGTACCATCTTGGCAAGGCCAATGTGGTGGCTGATGCATTAAGCCGTAGGGCTATGACAAATCTAATAGCGATGTTCGCTCGACTTAGCTTGTTCAACGACGGGAGTTTGTTGGCTGAGCTGCAAGTCAAACCAACTTGGATTAAGCAGATTAAAGGTAAAAAGCTGAAGGATGAGTCTTTGGGTTTTCAGTTCCTATAGATTGAGAGTGGTAGCACTACGGACTTTGGGTTGAACTCTGAGGGTGTGTTGTGTTTCTGAAGTCAAATATGTGTGCTGAATGATTCTGATTTGATACAGTCTATACTAAGAGAGGCGCATAGTAGCCCTTATGCTATGCACCCTGGTAGGAATAAGATGTACCGAGATCTTCAAGAGTTGTATTGGTGGCCAGGATTAAAGCAGGAAGTTACTAATTTTGTGGCTAGATGTCTGACATACCAGCAGGTTAAGGCTAAGCATCAATTGCCTTCGGGTTTGCTGCAGCTGGTTGAGATTCCGTTATGGAAATGGGAGAGAGTAACAATGGATTTCGTTAGTAGGTTTCCTTTAACACCCACTAATAAGGACTCAGTATGGGTCATCGTGGATTGATTGGCCAAGCTGCACACTTTATCCTAGTTAGGACAGATTATTCTCTGCTAAAGCTGGCGAAGTTGTATATTTCTGAGATAGTGAGTGTAACACCCCAAACTTGGCCCAGACGTTATGACCGGATCTGGCAATATCACATTGAAGTGTTTTTCTAAAAGCATAAATCCAAGCTTAAGCTAGCCTCTTTGTATAATTTGAAAAGCTGAATAAAACTCAAGTTTGGTTATTGATAATGTGGAATTGTATGTTTAAAGTTTACTTATATTAAAACGTTATTAACTTTGTAAAACAGTTCTCATTCGCGGAAGCCTTTACAACTAGTTATGGTTTCGTCATGTTTTTGGAAATGTTTGACTTTTGAAAACATGCGACTATCCTACTGCTAGCAGATATAAGTCCAATGAATAAAATAAAAATAAAATACCCAAATTAAAAATAAATACCCAAGAGGCCTTATTACAAAAAGTAAAATCCAAAATGAAACCAAAACGTAAATTAATAAAAGATAAGTAAGGCGAGTGGCCACCACTGAGTCCTCTGTCACGTCGATCCGCCTAAGTCTAGGGATTACCTGTACAGTTAACAGATGGGTGACTTTACGAAACTTAGTGTGAAATCCCATAATAGCAACCAATCAGAGTAAACACTATTTGAGCCTAAGCCCTTGCAGTCTCAATTAGGGCCTTAGCCCATTTCATTAACAGTTGCAGTCTAGGCCTGAGCCCATTTCAGTAACAGTAGCAGTCTGGGCCCGAGCCTATTTTAATAATAGTATCAGTACAGTATGCAATTAGAAAATCCTACCCAATCCAGCCTCTACACACTATCTCCGTACCAACCCTACACACCATGTGGGGATAAAATCGACCCACCCAACCCTACACTCCAAGTTGCGCCGGTTGCGGCACTAAAACAGTATTTAAAGCAGAGCTACTAGTGATAGGCTTATAGCCTTTCAGTACACTTTCTCCAAATCATATATCCCACCACATGCAATGCAACATAGTATAAATGTATATACAGTTAAAAATGGCATGCTCAAACAGTCATACATCATATAGGGGTATATTAGTCATTTACAAAAGTAAGGGTCCAAGTACACTTACCGGCCCAACAGTAGGTCCACAGTCGTCTTGGGTGACCCATGCAACCTTAATAGACAATCAGTGAAAATGGGCCCAAAGCGCATAACACGGCCCATGTGGGCTCACACGCTCATGTGCCCACACGGTCCATTTCGGCCCAACGTGGCCCAAAATAGCCTAAGCCCATGAAATCACTCGTGGTGGCCTCCATGATCAAACTTCTACGTTTGTGTATCCAGTTCACCACATGAGCGAGCATACACTCGTGTAGCGTCAACAGTATTACGTTTCTGGCTTTTGCCGATCTATGCTAACAGTAGTGTGATTACACACCTGTTATGAATTTGTCGTTGAAATGCCTCCGAGATCAAACACCTATGATAAAAACAACCCCACCATCAGTCTATATTCTTGGTTAATGCAAAACCATAGCGTTGGAAATACTTAACCCTGTTCATCACTACTTACCAATCAAACAATCATATAACCCCCTCTTGTACCAAAACTAATGCAATCTCTCTACTGCTTTATCCTTCACACAAAACAGTTAATCAATTCATAAGAATCTAAACCCAATATAGACATATCTAAAATTTTAAGCACTTACCACGAGTGAAAGGATAACTTGTTGGGAAAGAACAATCGGTCTAATCCCTTGACTAACAAGATCGAACCCCCTAGAAACATTCGGCAGAACCACAGTGTTAAAAGAGAACCATAGGTACGGCCGAAAGTGAAAAGAAGTGAACGAAACAAAATCTAAATAGAAATACTTACCACTAAGATCGACAGAGAAGAAGCATAAGGAGGAATCGGCTCACAGAAGGTCAATGAAAGGGCAATATTCGGCCAATAAGGATTAAATTGCACTTGAGAGAAGATAGAAGAAGAAAAGGAATGAATCGATCATTCTAGGCTAAAACTGAATGAGTTTGAAAGGTAAGTAGACAATAGATATTCGGCCAAAGGATAGACCACTTGAGAAAGGGTATGAAAGAAAAGAAAACTGTGGACAAGAGGGTTGGAGGGATGAGTAGAAGTGCAAGCAACAAGGACCGAAAGATACTTCGGAATAAAAAAACTCGATTACAGAAATAAAGAAAAAGAACCACAATTTGTAAAAACCTAAAAGAAAATAGAGAGAAAATACCTCAAATGAGGGACAATACCGAAAATTTTAGAGGAAAGCACTTAGCCGAATTCCTATGCCCACTTCCCAATTTCAGCACAACTCCACTACTCCTCAAAATCTACTTTTTCCTCCCTTTATCTCTCTCCTAGAATCTCTCCACCTTATTCCACTCAACCACCCATTCAAACTCCCACTAAACACCTCAATTTCGGTCAACCTAGGATACTTCCCTAGCACTTGCAGTAAAAAAATAAAATACTCATACTACCCTACCAATGCTCAAACCTCAGACCCCAAGGAACACTCTACACGCCACTTACCACTAGCCTAGTAAGCTTCTTATGTCGTACTTTACCCACTTTTATTTAAAAGACCTACTGAATAGAGACAGGTTTAATACAAGAAAAAACAAAATTTTGCACAAGCCAAGGCTTGAACCTAGGACTTCTCCAGCACTCTTCAAGACACTCAACCACTGAAGCATGCATGTATTTATGCAACACACATACAAAAGTAGCTACTTAGATTTTTAGGGCGTTACAGTCAGACTGCATGGGGTACCGATTTCGATTATTCTGATAGGGATCCTCGCTTCACGTCTCTATTTTGGAAGAAGCTACATGAAGCTCTAGGTTAAAGTTTGAACTTCAGTATTGCGTTCTATCCTCAGACCGATGGTCAATCGAAGAGGGTGATTCAAATACTGGAGGATATATTGAGGAGTTGTGTTATCAATTTTTGAGGCAGTTGGGAGGAATATCTACCATTAGAAGAGTTCGCCTATAATAACAGCTTCTAGTCTAACATTCAGATGGCACCTCACGAAGCCTTGTATGGTCGTAAGTGTTGCACTCCCCTATGTTGGACTGAGATGGGTGAACATCGAGTTTTAGGTCCTAAATTGGTTTCTGAGACTAAGGATAAGGTTCGACTGATTAGGGATCATCTGAAGGCAGCTTCCAATAGACAGAAGTCTTATGCTAATTCGAAGAGACGTGAGATTGAGTATTCTGTAGGGGACTCTATTTTTCTTAAAGTCTCGCTATGGAAGAAGGTTCTGAGGTTCGGTCGCAAGGATAAGTTGAGCCCTTAGTTTATTGGGCCATATCAGATTCTGAAATGAGCAGGACCGGTCGCTTATTAGTTGGAGCTACCTCCAGAGTTAGACAGTATTCACGATGTGTTTCAAGTCTTGATGTTGAGGCGTTACCGCTCTGATCCTACTCATATTGTCCCTATTAAGGAGATTGAGGTTAGGCCAGACTTGACCTTCGAGGAGGAGCTGGTTCAGATTTTGGATCACGACATAAAGGTTGTGATGAGGAAATCTATTCCATTAGTGAAAGTGCTGTGGCGAAATCATAGCACTGAGGAGGCCACGTGAGAGCCTGAGGATGCGATGCGTTAGCAGTATTCTCATCTGTTTTGATCAGGTGAATTTCGAGGCCAAAATTTTCTTTTAGGGGGTAGAATTGTAACGCCCTAAAATTTTAATTTTTTTTGGGTATACATGACACAATTGTGTATCTGCTTCAGTGGTTAAGTGTTCTGGATATGTGTGTGAGGTCCCAAGTTCAAGCCATGACTTGGGAAAATTTTGGTATTTTTATGAATTAAGCCCTATCTCTGGTCAGTAGGCTTTTAATTAGAAGTTTGTGAGTACATATTAGAACGGGCTTGCTGGTCTAGTGGTTAAGTAGAGTGTTAGACTGCTGAAGGTCTAGTGTTTGAATCACTACGTAGGCAATATTTTTGTTCGGCTCTGAGAGAGAGAGTTTGAGTTGCGTTAGACATCTGAGTAGTGGAGAGTTTGAGGTTTAAGGGATATCCTGTCAATTTTTGAATTTCCTGAATAGATTTCCTCTCCCTCTGGTGTTTTCTCTATTTTTCCACTCCAAAAATTTCTGAAGACAATCTTTTACTTTGCCTTTTGCTGTCTTCTTTGTTCATCTCGTTTTTTTTTCGTATTTGATTTCTTTCTTCCACCTTTCTCAACAAGTTCATCTTCGTTGTGTGATTTTGATAAGTTTGGGTAAGTGATTGTTTTCGTTCATTCAACTTATCTCTAATTCGTGTCGTTTTGGCAATTAAGGGAAAGAATCGAGGGAATGTAATCGTCTGACGAAGACTTAGTTTTGTGGGAATTGCTGTTTTTCAACCAAAGGTAGTTTAGTTACTCATTGGATGAGTATTTTGTTTCAGATCTGGTTTTAGTTCAATTATTAAGTGATTAATTGAGTGAAAATTGGTCAATCATAGGTTCTGGAGTGCTTGAGTATCGCTTTAGCATCAATCCAAACTAGGAGTGTACCTGAAAACGCAGGAAATGGGGTTTCGACGAAAGCTAAAAACCCCACTATCAATGCCACACAGGCGTGTGGTCGCCTGTGTGGTAGGTCGTATGATGGGACACATGCGTGTGATCAAGGATGCCAGGCCGTACACGCAGGACACGGCCATATGATGGCCAGGCAGACCGTGTGCAACAGACGGACTAGACTGATTTGGGTTCTGTGGGGTACACGGGCGTGTAGGTCCACACGGGAAGTCCACACGGGCATGTAGAATTCTGGACTAGGCCGTGTGATCCACACGGCCAAGGCCAATTTGGGTCATGTGGGCCACACGGGCAAGCCACATGAGCGTGTGAGCCCATTTATCTGAAATGATTCCTAGGGTTGCACGGGTCGCCCAAGTCGATTGTGAACCTATTGCAGGGCCAGTAAACGTTACCTAGACCTCTAAATGTATGATCTAAGTGTATGTGATGCATGATAAATTATGCATGATTACTGATATATATGTGTATACGTATGAGTGATGGTTGCATAAAAGCATGACATATTGTATGCTTGCATTGCATTGGGTTGAGATGATGATAATTGAAAGAAGTGTACTGAAAGGCTTTAAGCCTATTATCTGGCAGCTCAGCTACAATATACTGATTATGTGTCGCATAGAGTATAGGGATGGATGGAGATGGTGTGTAGAGGCTGGTGGGTAGGACTCTGTTACTGGTTATTGTTTGCATCACTGATACTGTGATGGGCTAAAGCCCTAATGCATATCTGATACTAGACTAAAATGGGCTAAGGGCCAAACTACTACTGAAACTGTAATGGGCTTAGGCTCTAGACTACATTTGACTATTTACTGCTAATTGACTGTATGCATGTTTTCTGTGGGTATTACACACTAATTTTATGTAAACTCACCCCTTCTATTTAATATGTACAGGTAATCCCCAGACTTGACGTTCGGTGCAGTGGAGGACTCAACGGTACTCAACGGTGGCTACACATACTTTAAATTGTTTTACTGGCTACACATACTTTAAATTGTTTTACTTTCGTTTATGGTTTTACTTGATTATGGGGTATTTTTATATAGTTGGACTTTATGGACTGTTTTGTTTTAACGTTGGGAATTTTACTTGCTTTTACGAACTTACAACTACACTTAACAAAAATATAGATTTCTTGAAAACTATGGTTTTTCATAAAATGAACGAATCTACTTAAAATAAATGATTTCCAAAGCTTCTGCTAAAAAGACACGTTTGAGTTAAAATAGTGGATACGCATTTTTTTGAGATAATTAAATGTTTATAGATGGAATGGTTTTATCGTCAAATTAGTTTTCAATCACCCTATCATGTGACATCTCCAGATTCGGCCAAAACATCCAGGTCGGGTTTGGGGATGTGACATTCATTATAATGGACATCATGTTGAGATTGTGAGTAAAGAAAATATTATATTTCATATGAATCACTATTGCTATAAATATCTATTTTGAAAGGAAGTTATTGATTACTCTTGTTATTAAATTGAATTGATTGTGACTATCCTTGTGATCTTTTGTCATCATCCCCATTAAGGGGTTGAAAATAAAAGATTTGACTGTGAAAGATCTACTTATGAGTAATGGAATATGGTAATTCTATCTAAAGCTCGTTATGGTTGGATGCACCTGAAGTTGCAATTTTTTTATTATAAAAAACTGTGAGTATAACTTACAGTATTCAAAAAAAGTTCTCAATTAAAATTAATTGAAAAAAATATTACTGATGAGAACTTGCAAGATAGAAAACTTATGTATGAAAAGTTATTGTTTATGAACCTGTTATACACCTGAAAAATAAGATCTACTCTTAAAGTTAGCTATTAATAGATTTTGATTGGATGCAAAGTCTACTATTAGAGTTTAATTTTCTTACTTCTTGATAAAATCGTCAAGACTCAACGCAGGAAAAAAAGGTACCTCTTTAAATATTAAATCAACTTGATATATGGTTTAAATATTTGAGATGGTCTTCTTTTTAGGGTTACATATTGTTTTAAGCATTTCATTTTTTCATGAAAATTAATATTATCTTATTTCTTTATGTCGCTATAGTAGGTTTTATAATTAAATAATATATTTGATTAAAATACATCTAGTATGCAAAATTGTTTTAATAAACCAATGAATTTTATGGTTATTCGAATTTGTTTTAGTTCAAAGAATTGTTAAAAGTAATAGTTCATACGTTTTATATTATTCCATTTGTTAATTATTTAGAGAAATGACATGAGCAATTGTAAATGAAAAGTTCTATGAGCATGAATGGTTGGATTTTGAATTAAATTTCATGCATGTTTATGATTACTGTTATGAAAAAAATTGTTAGTTTTTCATTATGTCATATTTTTATGTTTGAGATATGACTTTTATTGATATATTTAATATAGGCTTATTTCTATACATGAACTAGGCAGTTATTCTTGATAGTTAACTAATTATGCAAAACTCTTGTTAAAAGGGTTTTAAAAGTATTTTGAATCAAACTCGAGACCTCTTACACCCGAAGCGAGAACCATACCTCTAGACCAAATGCCCTGCATTTGAAGATTTTGGAATATTCCCTGAAGCGAATATTGCATATAATTATTTAGAAATTATATTTATTGACTTAGTGACATTATAGACTTCACATTGATTTAGACATTTCCAGTAGTAAATGTCACAATAGTACTTATATGTGGATACAAAGTAAAAATAATGATAGTAAAAGTATCAATTTGTTACAATTTAGTACAATTGAAACGCATATTAAAGTAAACCAGAAGTTTACTGATGCAAATACATTTACTTATTGGTGTGACCAATTAGACCATCCTAGATCATATATGATGTGAAAATTAATTGAGAATTCATATGGACATTTATTAAAGAACCAGAAGATTCTTTAATTTAAAAAATTCTCATTTGTTGCTTGTTCTCAATGAAAATTGATTGTTAGAAACTCACTAGCTAAAGTTGAGATTTAATGTCTTGCATTTTTGAAATGATATGGGTTCATTCATCCACCATGTGATGGATTTGATATTATATGATTTTGGTAGATGCATCTACAAAATAATCACATATGTGTTACCAACTTGCAACATGTCGTTTGCAAGATGGCTTGTCTAAATAATTAAATTCAGATCATGCAATTAAGACAATTCATCTTGCTAATACTAATGAGTTTATATCTCAGTCTTTGATTGATTGAGTTTGAAAAACTTTTGTAAAATTTTGTTATTTATGTGCATAATGGTTTAGATAAATTATTGATTGAACACCTCTGGTTAATGTCTAAATCATTACTTATGAGAGCTAAACTTCCTATTTCAATATGAGATTATGTTGATATACATGTTGTACGTATCAAGCCAATAACTTATAAATACTCCCCATTACAAATGATTTTTGGTCAAGAGCTAAATATTTCTCATATTTAAATTTTTATATGTGTGTATATGTTCCAATTGCTGCACCATAACAAAGATGAATGAATACTCAAAGAAAGTTGGGAATATATATTAATTATGAGTCTCCTTGTATGATTATATGTTTTAAATGTATTGGAGATTCGATTATAACATGATTTGTGATTACTATATTAATTTGATAGTTTTCCCGACATTAGGTGGAGAAAAATAATAACTTGTAATGAGTTAGAGGGGAGAGTAATTTGAACCATAAGTTCAACAAAGATAACTCATTACAAGTTCCAAATATGAAAATTCCCAAAAAAGAAAATAATAAATCTAGATGGTCATATAGTGAAGGTGGATGCTCCAAAAGAGACCCGAGACAAAACTAATAAGTAAAACTGTAGAAGAGATTTAAGTACCTGAAACTAATTATTAAAATAGTGAAAATAAGATATCTCAATAAATTATGTTAGTTTGAGAAAATGTCGAACTGATAATAAAAGTGGTCGAAAATGGTTTTGCATGCAATATTATTGTTGAAATAATAAAATAAAAGGAGGATCTTGAATAAATCTATTGAGAAATATAGATATGGAATAATTTGGTCAAAATTGAAAGACACAATTGAAGTACAATGAAATTTGTGGAGTTTTTGGACTAGTAGTCCAAATATCTAAAAGTATTAAGCCAGTGAAGGTGCAAATAAGTAGTTTTGCAAAACGGAATAAAATATGAAGTTTTTACTAAGGCCTGGTATTGATTATGAAAAGATATAATATTCTTTTGTGGTGGATGCAATAACCTTTAGATATATTATTAAGTTAACAGTTTATAAAAGATTTAACTTGCGTCTAATAGTTGTTGTTAAACCTTTTATGAATCACAATATAGTAAAATTTATAGTAAAATACTTGAAGGATTTAGAATTCCAAAAGCATATTGGAATTATCAAGATATTGTTCATTTATATGAATTGAAATAATTGAACATATGAGGTAAATTTGACTTAGTCAATAGTAGTTGAAAAAGGATTATAAAATGATCCAAAACACATATTTGTATTTTTATAAAGGGATTATGATTAAAGTTTGTTATGATTATTATTGAAACTCCTAAAGAGATCAAAATATATTTCCCCTAAATTTTCCCTCACTCATGACTTTCAAAAGAATGTTGATATAAATGCTTAACAAATTCATTCAAATGGTCATTTGAAAAGCTAGTATTTAAGATTGAATACATAGAATATGAGATATTATATGACGTTTTCAAGAGGAGGAGTAAATACACGTTGTACTTTTTTTTCCTTAATCGAGGCTTTGTCCCATTAGGTTTTCCTGGTAAGGGTTTTAATAAGGTAGCATATTATGTGTATTATAGATATATGTACTCTTTTTCCTTCACTAGGAATTTTTTTCCCATAGGGTTTTTAACTCAATAAGGTTTTAACGAGACACATTATCTACCAATGGACATCCATGGGGGAATATTACGAATATCTTATTAAGTGGATGTCCATCAAGATAAAAATAAGTTTTGATGTACTTTTAAATTCTATTAGTCATTAGAAGTAGATCTCTACTTTATTTATATTTCTTATGCTTATAAATAGAGACTTTGAAAAAGCTTTGTAAAGATCCCGATTGATCAATAAAAATATGCTATCTCTCTTTGCTCTCCCATTCTCTTTTTTCTTTATTTTGTCTTTTAAATAATTATAATATATACTTAGTATGAAAAATATTAATATTTTCAATAATATATGAAGAATATTATTTACAATTATTATTTTTAAAATTTATTATTAAAGTGAAATTTTAATATTAAAAAAATTATTAAAATAATAAATTATAGTAATTATCTTTTATATTATTAAATATAAATAAATATATATGTTTAATGATATTTACATTTTTAATATTTGATTTTAATATTTTAATATTTGATATTTTAAAAAAATTAAAATTAAAAATTATTATTAGTATTAAAATAATAATATTAGGCTTAGCTAAAGTTAACTTTTATATTAAAAAAATTATTCATAAATAAGACTCACGCTTTTCAAAAGGGTAACTCATTTTATGAGAAAGAGGGTTTATTTTTCATTGATCTATAAATAATTTTTTGTTGATCAAACTATTTTTCATAAAACAAACGTTTTACGTGTTCACTTCTTTTTTTATAACCATGTGTTTTAGTTATTGTTTTTAATTTAATTTAATTCTTGTTTTAATTAGTTTGTTCACATAATGGTATATTATCCATGTGAATTGATTTGAGAAAAAATTCTAGTGCTAAATTTTAATTGATGTGGACTGATTCGGGAAAATTTTCTATGTGGCGATTTTTCATTGAATGGTTTAGCAATTCATTAAAGATGTTAACACAATGTACCATAATAAAACACTTATTGATGGTTCAGGTATTACATTGGACATTTTCAATGTATAGATATCACATTGGATATTTTATGAAAGTACATGTACTATAAGAAAAACAAATATCGATAATTCAGGTACCACTTTTGATATTTTCAAAATACAAGTACCACATTAAACATTTTATGAAAGTACAAGTATCAAATTTTACATTGTCCTTTGACCTTTTTACCGAAATAAAAAAATAAGTAAAATTTTAGATAAGAAATGAGTGAATTTCGAAGAAAACAAAGATAATAATAACAAGCAAAATTGAGAAGGGTTTCATTTGAAAGAGAATAAAATATAACAGAGTTAAATATAGGAGAATATTTGATGTATTGTTGGTGTATAACTTTCATGCACTATTAGTGAATAATAAGTGATACCTCATCATTAAATAAAACAAAAAACAATGGGGGCTTATAAATAAATATTAATAATTTTATTTAAACATAATTAAATAATAGTTAATTATATATAAATGTTAAAACCTTAAATCTTACACCTAATACCCTGAACTTTTAAACCCAAGATCCTAAATCTAGAGTTATTAATATTTATGTATAATAGTAACGATTAATGTTTAAATGAAATTATTAGTATTTATTTACAAGTCCTTCATATCTTTTATTAAATTTAATGATGATGTGTCATGTTATTGAGATTAGGTGGCAGCAGCCTACTTACTAAGAAGTACACTATTTCAGTAGGTAATGTCGTGACAACCAACAGTTGCTTGTCTAGGAAACCTTCCTTAATAAGTTTAACATTGCCATTTTCATCCCCAGCTTCTAACCTCTATAAGTGATCAGCCACTTGATTTTCAGTCCCTTTCTATCTCGAATTTCTATATCAAACTCCTGTAGTAAAAGTATCCACCAAATTAATCCTGGCTTGGCATCTCTCTTAGTCACCAATTATTTAATAGTAGAATGGTCTATGTAGAGCAAACTGGGGAGAGGACGGATATTACAAAATATACAGAGGTCGCAATGTTTGTGGAGTGGACTCCATGGTCTCAAGTGTGGCGGCTTTGCATACAAAGTCTCAGTAGCATAGCCCTGTAAATGACTGAGATAAGTAACAGTAATATTAGTATCCATTAGTATGTCTTAACCCTGGATTTTATTGATTTTATATAAAAATATAAAAGTATCATTATAGTAATTTTTTTTACTTTTTAAGAATAATCATTTTTAAGTCTTTTTCTAATTAAGGATTCATGTTGATTTCAAACCCACCTCTAGTGAGGCAAATTGGAGCGTTTATTATCTAATCGTATTACTTCTACCTGTTTATATTTAATCTTGACATAATGACTTATTAAGAATCTAATTTTACAAAAAAAAATCATTTTAATTATCTATTTAAATTTTCACTTCATTTAATCTTTAAACTTGTGATGCTTGACATACACAAGGATTGCCACGTGGATATCACACCAACAATAAATTAATTTTTTAAAATTTAAAAAATTCAAAAAATATATGTAACACCCCAAATCCGGCCTAGACGTTAAGACCAAGTCTGAAGAGTTATGTAACGCCCTAATTTCTGATTTCTCATTCTGTTTAATTTTGACACAACTGTGTATCTATTTTAGTGGTTAGGTGTTCTGGGTATATGTGAGAGGTCCCAAGTTCAAGCCCTACCTTTGGCAAATTTTGGTTATTTTTTTAAATCCAAGCCTTATCCCTGTACAGTGGGTTTTTATTTAATTTCCTGTAAATCTATATTAGAATGAGCCTACTAGTTCGAGTGATAAGGAAATTGGTGTGTTGGGGGCCCTGTGTTCAAATCCCTGCACAAGTGTAGATGTTATGTTTTTGTTCAGTTGCCTAAGAGAGTTTCAGTAGAGTTTAAACTCCAAAGTGGTTGAGATTGAGGGTTTAGTGGGAAGTTGGGATTATCAAGTTAGTTTTAATTTATTTTCCCAAAAATTTCTCTATGTAACACCCCAAACCCGACCTAGACATTATGGCTGAATCTAGCGATGTCACATGGAATGGGGTTTGAAATCGAGATTGACAAGTTAAAACCGTTCCAATTAATTAGCTTTTATTTAATTCGGAAAAACGTGAACTAGCTTATTTGCCTTAAAACATGTCTTTTAAGCAGAAGCTTTTGAAACCAATTATTTTACGAAACCGAAAATCTTAGTTTTTAGAAAAAACCGTGTTTCGTTGAGCTACAGTTTAAAAATTCATAAAAACAGTATAAAATCCCAATTTAAACCAAACAGTCCAAATTCCCAACATTACAATAATAAATACCCAAAGAAAATATAAAATCAAAAGCTTTAATAAAGTAGTTCAATAGTGGTGGTCACCGTCGAGCCCTCCGCTACACCGATCCGCGTAAGTCTGGGGATTACCTATACAGATTAAATAGAAAAAAGGGGTGAGTTTTCGCAAACTCAATGTGTAATCCCCACAACAAACATACATACAGATACACATCAGAAAAAAAATTAATTACAGTCTAGGGCCTGAGCCCATTACAGATTCAGTTTGGGCCTTGGCCCATTCGGATACAGTCTCAGATATAATTTAGGGTATTGGCCTATCTCAGATACAATATGCATTAGAAAAAAATCAGAACCCACCAGTCTCTACATACCATCTCTATCCATCCCTACACACCATGTGTGGATTAAATCAACCCACCCATCCCTACGCACCATGCAGTACTGAAATGTGGCACATAATCAGAAATTTACAGCAGAGCTGTCAGATAACAGGTTTAATAGCCTTTCAAACACTTCCTCCAGATAACAATAACCCACCTCGATGCAATGCAACATAAAAAAGATGCCATGCTATTATGTAATTACAGTACATACATTCAAATATCATAATTCATGCTCGGTATAGAAATCAGACAGACATATCACTCATATAGGGGTCTAAGTAGGGCCTATCGACCCTTCAATAGGTCCATAGTCGACTTGGGAGACCCGTGCAACCTTAGATAACTTCTCAAAAAAATGGGCTCACACCCCCGTGTGGCCCACACGGCCCAAATTAGCCTTGGCCGTGTGATTCATTTTTAATGTAACCCATGCTAGCTAAATACTCATATATGTTTTCACTATTTACTTATATGTTCATTCAAAGCTCTCTACTTGAGTCATTGTCACTAAATTATTTATATATTAAGCTAAAAAATTCCAAATTAAGATCGTCTTAAATTTTTTGAAACTAGACTCAAATACCTTTCTACCATAAAATTTTCAAAATTTATAGTTTATCAAATAAATATAATAAAATCTTCAAACTTATCCCTATTCTGCTGTTTGACAGCTTCAACCTCTCCTTACTAAAAATTATTTATCTCTTAGTATAGAATTTGGATGATGTTTTTGTTTGTTTCTCATGAAAATAGACTCATTAAGGATTAAAAAATGTAAATTTAAGCCCCTAATTATTTTTTTAAAAAATTTTTATGATTTTCCAAATTCAGAACAGGGGAACCCAAAATCATTCTGACCTTGTCTCACAAAATTTATTATATCTTATAATTTACAATTCCATCGCTTACATGTTTCTTTCATGAAAAACTAGGCTCAATAAAATTTAATTTCATATTTTATTCAACCTCTAACTCAATTTTCACTATTTTTGATGATTTTTCAAAGTTAGACTACTGTTGCTATCCAAAACTATTTTAGTGCAAATTGTTGATTTTCAAGTTTATAACACCCTTATTGATCGCAGTGAATCATAACAAGTAATAGATTTTTATAATGAAGATCAAACCTAGACTAACTATTATCACGATGAAAAGGCAAGCGCACCTATCGAACAATAGTATAGTAATGGTAAGACTGGGATGTCGTACCCAAGGGAACCAAAAGTGCTAGTAATAACTATCTTTTTATTATCTAACCTAAGAATAAAAGAGTTTGTTTATTAAACTAATTATCTAAACTAATTAACTAAATTAATAAAAGCAAAGAGAAAGTTTGGAAAAATACTTGAAGAAAAGCAATTGATAAAGACGACACCCAAGGAGGAATCCACCTAGATTTCACTTGTTATCTGACTCTGAACCGGACGATTTATTCACTTGACTTGATCCGTGAGACTCCCTAACCTATGTTATTATCCCTATTCGAGACTAATAATGTCTAACCCCTAGATTGAATAACCGAGACTTTTCTCTATTTAACACTCTAGGGTTGCATTAACTCAATCTATGGACTCCCATATTAGGTTTCACACTAATCCGGCAAAATCTCGTAACCCTATTTCTAAGCGCCCGACCAACTCCGCATAATTATGCCAAATCTACTCTTAGGAAGGGTCTATTCCTCCTCTGCATAAGCACATCAAATCATGAATTAATACCCAGAATATTAGCTCAAGCATTAAGAACACATAATTAAGAACAAATCAAGTATTTATCATACAGTTCAGATAATAATAACAAGATCCATCATAGGTTTTATCCCCCATAGGTATCTAAGGGGTTTAGTTCATAATAAAATAAGAGTACATCTCAAAAGTATAAAATAGCAAAACATAAAGAAAACTCTAAAACCCCTGAAGGAATTCTGAGAGAGATCTTCAGTCCTAGAGTAGCTCTGGCTTTTGAGATGGATCATCTGGCTTCCTTCAAGTAATTCCTAGCGTGTGGTTCTGTGTTCCAGAAAAGTTCTAGAGAGAGAGGCTCCTTTCTAGGTCATACTTAGGGTGTTTATATAGGCTTTTGATTGGCTTTCTTGCCCCCTAAGTATCCTTTCTCCGTGTCAAATATAACTCCTTGAAAAAGGGACACGCCCATGTGCCACGGCCGTGTGACGTGGTTGTCAGGCCGTGTTCGATTCGTTAAATTGCCACTGCCATGTGGGCTCAATGGCCAGGCCGTATGATTCGTGTAAACCTTGGTCGACACCCTCGAAAGGCACGGGCGTGTAAGCTGGCCGTATGGCAAGGCTTAGGCCGTGTGGTCTTCTCGATTTGGTCTATTTTGTCCCCTTTTAGCTCATTTTTGGCTCCTTTGGACCCTTGGTGCTCTCTTGAGTACAAAATATGAAACAACCGGATTAAGAGCACCAAAATCCACAAATCTAATAGTAAACATCCATAAATATGCTAAGTATTTGGGGTAAAAACATTTATAATTTGGCGTTTATCAAATACCCCCACACTTAAGCATTTGCTTGTCCTCAAGCAAAATTCTCACTTACTGCTAGAATTCATTCTTTTCAATCACATAATTATTACTGATAATGTTACAAACTATTCCACGGAAATTTATACAGTGAGAATTTAATTATAGGGGCATTAAAAGCCTCAAACAATCTAAATAGGATATCTCGATAATAAAATTATAGGTAAGCTTCTTCCTTTAAGTAATTAACTTTAGTCCTAAATACACAAGAGATGACATCCTCACTAAAGATTCACTCAAATCACTCAAAGTGTTTAAGGGTCAAGATTAAGCACTCGATTGTCTAACATGAAAAGTTATTACCATAGGTTTGCATGAAAATCAAATCTCCATCACTTGTAAATGATATGATACACTAATCAAAAGGTCTTTGCATGGTTGTAATGGGTTTAGGCTACAGGTATGGATACAGGTTGAAGAATAGGGGTTAGAATTGAGATAATTTCAATATGTTACCCCACTATCAAAAACTTAATCACTGAATCACAAACAAATAGCTAGAACTATTTTACATGAGTTCATGACAACTTTAGCTTGTTGAGAATTACACGCATATTTTTTTTAAGAACAAATCAAGTTAATACAATACAAAAATTATACTTTGTGATTCAGTAATAAAAATGGTGAAAATAGTGAGGTAACAATATTAAATTCAATCTCGATAAAAAGGGTCAAATTAAGTAAAAAGATTTCAACAATAATGGGTTAATGGGTTAATGACGAGGGTTAATCAATGAAAAAGGGTTAGTAGGCTCAACGGGGGTTCACTAAGGGTTTAATTATGTGGGAAGGCTTTTTATGGAGTAAGTGGGTTAAATCCTAAGTGCCTTTATCATCTCAGTATATCAAATCATACATGTGATCTTGATATGTATAACCGAAACAAGTTCTAGAATAACAGTTCAATGTTGACACACTCAAACCACAAAAGAAGTGAGCAAGAAAGAAGCTATATGCTTAAAAGGCTCAAAAATCTCACCAAAAATTTGGGTTTTTGATGTCATTCCTGTATACTTAAGATTTCAAAATAATACCTCAATTTAGGAAAATAACCTAAAAATTTTAGTTCTCAAATTATCAACTTATCATGCTTGATTCTCTAATGTCCTATAATCAAATAATCATGCATAATTCCCTTGGTCTAATTCATGACATATCAATAATAATTATAGATCAATCAGAATTTATTCGATCAGGATTATGAGAACATCACTTAAACACAAGACCAAATTCAGGGATTTGAGAATAATGCAAAAAGTTAAGTTTCATGTTCACCCCTCCCCCCCCACACTTAAGATGTACATTGCCCTCAATGTACAAAGGTAGACTATTCAACATAAAGAAAATCATAAGAGGGAAAGAGGTGAAACTCCCTATTACATGGATACGGAGCTTGATTCTGAGGCTGAAGTGTTCGGGGAAAATGGTAGCGGCCACTGTTCTTGGCTAGATGAAGAAATTAAGTCATTGAACATGGTACTCGTTAGGTATTGTTCCCTATTTGTTTCCTCATTGCGTAAAATATTCCTAGCAGCTTTGCTTGGAAGTCTGTAGAATCATGAAGAGCTTATTAAGAGTTAGTGTAGAAGAAAGTGTAGTGGAATTACTTGTTAAAAATACCAGAAAATGGACAATAAAAATTTACTAATATAGATATGTCTTTCAAAATAAGAAAATTAAAAAATCAAAATCAAAAGAAAAATAAGAATAAAATAAATAAAATAAAATAGGAGGATTCAATGATCTTCGTCGGTGGGGCCTTCAAGTGGTGGTGCTGGAGTGGCAATGTGGAAGTGCTGGCACAGCTGCTGCATCATGGCCTTCATATTGTCCATCTGTCGGTCCCGTCGTCGATCTTGCTCATTGATCATCTCGAACTGTGTAGTGCAGTACTGCTCGAAGTGGGCGAGTTGGTCGGAAAGATGTGCCAATGAAGCAGCTGCAGGAACTGGTCGTCCCCTAGGTGGCATAATCGAAGGCTCCTCATGCTGTGGGGGAACATTATCAGGAATGTCCTCAAGATCCTCCTCGTCAATGGCATGTGAGAGACGGTACTGAGGAAGATCGATCCCACGTCAGCGCTCAATCATCCGCATGTGTAACATAGTCGTGATGCCTTGTGGGGACATCTGACCTATCAGGGTAAGCGCTGATGACTGAGCCACGGTGTTGAGGAGGCCGAAGTGTCTGTAAAGGCGCGTCACATAGGGGCCGATGGAGATCACTCCCTTCCTATGCCACTCGGTCTAATGGTGAATGGCGAAAGCAATGAAATATGCCAAGTCGGTCATGTGTGCATTCGCCATGAACCATAGATAGTAGGCATCGTGGGTGTTGACGGCGCCGGTGCTCTCTCTCCTCCCAGTCAATGTGTAAGCCAATATGGCATTGAGATAGCGGAGGGAAGGGGGAAGAGCTGAGGCCTTCGAGCGGCTGGGGTCGTAGGTGGAAGAGAGTGGTGCCAAAGCCTTCCAGCACAAGGAATGGAAGATGTGGATATTGCTTGGGAGTGTATTCATATCCTCCTCCTCCATAAACTGATCGGTGTAAAGTCCCAGAGCAATTCCAAACTCTGGGACACTCATCGCACGAACTAGACCGTCTATTCGAAAGTGAATGGTGCCTGGGTCGTCATTGTTCGTCATCACCACCTGTAAATGAAAAGTAGAGCATAGTTCTAGAGTTAGCTCTAAGTAAGTGGGCTCGGTAATAGCGAAGAACCGTTTCCATGGGTCGGTGGATAAGAGGGCACGAATGGCATCAGCAAACTGGACTTGCTCTATGGCAGCCCAGTCGATGCAGCGACCTGTGGTGATGGGTCGTGTGCGGAGTATTTGAAATAGCTCCTCCTATGAAGCTTGTAGGAATTCAAGAAACGGGTGCCGAACTTTGGTTGTAGCTCGTACCGAGGAAGAACCTGGTCCCCTACGTCTCTTTGAGGATGGGACCGCAGCCTTCTTTCCTCTCGATGACGACATAATGTACCTGAAAATATATAAGCATTGATAGAATCCAAGATACATCAATAGTTAAGCAATAGGCCTAAAACTAGTATATGCTATTTAGTGTTTTAAATAAGTCAAATATAGAAAATTCTAAAGCAAATTCTTAATTTTTCTAAAACATATTTGTTGTAGTAACAATATCTATGTAAAGCATGAAAAATACTAATGTAACAACACAAATTGGAAAAACAAGGTTAAGAAAGTGAACCAAGGGCTATTGTAAGGCGGTGCACGGGTGTGTGATGGCGAGCACGGGAGTGTGACGCGGAGAGAAAACCGTGTGGTGGGAAAATGGAGGGTATAGGGAGGGGAAAATGGGGATTAATGCAAGTGGAGTGACTTTGAGGGTGGTTTGAGGATTGGGGAAGTGAGAATCTAGGGAATGGTGGCCGGAATAGGGAGTAGGGGTTGGGGAAAGGTGGATTTCGGCTAGAGTTTTGAAAGGAGGAAGAAGATGAATAGTGATTTGTTTATATAGGGGAGGGGTACAGGCCTAGGGCCACGTCCCTGTGCTATGAGGGTAGCCCGTGTTTTTCAAATTTTTTCAAATGTGGTCGTGCCCGACTACTATCACACGCCCGTGTGTCTTGGGCGTGTGTGGCACACGGCCATGTCGTACGGCTGTGCCTAGCGTTGTTCGCTTCTCCTACGCTCGTGTGTTATGGTACCACGCCCGTGTATTGTTGTACACGACTGAATGGCACGGACGTGTCGCAAGCCCGTGTCAAAGAAACAGAATCAAGCCTTGTCCCTAGCACGCCCTTGGTTTTCTATCCCACGCCCGTGTTCCTCCTATCAAGTTCACCCACGGCCATGTCGCACGGCCGTGGGGATTTATCGCACCCGTATTTTAGGGAAATCATGTCCTGCTTCAACACGGTCGTCTCGCACGGCCGTGTCTCTTCCCCTATTTGGCCACGGCTTCAGGCACGCCCGTGTGTGCTGAAAAACTTTGCAATTCAAAGATAAAGTTAATGATTTGAAGTGTTAGAAATTAATTAAAAATAAAGAAATCAAAATATGTTAGTGCTCGAGTTGCCTCCTGAGAAGTGTTTATTTATAGTCTAAGCTCGACTTACCTCTCTGTTGATTTATCATGGTGGTTTGAGGAGTTCATACTCCTCGTTCCTGCTGTCAATCCTAAAATAAGGTTTTAATCGGGTGTTGTTTACCTTAAAAGTGCCAAACTTGGGATGACTCACCTCCACCGTACCAAATGGAAAAATATTGAGTACCGTAAGAGGGATTTCCTCATTCGGTGTGGTAGTGACAATGTGAGGATCAACGGAATCTAGTAAGACTTTATCGCTGATCTTAAGTTGATTAGGAGAGGTATCGGGCCTGTTTTTGCGTAGTTTTGGTTTATCATGTTTTCTCGATTTGTGTTCTCGCCATTCTTCTAGCTCCTTTATCCGTAGCCTTCGTTCTTCATGGGCATCTTTGTTCTTTTCAGGATAGTAGCACACTGTCTCTATTGTCTTGGTTTGAGGAAGTTCCTACAAGGACGATTGAATGTTAGTTTTATCATCGACAGGTTCTATAGCATTATCTTGAGTCTTAGGGGTTTTGACTGAGTCGTGTGCTTGAAGTGTTACTGCATCGTCACCTGTACAAAATGTTAGCTCCCCTGTGCCTACATTAATAATGGTTCTAGCAGTTGCTAAAAAGGGTCGTCCTAAAATTAAAGGTACCTCGTTATCCTCATCCATATCTAAGATGACAAAGTCTACTGGGTAAATAAATTTATCAATTTTAACGAGAACATCTTCGATAATACCCTTAGGAAATCTAACTGTTTTGTCAGCCAATTGTATGCCCATCCTAGTCTGTTTGGGTTTACTGAGACCTAGTCGTTTAAACATTTTATACGGCATAACATTTATACTTTGTGACACCCCTAATTTGACCCTAGTAGGAAAGCGGTTTCGGGACCGCTAAACCAAGTCACCAAATTGTTTGAATATGATATTTATTGTCTAAAATAAATGTGTGAAAATTTTAAGCTTCTATTTAGTAAGTTGCATGTGAATTTAGTCAATAGGACTTACGTGTGACATTTTTGAAATGTGATAGATCAAAACATAAGGACCTATTAGTGCATGTTGAAAAAGGGGGGACTTGCATGTCAATTTTCTCCCCCATCTAGTAGTGGCCGGCCATGACATTAGGATGGACAAAGGGTGATGGACAAAACATGTCATAGACATGTTGTGTTGGTGCATCATGGGAGGAAACAATAAAATAATGAGCATGGTAATTAAATAATGAAAGGGAGGAGTGATGAAAAAAAAATGGTCTCATCCATGCCCCCCCTTTTGCCTTGAATGGAAGAAAGAAAACAAAGAAAAAATCCTTGAACATCTTAGATCGAAATTCAAAAGGAAAGAAAGGAGATTGCTAGATTAAGGTATGTACAATGCTACTCTTGGAAATTCATGCATAAATTGAATGGTTAGTTTGAATTCTACCTATTTCATGGTTCAAATTTTTGTTATTTTGGAAGATTTAAATTCGGCCAAAGAGCTTGAAATTCTTAGTAGTTGTTTTGATGTCATTAGCATGGAAATTTATGTTGGATGTGTTGAATTTGCTAGTTGTTTTGGCTTGGAAGTTAAGGTTTAGTGTTTGATTATGTGATTGCCCATATGTGTGATAGCCGAACATAGACTTTGTTTAAAGTCTTGGTCAAAGGCCGGTTAAGTGTTTTGGAAATGATTAAGCTAGGTGTTTGATCTTTTTGGTTCGGCATAGTACATAAAATGTTGCTAGATGGAGAAAAAAATTCGGCCAACAAGAGGTGTGCTAAGGCCGAATATAATTTTGTATATTAATGAGTAATGCATGTGTTGAATTGATGGAATGGAGAGGATGTTTTAATAGTGCATATATGTGTATTAGCCAAGTTTTGAACTTGAAACAAAATGGTATTTGGTCAATACAAATGACCATACTTGTAGAATGTATTAAGTATGCAATCGGCCTCAACATAGACATGCATGTTCGGCCACACGAATGAATGCATAGATTGATGTTCTACATTCGGCTATAGGTAAGCATAATGATGATCCTATCTTGACTTAGACAATCGGCTCAAGGAGAATTTGTTAAGTGCTTAGTTAATTGATATTAGGTTAATGATGTGTGTATTTGGTCCTAAAGGTGCACATGAGGAAATGTTTGATTAATTGTACTAAATTGCTTAATGTGATTAAAAATGCATATGACCATTTTGTATTTGAGCTAAAGGTGGCCATATGACCTATCAAATTCATTGTCATTTTCGGCCATAAGCTAGCATAATGAGACTTTAATAAGTTAAATTTGTTTGAATTAGCTCAGGAGCTTAGAGGACCAAAGTTGGATAAAGGAAAGGAAAAAGTGATCGAATAGCCGCCGAAATCGTTCAACAACATCCGAGGTAAGTTTTAAGTGATTAAACGTTGAGTAAATTCAATTATAATAGGACATGATGAGTTGATTTAATAAGATATGATGTGGCCATGATATGTTCTAAGCTCAAATGGTAAGTTCTTAAGTGTTTGAGCTTGGGAATTTAAGGGTAATTTGAAATAGTCTGCTTAGGACAGCAGCAGTAACGTGACTTTAGAAAATCACCATAAATTTATGGATTTGAATTAGAGGCTGAATGAGACATGAAATTAAAGCTTAATGAGTCTAGTTTCTTATAAAAGAAACCGTGTAAGCAAAGGAATTTTCGATAATGAGATACTTAAAGTTGTGTGAGACAGCGCAGAATGACACTGTAATCCTCTGTTCTGTTTTTAGAAAATCATTATAAATTGTAAAAAAATGGTTATAAGATAAAATTTATATGCTTAGACTCCTTAATGAGTCTAGTTTCAAATGAAATCAAATACAACACATTTTGAATTCTGTAAAATGAGAAATTTGATTCGTAGTGAAGAGTGGTCAGATTAGTCAAACAGTGAAACAGGGGAAACTTTAAGAAAAATCTGGTATTGATTGGCCAAACCTAAAATTCTGGAAATTTTATGGATGGAAGATATACGAGTCTATATTCAGAAAAAATTAACGGAAAGTGATTTAGAGTTTTGTAGCTCCAGTTATAAATAATTTAGTGACTATTGCTCAGGAAAAACAGCTTGTGCTGAATTTGAGATTGTGTTGTAAACCTTGATAAACTTGTTTTAGTTGCTCATAAGCTATTGATTAAACCCATACGTGAATTCTAAATTGTGATATTGGAAAATGATAGATGTAGATTCAGCCAAGACAGTGTGTATACGTGAAAGTATATGTGATAAGGCCTAATGGCCGATGTGATGAATGTGAGAGTGTATATATGTGATAAGGCCTAATGGCCGATGTGATGAATGTGAAAGTGTATATATGTGATAAGGCCTAATGGCCGATGTGATGAATGTGAAAGTGTGTATATATGTGATAAGGCCTAATGGCAGATGTGATGAATGTGAAAGTGTATATATGTGATAAGGCCTAATGGCCGATGTGATGAATGTGAAAGTGTGTATATATGTGATAAGGCCTAATGGCCGATGTGATGAATGTGAAAGTGTATATATGTGATAAGGCCTAATGGCCGATGTGATGAATGTGAAAGTGTGTATATATGTGATAAGGCCTAATGGCCGATGTGATGAATGTGAAAGTGTGTATATATGTGATAAGGCCTAATGGCCGATGTGATGAATGTGAAAGTGTATATATGTGATAAGGCCTAATGGCCGATGTGATGAATGTGAAAGTGTATATATGTGACAGGGCCGAGTGGCCAACGTGATGGATGTGAAAGTGTATAAATGTGATAAGTCCCGAAGGGCATTTGTGTCAGTACTATATCCGGGTTAAAACCCCGCAGGCTTTATGCGAGAATATTATCACTGATTAATGTCCGTAAGCTTCGTGCTCGTACTATATCCGAGCTCTAAAGACCCGATGACTACGTGTGGGGATTTTGTCCGGGTAAGACCCGATAACTTCGTGTGGAGATTATGTCAGGTAAGACTTCGTAATAAGAATTGCTTATAAATATATTCAATGCGAAAGGTTAAACAGGTATGTACTCTAAGTTTATATGTGAGCTTGATTTGCACTAAATCATAAGGTAGTTATGTGATGCATACGAGAGCAATCTATGAGACTATTCCTATGATTATGTGACATCGGATCAGTGTGAGAGGTTATGTGAAATCATACGATATATCTATGTCACATGAGCTCACTTTTATGTGAAAGTTTATCAGCCTATTGTATATGATGAGATGTGCATATTCGGTAAAGGGATGGTATGCCCGAAGGAAGAGTGAAATAAAAATACGAACAACTATGTTATAATTTGATTGTTATCTGTTGACACTGCTTAAAACTTACTAAGCATTGTAATGCTTACTCCGTTTACTCTGTTTCCTCTGTTTTATAGATCTCATTGCGAAGCTACAGGCTCGGGGATCATCAGCAACTAGTCACACTATCACTATCCATTGTTTGGTACTGCTACGTTTTGGATTATCTTATGGCATGTATAGAATAGACTAGTGGCGGAAGAATATTTTTGGTTAATGTATATAAGCCATGCGAAAATGGCATCTTTCGAATGTTTACTTAGTGAAGTTTAAATTTTACCTCTGGTTGTGCTTAGTACTTATTTAAACGAACGATCTTTATTTCAAGAAAAAGTTCAAAATTTTACTGTTCTGACATGAGTTACAAGTCCGGTAATGCCCCTTACCTATTCTGGCGACGGTTACGGGATAGGGGTGTTACATACTTGCCCCTAGATCAACTAAAGCATTATTCACAGATAAACTACCAATTAAACAAGGAATTGTAAAACTCCCTGGATCTTTCAATTTGTTAGGTAGCTTATTCTTCAGAATAGCTGAGCAGACTGCATTGAGTTCCACATGCGATGTAGCGTCTAATTTTCTTTTATTAACCAGAAGTTCCTTTAAGAATTTTGCTGAGTTAGGCATCTGCGAAAGAACTTCAATAAAAGGGTAAGTTAATATGTAATTTTTTTTAAGAGTTTGACAAACTTACTGAATTGTTCTTTTGTTCTGTCTTTCATCATCGCTTTAGGATATGGCACACGAAGTTCATGATTCGTACTTACCTGTTTGGGATCATTATCGTTTACCTCTTCTCGTCCTTTGTTCATTGCGTTGTTTTGTTGTATTTCTGGCTCAGGTGCAATGAATCCTTCCTTATCTTGGGCACTAATTGCATTTAGGTGTTCCCTCGGATTAGGTTTCGTATTACTTGGTAAGCTACGTTGTGGTCGCTCAGAGATTAGTTTGGATAGCTGGCCTATCTGAGTTTCGAGTCCTTGGATCGGTGCTTGTTGATTCTTAAGTGCTGTCTCGGTATTATTGAAACGGGTTTCTGACACCGAGATGAATTTAGAGAGCATCTCTTCAAGGTTCGACTTATTCTTTTGTTGATAAGGTGGCTGTTGAAAACCCTAAAGATTTTGTGGCTTTTGATTCCCTTAACCTCCCCAGGAAAAATTTGGGTGGTTCCTCCAACCTGTATTATAGGTATTACTGTATGGATTATTTTGAGGTCTAAAGTTATTGTTACCCATATAGTTGACTTGTTTCTCTTCGGTTGTGGGATTGAAATATTGATATTCTGTATGCACACCGCCTCCGCTTGAGTCACACCTCATTACTGGATGTACCTGCATAGAACCAAGAAAACTATCAATCTTTTTTATTGAGAAGTTCTACCTCATTAGAGAGCATAGTGACTGAATCGATGTTATAAATGCCAGCTATTTTTGTTGGCTTAGTCCTCATGACTTACCACTGATAGTTGTTCAGTGACATCTCCTCTATGAATTCGTAGGCATCTTCTGGTGTTTTATTGTTGATAGTTCCGCCAATAGCAGCGTCAATCATTTGTCTTGTTGAGGGATTCACACCATTGTAGAACGTTTGAACTTGCAGCCATAGAGGTAACCCATGATAAGGGCACCTTCTCAATAGATCCTTGTATCTCTCCCATGCATCATAAAGTGTTTCTAAGTCCATCTGCACAAAAAAAGAGATATCATTGCGTAATTTAGCCGTTTTAACCGGCAGAAAATATTTTAGTGAAAATTTCTCGGTCATTTGCTCCCAAGTAGTGATAGACCCTCGTGGTAACGAGTTTAACCACTGTTTAGCTTTGTTTCTCGGTGAGAAGGGAAATAACCGAAGACGAATGGCAACATCAGAAATGCCATTTATTTTGAATGTATCGTAAAATTCCAGGAAATTTGCTAAGTGAGTGTTGGGATCTTCATCCTGCAAACCATCAAACTGAACAAACTATTGTATCATCTGAATAGTGTTAGGTTTTAATTCAAAATTATTCGCAGCAATAGTAGGTCTAACTATACTTGATTCAGTTGCTGTTAAAGAGGGTTTAGCATAGTCATACATAGTACGTGGAGCCAGATTTTGATTAGCTGCAATTGCAGGAGGCAACTGATTGTCTTGGTTTTTAGCCATCTCGTCGGTTGGAGGTTGAGTGTTGTCTTCTTGTTCATTTTCTATGTATCGTAAACTATGCCTTATTTCTCTTTGATTTCTACGAACTGTTCGATCGATTTCTTCATCAAAAAGTAAGGGTCCTGACGGGTTTCTTCTAGTCATAAACTATAAAAACCTGCCAAGAGAAAGAAAAAGTAAATTAATAAATAGTAAAATTAAATTAAATTAAATTAAATTTCAAGAAAAATAAATGGCTAAAGTAATAAAAATTTAGTGTTCCTAATATTTCAGATCTTCGGCAACGGCGCCAAAAACTTGACCGTAATGATTCGTAACAAGTAATAGATTTTTATAATGAAGATCAAACCTAGATTAACTATTATCACGAAGAAAAGGCAAGCGCACCTATCGAACAATAGTATAGTAATGGCAAGACCGGGATGTCGTACCCAAGGGAACCAAAAGTACTAATAATAACTATCTTTTTATTATCTAGCCTGAGAATAAAAGGGTTTGTTTATTAAACTAATTATCTAAACTAATTAACTAATTTAATCAAAGCAAAGAGAAAGTTTGGAAAAAGACTTGAAGAAAAGCAATTGATAAAGATGACACCAAGGAGGAATCCACCTAGATTTCACTTGTTATCTGACTCTGAACCGGACGATTTATTCATTTGACTTGATCCGTGAGACTCCCTAACCTATGTTATTATCCCTATTCAAGACTAATAACGTCTAACCCCTAGATTGAATAACCGAGACTTTTCTCTATTTAACACTCTAGGGTTGCATTAACTCGATCTATGGACTCCCATATTAGGTTTCACCCTAATCCGGCAAAATCTAGTAACACTATTTGTAACACCCCTATCCCGTGACCGTCGCCGGAATAGGTAAGGGGCATTACTGGGCTTGTAACTCATGTCAGAACCGTAAAATTTTGAACTTTTTCTTGAAATAAAGGTCATTCATTTAGATAAGTACTAAGCACGGCCAGGGATAAAATTTAAACTTCTCTAAGTAAACATTCAAAAGATGCCATTTTCACATGGCTTATATACATTAACCAAAATATTCTTCCGCCACTAGTCTATTTTATACATGCCATAAGATAATCCAAAACATAGCAGTACCAAACAGTGGATAGTGATAGTGTGACTAGTTGCTGACGATCCCCGAGCCTGTAGCTTTGCAATGAGATCTATAAAACAGAGGAAACAGAGTAAACGGAGTAAGCATTACAATGCTTAGTAAGTTTTAAGCAGTGTCAACAGATAACAATCAAATTATAACATAGTTGTTCGTATTTTTATTTCACTCTTCCTTCGGGCATACCATCCCTTTACCGAATATGCACATCTCATCATATACAATAGGCAGATAAACTTTCACATAAAAGTGAGCTCATGTGACATAGATATATCGTATGATTTCACATAACCTCTCACACTGATCCGATGTCACATAATCATAGGAATAGTCTCATAGATTGCTCTCGTATGCATTACATAACTACCTTATGATTTAGTGCAAATCAAGCTCACATATAAACTTGGAGTACATACCTGTTTAACCTTTCGCATTGAATATATTTATAAGCAATTCTTATTACGAAGTCTTACCAGGAAAAAATCCCCACACGTAGTCATCGGGTCTTTAGAGCTCGGATATAGTACGAGCACGAAGCTTACGGACATTAATCAGTGATAATATTCTCGCATAAAGCCTGCGGGGTTTTAACCCGGATATAGTACTGACACAAATGCCCTTCGGGACTTATCACATTTATACACTTTCACATCCATCACGTTGGCCACTCGGCCCTGTCACATATATACACTTTCACATTCATCACATCGGCCATTAGGCCTTATCACATATATACACTTTCACATTCATCACATCGGCCATTAGGCCTTATCACATATATATACACTTTCACATTCATCACATCGGCCATTAGGCCTTATCACATATATACACTTTCACATTCATCACATCGACCATTAGGCCTTATCACATATATATACACTTTCACATTCATCACATCGGCCATTAGGCCTTATCACATATATACACTTTCACATTCATCACATCGGCCATTAGGCCTTATCACATATATATACACTTTCACATTCATCACATCGGCCATTAGGCCTTATCACATATATATACACTTTCACATTCATCACATCGGCTATTAGGCTTTATCACATATATACACTTTCACATTCATCACATCGGCCATTAGGCCTTATCACATATATATACACTTTCACATTCATCACATCGGCCATTAGGCCTTATCACATATATATACACTTTCACATTCATCACATCGGCCATTAGGCCTTATCACATATATATACACTTTCACATTCATCACATCGGCTATTAGGCCTTATCACATATATATACACTTTCACATTCATCACATCAGTCATTACGCCATACTATCATTTCATATTCGAATACTCATAAACTTACAATATCACGATTTAGAATTCAAGTATGGGTTTAATCAATAGCTTATGAGCAACTAAAACAAGTTTATCAAGGTTCACAACATAATCTCAAATTCAGCACAAGCTGTTTTTCCTGAGCAATAGTCACTAAATTATTTATAACTGGAGCTACAAAACTCCAAATCACTTTCCATTAATTTTTCCTGAATATAGACTCGTATATATTCCATCCATAAAATTTCCAGAATTTTAGGTTTGGCCAATCAATACCAGATTTTTCTTAAATTTTCCCCTGTTTCACTATTTGACTAATCTGACCACTCTTCACTACGAATCAAATTTCTCATTTTACAGAATTCAAAATATGTTGTATTTGATTTCATTTGAAACTAGACTCATTAAGGAGTCTAATCATATAAATTTTATCTTATAACCATTTTTTTACAATTTATAATGATTTTCTAAAAACAGAATAGGGGATTTCGGAGTCATTCTGACACCGTCTCACACAACTTTAAATATCTCATTATCGGAAATTCCTTTGCTTACACGGTTTCTTTTATAAGAAACTAGACTCATTAAGCTTTAATTAAATATTTTATTCAGCCTTTAACTCAACTCCCACAATTTATGGTAATTTTTCCAAAACGCTACTGCTGCTGTCCCTTGCAGATTTATACAATTTACTCTGTAAAGTTCTCATTCACATATTTAAAACATAATATCATATATGCCGTTTTCCATATCATTCTTCATTATAACTAAACTTATATGCTAGAAACTTACCTTAAAAGTTGTCGACGACTATAATTCTACGGCTATTCGCTTAGTTTTGTCGTCCCTTTTTCCGACTTTTGTCCTTGATGCTCTTGAGCTAATGATTAACAAATTTACAAATTAAAAAAAATTCTACCATGACGATTATAGCCGAATAACATAGACTAAGAAATTAATGTACATATAAAACGTATACATATATAATTAGCTCAACCTTCAATAATTCAATTTGCTAATTAAAACATAGAAATTTATAACCAATTCAAAATTCCTTAACAATGGCTGAATATCAAAAGGGCTATCAAAGGACATCATCAACTAACTAACAAGCATCAATTGTAATTCAAAACTTAGGTTCACATTTGGCCCAAGCAAACTTCATTTCAATTATGCCACTCTTAAACTTATCCATAATACCCTAAGTTCATTTAGTAGCTAGGCAACAATTATACAAAAACAACAAGCATTTAACAACAATGTACTTAAGCAATTCCTTAAGCATACATTCGGCAATATACATATATATTAATGACTAAAACACTTAGGCCAATTCTAAATCATCCACAAATCTTCATGCTTACATGCCATAACCGTATGGTTCTTATCACACTTGGACCACAAAATGCATAAATTTCACAAATTCTAATTAATATCATAGCCTCAATTTCGGCTAACACTCATTTAAATACTTACAATTTAGCACTAATTTAGCATTTCAACATAGCCGATTGTCATTAAGCAATTTAGCCACAAACATTTAATTTTACCAAGCTCAACTCATCTATAATCAACCCTCAATACCCTAAAGCATCAAAAACGACATCAAAGAAATACAAACATCCATGACCGAATGTCATCTTCATAACTTTACAAAAACATTTGCCATGAGCTAGCTTCTATACTTGATGGCCACTCCAAATATACAAAGATTTTCAATGATAGAGCATTAACATACCTTAATCCACTTAAAGGTGACCAAATGCCTTAACTTCAATTTCTTCTTTTCTTTCTTTAGGTACGGCAATGGAGGAAGAAAAAGATGAACCAACTTTGTTTTTATCTCCCATTTCTTTTAATATAAGTTCATATTTCATATTATTTATTCATTTAACATTTAATTTATTAATATAAAAGGCATATATTTTGTATCCCATGCTCCTTATTTTATCATACTTCCCATGAAACACTAACTTAACATGTTTATGACATGTTCTTGCCCATCACACTTGGTCTACCATACTTGTCATGGCCGGCCACTACTAATTAGGGGGAAATTGACATGCAAGTCCCCCCTTTTTATTTCATGCACTAATAGATCTTTATGCTTTGACCTATCACATTTCAAAATTTTCTCACATAAGTCCTATTTGATAAAATTCACTTACTATTAACAAAATTCAAACATGAAATTTTCACACATGCATATGTACATATAATGAGCATCAACTATGACGGTTAATTATCTTTATGACTCAGTTTAGTGGTCCCGGAACCATTTTTCGACTAGGGTCACTTTAGGGGTGTCACAACTCTTCCCCACTTAAGAAATTTTCGTCCCCGAAAATTTCTACCGATGCATAGTTTAGGATAACGTCCTCTTATTGAATTATATCCACAAAGACATTAGCTCATTGATAGCAATTGTAATTCATTATTGATTTCGCATCGAACTATAAAATCATTTTCTTATCTTAAAACAAATACATAAACATTTCTACAAGTATGCACATATATCTCATTTTCTTGATTTCATAAGTAATAATCACTTAATTTAATTCACAAATGCATTTCAAACACATATTAAGCACATATTAATATGTATAATTCACATCATCAACCCACATATTTGTAACCCACATTTTCATTCATGTATAAGCTGTAACCTGACCGAAAGTACACATATACTCAAACATCCCAATAAATATCCTTTATCACTCCATCATATCTCACTATTCAACTTAACCTATTTCCAACAGAAAATCAACTTCCACATACCTGAACATTGAGT
The DNA here is from genome assembly GCF_007990345.1 of Gossypium hirsutum. Taxonomy (NCBI): domain Eukaryota; kingdom Viridiplantae; phylum Streptophyta; class Magnoliopsida; order Malvales; family Malvaceae; genus Gossypium; species Gossypium hirsutum. Next base: position 54,402,177 of record NC_053432.1, on the reverse strand, counting down.
TCATTTAGCACATTCAATCACCGTTAACGATACCCGTATACAATCGATTTGGCATCAAGCCTCATATTGTATACCGGCATGGGATTTATTTTAGCACATAACCCATATATCCAAAATTATCAGCATTCATCACAAATTCTTACAGACTTTCAAATGTCGAACTTAATCGAAATAATTTCTTGAATATGATTAACAACAAAAAAATAGGGGTCATTTAGCAATAGCACATATGACTTCATATACCAAGCATTCCATAGACTAAATTCGCAACACATTTATAACATGAATTCATTTCTTAACAACATATCCACCATCTTTTTACTTTCATCTGATTTTCTCATACCTTCCGTACATACCTGTATCACTTATTCTGATCTTACTTAATTTATCATCTTAAATATACCTGTTGAATCATTCGAAATCATTACGGATACTCATTAAGCACATATAGCTCTTACAATGCCATATCCTAGATATGGTCTTACATATTCTCACATATCGAGCCGATGCCATGTCCCAGACATGGTCTTACACACTATCTCAAATCAATACCTTCGTCCCAGACGAGGTCTTACATGAATTCCACTTCACACACTTAGTGCCCACTGACCGATCTCGCACTCATAGTGCTCGGTTAAAGGAATTCACACACACACAGTGCCTCTAATCATTCACACACATAGTGCTCTTATTCATTCGTTATTACACATTGAAATGACTTAACCAAGTCTATAAACATCATGTATGTACACTTTTAAACATATCATCTCATTTAAATTTGAATTCGTATAGTAATGAACACTTAAACTTTGCTCAAATTACCGGCACGAAGCCTACTAGGCACGAAGGCCCGAATACACGTCACCAGCATGATTGCTCTTCGGGACCTAGCCCGGATATAACACCATCACAAATGCTCTTCGGGGTTTAGCACGGATATATCACTAGCACGAATGCTCTTCGGAACTTAGTCCGGATACATCACTAGCACGAATGCTCTTCGAGACTTAGCCCGGATACATCACTAGCACGAATGCTCTTTGGGACTTAGCGCGGATACATCACTAGCATGAATGCTCTTCGGAACTTAGTCCAGATACATCACTAGCACGAATGCTCTTCGAGATTTAGCCCGGACATTTCACTCTCAATTCTCATGTACATATACACATATAGCAATACACATTAGTATATCATTTACATTACTTGAATACAAACACAACATGCTTATCGACCATTCAACTTCCAGTTCCATAGCCACATACAAAAATCACATTTATAGTCATAACACTCTTTCAAAATTGCATCACTTATACCCTTATAATTCAATCCAAATCGAAATTCAAATACGAGTACATGATACGTACCTGATCAACTTAATAATTTAGGCATATCTAAGTGAAGTTATATCGCAAATTCTCATAGTCAGAAGCTTGCTACAGCTCGATCGGGATCAAGATTCATTGCAATACAGCAAACACATTTTAATAGCCAAAAATCATCACACTATCATTTTATCACTTTATGGAATGTATAAATAGACTCACGCGTGCTACGTTAGTCCTAGAATCGACTAAACCGTAGCTCTGATACCAATAAATTGTAACACCCCTATCCCGTGACCGTCGCCGGAATAGGTAAGGGGCATTACCGGGCTTGTAACTCATGTCAGAACCGTAAAATTTTGAACTTTTTCTTGAAATAAAGGTCATTCATTTAGATAAGTACTAAGCACGGCCAGGGATAAAATTTAAACTTCTCTAAGTAAACATTCAAAAGATGCCATTTTCGCATGGCTTATATACATTAACCAAAATATTCTTCCGCCACTAGTCTATTTTATACATGCCATAAGATAATCCAAAACATAGCAGTACCAAACAGTGGATAGTGATAGTGTGACTAGTTGCTGACGATCCCCGAGCCTGTAGCTTCGCAATGAGATCTATAAAACAGAGGAAACAGAGTAAACGGAGTAAGCATTACAATGCTTAGTAAGTTTTAAGCAGTGTCAACAGATAACAATCAAATTATAACATAGTTGTTCGTATTTTTATTTCACTCTTCCTTCGGGCATACCATCCCTTTACCGAATATGCACATCTCATCATATACAATAGGCAGATAAACTTTCACATAAAAGTGAGCTCATGTGACATAGATATATCGTATGATTTCACATAACCTCTCACACTGATCCGATGTCACATAATCATAGGAATAGTCTCATAGATTGCTCTCGTATGCATCACATAACTACCTTATGATTTAGTGCAAATCAAGCTCACATATAAACTTGGAATACATACCTGTTTAACCTTTTGCATTGAATATATTTATAAGCAATTCTTATTACGAAGTCTTACCCGGAAAAAATCCCCACACGTAGTCATCGGGTCTTTAGAGCTCGGATATAGTACGAGCACGAAGCTTACGGACATTAATCAGTGATAATATTCTCGCATAAAGCCTGCGGGGTTTTAACCCGGATATAGTACTGACACAAATGCCCTTCGGGACTTATCACATTTATACACTTTCACATCCATCACGTTGGCCACTCGGCCCTGTCACATATATACACTTTCACATTCATCACATCGGCCATTAGGCCTTATCACATATATACACTTTCACATTCATCACATCGGCCATTAGGCCTTATCACATATATATACACTTTCACATTCATCACATCGGCCATTAGGCCTTATCACATATATACACTTTCACATTCATCACATCGGCCATTAGGCCTTATCACATATATACACTTTCACATTCATCACATCGGCCATTAGGCCTTATCACATATATATACACTTTCACATTCATCACATCGGCCATTAGGCCTTATCACATATATACACTTTCACATTCATCACATCGGCCATTAGGCCTTATCACATATATATACACTTTCACATTCATCACATCGGCCATTAGGCCTTATCACATATATATACACTTTCACATTCATCACATCGGCTATTAGGCTTTATCACATATATACACTTTCAAATTCATCACATCGGCCATTAGGCCTTATCACATATATATACACTTTCACATTCATCACATCGGCTATTAGGCCTTATCACATATATATACACTTTCACATTCATCACATCAGCCATTACGCCATACTATCATTTCATATTCGAATACTCATAAACTTACAATATCACGATTTAGAATTCAAGTATGGGTTTAATCCATAGCTTTTGAGTAACTAAAACAAGTTTATCAAGGTTCACAACATAATCTCAAATTCAGCACAAGCTGTTTTTCCTGAGCAATAGTCACTAAATTATTTATAACTGGAGCTACAAAACTTCAAATCACTTTCCGTTAATTTTTCCTGAATATAGACTCGTATATATTCCATCCATAAAATTTCCAGAATTTTAGGTTTAGCCAATCAATACCAGATTTTTCTTAAATTTTCCCCTGTTTCACTGTTTGACTAATCTGACCACTCTTCACTACGAATCAAATTTCTCATTTTACAGAATTAAAAATATGTTTTATTTGATTTCATTTGAAACTAGACTTATTAAGGAGTCTAAGCATATAAATTTTATCTTATAACCATTTTTTTACAATTTATAATGATTTTCTAAAAACAGAACAGGGGATTTCGGAGTCATTCTGACACCGTCTCACACAACTTTAAATATCTCATTATCGGAAATTCCTTTGCTTACACGGTTTATTTTATAAGAAACTAGACTCATTAAGCTTTAATTACATATTTTATTCAGCCTTTAAATCAACTCCCACAATTTATGGTAATTTTTACAAAACGCTACTGCTGCTGTCCCTTGCAGATTTATACAATTTACTCTGTAAAGTTCTCATTCACATATTTAAAACATAATATCATATATGCCGTTTTCCATATCATTCTTCATTATAACTAAACTTATATGCTAGAAACTTACCTTAAAAGTTGTCGACGACTATAATTCTACGGCTATTCGCTTAGTTTTGTCGTCCCTTTTTCCGACTTTTGTCCTTGATGCTCTTGAGCTAATGATTAACAAATTTACAAATTAAAAAAAATTCTACCATGACGATTATAGCCGAATAACATAGACTAAGAAATTAATGTACATATAAAACGTATACATATATAATTAGCTCAACCTTCAATAATTCAATTTGCTAATTAAAACATAGAAATTTATAACCAATTCAAAATTCCTTAACAATGGCCGAATATCAAAAGGGCTATCAAAGGACATCATCAACTAACTAACAAGCATCAATTGTAATTCAAAACTTAGGTTCACATTTGGCCCAAGCAAACTTCATTTCAATTATGCCACTCTTAAACTTATCCATAATACCCTAAGTTCATTTAGTAGCTAGGCAACAATTATACAAAAACAACAAGCATTTAACAACAATGTACTTAAGCATTTCCTTAAGCATACATTCGGCAATATACATATATATTAATGACTAAAACACTTAGGCCAATTCTAAATCATCCACAAATCTTCATGCTTACATGCCATAACCGTATGGTTCTTATCACACTTGGACCACAAAATGCATAAATTTCACAAATTCTAATTAATATCATAGCCTCAATTTCGGCTAACACTCATTTAAATACTTACAATTTAGCACTAATTTAGCATTTCAACATAGCCGATTGTCATTAAGCAATTTAGCCACAAACATTTAATTTTACCAAGCTCAACTCATCTATAATCAACCCTCAATACCCTAAAGCATCAAAAACGACATCAAAGAAATACAAACATCCATGACCGAATGTCATCTTCATAACTTTACAAAACATTTGCCATGAGCTAGCTTCTATACTTGATGGCCACTCCAAATATACAAAGATTTTCAATGATAGAGCATTAACATACCTTAATCCACTTAAAGGTGACCAAATGCCTTAACTTCAATTTCTTCTTTTCTTTCTTTAGGTACGGCAATGGAGGAAGAAAAAGATGAACCAACTTTGTTTTTATCTCCCATTTCTTTTAATATAAGTTCATATTTCATATTATTTATTCATTTAACATTTAATTTATTAATATAAAAGGCATATATTTTGTATCCCATGCTCCTTATTTTATCATACTTCCCATGAAACACTAACTTAACATGTTTATGACATGTTCTTGCCCATCACACTTGGTCTACCATACTTGTCATGGCCGGCCACTACTAATTAGGGGGGAAATTGACATGCAAGTCCCCCCTTTTTATTTCATGCACTAATAGATCTTTATGCTTTGACCTATCACATTTCAAAATTTTCTCACATAAGTCCTATTTGATAAAATTCACTTACTATTAACAAAATTCAAACATGAAATTTTCACACATGCATATGTACATATAATGAGCATCAACTATGACGGTTAATTATCTTTATGACTCGGTTTAGTGGTCCCGAAACCACTTTCCGACTAGGGTCACTTTAGGGGTGTCACACTATTTCTAGGTGTCCGATCAACTCCGCTTAATTATGCCAAATCTACTCTTAGGCAGGTCTATTCCTCCTCTGCATAAGCACATCAAATCATGAATTAATACCCGGAATATTAACTCAAGCATTAAGAACACATAATTAAGAACAAATCAAGTATTTATCATACAGTTCAGATAATAATAACAAGATCCATCATAGGTTTTATCCCTCTTAGGTATCTAAGGGGTTTAGTTCATAATAAAATAAGAGTACATCTCAAAAGTATAAAAATAGCAAAACATAAAGAAAACTCTAAAACCCCTGAAGGAATTTTGAGAGAGATCTTCAGTCTTGGAGTAGCTCCGGCTTTTGAGATGGACTGTCAGGCTTCCTTCAAGTAATTCCTGGCGTGTGGTTCTGTGTTCCAGAAAAGTTTTAGAGAGAGAGGCCCCTTTCTAGGTCATACTTAGGGTGTTTATATGGGTTTTTGATTGGCTTTCTTACCCCCTAAGTATCCTTTTTCCCTGTAAAATAAAACTCCCTGAAAAAGGGACACGCCCGTGTACCATGGCCGTGTGACGTGGTTGCCAGGCCGTGTTCAATCCGTTAAATTGCCACTGCTGTATGGGCTCAATGGCCATGCCGTGTGAGTCATGTAAACCTTGGTCGACACCCTCGAAAGACACGAGCGTATGAGCTGCCTGTGTGGCAAGGCTTAGGCCATGTGGTCTTCTCGATTTGGTCCATTTTGTCCCTTTTTAGCTCATTTTTGGCTCCTTTTGACCCTTGGTGCTCTCCTAAGTACAAAACATGAAATAACCGGATTAAGAGCACCAAAATCCACAAATTTAATAGTAAACATCCATAAATATGCTAAGTATTTGGGGTAAAAACATGTATAATTTGGCGTTTATCACTTATTCTCTTTCTCTATAATTTTTCACATCATTTTCTCTTATTTCTCGAAGTAGGCAATTTCGGCTTTTCACCAAATCTCTTTTTTTGCATTTCGGGTACACACCTGGTATCGATTCACTGTACAAAGTAACTCGAGCCTTCAAAAACATATATTTGATCAATGTATCCCTTAATTAATCACTTGATTCCTCAATCAAACTAAATATCCCCAACATAAAACTCGAGAAACTAAACCAATGACGATTCAAAAACTTACCACGACAAATCTGATAACCAGTCATCGACACACACTGGAATATGTACTTAAAACATTTGAACAGCACCTAAATGAGAGTAAAATGAACCCTTTGTTAATTGCCTAATCAAAATACGATAACTAAGGGGAAAATTTCACTTACCGAAATAGATGAAGTTGAAAGTTGCACCCAAAGAGATGACTTGCAAAAAATACAGAAACGAAAAGAGTAGGAAAAAGAGAAGAGAATTTCGGCTATATAGTAAGAGATGAACTGATAAGAAAATGAAAAGAGAAGGGAAAGAGTAGAAACAAGATTCGACCAAATGGGAACAAAAACCAAAAGTGAACAAGAAGGGAGAAGAAACGGAAGAGAAACAAAAGTCTAACGTCAGAAAATTTGTTAGGAAAAAAGAAATTAGAAAACTGATAAGAAAAAATATCTTATTTTGATAACTTCTCCCCAATTATCTCCTAAAAACACTCTCTATTAACCCACTAAAACACAACTACTCAGCAGTCCAATTTAATTTGAACTCCACCATGCCACACGCCTCAAACAAAAATTAAATCCCCTACTTGCGCAGGGACTCAAACATAGGACCTCCTACACACTAACACTCCGTTTAACCACCAGAACGGTAGGCCCATTCTGATATATTTTTACCAACAATCAAATAAAAGCCTACTGAACAAGAGTAAGGCCTAATTCATTCAAAATATCAAAATTTTCCCAAGTGAAGGCTTGAACTTGGGACTTCCCAAACACTCTCAGAACACATAACCAATAAAGCTGATAGATATTTGTGTCATATTTTCACAATAACAAAATTAGAAATTTTGGGGCATTACAATTCTACCCCTAAAAGAAAATTTCGTCTTCGAAATTTACTTGATCAGAATAGGTGAGGATACTGCTAACGTATCGCATCCTCAGGCTCCTACGTAGCCTCCTTGGTGCTATGATTACACCACAAAACCTTTACCAGAGGAATAGACTTCCTCTTTAGAACCTTTACGTCTCGATCCAAAATTAGAACTGGCTCCTCCTTAAAGGTCAAATCTGGCCTAACCTCAGTCTCCTCCACTAGAACAACATGTGTAGGATTAGAGCGGTAGCACCTCAACATAGAGACGTGAAACACGTCATGAATCTGATCCAACTCTGGAGGCAGTTCCAACTGAAAAGTGATGGGTCTCACTCATTTTAGAATCCTGTACAGTTCAATAGACCTAGGGCTCGACTTACCCTTACGACCAAACCTCAGATTCTTCTTCCATAGCAAGACCTTGAGGAACACAAAGTCCCCCACGGAATACTCAATCCCTTGATGCTTTAGATCTGCATATGATTTTTATCTGTCAGATGTCGCTTTCAAACGATCCCGAATCAGTCTAACCTTATCCTTAGTCACAGACACTAACTCAGGACCAAGAACACGTCGCTCGCCCAACTCAGTCCAACAAAAAGGAGTGTGACACTTATGACCATACAGTGCCTCGTAAGGTGTCATCTGGATGCTAGACTAGAAGCTGTTGTTATAGGCGAACTCCACTAGTGGCAGATAATCCTCCCAACTGCATCAAAAATCAATAGCATAGCTCCTGAATATGAGCCTTAAGCTTCACAAGCACCTTCGGTGCCTTTCGATAAGTAGCGATGGACACTGGAGCTGTACCTGGAAGTAGCTCAATCCCAAATTCCAACTCGCGACTCAGAGGTAACACCGATAGCTGTAAACATTTTTAAAATATAACAGTTTTGAAAACCTCTGTTGTAAACATTATTTTGGTAAATGAATTAATTGAATAACGTTTTCAGTAATAGTTATAAAACTTCGTTGATCTATTGAAACAACACTGTTTTCAAAACTCAATCCTCGTGACATCACCGCATTCGGTCGTAATGTCTAGGCCGAGTTTGGGGTGTTACATTTAGTGGTATCAGAGCCAGGTTACAAAATTTGACTGTGAATTTTGGGCTTCAAAATTGTGTTTCAAAAAAAATTAGTTCTTAAATAATTTTAAAATTAAGAAAGTATGTGGTACACCGAGTCTCCAGCGCTGATTCTGTAAGTATTTTTGAAACTTAGTTAGGACTGCTCTGAAACACTATAGTTAATATCTTCTGAAATTGTACTGAGTTAGCTAGAGATTGAAACCTCTGAAATTAATTCTGAACGTCTGATAATTTATACATAAAACATCTGTTAGTAAATAGTGGAACTGATGCATAAACTTTTGTAATGTAGATGAAACATGAATTATACGATGAGCGCTCGTGAAACTTGCGGATGTGGTATTCGAGGCTGCGGTAGAGACCGTAGGGGGCTCGAGTTAAGTCTTCCTTTCTAGGTAGTATGCTAAATTTGGATACGAGCAAGACACCAGTTTCGCCTGCTACTGAGATTGGGTCTCAAAGTTGGTCGGCTAGAGATAACGCACTATCCCAAACCGTGCTGAAGATCTTGGAGAAGGTCGCTAAACCCATTCTGGAGCTAGAGGTTGAGGGTCAATAATTGAACGACTCTGGTTCAATGATGCTGAGTTGTTTAGGGGTGTCACTAGAGTCACCTCTAATGTAGCCGAGTATTGGTTAGAGGCTACTGAGAGAATCATGAATGATCTAGACTGAATTCACGAGTAGAAACTGAAGGGTGCAGTCTTTTTGCTTCATAATGAGGCTTATCAGTGGTGTTTGATGATTGAAGAGGGTACCTAGCCTAATCGACTGAATTGGAAATTTTTTAAGACCATCTTTTAGAGTAAGTTTATCGGGGCGAGCTATGTGGATGCTTGCAGGCATGAGTTCATGAATCTCACGTAAGGTGATAGATCTGTGGCTGAGAAAAAGGCCAAGTTTCTAAGACTAAGCCGCTACGCTCGAGGCATGGTGGCGACTGAGTATGAGAGGTGCGTCTGATTTGAGGATGGCTTAAGGGATAATTTGAGGGTGCTGATTGCTCCACAGAGGGAGCGAGAGTTTTCGGTTCTGGTTGAAAAGGCGAAGATCACCGAGGATGTTAAGCATATGGAGCGCCAGAATAGGGATCATGAGAGGGGTAAGAATAAGAGGGATTTAGAGCCCTCTAGTTCTGTTCAGAGGCCTAAGAAAAAAGTCAGATCTAATGGGCTAGTTAGAGTAGGGACTCCTGTTGCTCATACTGGGATTCAACTATGACGTGATTGTGGTAGGCGTCATCCAAGAAAATGTTGGAGGAGGATAGGGACTTGTCTTAGGTGTGGGTTATTAGAGCATCGTATTCAAAAGTGTCCATAGAGGGCTGATCAGATGCAAGCTTCGGGACCAGATTCTGTGCAGCCTCAGAAGGCAGTTTAGTAGCCACATAAGGGCCGTGGACAGGCTAGGGGTGGTAATGGTATGGATCATGGGTAGAGAGCACCGGGCAGAGGTACTGGTCAAACTAAGGTGAGGTAGCCTACACTGGTTTATGCTGCACGACTCCTAGAGGATAGAGATGCTCCTGATGTCATCACCAGTACGTTCCTTATATTTGATGTACCTTATACTACTTTGATAGACATAGGTTCTACTCACTCCAATGTAGCTAGTACTATATCTGAAAACTTGTGAATTTCTGTTGAAAGCACTACTATTGAGGTTACTGTACTGAGCCCGTTGTGACAGTCTGTTTGGGTTAGTAAACTCTAAGGGATGTCCCATTAGTGATACAAGAGGCTGTCTTCCTGACAAATCTGATGGAGCTTCCGTTTGGGGAGTTCGATTTAATTCTGGGTATGGACTAGTTGGTTGAGCATCGAGTCAGTTTGGACTGCGCATCTAAGAGGGTCATTCTGAGGACCAAGGATGATATAAAGGTGGTTGTGATTAGTGAGCGTCGAGATTTTTTGTCTAGTGTTATCTCCGCTCTTGTGGTTGAAACTAGTCCAAAAAGGGTGTGGGGCTTACTTGTCTTACATCAGTGTTTCTAATTTTGAAGACTCTTCTATCAAAGATATCAGAATGGTGAGGGATTTTTTAGATATCTTCCCTGAGGAGTTACCGAGTTTATCTCTGAGTCGAGAGGTTGAGTTTGGAATTGAGCTCCTTCCGAATACAGCTTCGGTGTCTATTGCTTAATATCATATGGCACCAAAGGAGCTTACTGAGCTTAAAGCTCAACTTTAAAAACTCCTAAATCGTGGTTTCATCCATCCCAATGTGTCTCTGTGGGGAGCACCAATTTTGTTTGTTAAGAAGAAGGATGGGACCATGAGGATGTGCATCGATTATCGGCAGCTGAATAAGTTGATTGTAAAGAATAAGTATCCATTTTCGAGGATCGATGACTTGTTTGATCAGCTCTGAGGGGCTTCAGTATTCTCGAAGATAGATCTTCTTCTAGGTATCATTTGTTGAGGGTTAAGGATGCTGATGTACATAAGACTCAATGGGGTTCCTGATTCGATTATTTATGATAGAGATCCTCGCTTTACATCTCAGTTCTAGAAGAAATCGCATGAGGCTCTGTGTTCGAGGTTGGATTTTAGTACTGCGTTCCATCCTCAGACCGATGGTCAATCAGAGAGGGTGATTCAGATACTGGAAGATATGTTTTGGATCTATGTGATAGATTTTCGAGGTAGTTTGGAGGATTATCTGCCACTAGCTGAGTTCACCTACAATAACAAATTCCAGTCTAGCATTCAGATGGCACCTTACGAGGCCTTGTATGGTCATAAGTGTCGCACCCTGCTATGTTGGACTAAGTTCGTTAAGCGTCAGGTTTTGGGTCTTGAATTGGTTTTTGAGACCGAAGACAAGGTTAGACTGATTCAGGATTATTTGAAGGCGGCTTCTGAGAGGTAAAAGTCTTATGTAGATCTGAAGAGGCGTGATATTGAGTACTCTGTGGGGGACTTTGTGTTTCTTAAGGTTTCCCCATGGAAGAATGTTCTGAAATTCAATCGTAAGGGCAAATTGAGCGCTAGGTTCATTAGGCTGTATCGAATTCTAAGTGTGTGGGACTAGTTGCTTATCAGTTGGAGTTACCTCCAGAATTAGACTGTATCCATGATGTCTTTCATGTTTTGATGTTGAGGCGGTATCGATCGGATCCATCTCATGTTGTCTCTATTGAAGAAATTGAGGTTAGGCCAGACTTGACTTTTGAGGAGGAGCAGGTTCAGATTTTGGATCGAGACGTTAAGGTTCTAAGAAGGAAGTCCATTCCTTTAATAAAGGTTCTGTGGCAGAATCATGGTACCGAAGAGGCCACGTGAGAAGCTGAGGACTCGATGCGTTAGCAGTATCCTCATTTTTTCTGATCAGGTAAATTTTGAGGTCAAATTTTATTTTAGGGGGTAAAGTTGTAACGCCCTATGTAACAACCTCGTACCCGAGACTGGGAAAAAGTACGAGGCGTTACCGGGCACATACTTAGACAATGCGAAAAATATGGATTATAAAATTTCATTCTAATTTAAAACCGATCAAACAATATCATAATGTCCCTATTAGGGGCCTATGATGCCCAAAACATACATTGAAAGTTATCTTGACTAAACCGTGAACTATAAAACTTTTTGGTAAAAATACTAGGGTTATGCCACACACGCCCGTGTGCTTAGGACACGCCCGTGTCCCTTACCCATTGGAATTAATTAAATTTATTTCTTTCACTTCGAACCTACAGAGGTTTTCACATAGCCAAGCACACGCTCGTGTCCTTGGCCCATGTCCCTCACACGGCCTAGACACGCCTGTGTCATCGTCCATGTCCAAAATCCCAAACATTCTTTTTATGACATCATCATTCATTTTGAGGTACACGGCCAAGGTACACGCCCGTGTACTAGGTCGTGTCCTCCATATGGTTGAGACACACAGCCGTGTCTCTACCCGTGTGTTTACTACCATGCAAATTGACCTAAATTTTTAAGTGTAGGGGACACACGACCAGGCAACACGCCCATGGGGGCTGACTGTTTGTCACACATGGCCTAGATACATGCCGGTGTGTCTACCTGTGTGGACATTTTTAGGGCTATTTTCTAAGCCTTTGGTCACCCCCCATTATCCATACACCCTTAGAGACTTCAATGGTAGGTACATGGCCTAGTTATACATGTTAACCTCATCTCATCAGTTTAGTACATGCTACATTATCCTTTTTGCCTTAGGGAAAAATTTTGCACATTTTACATTTTACACTTAGGCCATATTATATACCATTGTAGGCTATGACCACTCTCAAATTTTTAGGCCCTGTTTTCAAACATTCATTCATGACAAACCTCATTACCATATCTCATGAAACATTTAAACATATAAATGCATCATTAGTAAGTTTACAACCTACATCAATATGAGCCATATCCCATGGCCATATACAAAAGAATAAGCATACCATTTAAGCCCTTACATTGGCTAGCCAAAAGAAACATATAACAAAATAACCAAAAACCCTATACATGCCATTAAACAAAATAAAAATGTCAATATACCAAAGCAAGACAAGTCGATAGTGTGTTGATTATCCAACCGTCTTCCAATCTTCACGAGTCCACGAGCTCTGTAAGACGGGGAAAAGAGAAGGGGGTAAGCATTTATATGCTTAGTAAGTCTGGATAACTGGAAAGTAAACTTACCGGTTTTTTAGCATACAACCATATTAAGCAATAATTCCAACAAGCATGAAATAGTTTCCCTATCACATGCACTCCATCATCAAGTTAGTCTCATAACAATATCATGTCATTATTCTTAGATTAGCTCATCAATTCAATGTTTTCATTCTTTTTTTCCTCATGTTAATCCCGTTGAATTTCTCAAAAATCTAGATGGATAGCCATTTACCGTCAAGTCATACAAGTTATCATCTCAAGTATGCACTCCCGTGAACCTTTTATCTTACGGTGGGATTACCAGTCCAAGATAAATCCCCCGTAGTATGAGCTTATAGAGCAATGTCGGGGTTGCTAGTCCAGGCTAAACCCCTTTAAACAACAATTGCTCTTGTGAATTCCGATCTGAATTGCCAGTCCAGGCTAAATTCAATCCTTAACTGGATTACCCATCCGGGCTAAATCCTTCATGCACTCATATTCTTCGGGAGGCTCGATTATTCAAGGAACACCCGTTCGGGCTAGATCCTTTCTATCTTTGAGATCATCGGATTACCAGTCCGGGCTAAATCCTTTCTGCAACACATGTAGGATCTCATATCATGTAAGCCATAAATTTATCCATCGGATTTCCCTTTCTATTTCAACCGGGACATTTATCATCTTTTCAATTACAACACCACATTTTATGAATTATCAAGCAATGAATATTTAAAATTATCATACATTCCAGAAACTTACATTTAAGTATATTATAAGTTCACTTCGAGTTATACGAACTTACCTGGTAGTCATTTCGGATTCGTGTCAAGGTTATTCTGAAACTTTTCATTTTCCATGGTCGACCTTCGAAATTGGTTCCTAGGGGTCTATATCATTAAAATTAGACTATTAGTACATCGCATTTCTTTATTTAGGCCTATAACTTACCCCTGAACAAAATGACAATTTTACCTCTAACATTTCAAAATTTTTCAACTTAGTCCCTAGGCTCGTAAAATGAAATACATACAATTCATTGGTTACCCAAGCCTAGCCAAATGTATTATAAACTCATACTAGCCCACATTTTCCTCTATCTCACATTTCTACCACATATTTTGTACTTTTTTCTAAAAGGTCCCTTTAGGGGTTTTTCATGAAAATCACTTAGGAAAAGATGTTTAACACACCTCTAACTTTCATATTCCCCCATAAATCATCAAAACACAAACATCTCATGCATGGGTAAATTTTAAACATGAACCCTAGCTTGAAATATGGGTAGAAATAGAGAGAGCATGTTACAAGGATATAAAAAATACAAAGAACATTAAAAACAGGCCTAGGGAGCACTTACTATTGAGCTTGAAAATGTTGAAAACCCTAGCTATGGAGAGCTTGAGAATTTCATCTGGTACAAGGGAGAAGATGGCTGATTTTGCCTTCATTTTTCCTTTTTATTGATTTTATTACCAAATGACCAAAATGCCCTTCCTTACTAAACTTCCAAAATTTTCTATGCATGCCTATTTTTGTCCAAAAACTTAAAAATTGGGAAAATTACTCTTTAAGGACCTCTAATTAATATTATAAATCAATTTCATACAAATTGCTTCTAGAATCCAAGTTTTGCAATTTATTCAATTTGGTCCTTAATTTCCAATTGGACACCTTATACATAGAATTTCTTCATGAAACTTTAACACATGCTTATTTTCATATTCTAGACCTCATAAAAATTGTAATGTTAGATTTGTGGTCCCAAAACCACTATTCTAACTAGGTCCTGTTTCAGGATGTTACACCCTAATTTTCTTATTTCTGATTCTGTATAATTTTAACACAACTGTGTATTTACTTCAATGGTTAACTATTCTGGGTATGTGTGAAAGATCCCAAGTTCAGGCCCTACCTTTGGTAAATTTTGGTTATTTTTTAAAATCCAAGCCTTATCCCTGTGAAGTGGGTTTTTATTTAATTTCATATAAATCCATATCAAAATGAGCCTGCTGGTTCAAGTGATAAGAGAGTTGGTGTGTTGGGGGTTCTGTTTCGAATCCCTTCGCAAGCGTGGATGTTATATTTTTGTTCAGTTACCTGAGAGAGTTTCGGTAGAGTTTAGACTCTGAAGTGTTTAAGATTGAGGGGTTAGTGGGAAGTTGGGATTATCATGTTAGTTTTAATTTATTTTCTTCTATTTTCCCAAAAATTTCCCTAACTGACGTGTTTTTTTCTCTGTCACCTCTCCTCTGTGTTTTTTTTCTTTCCTTCGTCTTTTTCTCTATTCTTTGAATTGTATTCCCAATTAATCAGTGGGTTGTTAACTAATTGATGTTGTGGTAATTTTGGCACATTTCTGTTCAATTCCATTCTCGATTTAGTTTAATAAGTTTGGGTAAGGTAGTTTTGTTTCGCTCGTTAATTCAATATTGATGAGTGTCATTTGACGTTTAAGGAAAGATTCAGGGACTCAGAATTACTTGTCGGGAACTTAGTTTTATGGGAATTACCATTGTTTAATTGAAGGTAAGGGGTGGTTACTAAATGGATGAATGGCTCGTTACAGGTTTGGCTTTAGTTCAGTTTTAAACGTCTAATTTGGTGTTTATGTTGGTCAATATTAGGTGTTGTGTGGTTTAGGAGTATTTTTGCATCAAAATCGTACTAGGTGTGTACCCGAAACGTAAAAAATGAGGTTTTGACAAAAGTCAAAAAATGAATCTGTCAACACCACATGGGCGTGTGGTTGCCTGTATAGATGGCCATGTGCGAGACACGGCTGTGTGGTCGATGAAGGCATGGACGTGCATAGCACATAGCCGTATGGTGGCTTGAGTGTGGCCATGTAGACCACACGGGTA
Organism: Gossypium hirsutum; assembly: GCF_007990345.1. Taxonomy (NCBI): domain Eukaryota; kingdom Viridiplantae; phylum Streptophyta; class Magnoliopsida; order Malvales; family Malvaceae; genus Gossypium; species Gossypium hirsutum. The sequence goes on along the minus strand of NC_053432.1, from coordinate 54,386,153 downwards.
TGGCCAAGTTAAGCGTGTGGGCCACACAGGCGTGTGAACTTTTGGGCCAGACCGTGTGGGCCACACAGGCAAAGGCAAATCTGGGCCCATGTGGCCCACACGGGCGTGTAGGCTTACACACGCATGTGGGCCCATAATTCTAAAATTTTCCTTAGGGTCGCACGGGCTTTTTCAATCGATTGTGGGCCTACTGTATAGTCAGTAAGGGCTATTTAAACCCTATTGTGAATGGTATGATATTCTATAGACTGATTTGAATGGGATGCTAAATGTATGCCTGACTGTACTACCATATGTATATATGTTATTTGTTTAAAAGTACGTCGAGCATGTTTAATCTAATAATTTTGTATCTGATTTTCTGTATTTGATTTGGGATGGGATTTGTATTTGAAGAGGAAGTATTCTAATCAGCGTTAATCGCCTATACTCTGGCAACATGTCTGCATATATTTTGATATGTGTCTTAATGGCACAAGTTGGTGTGTTGGGATGGGTGAGTGTTTTTAACCCCACATGGTGTGATGGGATGGTCAGAGATGGTGTATAGAGGATGGGGGTAGGATTTATGCATGTCTACTTCTGGATCTAATTCTAAATATGAAACTATATCTGCTTTTGATTGTGTTTATAAATCCATACATTTGCATGCTTAATTCTGTTGGGTTACACACTGAGTTTACGTAAACTCACACCTGTCTGTCTGTTTTTTCAGGTAATCCACAGACTTAGGCGGATCGGTGCGACAGAGTCTCACAATGATCACAAGTTTGTGAATTGACTTTAAACAATGGTTTTGTTTAATTTTAGATTATTTCTGAGAGTTTTGTAATTTTTGGAGTCTCTGGACTGTTTAAATTTTTATTTGGTTTTGGGTATGTTTTAACTTTTATGGCGAAGTTTGACTAAAATTACAGTTTTACGATATCAAAGGGTTTTCCAAAAGTGCGAACCGGACTTTCAAAATATAATAGTTTTAAAAACCTCCGCTGTAAACATTGTTTTGGTAAATGAATTAATAAAATAACATTTTCAGTAATAAAACTTGGATGATCTATCAAAACAACACTATTTCAAAATTCAATCCTTGTGACATCACCGGATTTGGCCATAACGTCTAGGCCGAGTTTGGGGTGTTACAAGTTAGATTAACATTATTAGGAAAACCAACTTTTATAAACATAGTTAAAACCCGTCTAACAGAGTATAAACATTTATAAAAACCCAGTCGACAATTCAACAATCTTAGAAAGTTATAATATGAGGAAAACATTGAAATTACTAATAACATAAAATGTGATAAAGCAGTATGACCAAGTTTTTATTACGCTGACCTGATCAAGACTGTTAGTTACCTGTAATTCAATCAATAAACAAAATAAGTTGATAACTCAATGTGTAACTGATATAAATTCAAATAGAATTATAAATATAAAGGTAAATTCCTAAACTTTTGTTCAAATCAGAATCAGAGGATATCTAGTACAGTCTTAACAAAGCAAATGAATAGCAGAATAGTTCAAGTTTGGATATAGAACAGATCAGAAACAGATGCAGTTTTTCCTACCCCTATCCGCTACACACCATCTCCGAGCAATCCATTACACTGTTAAGGTAATTTAATACCCATCCAGCCCTACACACCATATAGTGTTGGTCTGACACGTTCAACATGATTGTAGACTAGTTAGCAGATCAAATTGAGATAAAACGCCAGATTCACATATAAATTGTGGCTTAGCCACTAAACCAGAACAAATCACTTTCTCATTTACACAATTCCCATCTAATGCAAATGCAGATTATGGAATCAAGAACGTGCACATAGTTATTCAGATACAATTCATAGTTAAATAGTACAGATCAATATCATCGATAGTCATCGTATTCGATATACGTCTAGATAGTCAACTACTTAATCTCAGATCATTAGATAGCAACTTATAAGGTCTAATTCAGATAATACATACACTACGTAAGGCCTATGTTCGAGTCAGACCACATTTACGGCCCTAGGGATAAATCCCATTTTTGACCCATTCTGACCCAAATGCCTATGTGGTTTCGCATGGCATAAATGACTGGCCTGTATCGCTCCACATAGCCTAGTACACACTCGTGTCATTTGCTCATGTTGTCCTGAATTGTAAACAGTGAGTCACACGGCCTGGACACACACCCATGTCTCTGGCCTGTATGGTCCCTAATAGCAAACAGTAAGTCACACAGCCTGAACACACACCCTAGTCTCTGGCCCATGTGGTCCTTAATGGCAAACAGTGAGTCACACGGCTTGCCACACGACCTAACACATAGCTGTGTGATGCATATAGCCTGGCACACGACTGTGTGGTTCAATAGTCATGTTTTTTAGCGTCTGAATTTCTCAGAGAATCGGGTTTTTGGTACGCACCTGAAGTAGTTTCGAAGTCGGAACAATGTAGAAGACTTCCGAAGGCTAAAACGACTATTCAATGACTCAATTAAAAACTTAATTGAACTAAGATTCTGATTCACAGTCGAACAAAAACTTCGATGCAAAAACCCTGAAATGTAAAACAGTAACTTACCAATGATCATTCAGCCCCTAACAGAAATTAAATTATCAGAGGAACACTCCTCTCAGGATCTTCGCCTAACGGAAGCAAAACAAGCCATTCACGAGAACTCGAGAAACCCTTATAATAATATTCAAACTCACAATGCAATAGCAAAAACAAACAAAAATAGAAACAAAACAAAAGAAACTTACGCAGAGCTTTTCAATCAAAACAATGGACAACACGACAACCTTGATTTAACCCACTAGCAAATTTGCCAAGTCAATCAACAAGTGAAAGAAAAGAAAAGAAAAGAAAGAAGAATAAAAATGTAAAAGAAAATGAAAAGAAAAAGGGAAAGAGGGAAGAAAAAACGTCAATTAACTTTTAAAAAATAAAACTAACAAAAGATTTACAACGTTTAACAGACGACTGGAAACACGAAAATATACACACTTTTTCATGCTCTTTTTAACTCAAATTCATGCAGTTTCGGTAAAATTCGTGTCAAAAAATAAATAATATTTATAAAATAATTAAATTGCACCCAAATTATGAAAATTTTGAATTGTAATTAATTTTATATCAAATTTTGATTATTTTTGATTATTTTTTACAGTTGCACAAAGGGCAAAAAACGGCTCAACAGACACTACTAGATGCACAAAATCGAGAAGCAATTTTGAAGCATCAAGGTGAATTAATTTTTTTCATCCTAAGACGGTCAAAATTATGTGTATTAATTCATAATATAATTAATTTTAATTTTAATCCAATTCAAATTGGGTTAAATAAACTATTGTTAATTAATTATGAAAAGGGATCCAATTGAGCTGAATCGAGAAAACTGATCCAGCCGAGCACTGGGTAGCCCAAAACTATCCCATATGCTGACCCAATCAGCTTGCTTGGCTGATTATTTGGCTTTCAAAATGGCTCTTGAAGACTCCTTCAAATTGCATTCAAACCCCTCCACTATTTATGCCTTTCTAGATTTGCCCCTACCTTAAAATAGCATGTTTGAAATCTTCAAACATGCCACATGTGTGGCCGGCCATTGTGGGAGTGTTTGGCTGCTGATTTTGGCTATTTTTAGCAGCCTTCTCAATCTATAAATACCCCCTTGGCTGCTCACTTCAAATACATCTCAACCCTTCTCATCTCTTCACTTCTCTCACATTTTTCTCTCTTCATTCCTTTCTATTGTTCTTCATTTTCTTCCCCTATTCCCTTGCCGATTTCACCTCTTAAAAAAGAGTCAATCAACCACATTTGGAGCAGCATTCAACTGTTCGTAAAAGCCTCAGTTCGACAAGAATAAGTGGAGAAGGAGGAGTGGAGTAAACTAGTCAAGCCACGGAGAAAACACCAGATTTGATTCTTGTTCCCTATCCTTTTAATTTTGTTGTTGTTATGATGAACATGTCTATGAATATTTGTGATGTTGAATTGTTTAATTTAATTAATATGACTTGAATTTAATTCGTGTTGTTATAGGCCTCGGTAATATGTTTGATTAAGTAAAACCATGACTAAGTTAATCTTGCATTGCAATTGTAAGGTAACTAATGAATTAATTATTTAAACGGACTGAAATTGTAATTAATTGAGATGATAATTAATCAGTACATGTTTAATCATCTAAGGTAGATGAAGGTTAAATTAGCAATGGTATCTAACGATACGTTAGCCTTGCATAAGTTTCAAGATTATTGTGATTAAACTATTTCAAGGTAGAAATACATTGTTAGCTCACGTAATCTTTTATGTGCTTATGAAATTGAATTAATTGTTTGAATTGACATAGAGATATGTACAAGAGATTATTTTAATTTCATAAGTATGTATGTGTATTAACACATTTTCTTATTAAAATTTGTTTAATCGGCTGAATTGATATAGAGATATAGTCAAAAGATAAATGAATTTTTGGTAAGTAAGTATGTTCATAAGTTAGCAAATTACCAAGTTGTCATGAATTTATTCGTAACAACATAAACATAAGTTTAATAATTCTAAGTTAAGAAATGTAATTAATCTAACACAATTATTTCATCTTGATTAAAGTCATCTTTTGAAATCATGCATTGGAACATTTTATTTTTATTTATTTCATTTAGTTAAAATCTTAGTTCTTATTCACCTCCTCAAATCAAAATATTTTTTTTCACCAAAGTGTTTTTAAAAATTGCATTCATAAATAATTTTTTTCACAGTCCCTATAGGTACGATAATTTGACATTTACTTGTCGCTTTATTACTTGTTGCGATTGTGTACACTTGCACATTTCTGTCGTTCTAACGACACACAAAAATATTTCTCTATTAGTTGCACAAAGACTCGAACACAGGATCAAGGAGTAAACAGAAGCTTAACCAGTGAACCAACAAGCTCATTCTTGACATAAATTATCAAGGAAATAAACTTAAGTCAATGGCTCAAGACTAGAGGTTAATCTTAAAAGAGCAAAACTTCTTAAAACTCAACTTGAACCCCTGATCTCAAACCATACATAAAGCACATAGCCACAAATACAAAAATTTAATTACGACAGAATTCAACAGTCAGACATTCAAATTTTTGGGGCATTACAATATATAAAAATTATTTTTAAGAAAATTAAATAGTATAAAAATTATAAAAAAAGTCATTTTTAAAACATTAATCAATTGCTAATGTGACATACATATGGATTGTCCATGGATGCCACATCAGCAAAATTAATAAACGTTAATTTTTCCATCTATTTTGAATATTTTGGGGATTGGCCCGTATAAACAAAGAAATAGAAAAGGTAGAGAAGATTGAACACAAATTTTACGTGGAAAACTCCTCCAAAGAGGATAAAAATCACGATCAAAAAAGGCTTCAGCTTTTCATTAAATGAGTAAACAAACGAGAGTGCAATATGGAGAAAATAGACCTAAATGTAATGGGTTTTTACCCAAATAATATAAAATAATTAAATAAATACTAAAATGGGATAAAATTATTAATATTTATGAATCTAGGCAGGAGTTACAGTAAAAAATCGGTGTCGCCTTACCAACCGACGGCATCCCTCTCCCCAACCATTGATCACATCAACTTTTAAAAAAAATTATGGGTGCCGCCTGGCTAATTGGCGGCACCAGTATTGTACAGATTTAATCGCCATAGACTAACCCCTTACTACTATTCTTTCATCACCAGAAAGGAAAAGTAATGGATTTGGTCTTTCCATTATGTTTGAATTTAAAATTCAGTCCTTTAGTGTAATTTGGTAGTGGAAATAGGTAATGTAACACCCCAAAACCCGGCCTAGAAGTTAGACCAAATTTTAAAAGTCACATTGATCACCGAAGTGATCGTCGGAAATTTTAGGTTAACAATCCGAAAAACAAACAGTATTTAAAATAAAACTTACCGTCCAAAAACGTTTACATAAAACTTAGATTTACAGAAAGCACTTTATTAACCAGTTTTAAAAACATGACGCTTCTGAGACTTCTGCATACCGAGTCCAGCACTAGAACATGTAAATGTAGCTGAAAGGGGAAAACACTAAAAGGGGTGAGCTACACGAGCTCAGTGTGAGTTCGACACATGACTAATAATAGAATTACGAAACTCAATTCAATAACGAAATATATACACATAATCAAAAAGTAAACTTGGAGCCAATGTCCCAATAAAACGTAACCATTCAAACACACCATGTCACACACAGACACTCAATCACAAGTGTTATTCAATCAGAGAGAATACAGTCAAACAATCTTGCACCCTAAACACTCAAATAGATGTGTATGAATACAGTCAAATGATAAAAAAAAACCACCCATCCAGCCAAAACACCTCAACGTCCCCCGATCACACCCCAAAAGAGCTATTTAAGCTCATCCAACCAAACACACCATTAGGACCTCGAAAGGCCCATCCAACCCTACACACAATGTACATGGACTAAACCACTCAGATAATAATATGCAGCAAGGCTGGTGTATATGCAGTACAGTGTAATGCAGTAAACCGCTATACAGACATGTTGCAGTTTAAACTGCTAGATCAGAACAGTCTTCCTTCTCTTCACAACCAAACCCCAAAAGTTTTATGCAAATGGATATATGTAGACAGGCGTATATAATCAAAATAAAAAATTTTCAGACAGTCATTTGGACACAGAAACTCACTCTAGTCAATCAATTATAGAATTCTCGTGTAGTCACAGAATGCGCACCACACACAACCACTCACACACCAATCACTCAGAACTAGAAATGCGTACATTCATTTACTCGAATTCAGAATCAATTGCATAGTAACCTCAAGTAATAATAAAAAAATCTACTTAAACAAAGGTATATCTATATAAAACACACCAGTCTAGGCCGAATCAAAGTCCCAATCACCCTTACTAAGACTTATCTAAGAGTCGGAACACTCAGAATGGAACACCCTAAACCCGGCCTAGACGTTTTGGCAGAATCTGAAAATGTCACAAGGTAGGGTTTTGGAAAATGAAATTGTCTTTTCAGAACATTAACATTTTTAGTTGAAAACATAGTTGAACTAGTCCATTTGCCACAACTTATTACAGCGGAAGCCTTAAAATAGTTATAATTTGAAAACGCAGTCGTGTTTTAGAAAAAAAAACCTTTGTTTGCAAATAAATTATCATTTCTAAAGGAAAACATTTCGTTTAAGCATGCAATTTAACAACATATAAACCAAAACCAACAGTTATAAAACCTAAAAAAGTCCAGAAAGTCCTAGAATTTACGAACTCTCAAAATATAACAAAATTCATGAATAACCTATAAATAATTAAGTTTTATCAATTTACATTCAAGTGGTCACCACTGAGTCTCTGTTGCACCGATCCGTCTAAGTTTGTGGATTACTTGAAAAAATAGACAAATAGGTGTGGGTTTACGTAAACTAAGTGTGTAACCCAACAGAATTAAGCAAGCAAACATACAGAATCATATGCTTAGTCAGATACAGATACAGATACAGATACAGTTTTAGATTCAAATATGCAAAATCCTACCCCCATCCTATACACACCAACTCTGACCATCTCATCACACCATGTGGGGTTAAAAACACCCACCCATCCCTACACACCACATTATGCCAATGAGACACATATCAAATAATATGCAGTCAAGCTACCAAAATAAAGACGATTAACACCGAACAAAATTCTTCTTCCATATATACATATCCCACCCCAAATACAGATACAGAAATTCAGATACAGATATAACAAATCACATATGCTCAACATGCTTTTTACAAATAATGAATATACATACATTAGTATAGTCAAGCATACATTTAGTACCTTACCCAGATCAGTCTATTAGAATATCATAGCATGCAAATCAAGGTTTAACTAGCCCTTATCAACCCTATAGTAAGCCCACAGTCTATAGGAGCGACCCGTGCGACCCTAGGGAAAATTTAAAAATTATGGGCTCAAATGCCCGTGTGGCCCACAAGCCCAGATGGGCCTTTTCCCGTGTAGCCCACACGGCCTGGCCCAAAATCCACACACCGGTGTGACATGCCCTTGTGGGCCCACACCCCCTACTTGGCCTAGCCCGTGTGGCCCACACAGCCACACTCTGGCCACCACACAACCGTGTCTTGGGCACGGCCATGCCTTCGTCGACCACATGGCCGTGTCTCACACACGGCCATCCACACTGGTGACCACACGCCCATATGGCATTGATAGAGGGGTTTTTCATCTTTCGCCACAGCTTATTTTTCTACTTTTTAGGTACACACCTGGTACATTTTCGATGCAAAAACACTCTAGAGACCACCAGCACTACCGCAGAAAACACCCATACGATCAAACTAAATCGTTGAAATGACAACCTCTGTCTCACCGCATTCTCTAAGCCAATTAACGAACACCGTAAATCACAATACGAATTTTGGATGAACAGATGAGGGAACAGATTGAAAAGGAAGAACACAGAAGGAAGGAATAAAGTAATAAGTAGAAATCACGTCAGAATTTTGGAGAAAGAAACCAAAATTTTGAAAAAGAAAATTAATAAAAAGGAAAAAGAATAAAAGATATGATAACATATCCCTTAATTTTCTCCCACTAACCCACTAAATCACAACCTCCTCAGACTTTTAACTCCATTGAAACACTATCTGACAATCAAGTAAAAATATATCATCTACGCTCGCACAAGGATTCTAACACAAGACCTCCAACACACCAACCCTCTTACCACTCGAACCAGCAGGCTCATTCTGATATGAATTTACAAGCAATTTAATATAAATCCACTCAACAAGGGTAAGGCTTGGACCTAAAACTAACCAAAATTTGCCAAAGGTAGGGCTTAAACTTGGGAGCTCTCACACATACCTAGACCACCTAACCACTGAAGTAGACAGATATTTGTGTATGATATTTATAGAAATAGAAAGAAATTTATTAGGGCTTTACAACTCTACCCCCTAAAAGAAATTTTAAACTCAAAGTTTCCCTGATCAGAACAGATGAGGATACTGTTGACGTATCGAGTCCTCAAGTTCCTAACGTGGCCTCATCGGTACTATGATTCCACCACAGAACATTCACTAAAGGAATGGAGTTCTTCCTCAGAACCTTAAGATCTCGATCCAAAATCTGAACTGGCTCCTCCTCAAAGTCAAGTCCAGTCTAACCTCGATCTCTTCAACAGAGACAATATTGAGATAGATTCGACTGATATTGCCTCAACATCAAAATATAAAAGACATCGTGGATATGGTCTAACTCTCGGGGTAGCTCTAACTGATAAGCGGCCAGTCCCATACGCTTCAGAATTCGATATGGTCCAATGAACCTAGGGCTCAACTTGCCCTTACGATTGAATCTTAGAACCTTCTTCAAAGGAAAAACCTTATGAAACACAAAGTCCCCCACAGAGTACTCGATATCACACCTCTTCAGATCTGCATAAGATTATTGTCTATCAGAAGTTGCCTTCAGACGATCCCGAATCAGTCTAACCTTATCTTCGGTCTCAGAAACCAATTGAGGACCCAAAACCCAACGTTTACCTAACTCAGTCTAACATAATGGTGTACGACACTTACGACCATATAAAGCCTCGTAAGCTGCCATTTAGATGCTCGACTGAAAACTATTATTATAGGGAAACTCAGCTAACGACAGATAATCCTCCCAACTACCTCAAAAATCAATCACAGAACTTCAAAGCATGTCTTCTAGTATTTAAATCACCCACTCAAATTGACCATCGGTCTGAGGATGGAACGCAGTACTGAAGTCCAACCTCGAACCCAGAGCCTCATACAACTTCTTCAAGAACCAAGAAGTGAAACGATGATCTCTATCAAAAATAATCGAAACAAGAACTCCATGCAGTCTCACAATCTCAAGATATAGAGCTTTACTAACTTCTGCAGAGAATAGTCTGTCCGAATCAGAATAAAGTGAGTAGACTTGGTGATCGCGAGATTTCATTATAGGTTTTAAATATTTATAATTACTCATTCTTGAACTAACTATTATCGCGATGTAGGCAAGTGTACCTATCGAACAGTAGTATAGTTTTGGCAAGACCGGATTGTCGAACCCAAAGGAACTAAAAGTACTAGCAATGACTGTCTTTTTATTATCTAGCCTAAGAATAAAGAGGTTTTTGTTTTAACTAACTAATTATCTAAACTTAGAACGCACAAAGAATAGAATTGGGGAATTGCTTTTGGAAAAATCGATTGAATGAAGACAATACCTAAGGAAAAAATCCACCTAGACTATACTTATTATTCTGGCTCCGAATCGGACTATTTATTCATTTAACTTATTCCGTAGAGATCCCTAAGTTATATTATTATCCCTATTCAAGACTAATAACATCTAATCCCTAGATTGAATAACCAAAAATTTTCTCTAATTAACATTCTAGGGTTGCATTAACTCGATCTATGGATCCCCTTATTAGGTTTCACCCTAATCCAGCAAAATCTTGTCACCCTATGTCTAGGCGTGCAATCAACTCTGCTTAATTATGACAAATGTACTCTTAAACAGGGTCTATTCCTCCTCTGAATAAGATCTTAGCTTGAATCGGTATCCTGGGATAACAAAACAAGAATTAAGAACACATAATTAAGAACAAGTCAAATATTTATCATACAATTCAGAAAATAATAACAAGATTCATCTTAGGTTTCATTCCCCTTAGGTATTTAGGGGATTTAGTTCATAACTAAATAAGAAAACATCTCATAATAATAAAGAATACAAAACATAAAGAAAACCTAAAACTCCTGATGGGAAATTGAGGAGAGATCTTCAGTCTTGATGATGAATCCGGCTTCTGAGATGAATCAATTGACTTTCTTAGAGTAGTTCCTTACCCCCTAATCTATCCTCTCTTTTCTTCCTTCTCTAGGGTATATTTATAGGCTTTGGAATGCCTAAAAGCCCTCAAAATTAGCCTTTTCTGAATTGGACTCAATTGGGCTCGGTAGGGACACCCCCGTGTGTGATTACTTTAGGCCGGCTCGAGCCTGCCAAATTGACACGACCGTGTGGTCTGCCCGTGTAAGGAGGTCCAGGCCGTGTTGATTTCATACTTTAGCCCATTTTCTCTTTTTTTGTCCTATTTCTCGTTCCTTTCGCTCTCCTATGCTCTCCTAAGTGTAAAACATGAAATTAAAGCATTAGGAGCATCAAATTCTCCAATTCTAATGGAAAATCATCCATAAAATACGTTAAACATGGGGTAAAAATATGTATAAATTACAGTTTATCAAATACCCCCATACTTAAGCATTTCTTTGTCCTCAAGCAAAATTCTCAACTCATAATCAAAATAAATTCTTCTCAACTTATAATTTCTATCAATAATATCTCCGAATAATCCATAGGTAATCATACATTGAGAATTCAACTAAAAGAACATAAAAGTTTCAAACATTCCAAGTTGAGTATTTAATCATGCAAACATAGGTGTCTCTCCTCATTTAACTAATTACCTTTGATTCAGAATACCACAGAGTTTCACATCCTCACTACAGATTCACTCAAATCACTTGAGGTGTTTAAGGATAATAAATGAAGCACTCAATAGTCAATAATGAAAAGTTATTACCATAGGCTTGCTTGAAAATCAAATCTCCACCACTATAATTTAAGATGATACATCAATCAAAAGGTCTTTAGAGGGTTGTAATGAGATTTGGTTAGGGGGTGTGGCCACAAGTTGAAAGAAAGGGTTAGAATCGATATTGAATTGAAAAATTACCTAACTAGAAAAAGAGTTAATCATCACTTGAGTACAACAGAGCTTCTTCTCAGACTAAGGAATTTAACTTCTGAAGCTTACAAACAGAAGATCACTACTAATATGCATACATGTTTTTTTTTGTTTTTTTTTTATTTTAAGAACACATTAAATTACAGAGTAGAATAAAACATAGCTAAGCAAATATTTCAATTCAAATCTCGATAAAAATGGGGCTTAAATTAATTTAGGGGATTTCAACAATAATGGGCTAAAGGTTAATATTAAGGGTAATACAAGAAATGGCTTGTTAGGCCCAAGGGGGTTCACTAGGGGTTAATTGTGGAGGTAGGCTTTTCATGGCATGAGTGGGTTAATCCTAAGTGCCATAATCATTTTGACATATCAAATCAAATGGTGTGGTCTCAACATGAGTAATCAAACAAGTTCAAGAATAACAGTTCACTACTGATGCACTCAAAGCAATAATAAAAGTGAGCATGAAAGAATTAATAGATGCTCAAAAGGCTCAAAAATCTCACAGAAATTATGGATTTTTGATGTTTAAAACTTGTGAATCCCAACCCAAAGTAATACCTAAACTTTGGGGAAACAACCTAAGATTTAAATTCTTAAAAATCAACACATCATGCTTGATTCTCTAATGTCTTAAAGTTTAAACAATCAATGCATAAATACCTATATTTTAATTCAAGATATATCAATCAAAATCATAAATCAATCAAAATTTATCCTAAATATGATATGAGAGCTTTTTAAGAGAACAAGGCAGTCATTCAGGGATTTTTCTAATAATAAATAAATACCTCCCCACACTTAAGATATACATTGCCCTCAATGTACAAAGATAGATATTAGAGTATAAAAATAAGATAGGGAGAGAAGTGAAACTTCTGTATGATGAATTCCTCGAACTGGAGTTTTAGAGAGTAATCGGTTTGAGTGTGGAGGAGGATACTCCGGCGGTCGTAGAGGTTTATTAGGCCATAAGTCCTACACCAAAAGGATATTATCTCTAGTGGTAGCTATGGTTGTGGGCAAGCAGGATATGGCAGTCGTGGAGAACCTTTCCCGATGGAGTTTTAGTTCCTATATGATGATGAGCTTAAGAACTCTATATAACTATGATAAAATCAGAAACTTTTTAGGGGATATTAGGAAGAATAATTACTCAAAAAGAAATAACCAAAATTAATAATTAAAAATAAAATTTTTAAAATCTAATAAAAATAAAAAGTAGTTTTAATAAAAATTAAAAATATAAAATAATAAATAAATGTTTTTAAACATCTTCATCACTGGATGGTTCGCGAGGTGGGACTGGCGATGAGATGTGGAGGTGCTGACAAATCTGCTGTAGAGTAGCATCAATGTTGTCAAATCATTGAAAATACTACTGCTTGAATCGAGTGAGGCGCTCAGAGATGTCAGTATATGAAGCTGCCGCATGAACTGGACGAAAGGGTGGTGGTGGCTGGGATGGCGAGTCCTCGTGCTGTGAAGGGACATCATCAGGAATGTCCTCGTACGCCTCCTCCTTGGTGGATTAGGCAAGAATATATTGAGGAGGGTAGGTTCCTCGGTGCCTCTCGATCATCCTCATGCTGAGCATGCTTGAGATGCCTTGTGGAGACAACTGGCCAATGAGGGTCAAGGATGATTCATGGGCTACGGTGTCGAGGAGCCCGAAGTGTCGAGCCAATCGTGTTACATAGGGGCCAATGGAATTGACCCCTTCCTATGCCGCTCCGTCTGGTGCTGAATCACGAGGGTGATGAAATAGGCAAGGTCAATGACGCGTCCGTGCGACATACACCATAAGAAGTAGGCGTCGTGAGTGTTGACCATGCCAGTGCTCTCTCGCCTTCCTGTAATCGTGTGAGCTAAAATGGCATCTAGATACCTCAGGGATGGTGGGAGTACTAATGCCTTGGAGCGGCTAGGATTTTAGGAGGCTATGCTAGGGGCCAAAGTATGCTAGCACTTCGAGGGAGAAAAATGTATGTGGCGAGTGAGAGCATGTAGTTCATTTTCCTCCTTGAACTCCTCCGTATATAAGCCTAGTACAGCATCGAACTCTGGGACGCTTAGCTGGCGGACTAACCCGCCTAGGTGAGACTGGACCGTGTCGAGATCATCGTAATTTATCATTATGGTCTGAAGATGAAACATCAAACATAGTTCCATCATGAACTCGAGGTATGTTGGTTCGATGATCCCAAAGAACAGCTCCCAAGGGTCGGTGGTTAGGAGGGCCCAAATTGCATCAGCCATCTGAACTTGTTCTATGGCAGTCCAGTTGATGCAGCGGCCCACAATTAAGGGTCGGGCCCAAAGTATTTGGAAAAGCTCTTCTTGGGGCCCTCGGGGGAACTATAGGAGAGGGTGACGAATTTCTGTGGTTGGACCCACGGAAGATGACGCTCCCTTCCTCTTCTTCGAGGCAGGTACGATGATTTTGTTTCCTCGTGAGGACGACATTAAAACCCTGTAATATAAAGAATAATAATAATAGGTAAACGAATTCGAAGAAGTTAAAAGGCATGAATTTGAACTAACAATTTCAGCCAAGACTACTAATATAAAGCAAACTCAACCACAATAACAATGAGAATGAGAATAGAAATGTAATGGGTATGAGGTTTTCCTAATCTCAATTTAACACGGAATGTATGATAACTAACCTATGAATGCAAATTAAATGATAGACATTGGCATGGTAATAGCATGAGAATAAGCATAGTAATGTCATGGATATGAGGTGTTCCTAATAACTTGATTTAACACGAAATGTATGATAACTAACCTAAGAATGCAAATTAAATGATAGAAAAATGAAAATTAGTTCAAAAGATATGAAGATTATGTTGATAATAAGCATTAGAAATAAGTAAAATAGAAATGAAAGGAGTAAACAAACGCTAAGGGAAAGAGATTGAGCGTCATAAATGAAGTGGGAAGCGGCGCCGGGCGTGGCAGGGAGGCCGTGTGGAGTTGCAGCGGCTAGGGTTAGGGTTTTTGAATAGGGAAGAAAGTGAATAGTGCAGGGTATTTATAAATTTTGGGCCACATGGCCAGGGCACACGCTCGTGTTCTCCAATTTCAACCCGTGTGATTCGCGAATTTTGAATTTGGGTGCGTCTGACATTTAGTAAACGTACGTGTTCCTTGGGATGTGGGTACACACGGCCGTGTCGCACGGTCGTGTCTAGCATTGTTCGCTTCTCCCACGACCGTGTGGGAAATCCCACGCCCGTGTCAATCTAACAGGTTCGACCACGGGTGTTAGACACGTGCGTGTCACACGCCCGTGTTATTTTAACAGGTTCAGCCACGGTTCTTCCACACGGGCGTGTCGCATGCCAGTGTTGTTTTGGCAGGCTCGACCACAGTCATGTCGCACGGCCGTGGCGTTTTATCGTAGCCCGTGTTTGGAGAAATCTTTGCCCTATTTTCACACGACCCTAAGTACGCCCGTGCTCATGGCCGTGTCCCTGTGGAAAACCTATATTCAAGAGCTCCATTAGTAAGTTAGATGTTGAAGACTAAATTTTTAAAGAACTTAATACAGTTAGTGCTCGGGTTGCCTCCCGAGAAGCGCTTATTTATAGTCTAAGCTTGACTTACCTCTCCATTGAGTAATCATGGTGGTTTGAGGAGTTTATACTCCTCATTCCTGTCATCAATCTCATCAAAATAAGGTTTTAAACGGGTGTTGTTTACCTTTAAAGTGTCAAACTTGGGGTGCCTTACCTCGACCGTACCGAATGGAAAGATACTAAGTACCGTAAGAGGGATTTCTTCATTCGGTATGGTAGCAACAATGTGGGGATCTGCGGCATCTAATAAGACTCTATCTCCAATCTTAAGTTGATTTGGAAAGGTATTGAGCTCATTCTGTTGTAGATTCGGTTTGTCGGGTGTTCTTGGTTTATGCGTCCGCCATTCATCGAGTTCGTCAATTTGTAATCTTCAATCCTCATGAATAGGTCCTCTACTATTGCTTGAGAATGACTCGTGTGCTTCCTTCAAACTCATTTCTTGTAAAGTAGCTTGAACCATATTGTCAGTTCTAGGACAATGGGTTAAACGATTACCTTCAATTCCCGATGTGTTGCCAGAATTGCGAGCTTGAAGGGTGATTGTTTCGTCTCCCACACAGAGTGTGAGTTCACCTGTGCCAACATCAATAATCGTTTTAGCAGTTGCTAAAAAGGGCCTTCCCAGAATTAAAAGAGTGTTGCTATCCTCCTCTATATCTAGAACAATAAAGTCAACGGGAAATATAAATTTATCAATTTCAACTAGTACATCTTTAATAATACCCCTAGGGAACGTTATAGTTTTATCTGCTAATTGAATGCTCATCCTAGTTTGTTTGGGTTTCCTAAGACCTAAATGCTTAAACATTTTGTAGGGCATGACGTTAATACTAGCCCCTAAATCAGCTAATGCATTATTAACATCTAAACTACCAATTAAGCAATGAATTGTAAAACTCCCCAGATCTTTTAGTTTTTCGGTAGTCTATTTTGGAAAATAGCTGAGCAAACTGCGTTTAGCTCCACATGCGATGCCTCGTCCAACTTCCGCTTATTTGCTAAAAGTTCCTTTAAAAATTTCATTGCGTTTGGCATCTGCGATAGGGCTTCAATAAACGGTAAGTTAATATGTAATTTGTTTAAGATTTTAAGGAATTTACCAAATTGTTAATCTGAGCGGTCTTGTCGTGTCGCGTTGGGGTATGGCACATGAGGTTTATATTTGACATTCACCATTTTGTTTTTATTGTTATCTACCTCACCTTGACCTTTGCTTACCATAGTTTCTTGCCTCGGTTCTGGTTCAGACTCAACAACTCCTTCTTCATCTTGAATATTAATTGCGTTGAGCTGTTCCCTTGGGTTGGGTTCAGTATTACTTGGCAAGCTACCTTGTGGTCATTCGAAAATTAGTTTGGAAAGCTGGCCTATTTGAGTTTGAAGCCTTTGGATCAACGCTTGTTGATTTTTAAGTGCTGTCTCAGTGTTCTGGAAATGAGTTTTTGACACCGAAATAAACTTTGAGAGCATCTCTTCAAGGTTCAGCTTCTTTTCCTGTTGGTAGGGTGGTTGTTGGTAGCCTGGAGGTGATTGTGGTCTTTGATTTCCTTGACCGCTCTACGAGAAATTGGGGCGGTTCCTCCAACCTGCATTGTAAGTGGTACTATATGGATTGTTTTGAGGTCGAGGATTATTACCAATGTAGTTTAATTGCTCATTATCCATGTTGTGGCCATAAGGTTGGTATTCCGAATAGCTTATTCCACCTCCACTTGCTTCGCACTGCATTACTAGGTGAACTTGTCAAGAACTAAGAAAACCATCAATCTTTTTATTTAAGAGTTCTACCTGATTAGAGAGCATGGTGACCGAATCGACATTATAAACGCCGGCTATTTTCGTTGGCTTTGTCCTCATAACTTGCCACTGATAGTTATTCAGTGACATCTCCTCTAGAAACTCATAGGCATCTTCAGGTGTTTTATTATTGATGGTTCCGCCAGCAGCTGCATCAACCATTTGTCGAGTCGAAGGATTCAGGCCATTATGGAATGTTTGAACCTGTAGCCAAAGCGGTAACCCATGGTGAGGGCACCTTCTCAAAAGGTCCTTGTATCTCTCTCATGCATCGTAGAGTGTTTCTAAATCCATCTGCATAAAAGAAGAGATATCATTACGTAATTTAGCCATTTTAGCTGGCAGAAAATATTTTAGTAAAAAATTTTCAGTCATTTGTTCCCAAGTAGTAATTGACCCTTATGGTAACGAGTTCAACCACTGTTTAGCTTTGTTCCTCAATTAAAAAGGGAATAACCAAAGATGAATGGCATCATCAGAGACACCATTAATTTTAAATGTATCGCATAGTTCTAAGAAGTTGGCTAAATGAGCGTTGGGATCCTCATCCTGCAAACTATCAAACTGAACAAATTGTTGTATCATTTGAATAGTGTTAGGTTTTAATTCAAAAGTATTTGCAGCTACAGCAGGTCTAACTATGCTCGATTCAGTTCCTGTTAAAAAAGGTTTAACATAAACAAACATAGTGCGTGGAGCAGGATTTTGATTAACCGCAATTGCAGGAGGTAGCTGATTGCCTTGGTTTTCAGCCATCTCTTCGGTTGGGGGTTGGGTATCGTCTTTTTGCTCGTTCTCTGTGTATCCTAAGCTTCGCCTTATTTCTCTTTGATTTCTGTGAAATGATCAATTTCCTCGTCAAAAAGTAATGGTCCTGACAGATTTCTTCTAGTCATAAACTATAAAAACCTGCCAAGAGAAGGAAAAAGTAAATTAATAAATAATAATAAATTAAAGTGCACGAAAAATAAATGCTAAAGTAATAAAAATTGAGTGTTCCTAAAATTTTAGTTCCCCGGAAACAGCGCCAAAAACTTAATCGCGAGATTTCGTGATAGATTTTAAATATTTATAATTACTCGTTCTTGAACTAACTATTATCGCGATGTAGGCAAGTGTGCCTATCGAACAGTAGTATAGTTTTAGCAGACCAGATTGTCGAACCCAAAGGAACTAAAAGTACTAGTAATGACTATCTTTTTATTATCTAGCCTAAGAATAAAGAGGCTTTTGTTTTAACTAACTAATTGTCTAAACTAAGAACGCACAGAAAATAGAATTGAGGAATTGCTTTTGGAAAATTCGATTGAATGAAGACAATACCTAAGGAAAAAATCCACCTAGACTGTACTTGTTATTCTGGCTCCGAATCGGACGATTTATTCATTTAACTTTTTCCGTAGAGATCCCTAAGTTATTTTATTATCCCTATTCAAGACTAATAACGTCTAATCCCTAGATTGAATAACCGAGACTTTTCTCTAATTAACACTCTAAGGTTGCATTAACTCGATCTATGGATCCGCTTATTAGGTTTCACCCTAATCCGGCAAAATCTTGTCACCCTATGTCTAGGCGCGCAATCAACTCTGCTTAATTATAACAAATGTACTCTTAAACAGGGTCTTCTCCTCCTCTGAATAAGAGCTTATCTTGAATCGGTATCCTTGGATATCAAAACAAGAATTAAGAACACATAATTAAGAACAAGTCAAATATTTATCATACAATTCAGAAAATAATAATAAGATTCGTCTTAGGTTTCATTCCCCTTAGGTATTTAGGGGATTTAGTTCATAACTAAATAAGAAAACATCTCAGAATAATAAAGAATACAAAACATAAAGAAAACCCCAAACTCCTGAAAGGGAATTGAGGAGAGATCTTCAGTCTTGATGATGAATCCGGCTTCTGAAATGAATCAATCGGCTTTCTTGGAGTAATTCCGTACCCCCTAATCTGTCCTCCCTTTTCTTCCTTCTCTTGGGTATATTTATAGGCTTTGGAATGCCTAAAAGCCTTCAAAGTTAGCCTTTTCCGAATTGGACTCAACTTGGGCTCAGCAGGGGTATGCCCGTGTGACACGTCTGTGTGCGATTACTTCAGGCCATGCTCGAGCCTGCCAAATTGACACGGCCGTGTGGTCTGCCCGTGTGAGGAGGTCCAGGCCATGTTGATTTCGTACTTTGGCCTATTTTCTCCTTTTTTGACCCATTTCTCATTCCTTTCGCTCTCCTATGCTCTCCTAAGTGTAAACATGAAATTAAAGCATTAGGAGCATCGAATTCACCAATTCTAATGGAAAATCATCCATAAAATACGTTAAACATGGGGTAAAAATATGTATAAATTACGGTTTATCACTTGGTCAATTGATCCACGATGACCCAAATAGAATCCTTCTTGGTGGGTGTCAAGGGCAACCCACTAACGAAGTCTATCGTCACTCGTTCCCATTTCCATAAGGGAATCTTAACCGGTTGCAACAAACCCAAAGGTAACTGGTGTTCAACCTTAACCTGCTGGCACGTCAGACTTCGAGCCACAAAATTCATAACCTCATGCTTCAAACCTGGCCATGAAGATTGCAATACATCTTATCACCACTAGGATGCATAGCATAAAGGCTATTATGCGCCTCCCTCAAAATTGACTGCCTCAAATCAATATCATTCTGCACACAGATTTGACCTCGAAAATCCAAAACACCATCATTATTTAGCCCAAAATCCAAAGTGCTACCACTCTCAATCTAGCGAACCATAAACCCAGAGACTCATCCCCCAACTGCTTAACTTGAATCTGATCAGTCCAAGTCAGTTTAACTTGCAACTCAGCCAACAGGCTCCCATCATCAAATAGACTAAGTTGAGTGAACATCGCTCTCAAATCAGACATCACTCTCTAACTTAGAGGATCAGCCACCATATTGGCCTTACTAGGATGGTACTTTATCGTGCAGTCATAATCCTTGAGCAATTCAATCCATCGGCACTACCTAAGATTAAACTCATTCTAAGTAATGAAGTACTTGAGACTCTTGTGATCAGTGTAGATGATACACCTCTCACTATACAGATAGTGCCTCTAGATTTTCAACACAAAAACCACAGCGGCCAACTCGAGATCTTGCATTGGATAGTTCCCTTCGTATGTCTTAAGCTGATGGGATGCACAAGCCATAACTTTTCCTTCTTGCATCAATATACATCCCAGACCGACGTGCAACGCATCACTGTAGACCATAAACTTCTTACTAGATTCAGGCTGTATCAGAACAGAAGCCTGAGTCAAAACAGGCTTGAACTTCTTGAAGCTCGATTTTTGTACATCAATCCAAACAAGGAGAACACCCTTATGCAGAAGCTTAGTCAAAAGAGCTGCAATCAGAGAAAACCTCTCGACAAACCACCGATAATATCTCACCAAACCCAAAAAGCTACTGATCTTAGATACGTTTTTAGGCTGCTTCCAATCCAGCACAGCCTCTATCTTCCTCAGATCAATAGGGATCCCCTCAGCAAAAACTACATGCCCCAGAAAAGTTACTTCACACAACCAAAATTTACACTTGCTCAACTTAGCGTAGAGCTATTTTTCTCGAAGAATCTGAAGCACTACTCTAAGCTGCTCATCATGTTCATCATCGATCTTATAGTATACCAGAATGTCATCGATAAAGGCCACGATGAACTGATCCAGATATGGCTGAAAAACTCATTTCATTAAATCCATGAATGCCATCGGAGCATTCGTCAAACCAAAAGGCATCACTAGGAACTCGTAATATCCATAACGAGTCCTAAATGCAATCTATGAACATCTACCTCCTTAACCCTTAACTGATGATAGCCAGAATGAATATCAATCTTCAAAAACACTAAAGCCCCTCGAAACTGATCAAACAAGTCATCAATCCTTGGAAGTGGATACTTATTCTTTACAGTCAACTTGTTCAACTGCCGATAGTCGATGCACATCCTCATTGTCCTATCCTTCTTCTTAACAAATAGAATTGGTGCTCTTCACGAAGACACACTAGGACAGATGACACCATAATCTAGTAGCTATAGTAGTTGAGTCTTAAACTCTGTAAGCTCCTTCGGTGCCATACGGTACAGAGCGATAGACACCAGATCTATACCCGGAAGAAGCTCAATTTCAAACTCAACCTTTCGATTTGGTGGCAAACCCAGTAACTCCTCAGGAAAGAAATCTGAAAAATCCCTCACTGTTCTGATATCCCCAACTGAAGAGTCCTTAGAAATAGAACCACTGATGTAAGCCAGATAAGTCTCACACCCTTTCCAAACCAATTTATTGGCCACAAGCGCGGAGATCACATTAGACAAATAATCTCGATGCTCACTAATCACAACTACCTCCATATCATCCTTGGTCCTCAAAACGACTCTCTGAGTCACGAAATCCAAACTAATCCAATGTTTAAGCAACCAATCCATTCCCATGATCAAATTAAATTCCCCAAATAGAAGCTCCATCAAATCCGTCAGAAATACCACCCCTTGCACCTCCAATGGAACGTCTCTATATAGTTTACTAACCCGAATAGATTGCCCCAACAGACTTCATATAGTAACCTCACTAGTGGTGCTCTCAACAAAAATCCTCAAGGTTTCAAATATAGTACTAGCTATATAGGAGTGTGTAGAACATATGTCTATCAAAGTAGTATAAGGCACATCAAATATAAGGAATGTACCAGTAATGACATCAAGAGAATCTCTATCCTCTCGACGGTCGTGCAGCATAAACCAATACAGGCTATTTCACCTCAATCTGACTGGGACCTCTGCCCGGTGCTCTCTGCTCATAACCCATATCGTCACCACCTCTAGCC
The DNA here is from genome assembly GCF_007990345.1 of Gossypium hirsutum. Taxonomy (NCBI): domain Eukaryota; kingdom Viridiplantae; phylum Streptophyta; class Magnoliopsida; order Malvales; family Malvaceae; genus Gossypium; species Gossypium hirsutum. The sequence continues at coordinate 54,364,077 of NC_053432.1, read as the reverse complement.
TGTCCACGGCCCCTAGGAGGCTGCTGAATTACCCTCTGAAGCTGTGTAGAACCTGGTCCCGAAGCTTGCATCTGACCACCCCTCTGTGGACACTCTCTAATATGATACTCTAATGGCCCACGCCTCAGACAAGCCCCAATCCTCCTCCAACACTCGCCCGAATGGCGCCTACCACAATCTTCACACGGTTGAATCCTGGTAGGAGCAACAGGGGCTCCCACTCTAACCGACCCATTAGGTCTGGCCTTTTCCTTTGGCCTTTGAATAGAACCAGAGGGCTCCAAATCCCTCTTGTTCTTACCCCTCTCTCGATCCCTATTATGGCACTCCACTCACTTAACATCTTCATTGATCTTTACTTTCTCAACCAAAACCGCAAACTCTTAGTTCCTCTGTGGAGCAATCAGAAGCCTCAAGTCATCCCTCAGACCACCCTCAAAGCGAACGCACCTCTCAACTCAAATGCCACCATGCCTTGAGCGTAACGGCTCAACCTCAAAAATTTAGCCTCATACTTGACCACCAATCTATTGCCCTGCGTAAGATTCATGAAATCAGGCCAATGAGCATCCACATAGCTAGCCCCTACATACTTACTCTGAAAGGTGGACTTAAAGAAATCTCAACTCAGACGATCCGGCTGAGTACCCCCTCAAACGTCAACCACCACTGGTAAGCCTCATTGTGAAAAAGGGAGACTACACCCTTAAATTTTTGCTGGGAGTACAGTCCAGATCATTCATGATTCTCTCGATGGCCTCAAACCAATACTCGACCACACTAGGGGCGACTCTAGTGACACCCGTAAACAACTCAGCACCAATAGACCGGATTCACTCAGTTACCGACCCTCAACCCCCAGCTCTAGAATGGGGTCTAGTGACCCTTTTCAAAATCCATAAACATGGCTTGGGACAGTGCGTTGTCCCCAGCCGAGTGACTTTGAGACCCAGTATCAGTAGCAAGCAAAACTGGTGTCTTACTCGTATCCAAATGCAGTATACTGCCCAGAGAGAAAGACTCAGCTCGAGCCTTCCTACGGCCTCTACCACGGCCATGAATGCCAGGCCCATGAGTTCCACGAGCGCTCATAGTAATTTTCAAGTTTTATCTACATTAAAAATTTTATGCATCAGTTTCAGTATTTATTAGCAGATGTTTCATGCATAAGTTTTCAGTATACTTTTAGAAAGTACTAACTACAATATTTTCAGAGTTTTCTATCAGAAATTCAGAAATACTTACAGCATCGGCGTTGGAGACTCAGTGTACCACATAATTTCCCATTATCTAAAAAAATTTAAAAACCAATTCTTTTCGAAATATAATTTTGACACCCAAAATTCATAGCCTGAGTTTTGCAACCTGGATCTAATACCACTAAACGTAACACCCCAAACTCGGCCTAGACCTTTTGGCCAAATCTAGAAATGTCATAAGGTAGTGGTTTTGGAAAACGAAATTGTCTCGTCAGAACATTAACATTTTTAACTGAAAACACCGTTAAATTAGTCTATTTGCCAAAACTTATTATAGTGAAAGCCTTAAAATAGCTATAACTTGAAAACTCAATCGTGTTTTAGAAAAAATTTTGTTTGATAATAAATTGTCATTTCTAGAGAAAAACGTTTCGTTTAAGCATGCAGTTTAACAGCATATAAACCAAAACCAGCAGTTATAAAACCCAAAAAGTCCAGAAAGTCCCAGGATTTACAAACTCTCAAAATATAAACAAATTCATGAATAACCCATAAATAAATAATTTTTATCAATTTACGTTCGAGTGGTACCACTGAGTCTCTGCTACACCGATCCGTCTAAGTCTGTGGATTACCTGACAAAATAGACAAGCAGGTGTGAGTTTACGTAAACTCAGTGTGTAACCCAACAGAATTAAGCATGCAAACATACAGAATCATATGCTTAGTCAGCTAAGATATAGATTCAATTTCAAATTCAGATATGCAAAATCCTATCCCCATCCTTTACACACCAACTCCGACCATCCCATCACACCATGTGGGGTTAAAAACATCAACTCATCCCTACACACCATATTGTACGAAAAAGACATATATCAGATAATATACAGCCAAATTGTCAAAATAAAGGCGATTAATGCCGAACAAAATACTTCCCCTATATATACATATCCCACCCTAAATACAGATACAGAAATTTAAATACAGATATAACAAATCAAACATGTTCAACATGCTTTTTACAAATAACAGATATACATACATTAGTATAGCTAGGCATACATTTAGTACCCTACTCAAATCAGTCTATTAGAATATCATAGCATGCAAATCAGGGTTTAACTAGCCTTTACCAACCCTATAGTAAGCCCATAGTAGATCAGAGCAACTCGTGCGACCCTATGGAAAATTTTAAAATTATGAGCCCACATGCCAGTGTGATTTGCCCGTGTGGCCCACAAGCCCAGATTGGCTTTTACCCGTGCGGTCCAAATGGTCTGGCCCAAAATTCACACGCCCATGTGACATGCTCTGTGGGCACCCCATTTGGCCTATCCCATGTGGCCCGCACGGCTATACTCCAGCCACCACAAAACTATATCTTGTGCACGGCCATGCCTTCGTCGACCACACGGTCGTGTCTCACACACGGCCAATCACACGGGTGACCACACGCCCGTGTGGTGTCGATAGAGGAGTTTTTTCTGCTTTCATTAAATCTCATTTTTCAGCATTTTGGGTACACACCTGGTACATTTTTTATGCAAAAACACTCCCGAGATCACCAACACCATAGCAGAAAATGCCCACACGATCAAACTAAACAATTGAAATGACAACCTCTACCTCACCGCCTTTTCCAAGCCAATTAACGAACACGTGAATTGCAATACGAATTTTGGATGAATAGATGATGGCACAGATTGAAGAGGAAGAACACAGAAGGAAAGAATAGAGGAAGAAGCAGAAATCACGTCAAAATTTTAGGAAAACAAACTGAAATTTTGAAAAAGAAAATTAATAAAAAGGAAAAAGAATAAAAGATATGATAACATGTCCCTTAATTTTATCCCACTAACCCACTAAATCACAATATCCTCAAACTTTTAACTCCACTGAAACACCATCAGAAAATCAAGTAAAAATATATCATCCATGCTCGCGCAGGGATTCGAACATAAGACCCCCAACACACCAACCCCCTTACCACTCGAACGAGCAGGCTCATTATAATATAAATTTACAAGCAATTTAATATAAACCCACTCAACAAGGGTAAGGTTTGGACCTAAAGATAACCAAAATTTTCCAAAGGTTGGGCTTGAATTTGGGACCTCTCACACACACCCAGAACACTTAACCACTAAAACAGACAGATATTTGTGTCAAATATTTATAAAAATAGAAAAAAAATTATCAGGGCATTACACAGAATCACAATCAAGCTTTAATTTGACAAAGAACAAAATTTGGCAAGGTTGGGTGACACGGCTGTGTGCTCCAGCCATATGGAAATGCTTAGGCTGTATGGGGGTCAATATGCCCATGTGGAGGGGCACACACCAGTGTGACCTAGGGACATGGCTGTGTGATCAGGTTGTGTTAACTCTCTGTTCGTTTGTGCTAAAATAGTGTACAGGGTAGACACAGCCGTGTGAGAGTCCCACACGTCCTTGTACCCACCAGACATGGTTGGGTGTCCAAAAACATAACCGTGTGGGATCCTTAAATCCCCAAATAAATCACATGGTCATGTGGCTAGGCCATGTGGCACCAAATCACTAAATCTCTAATTCTAAAACACACATACCCGTGTGCTCAGGGGACACGGCCATGTGAAAATTGACTAATTTTCCTAAATTAGCCACATGGTCGTGTGGCCAGGCCGTATGGCATGAATTTTTATCCAAAAACCCTAATCCCCAATTCCACATGGTCGTGTGGACTAACACATGCCCGTGTGGTCTCGCATATGGTCTCGAAACCACCTCAAAACATCCTATAAACTGTGAATTCACACACCAAATGCCCCCTAAACTCTAATAGATCAGAAAGATGCCGTAGAAAACCAAGTTTTAAGAAGCCTAGAAGCAAACGTACAGCACATTTTGTAACGCCCTGAAAAATATATTTATGCTTCTGTAAATATTTAACATAAATCTATATTTGCTTGAGTGGTTAAGTGTTCTAGGAGTGTTTGAGAGGTATTGGGTTCAAGCCTAACCTTTGCCAAGTTTTGTTATTTTTGGGATCTAATCCTTATCTCTAGTCAATGGGCTTATAATAATTTGTCTGCTAATCCATATCAAAATGAGCCTGCTGGTTCAAGTGGTAAGGGAGTTTGTGTTGGAGATCCTGTGTGCGAATCCCTGTATGAGCGTGGGCATTAATTTTTACTCAGTTGCTTAAGAGAGTTTTGGTAGAGATGGGATTTTGAGTAGTCGTTGTTAGTGGGATATTGGGAAGGAATTTAGGGGATTCTAATAATATCTGTTCATTTTTATTTTTCAAATTTTCATCTCTCTTCCAAAATTCCCAAAAAAAATTCCTGATGTTAGTTCATCCTCTTTCTTTTCTCTTTGGCGATCTGTGCAATTCCCTCCTTGTTTATTGTGCTATACTCGTTCTTTTGGTGCTCACCGTGGGATTTAGGTAAGAGGGTTGTCATCATTTTAATTTTTGGTAACTACAACGTATACTTTTCTTATTTTATGGTGTATTTTTAGCAAGTTATGGATTTGATTCTTGCAGTATTTTTATGTAGGAGAAAGTGGTGGTAGAGAGAATTTGATTTAATGACCTAACCGTGTTGTTATTCATATTTGTTGGTGGTAAGTCATTTGCGTTGTTATTCGTAAATTGGTTGCTAAGTGATCAATAGATTCTATTCTTAAGTTTTCAGAGGGCTCGAGATTGCTGTAGCATTTTAAATGAATTAGGTGTGTACCCGAAATAAAAAAAACAAGGTTTTAAAAAAAGCTAAAAAACTAAACTGTCGATGCCACACGGGCATGTGGTCACTCATGTAGTAAGCCGTATGTGAGACACTGTCGTGCGGTCGATGAAGGCATCATCGTCGCAAGACACGACCGTGTGATTGCTCGAATGTGGCCGTGTAGGCCAAACGGGCTAGGCCAATCTGGACATGTAGGCCATACGAGCATGACACACGGGTGTATGGATTCTTGGGTCAGGCTGTGGGCCATACGAGCAAAGCCAATCAGGGTCTGTCTGCCACACAAGCGTGTGGGCCCAAACTTTTGAAATTTCTACAAGGGACGCACAAGTTGTCCCAATCGATTGTGGGCCTACTGTAGGGTCAGTAAGCGCTAACCAAACTCCAAAAATTGTAGATCTGATATACTGATATTCTGTTCTAAGTATGATTATGCCAGGCATATCTGTTAATTCTGATATCTGTACATAGCATGTTAAGCATGTCTAGTGTATATTCTGTATTTGTTTTGTCTATGTTTGTGGGGTGGGTTTTGTATTGATGGAGGAAGTGTTCTGTATGGCGATCATCGTCTATTATCTAGTAGCTTGGTTGCACTATATCTGCTACGTGTCGTATTGACACAATATGGTGTATTGGATCAGAGGGTGTTTTTAACCCCACATGTGGTGTAATGGGATGGTCGGAGCTGGTGTATAGAGGATGGAGGTAGGATTTTGCATATATGATATTTGCTCTATACATCTGTATCTGTAACTATATCTAAGATGGGCATGAGCCCGATTTTGTATCTGATTGTCTGAAATATTCTATATATTGCTTGTCTATTTCTGTTAGGTTACACGCTAAGTTTACGTAAACTCACATCCATTTGTTTGTTCTTTCAGGTAATCCACAGACATAGGTGGATTGGTACGATGGACACACGACGATGATCACTATATCAACAAAAAAATGATAAACTTAGTACTTATGGTTTTTATTAAACTTTTGGAATTATTTGAGGGTTGTAATTTTTGGGTACTCTATGGACTGTTTGGTTTTTAACTATTTATTTTTGGTTTGCTCATCTATAGGTTTGCTTTGGTAAAATTACTTTATTAAAACCACAGTTGTTTTGCAAACGAAGGTTTTCCTAAAACCACGACTGCATTTACAATTATAACAGTTTAAAGGTTTCCACTTAAATAAGTTTTTAGAAAATGAGCTAATTAATTAATGTTTTCAAAACCCCTACCTTGTGACGCTTTCGGATTCGGTCATAAAGTCTAGGCTGAGTTTGGGGTGTTACATTTAGTGGTATCAGAGTCAGGTTGCAAAACTCGGCTGTGGATTTTAGGTTCCAAAATTTTGTTTCAAAAGAACTAGTTTATAAATAATTTGAGGGATTTGAAAAAGTATGTGGTTCATCGAGTCTCCGGCACTGATCTTGTAAGTATTTCTGAAAGAGTTTATTCTGAAAATACTGTAGATAGTATCTTCTAAGACTGTACTGAAGTAGTTAGAGACTGAAACTTCTGAAAACATCTCTAAACTTCTGATAATTTATGTATAAAATATCTGGTAATAAATATTTGAACTGATGCATAAAACTTTATAATGTAGATAATTTGAATTACACTATAAGCACTCGTGGAACTCGCGGATGTGGTACTCATGGCTGTGGAAGGGCCGATAGTGGGGCTCGAGCTGAGTCCTCCTTATTGGGTAGTATGCCACATTTAGATACAAGTGAGACATCAGTTTCGCTTGCTGTGGAGACTGGGTCTCAAAGCTGTTCCACTGGGGACGACGTACTGTCCTAGGCCATGCTGAGGATTTTGGAGAGGGTTGTTGGACCCTATTCTGGATCTGGGGCTGAGGGTCAGTAATTGAATGCCTCTGGTCTAATGGAGCTGAGCTGTTTAGGGGTGTTTAGGAGAAAATGGTGGTGGAGGGAATTCGATCTGACGACTTAGCCATGTTGTTATTTGTGTTTGTCGACGGTAAACCATTTGCGTTGTTTCGAGATTTGGGTAGTAACTCGTTAATTGGTTGCTAAGTAATCAATGGATTTTTGTTCCTAGGTTTCCAGAAGGCTCGAGATTGTTTTAACGTCTTAAATGAATCAGGTGTGTACCCAAAACACAGAAAACGAGATTTTGGCAAAAGCTGAAAAACTGTACTGTCGATGCCATACGGGCGTGTGGTCACCCATGTTGTAGGCCATGTGTGAGACATGACCATGTGGTCGACGATCAATAAGGGCTAACCAAACCCCAAAAGCTATAGATTTGATAGACTGATAATCTGTTCTGAGTATGATTATGCCATGCATATCTATTAATTCTGATATCTATGCATAGCATTTGAGCATGTCTAGTATATATTTTGTATTTGTTCTGTATATGTTTGTGGGGTGGGTTTCGTATTGATGGAAAAAGTGTTCTGTATGATAATTATCGCCTATTACCTGGCTGTTTGGTTACACTATATTTGATACGTGTCGTATTGACACAATGTGGTGTGTAGGGATGGGTGAGTGTTTTTAACCCCACATGTGGTGTGTTGAGATGGTCAGAGTTGGTGTGTAGAGGATAGGGGTAGGATTTTGCATATCTGATATCTGATCTGTACATCTGTATCTATAACTGTATCTGAGATGGGCATAAGCTCAATTCTGTATCTGATTGTCTGAAATATTCTATATATTGCTTGTTTATTTCTGTTGGGTTATATGCTGAGTTTACGTAAACTCACATTTGTTCTATCAAGTAATCCACAGACATAGGCAGATCCGTACAGTGGAGACACGGCGGTGATCACTACATCGACAAAAAAAACTGATAAACTTAGTACTTATGGTTTTTATTAAGCTTTTTGAATTATTTGAGAGTTGTAATTTTTGGGGACTCTCTGGACTATTTTCTTTTTAACTATTTGTTTTTGGTTTGTTCATCTATTGTTTGCTTTGGTAAAATTACTTTATTAAAATGACGATTTTTTTGCGAACGAAGGTTTTTCTAAAAACACGACTGCGTTTACAATTATAAATGTTTAAAGGCTTCCACTTAAATAAGTTTTTGGAAAATGAGCTAATTAATTAATGTTTTCAAAACCCCTACCTTGAGATGCTTTCGGATTCGACCATAACGTCTAGGCCGGGTTTGGGGTGTTACAGATTCACCAAAACACTTAGAACATGTCAAGTTCCACACAATCAAAACAACAAATTGAAATTGAAAAGTTTGAACCCACACCTGATTCGCGATCGGAGACGTCCAGAACCCGACTCGTTGACCAAGAAGCCGAAGCTCTCTAAAAGCCACAAAGCAACCGTTTTTAAGAAAGAAAACCCAAAAAGAAGGAGATAAAACTAATAATTATTTTAAAACTTAAAACAAGCCTACTATTTAACAAAATAAAAATATTTCTCCAGAACACACACACAAAAATTCAAACACGTGACCTAGAGACACACTAACACATAACTAACCACTAGACCAACAAGCCCATTCTGTCACTTAAACCGCAACTAAACACAATAGTACAACCTACTCACTAACCCTAACCACAAAACTCAAAACTTCTAACCCCAAAATTCAATGTGTCACAGGTAACACTGTTAATTATTCCAATTTTATAACATAGTTTTTTTGTTTTTTTACATTGACGTGATGAGTTTGAGGGTTGTTTTGAAGAAAAAAATTGTATCAGCATTTGATTATGTTATATATTTGAATTGACTAATTACATTATAAGCATAAAAGAACTAAATTACTTCAAATTAAATTTTAAAGACCAAATCATAAATTAAAATATAATATAGAGACCTAAACAATCATTTAACCTAAAAGAAAACATAGGTTTCAATTATGGAAAGTGCTTGTGTGTACTCAGATAAGTTCTTTCATTTGTTTATAAAATTGGAATAATTAACGGTGTTATCTATTTCCACTACCAAATTACACTAAAGGACTAAATTTTAAATTCAAAAATAATGGAAAGACCATAACCATTATTTTTACTTTCTGGTGATAAAAGAATAGTAGCAGGAGGCACCCATAAATTTTTTTAAAGAAAAGCTTATGTGGCTGGTGGCTAGGGGGAGGGGTGCTGTCAATGAGTCAGGTGGCACCGATTTTTTACTGTAGCTCCTACGTAGATTCGTAAATATTACTGTCTTTATCCTATTTCAGTATTTATTTAATTATTTAATATTATTTGGGTAAAAAACCCTAAATGTACTAAACGTAATTACCCAAAACCCTGAATACAAAGCCCTAATTCTCATAGAGTTCTCTTAAAAGGGGTACAAAATTCTCTCCATAGTTTCCACAAAAACTCTCACCAAAACTCATATGCGACTACATCTTGTCGCCCCCAAAAAAACCATGTAGTACATCATCTTTCATTGTCTTTTTGAAACAAGAATACAAGGCCCCTTTAAATAGGCTAAGTTTAAAGGGCTAAAACAATTAAAATATTCCTTGAAGTAATCAGAGTTCAATTGGGAGAAGAGGTCCTGCTTGGCTATCAAAGCGTGATTGTATTACTTGATGAATACATCCTATTACTGTGACGTCCCATACATGCTCATCACGACGTTGCCCTCTCTGTCAATTGTAGAACTCGTCACGTTGTCATGACGTCCCCACATCCCTCGTCGTGACATCGCCTCTTGTCACGACATCAATGTCCACGTTGAGACGTCATGCCTATTTCACCTTTGTCTTTGTTAAGTGTTTGCAAACTATTTGATAAATGTGAAACACATCCCACAAAATGATTTGATAATAATCTAAATTCAAAAACTAAAAAAGATAAAAACTAAATGAAGTACTAAAATAATTTATTTTAAAAATTGGAGGATTGAATAATTCATTATACTGTGCAATCAAATTCATTTTCATTGCATTGATCTTCTTTCACCGACATCAAATGGTTTTTTTTTTCCATTTATACTCATTTCTTTTCTTTTGGATTTTTTACTCAAATAATATAAAATAATAATTAATTACAAAAAAGGAATGGAAAACAAATTAATTACGAAATAAGCATTTGTTACAGAGTTTTGATAGCGCTGCTTGATAAATTGGCGGCACTAGACTGAAATATGATGACCTAAAATATTAAGGGACCTGATATGTAAATTTATCATTTTGGTTGGCAGGCAAAAGAAAGGGCTGAACTTTAAATGGGTAAATTCTTCATAAACCCCTCTTATTTATTATTTTCTTTTATTCCCTTCATAAACTCCCTTTTTTTATTATTTGCTTCATATATAATTCACAGTTTCATACTCCATGCAATTCAACCTACTTTCATGATTTTGTGCCTGGTACTACGTGTTTTAGCATGTTGCAACAACTGTTTATGCCTTTGAAAAGCTGTTTTGCTTGAGAGTGCCTGGAACAAGAGGCAAGAATGTACATTACGAAAGAATCAGGGTTATTCCAAATAATTAAACTTAGCAAAAAGTTGTTCTAGAAATAGCTGAAAGGAATATTGAGAATGTAAGGCCCTCTTGTTCCCTAACTGTTCTGTTCTTTTTTTTTTTTATAATCTGACGGTAAAAGAGAATAAAAGAAAATAATAGACAATGGGATTTATGAAGGAATTTACCTATTTAAAGGTTGGTGCCACTAAGCCATTAAAGCTTTTTACAATTCCCTTGATATTTTAGGTCATCACATTTTAGCCTGATGTCGCCAATCTGTCAGACAACACCATCAGAACACTGTAACAAATGTCTATTTTCATAATTAATATGTTTTCCATATCTCCTTTCGTAATTAATATGTTTTCCATACTTTTTGTAGGTAATTATTATTTTTATATTATTTAGGTTTCTTTTCTTTATCATGGCATGCTCACGTTTTACCATTTTTTTTATTTTAAAAATTGAAGTTTCATTTCATTCATGCCTTAAATTTCACTTTATTCACTTATTATAAAATTTCAATTTATGTTTTATTAACCTTTTTAAAATTTGTAATTATTTTTAATTAATCTTTTTAATTATTTTGATTTAAATATTTAATATTTTTCATTTATTTAATATAATTATATATTAATTAATCAAAATATTTAAAATAATATATCTATATTTTAGTAATTTTGATATCTTTAATTATTTATTGAATTTTTTATTATGTTATAAGTTTCGTCAAATACAAATATTATTCTAGCATTCTTAACATTAATTTCCTCTTTCATTATAATTCACCTCAATGTCACGCTGCAATTAAATCTAAACATTTATCTCATCACTTATTTTAATCTTATCACTACATTAATACTTAATCTTATTGCTATAGTAATTGATGTCACCACCACAATTTTTTTTTAATCTCACTGTCCAGCCAAAAAGATGCCTAAATGGGTGCTTATTTAACTCATAACATTGTCTTAGTTTAGGACTTAATAATAGCATAGATATTATATTTTATGGTTAATATACTATTGACACTTAATTTTGGTTTCAATGTGCAACTTGATACCTTTTTTTTTTTAATTAAGTACCTATATTTGGTTTCCATTACATAAGTTGGTACTTAGACCAAATGGTATTAACTTTTCCGGATGACTCAATGAATTTTTGACATATGACAACAATAACATCATTGTCAAAATATAAAAAAGTATAAAATTATTAAAAAATAAAAATAAAAATATGATTTTTTATAAATTAAAATAATATATATTAAAATTAAAAATAAAATTACAAAAAATTTAAAATTATAAAATATTAAATATTAAATATTAAATATTAAATCAAAATCATGAAAATATTAATCGAGCCACATAAAAATGTTTTTATAAAAATTACGGTCATGCGTCAAATATTCAACAAGCCACATAAAATAAGTTGACATTATTTGATTTAGTTACTCACTTCTGGAAGAGAATTTCAATATATTGAAAAAAATATTAATTATTAAATTGATATTAAAATCAAACTTAGATATCAAATAATATGTTAACCTTATATCCTATGTTATGTTTTTTGGTTAATATATATTTTGCCTCCTAAATTTGTTGAATTACCTAATTGGTATCCTAATTTATTTTTGGACCTAATTGAATACTTGAACTAGGATTTTATCACTCACTTTGATACTTCTGCAATAACGTTATTACAGGTTGATGATTCGACATTGGCGAGCAATAAAAAGACGACATGTAGCAACCTCATATCATGACACGTGGCAAACTCCAATAAAAAAATTGATTTTTAAAAAAATACATGAATTTATAAAAAAGATTATAGGAATTATTTTACATTGAAACCTTTTGTCTAGATTCATTTTATAATTATTTTCATTTGTCTAGATTTTAGTTTTATATAAAATAACTAAAAACACATTTGGAATGAATTCAAACAAAGTGATGTTCAGATTCATCAGAATCTAGACATTCGTTGTCCATATTCATTTTGGATATGAAACAATTTATATATATATTAAACTTATATATTTACAAATAGATTTTGTATATTTTTTAATTTCAAAATAATAATATAAAAATATGATGTTTTAGAAAAGAAATTAAAAAATATGAAATTACTAAAAAAGCAAGTCTAGAATGGATCTGGATAAACCAATGTCCAAGTTTATTAGAATTTAGACAACCAAGTTTATTTTGGATGTGAAATAATTTTTATAATTTTTTTATAAATTTATATATTTTTTTAAATAATTTATATAATTTATATTTTTAATTTCAAAATAATAATATAAAATTTTGATATTTTATTAAATAATTTAAAAATATATAAAATGACTAAAAAGTAAGTCAAGAATAAATATGGACAAATGGATATACAGGTTCATTTAAATAAGGAGAAACATTTATCTAGATTTATCCTAGATGTGAAATAAATTTTATAAATTTATATATTATTTAAAAATTGGATTTATATATTTTATAATCTAAAATAAGGATTATTATTCGATACATTAGCGGTTGAGTTTTTTATTTAGTTTTTATTTTTTAAAATATCAATTAATAACACATAACAAATTCTTAAGTTCGCTTGTGGAGTTAAAAAACCTCCACCGTCAGTATATCAAATAATAATCCTTTTGTTATGAATATATTATTAAGTGGATGTCCATCATGATCAAGATAAAGTTTTAATGTACTTTAAATACTATTAGAATTAGATCTCTACTTCTTTTATACTTCTTACGCCTATAAATAAAAACTCTAATGAAGCATTGTAATCATCTCTTTGATCAATAAAGTACATTCTCTATTGCTTTCATATTTTCTTTATTCTTTATTCTCTCCATCTCTCTTTATTTTATAACACGTTATTAGCACGATCTTGCTCAAAATGATAGTTCCTTTTATCGATTATCAAATTTAGCCTCCATGATTTCTAATATTTTTTACGGCAAGATGCAAAGTTTTTACAGGAATTTTTTATTTAATTTTTCATATCTGATTATTATTTTTAATTCCTTTCATTATATGTTATCATTGTTTTGATTAACTTATTTTACTTTTTGTTCTTAAGGATGGTGAAAGATTTGATATCATTATCTATATCAAATCGAGAAATAAGATCTACTCTCAAAGTTTACTTTTTTATATTTGTTTGGAGATGATCTCTCTCTTCATTACAAAGGATGTTTATAATTACTACTTCCCATCCATGGTAACGTAAATCAATCTAATCAACTTCTTTTGAAATTTGATTTGATTTCTATTAAAAAGTTCAATTTATATAATTCACTATCCATATCTCTATGAATTTATAAAACCCATCACGCATTTAGTTATTGAGATTTTTATGAGGAGATAAATATTTTTTTTATTTTTAATAGAATTGATTGGTTTAATTTTGATTTTGATTAAGATATATGATTGTTGCGGAATGTGAGTAAAAATACTTGTTATGAACTTTAGGATATTCACCCTATCTGTGATAATTTCATAACATTGTAAAATTTAAGATGAAATTATGTCATAAGAGGTGGAGATTAGAAAATATTTATTTTTAAACTTTTATAGCTGTAAAGTTATTTTAATTTGACATTATAATATTTTGTATTTTGTTGTGTATAATATTTTGTATTTTGTTGTGGTATGATATATAAAATATATATTATCTAACCACAATGATTTGTTAGTGACATGAATTTATTATTTGTTACGTTTAATATATGTTTTATTTATACCTATACATTTTATTTTTATATAAATAAATAAGATTTTATTTTAAATAAATTAAGCATTCATTAAGGTACAATAAAATGATTATATGCTCCTAAAGAGCTAATATTGCATCAAACTGTAAAAAAACTCTTTAAGAGCTTATATTTTAGCTCCTTATGATGCAAAATTTTGTAAAATATAATATTATTTTTCAGATCAAGAAGATATATATTGAATAAAACCTTCTTATGTTTTACATTAAAACCATATATATAAATAACATGAGATACTCATGTATTTGTATTATATATATTCCCCGAAGGAATAAATTACACAAATGTGCTCCTGCAATAGCAATATTGTGAAAATGACTTTAACAGTATTTTCAAACGATCTCATACCTTCTAGTGGCTAAGCAAAACAATAAGTTACTAATGAAAAACTATGAAATTTTTCCTACTAGTTTTGCTTCATTCCCTGAAATGAATGTAGCAATACATAAAAATTATGAAAAATGAAATTATAGAGACCATGATTGTTGTTGTAATTGAGGATGTGATTGTAGACTAATCATGACAGCATAAATAGATAGATTTTGATTTGAAATCCATGCATGTTTTGCGATGGTGATTATGAAATAAAGAATCAATGGAGATATTTAGAAGTCTATCCTACTAGATTTCTTGCATTCCCTGAAGTGAATGCAAACATAAAGAAAATAAAAGATATAATCATAGACCACAAAAAGTGGGAACATAGTAATAAATAAGAGAACAATAAGAGTTCTCAAGATAACTCTTCAAAGGGTAAAGATAACTTATGTTAATTTGATATGAAAGATTATTGGCCACATATGTGGCATATGCCTAAATATTGTGTTTCTGTTAATATTCTTTGGGGAATGATATAAGAATGCAGTAATAAATTCTATCATTATAGATAGAAAGTATTTATCTTATTTGGTACTAAAACAAACAAATATTATTCCAATATTTGATAGTACAAAATTAGTCGAAAGCTCTAGAAGAGCTAATATATTTATATCTTGTGATGGTTAATCCATTGGTTTTAAATAATATTCATAATGGATCTTATATTGAGATTGTGAATGAGGAAAATATTATATTTCATATGAATCACTATTGTTATAAATATCTATTTTAAAAGGAAGAAAAAGAGAGGATTGGATTATTAATTTATATTTATTTTATAATCTTTATGATCTTCTTTTGTCATCATCCTCATTAAGGGGTTGGAAGCAAAATATTTTACTGTGAAGGATCTATTTAAGAGAAATAAAATATGATAATTCTATCTAAAGCTTCTTATGGTTGGATGCGCCTAAAGTTGCAACTTCTTTTTTTTTTTTTAGATATTTGAAGATTTTGGCATATTCCCTAAAGTAAATATTGCATATAATTGTTTGGAAATTATATTTATTTTGTTGACTTAGTGACATTATAATATTAACATTGATTTAAAATTTGCCAGTAGTAAATGTCACAATAGCACTTATATGTGGATACAAAGTAAAAGGAATGATATTAAAATTATTAATTTGTTACAATTTAGTACAATTGAAACACATGTTAAAGTAAACCAGAAGTTTACTAATACAAATGCATTTACTACTTGGCGTGACCAATTAGACCATCCTAGATCATATATGATGAGAAATTTAATTAAGAATTCATATAGACATTCATTAAATAACCATAAGATTCTTTCATTTAAAATAATTCTCATATGTTGCTTGTTTTCAATGAAAATTGATTATTAGAAACTCACTAGCTAAAGTAGAGATTTAACGTCTTGCATTTTTTAAACGAATATGGGCTCATGTGGATAGTTTTGATATTATATGATTTTGGTAGATGCATCTACAAAATAATCACATATGTGTTATCAATTTGCAACCTGTCATTTGCAAGATTACTTGTTTAAATAATTAATTTCAGATCATGCAATTAAGACAATTCATCTTGCTAATACTGATGAGTTTATATCTCAATCTTTTATTGATTGAGTTTGAAAAAATTTTGTAAAAGTTTGTGCATAATGGTTTAGAGAAATTATTGTTTAAACACCTCTGTTTAATGTCTAAATCATTACTTATGAGAACTAAACTTTCAATTTCAACATGAGATTATGTTGATTTACGTGTTGTACGCATCAAGCCAATAGGTTATAAATACTCTCCATTACAATTGGCTTTTGATCAAGATCTAAATATTTCTCATCTTTGAATTTTTGTATGTGCATATATGTTTCAATTGTTCCACCACGACTGTAACACCCCAATTTTAGTGAAACCGGACAAAGTGGTTTTGGGATCACAAGTCCGATCTGAAAATAAATTTTATTTTAATTTTATTACATGGTCCGTATTATGTTAGAAATGTCATGTTAAAATTCTGATAAGAAAATTTTACCGATTATGTGTTTAATTACGAGATGAACTAAATCGCATAAAATGCAAAAGTTGAATTCTAGTGGCTAGAAGGATTAAATAGCTATGGAATTCAAAACTTGAGGTCATTATATGGTAATTAGACCATTAAAGAAAAGTATGTAGATATTTTAGTGACTCATCCATGGAAATTTAGAAAAAGGGCAATGACTAAATTGGAAATTGAAAAATATTTAATTAATCAAAAAGATGATAAAAGATATCATCTTATTTTTCTCATTATCTTCCCCAAAATTCTATGGAAACCCTAGGAGAGAGAGAAGAAACTTTCATGGCTTAATTGGTAAGTTTTCTTGTCTCGTTTTTAGTAATTTTGATATTTTTAAAGCCGGGATAAATTAATCTATCTATTTGGAAGATCAATTTGAAAAGTTATCAAGGTATGGAAATTATGCCATGAATGAACATGCTGAAAATTTAAAATTTATTGTAGAAAATGAAAGGTTGTTGATAGATAAACAACTTTTACAAAATGGTTTTTTATTAAAACATGATTTAGGGACTAAAATGTAAAGTTGTAAAAATTGATGAAAAATTTTAAAATTTACAGAAAATATGTGTTGTAAGTTTTATGTTGAAATTTCGGTTAGGCTTGGAATAGGGAGTAAATTGCATGAATTTCATTTTTCGAGCCTAGGGATGAAATTGGAATTTATGAAAAAGTTGGGCAAATGGTAATTTTGCCTAGGATGTAAATTGAGTCCAAATGAATATGAAATGTGTGAATTTGATGATTAAAGTTATTTATATAGATCCAGACAACTTAAATTTGAGGTTAGATCGACGAAAAGGAAAGGTTTATGATTAGTAGATTATTTACGCGAACAAGTGTCGAGGTAAGTTCGTGTAACTTAATCGAGCATGATTGCATTTGTTGCTAATGGGATTTAGCTCAGACGAGTAATCCTATTGATTCATTATAGAAAAGATTTATCCCGGACGGGTAATCCTAATATAATCCCTCTTGAGCATATGTTACAATTAGGATTTAGTCTGGACTAGTAATTCTAATTGAGCTCTTCTGAGCATTCATTACATAAAGGATTTAGGTTGGACTGGTAATCCTGTAATACGATATGTGGCTCAAGAGTGTGATGTTTGATTAAATGCCCTAATGGGTACTATTGAATAAGAATTGACGGGTTATTGAATTGTACACCTTGAGTGTACTACTTGATTATCCATCGGAATTTCAACGATTCAACGGACAAAACTCTTGGCATGATGAGAGAATTATGAGATGAAATGATAATGTCTTGAAAGAATATTGCATGATGAGCTCATCTATGTTTACTTGATGTATATGAAAACTTGTGACTAACATGTTTGATTGAATGCATGTGTTTAGACAATTTTGCCAAGTTGATGGAAAACATGATATTTTGTGCCTAGATTTAATAAACGGGATTGGTAAGTTTAGTTTCCATTATACAAACTTACTAAGCATGTAATGCTTACTAGATTTTATTTTCCCTGTTTTATAGTGCTTAGAAGCTCACAAAGGTTGGAGATCATTGGAGCATCATCACACTATCCACTAGCTTATTTTGGGTATATATAGTAAAATCATTTTGGTATAATGGCATGTATAGGCTAACTTGGCCATAGATGGCTTAGATATATGGTTTGTAATCTAGCCATTGGAATGGCTAGTAATGATTGTTTTTGATATACTTGTAATGTCATACTATGGTAGCTACATACATGTTAAATGGTTGTTCAAATTATTCCCAACATATGAAATATACCAAGGAAAGATTATAAACAAGTATGCATGTAATGGTATGCCATGTTGAATGATAGAGTTTGCTTAATTTTAATGCTTGAAATGGTTGGTATTTGGATGTGAGTTTGAGTGCAGGTCATTGGTGTGAATTTTGGATGAAAAATGAAGCTAGAAATGGCTTCATTTTTTCCACACGAGCAGACACACGGGAGTGTGTCTAGACCGTGTGTGACACACGGCCTGGCACATAGGCATGTGGTTAGGCCGTGTGTCCCTTGCACCTTTAATTCGAGAAACAGAATGCTCAGAAATGAGAACACGGGCAGAGACACGGGTGTGTGTCTCAGTCGTGTGTGCTACACGGCCTAGAACACGGGCGTGTGTCTTGGCCGTGTGAAACTTGCACCTATTTTTGAAGTATTTGATTAACCAAATGGCCTAGCACATGAGCGTGTGCCCGGCCGTGTGCACAAGTCAGAGAGTTACACGGGTTTGAACATGGCCTGCAGCATGGGTGTAACAGCCCGATTTTGGGCCTAGTCAGAATAGTGGTTTCGAAACCACTATTTTGAGGCTGGAGAAATTATTTTTAATATTATTTTATGTGTTATAGCATGATTATATGAGTGCATGAAAATTTCGGTGAAATAATTTTAGCAATTGCAAGCTTAATTGTGAAAAAGGACTAAATCGCATAAAGTGCGAAAGTTTTGTTATACTAGCTAAAGGTGTCAAATAGCTATGAAACATTAAAGTAGAGGCCCTTATTGAGTAAATAGACCAATAAAATATTAGTGACTAGACATGGAGCCTTAATTCAAGGGATGGTTAAATGTTAGGTGACTAAATTGATAAAATAATAATATACCTAAAGACTAGCTATCATCATTTTCATTTCTTCTCTTCACCACCGAAAATACTAGCCATTTTAGGGGTTTTGGAGCTTCAAAATTTCAGCCACTCTTTACTCTTGCAAGTAAGTGATTTTGATGGTCTTTCTTGATAATTTTTGTATTTTGGGAACTTTGTAGCATAAGCTAACTAATGAGGGGACTATTTTATAAAACGGTTGAGAGTATAGGGTTTTTTCATGATAGTATTCATGTTTTTTGATGAAATTTTATAGAAGAAACTGAGCTATGGTTGGTAAGTAAACAACTTTTGTGAAGTGGTTTTCATGAAAACACCTAAAAGGACCATTTTGTGAAGTTTATAAAATAGGTTGAAAATGTGTGAAATAATTGAAATTGTGAGATGCTATATGCTTAAAGTAGTTTTGGCTAGGCTTGGTTAATGTAGAAATTTGATGAAAATTAATTTACGAGCCTAGGGGTAAAATCATAATTTTGTGAAAGTTTAGGGGCAAAATGTTATTTTGCCAAAATATGAATTATGAAATTCATTGATTAATATGATTATTACGTGAAATTTTTATCATTTTAGATCAAGAAATATGAAATCCGGACCTAGGTTGGGGGAAGGCCAAACTAGTAGACTAAATCCAACTAGTCGTCCACTTTTTGTATACCGAGGTAAGTTGTACGTGAGTAAGGAAACTTATCGTTATTAAGTGTTGAATGATTGAATTTGCATAATATGGTTGAGTATGCTTATGAATAATGCATGATGAAATTTAAATGTAGTAAATTCCCGGTTGAACCTAGGAATAGATTGGATATCCATGCCAAGACATTTGGGTGATATGTGTGCTAGTGTAAGACCATGTTTGGAACATGGCATCGGCCACAATATGAGAGCCAGTGTAAGAACATGTTTGGAACATGGCATCAGCAATGTTATGAGAGCCAGTGTAAGACCATGTCTGGGACATGGCATCGGTATTGATATGTACACTTGTATAAGACCATGTTTGGAACATAGCGTCGGCCACAATATGAGAGCTAGTGTAAGACCATGTCTAGGACATGGCGTCGACCATATTATGACAGCAAGTGTAAGACCATGTCTGGGACATGGCATCGGCATTGAGACGAGAGCTAGTATAAGACCATGTTTGGGAAATGGCATCGGCCTCGACATGGGAGTCAGTGTAAGATCATGTCTGGGACATGGCATCGGCAATTTACCCTCTTGTGTGAAGCTTATCGGATATCTATTAGTATTCCAAATGGTTTCACAGGTTATTTTAAAGCTTATGATAAAGATATGGAATGATATAATCATGTTGTGAGTGGTACAGGTTCTTATTCAAAACTCTTGAGATATGAGTCTAGTTAGGATGCCTTAATGGTAAGAATGACATGAGTAAGTTCTAGCTATGAAAATGATTTTTGGATGAATTTATGATCTTTGGCTTATGCTTGTAATTTGTTCACTCAAGAATGTTGTGTTGAATTATAATATGCTATGTGTTTAAATGTGCATGGTTGATGTTGTTACTTATTTATATGCAACTTACTAAGCTTTATGCTTACTCCCTCTCTCTTTTCCATTTTCATAAAGTGCCGCCAAGCTAGCATTGGGAATCAAGGAACGTCGGAGGCATCGATCACACTATCACCTAAAGCTTTTGGTATAGCTAGTTTAAGGGCACGTTTGGTTCGCTATATTGGATTAGAGGTGTATTGGATTAGAGGTGTAATGGATTAGAGGTGTATTGGAATAGAGGTGTAATAGCAAATCAACTGTTTGGTTGAATGTAATGGAATAGAGGCGTAATAGTAATCTTGTGTTTGGTTGAATGGAATAGAGGTGTAATAGCATAATGGAAAAAACTAAAATGACTAGAATACCCTTAGCATAAATTTGTTTTGGTAAATGATTATTGTTATTGTTATTTAAATTTTAATAAGATTATTAATATCAATAATAAATAATTTAATCATATTTAAACATAATTATTATTAAATATATTATAATTAAAATATATAATTTAATAAAATTCTTAATAATCAATATTCTTATATGAATTTACTCAAATCATAATATATGATACTATAAAATATAAATTAACATAATTATTATTAAATATATTATAATTAAAATATATAATTTAATAAAATTCTTAATAATCAATATTCTTATATGAATTTACTCAAATCATAATATATGATACTATAATTTTCTCAAATTCTTATATGAATTTAATAAAAGATCATTTGAAATAATTAATATTAAAATTAACATGTAACTATTTGTTACTCATTCTTTGTTTCTTATTCTTTTTGTTTTGATCATGTATCAATCATTTAAACCAAATGCTTGGTTGTATTGGACAGTGTTTTATTACTTTATAAATGCATGATTTTATATACACAAATACATATGTATAGGAAAATTATCTGAATGAATGGTTAATATTTATTATCAGCAAAACTTAGTATATACACACATAAATTAAGGTAAGATAATTAACTCGATATCTAGCTTGAGCAGCTCGAGTTTGTCTAAACAATACATCAAAACTTTTTATTTTGAAGCTTATAAACTTAAACAGCTTAAGTGTCTTATTTTTCATTATGCTATAAAGGGAATATAAATAAATACCAGAATTTTGATACGAAAAATTGCAGCAAGCAAAGCAATATCCTGCTATTAAACTCACTATAAAATATGTAATATAGCAAACAAAGATCTCTCAAATGATCTTTAATCTTTTTAATCATTTGTAAATAAAAGAAAAAATTACAAAAAAGAACAACCTGCAGAATGTTTGATGACAAAAACTAACAAAAATCCATGATTCAATATCAAATTCAAGATGCATTCTCCTTTTTCAGCTTAGCAAGTTCTTGCTTGATGACTCCAGACCTCTGCAAAACCGTATTACAGCTCATCAAGCTTCGATTGAAGTTTTGAGGAAGTGCTTTCAAGAAAAGAACTCTAGTATAAAACGGGTAGACACAATAGGGGGTGTATCGGAAACTGACATTGATCTTAGCCAACATAAGCTTGAACCTATCAAAGTCGTTGAGAGATGCTCTTCTCTTCTGGACAATCAACTTTCTACCCCACGAGCTACTTTCCCATTTGTTCTTAACATCTGTAAGTTAACATAAGAGTGATAAGAAAGAAAACATATCTTCAAGAAACAACATTACAAATGCTGGTGAAAGCTGTCGTCGTCCTTACCAGCCTTCTCCATAGCTTCGATCAACCCATTTGTTCTTGGGAACACGTGGAATGTCAATTGTGATATCTGTCAATGTAAGCCTCTTGAAGTTCATTTGGCCTGTTACCATATCCGGGGCATCAACAAGTGCCTGCCACATTAAAAATAGTCACTTCTTACACGCACATCTCCAAATAACACCTATAGGACTTCAACTAGACTAGTTGGCTGATAAAGGAACATTGATAATTGAGCAGACCATAATCCAAATACTAAAACCAGCAAGATGGGTTAGTAGAAAAATTATGCAGCCAAAATCTAATGGTCACATTAAAGACATGTTTAAACCCTTCATATGACATGTGATAAAGGAAAGGGCTTTCTTACATGACCACAGGTAAGTTTGCAGGCAATTGCATGACTTGCTTCATGCAAGAATACTGTAATGAGCTTAAAAGGCAGCAACAGCACTGTTCTCCATATCTACAACAATCAGGGGGAAACATTAGGTCAATCCATTTAAGCAAACAGAGGCAACCAGTTCAAATTCCAAAGAATGCTGTATCTTTTAACAGAAATTCAACTGCAGTGAATCCCCCTAGAAAACTCCTAAAACCTTGGCATCCTCATCCTTATGAACAACTTATGAAAATTGTTGTAAATGCCATAGCATTTATGAGTTCCTTATGAACAAATTTACAACAAGTATTACAAAAGTAAATCACAAATGCTCCCAGAAAAGAACCCAATTTCCTTCAACGTGCAAACCAAGAAACTATTTAAACTGAATCTATTTCGTAAAAATTACCATCAATTTTCTTGGAAGTAAGTGAATGCAAATGCATGCAGGAGATAATATCAATGGAGAAGCAGATCGAAGAAACATTCTAAAACAGAGGATTAATTTGCTTCCCTCGATTGAACTCCCTCAAATTGAAAGATCTTCAGAAACTCATTGGATTTTTCCATGAAGATTATACTGTTGACTTCCCAGCCTTAAAGATTCTTGAGATAGAAAACAGTCCAGACTTGAAGGCATTCATCCATAAATCCATCGACAAATATAACCCTACTGGTGGAGTTTTGTTCAACGAAAAGGTACTGTTTTTAACGCAGTGAATTGTACCTTATTTCCATTGCTCTTGTTATAATTAACTCTTCTAATCATTTCTTCCACAGACATGAGTACTGACATCAACTATATTACTTCTGTTAAATTCACCATCTCTAAACAACATAAATTCAAGGATTAACTAAACATAACAATAAAAAGAATTCAAAACCCCAAAAGAACAAATCTTGCAGAGACCCAAAATTAAAAAAATGAAACATGATTACATATGGCTTGTAAATTGAAGGTTTAGTTGACCTGTAATGAATATGGATTTCCTTTGAAATAGATTGAAGCCTTGAGTGGAGCCTGGAAAGAAGCAGAAATGGCGATAACTAGGCGTAGGCAAGGCAACCAAGAAGAGGAATAAATTAGGAGGAATGGAAAGCTTAAAAACCCAAAACACTAACCTGTAAATGACCAAATCCGGGCACAGTGCGATGAAGAAGAAGCTGTAATCAGAAAAGGGGAAACCGATTACATGCAGAATCAGCAGAGTGAAACAAATCTGGAGGGGATTAACTTGCCAACAACGAATTCGGCAGAGGCTAGAAGGAACAGAAGAGAAATGGGGAAGCAGATGGGAGGGTATAACAGGGATGGTAAACCTATGCGGAGCCTAATCTGAGCAAATGGGGTGTATTAGAAATCGGTGGATTTCACCGATTAAGTTAGTCGCGTATTACAGCCGTAATAGAAAAACCACGAACCAAACAACGGCATAGAGGCGTCTTAAGTAGGCCCCACCGATTAGGGGTGTATTGGCTATGCCAATACACCCAACCAAACATGTTGTAAATGTTTTAAGTGTGGCATGTATAGGGATTTGATCTTTTGTTTAGTGTCATTCTAGTTTAGCCATATGTGTTGGCTCATATAGATGTGATGTTCATTTTTTATAGGCCATTAATGTTGGCTAATATTGATTATTTTTAAATGCATTTGATGAAAATTCTCATGGTTGTTGCTATTTTGGTTATATGTGTTTGTGCTTGGATTGGTTATGATTGATGTTGTGTAGGTTGGTGCAAGTAAGGGTGGCAAAAGGCTTGGCAAATAGCCTTATTTTTGTCCACACGGGTAGACACACGGACGTGTGTCTAAATTATGTATGACACACGGCTTGCCCCATAGGCATGTGGTAAGGTCGTGTGTCTCCTGCACCTAAAGCTAGCAAAACAAAATGCCCAATAGCAATCATACGGGCAAAGAGACAGCCGTGTGTCTTAACCCTGTGGAGGAAACAACCTAGTACACGGGCGTGTGCCATGGCCGTATGCCCTTAAAGGGTTGCTGACGTCAGAAATAGAATGTTAGGGGTTTTGTACACGGGCTAAGACACGGGCGTGCCATCACAAGCGTGTGCCAAGCTGTGTGAAAACCCATGTAGGTTCTAATCGAGAAATAAATTAGCACAGGCTATGGACACGGGCGTGTCCCGATATGTTCTGGCCGTATGAGCCATACGGGCCTTCAACATGGCCATGTTAAGAAGACACACGGGTGTGTCACCCGTTCACAGGGGTGTGTGCCCCTGTCTACTTAAAATTTTACAAAGTTTTTTAGAGTGCACAGACTAGTCCCGAATCAATTCCAAAGTGTGTTCGGGGCCTCATAGGCCCATAGTAGGGACTTTAAGGTACCGTGAAACGTTTTAAATTGGAACGAAATTTCATAACTAGGAAATGTATGTTTGCATGTGTTGAGATAGGTAGCGTCTTGTACTCTGTTCCAGCGTCGAATACGAGTAAGGAGTGTTACATTTAGTGGTATCAGAGCTATAGTTTAGTTGATTCTCGGACTAACCTAGCATGAGTATGAGTCTAGCTATACATGCCATAAATATATTGTGATAGTGTGACGACTCCTGACCTTTAAATTGTGTTTTTATATAGTAAATGAATCCCAACGGAGCAGTGGTAGATGATGTGGAGAGTAATGCACTGGCTCCCGCTGAGGGGACCGAGCCAGTAGAGAGTGGGCCCGTAACACTGAGTCAGAGCGGAGGAGCTAGAGAAGCCTATCTCCCTATGCTGGATGCCTGGTATTCAGAGTTTATTCGTGCAAATTTGAACACTCCACCTCACCCACCCTCTCCAATCCCTCAACTTAACCCCATAGCACCCCAACAAGTAGAGACGTTAAGAAGGGAGAAACCTTCGGTTGACTGAATTAGGGAGAAAGGGGCCGAGGAATTTAGAGTGACTATAGATGATGACCCTGAAAGGGTGGAGTTCTGGCTAAAAAATACCATTAGGGTATTCAATGAGTTGTCTTGCACACCTGAGGAGTGCATGAAATGTGTTGTGCCACTCCTGCAAGACTCGGCCTACCAGTGGTGGAACACCCTTGTGTCGGTTGTACCAAGAGAAAACATTACATGGAAGTTCTTCCAAAAGGAATTTCGGATGAAGTATGTTAGTCAGAGGTTTATAGATCAGAAGAGGAAGGAATTTCTAGAATCGAAGTAAGGCCGAATGACAATAACAGAATATGAGCGTGAGTTCATAAGGCTTAACAAATACACTAGGGAGTGTGTATCTACTGAAGCTATCATGTACAAGAGATTTGAGGATGGATTGAACGAAGACATCTGATTATTAGTTGGCACCTTAGAGTTAAGGGAGTTTGTGATACTGGTTGAAAGAGCTTGCAAGGCAGAAGAATTGACCAAAAAAAAGATAAAAGTTGATATTGAGTCTCGTGACTCAAGGAAAAGACAGATAGGGAAATCACATTAGTCCTTATCTAAGAGATTGAGAGAGTTCACTACCCGATCAAATGCTTCAGTGGGATTCTCGAGTAGAAATAAGAATAAGTAGTACACGGCATCTAAAGCTCAAACCACTTATATCGCGAGTGTTGGTAGTGCTCGACCGAACAGACCAGAATGTTCACAGTACGGTAGATGCCATTTTGGTGAGTGTCGGGGGAATGAAAGAGGCTATTTCAAATGTGGGTCGCTAGACCATTTCATCCGAAACTGTCCTAAAATAGGAGAGAAAGACGAAAAGCAAGATGTGAGAGCGAGTAATGCTCCTTCGAGAGGCAGACCACAGAAGAACCCGGGAAGCGGTGCTAGCAGCAGAGGTGCGTCTAGAGATTTCGTTGTGAGGTCCGAGGGCAGAGCGCCTGCAAGGACTTATGCCATTCGCGTTCGCGAAGAGGCGTCATCACCGGATATAATTACAGGTACTTTTTCTCTTCACGATATTTCTGTTGTAGCTTTGATTGATCCAGGGTCTACCCATTCGTATGCTTGTGTAAAATTGGTGTCTAGCATGAATATACCTGTTGAGTCTACCGAATTTGTGATAAAAGTGTCAAACTCGTTAGGCAAGCATGTTTTGGTTAACAAAGTGTGTAGAAACTGTCCTTTGATGATTACAGGTCATTGTTTTCCGGCTAACCTCATGCTACTATCGTTTGATAAATTTGACCTAATTCTTGGCATGGATTGGTTGACTATTCATAACGTATTAGTAAACTGTGGTAGTAAGTTTATTGAGCTGAAATGTGAAAATGGGGATATTATTCAGGTTGAATCAAGTGAATCAGATAGCTTACCTGTACTGATTTCTTCTATGACTGCTGTGAAATACATGAGAAAAGGGTATGAGTCTTATCTCACATTTGTGTTGAATACCCAAGTGTCGGAGGTAAAGATTTGTTAGTGTCAGTGGTATGTGACTTTTTGGATGTATTTCCAGAAGAGTTACCTGGACTCCCTCCATCTAAGGAAGTCGAGTTTGGTATCGAGTTAGTCCCTGGTACTGTGCCTATATCGATTGCCCCATATAGGATGGCATCGTTGGAGTTAAAAGAGTTGAAGGCTAAGCTACAAGAGTTAACAGATAAGGGTTTTACAAGACCGAGATTTTCTCCGTGGGGTGCTCCGGTACTTTTTGTGAAAAAAAAAGATGGGTCAATGAGGTTATGTATAGACTACAGACAGCTCGACAAGGTGACGGTGAAGAACAATTATCCCTTGTAAGGATCGACAATTTTTTTGATCAATTAAAGGGAGCCACGATGTTTTCTAAGAAAGACCTGAGGTCCGGTTATTACCAGTTGATAGTTAAGGAACAGGATGTGCCGAAAACCGCGTTTCGAACAAGGTATAGGCATTATAAGTTCCTTGTCATGCCCTTTGGCTTAACGAATGCTCCTACAGTGTTTATGGATTTAATGAACCGTATTTTCTGGCCATACTTGGATAAATTCATTGTGGTTTTTATCGATGATATATTAATTTATTCTCGTGATGAGAGTGATCATACAGAGCATTTGAAAACCGTTTTGCAGACTTTAAGAGATAAACAGTTGTTTGGTAAGTTTAGTAAAAGTAAGTTTTGGCTCCGAAAGGTCAAATTCTTAGGACACATTCTATTGGGTGATGGAATTAGAGTTGACCCGAGTAAGATCTCAGCTATTGTTGAGTGGAAATCGCCAAGGAATGTATCGGAGATTAGAAGCTTTCTAGGCTTAGCGGGTTACTACAAACGATTCGTTAAAGGATTTTCAATGATTGCTATTTCGGTGACAAAGTTGCTACAGAAAGATGTCAAGTTCGATTGGATGGAAAAATGCCAACAGAGTTTCAAGAAACTTTAGGCGTTGCTGACTGAAGCCCCAATTTTAGTGCAACTAGAACCGAAAAAAGAATTCATAATGTATAGTAATACATCCTTGAATGGATTAGGATGCGTGCTCATGCAAGAAGGCAAGGCGATAGCATATGCCTCGAGATAACTAAAGTCGCATGAGAAAATTTATCCGACTCGTGACTTAGAATTAGCAACCATAGTGTTCGCACTGAAGATTTGGAGAGACCACTTGTATGGTGAGAGATTCAGAGTATTCACTAACCATAAAAGTCTAAAGTATTTGATGACTCAAAAGAAATTGAACCTTCGCCAACGGAGATGGTTAGAGCTCATAAAAGATTACGAGATGGTTATCGACTATCACCCAGGGAAGGCGAACGTTCCGATGCTTTGAGTAGAAAGTCATTTTTTGCCTTGAGAGCTATGAATACTCAGTTGTCTGTAATCGAGGATGGTTTGATTCTAGCAGAGTTAAGAGCTAGACCTATGTTTCTTCAAGAGATTTGTAAAGCTCAGAAAAGTGATAAAGATTTGCAAGCCAAGATGAATCAGTGTGAGACAGTTAACGAATCAGATTTTCAGATTAGTACCGTTGGTTGTTTGATGTTCCGAGATAGGGTCGTGTACCTAGAGATGATGAGCTTATTGGGAAAATTCTTCATGAGGCACACAGTAGTTGTATGTCAATCCATCCGGGTAGTACCAAGATGTATAATGACTTTAAGAGATTGTATTGGTGGCCGGGTATGAAAAGAGACATCTCAGAGTTTTTGTCAAAATGTTTAATTTGTTAGCAAGTGCAAGTCGAGCACCAAGTACCTTCGGGTTTACTTCAGCCTGTGATGGTTCCCTAGTGGAAATGGGATCAAATTACCATGGATTTTGTGACGAGATTGCCATTGTCACCAAGAAAGAAAGATGTTGTTTGGGTCATAGTTGATCGATTAATGAAATCAGCTCACTTTGTTCCTATATGTACTGACTACTCGCTTGATAAGCTAGCCGAGTTGATTGTGAGACTTCATGAAGTACCCTTGTCAATTATTTTAGATAAAGATCCTAGGTTTTCTTCGCAGTTTTGGAAAAAGTTACAAGAAGTTTTGGGACAAAGTTGAATTTTAGCAATGCTTTCCATCCCTAAACTAACGGCCAGTCGGAAAGAGTAATTCAGATTCGTGAAGACATGTTGCGGTGTTGTGTTCTTGAATTCCAAGGCAATTGGGAAAAATATTTACTACTGGTAGAGTTTGCCTACAGCAATAGCTATCAGTCGAGTTTGAAAATGGCACCTTATGAGGCTTTATACGGGCGTAAGTACCGAACGCCTTTGTATTAGACCGAACTCAGAGAAAATTAGATCCACGGGGTTGAGTTAGTCAAAGAGACCAAAGAAAAAGTTAAGGTAATTCGTGATTGTTTGAAGGCCGCTTTGGATAGACAGAAATCCTACTCGGATTTGAAATGAAAAGAAATTGAGTTTCAAGTGGGTGATAATGTGTTTTTGAAAGTGTCCCCGTGGAAGAAAGTCCTCAGATTCAGTAAGAAAGGAAAATTAAGTCCACGTTTTATTGGACCTTATGAGGTGACTGAGAGAATTGGACCAGTAGCTTATCGACTAGCCTTGCCATCCGAGTTAGAGAAGATCCACAATATTTTTCATGTGTCGATGTTGCGCCGTTACTGTTCTAACCCTTCGCATGTTCTTTCGCCAACAGAGATTGAGATTCGGTCAGATATGACTTATGGTGAAGAACCTTAAGATTTTAGCTCGGGAGGTTAAACAATTGAGGAATAAGAGTATAGCACTTGTAAAGGTATTATGGCATAAACATGGGATAGAAGAGGCCACGTGGAAGCTTGAGGAGACCATGAGAGACCAATACCCAAACCTTTTTAACGATAAGATTTTCGGGGATAAAAATCCCTAAAGAGGGGAGAATTGTAACAGCCCGATTTTAGGCTTAATCGAAACAACAGTTTTAGAACCACTATTCCAAGGCTGAAAAAATTATTTTTAATATTATTTTATGTGTTATAGCATGATTATATAAGTGCATTAAAATTTTGGTAAAATAATTTTAGCGATTGCATGCTTAATTGCGAAAAATAACTAAATCACATAAAGTGCATAAGTTTTGTTCAACTAGCTAAATGTGTCAAATAGCTATGGAACATTAAAGTAGAGGTCATTATTGAGTAAATAGACCAATAAAATATTAGCGGTTGGACATGGAGCCTTAATTCAAGGGATGGTCAAATGTTAGGTGACTAAATTAATAAAATAATAATAAACCTAAAGACTAGCTATCATCTTTTTCATTTCTTCTCTTCACCAGCCATTTTAGGGGTTTTAGAGCTTCAAAATTTCAGCACTCTTTACTCTTGCAAGTTATTTTGATGGTCTTTCTTGATTATTTTTGTATTTTTGAGACCCTTGTAGCATAAGCAAAATAATGGAGAGACTATTTTGCAAAATAGTTTAAAGTCTAGGGTTTTGCCATGAGAGTGTTCATGTTGTTTGCTAAAATTTTATAGAATAAAATGAGCTATGGTTGTTAAATAAACAACTTTTATGCAGTGGTTTTCATGAAAATACCTAAGAGGACCATTTTATAAAGTTTATAAAATAGGTTGCAAATGTGTGAAATAATTGAAATTTTGAGATACTATACGCTTAATGTAGTTTCAGCTAGGCTTGGTTAATGTGGAAATTTGATGAAAATTGATTTACGAGCCTAGGGGTAAAATCATAATTTTGTGAAAGTATAGGGGCAAAATGATCATTTTGCCAAAATATGAATTATGAAATGCATTGATTAATATGATGATTAAATTAGTGAAATTTTTATCATTTTAGATCAAGAAATACAAAATTCGAACCTAGACCGAGGGAAGGCCAAGCTAGTAGACTAAATCCAACTAGTCGTCCACTTTTTGTATACCGAGGTAAGTTGTACATAAGAAGACAACTTTATCATTATTTTGTGTTGAATGATTGAATTTGCGTAACATGGTTGAGTATGCTTATGAATAATGCATGATGAAATTTAAATGTGGTAAATTCCCTGTTGAACCTAGGAATAGATTGGATGTCCAAGCCATGACATTTGGGTGATATGTCTGTTAGTGTAAGACCATGTTTGGAACATGGCGTCGGCTACAATATGAGAGCCAATGTAAGACCACGCTTGGAACATGGCATCGACAATGTTATAAGAGCCGGTGTAAGAACATCTCTGGGACATGGCATCGGCATTGATATGTGCGCTAGTGTAAGACCATATTTGGAACATGGCGTCAGCCACAAATGAGAGCTAGTGTAAGACCATGTTTGGAACATGGCATCGGCAATGTTATGAGAGCCAGTGTAAGACCATGTCTGGGACATGGAATCAGTGTTGATATGAGCGCTAGTGTAAGATCATGTCTGGGACATGGCATCGGTATTGAGATGAGAGCTAGTGTAAGACCATATCTGGGACATGGCATCGGCCTCGACATGGGAGCCAGTGTAAGACCATGTCTGGGACATGGCATCGGTAAGTTACCCTCCTGTGTGAGGCTTATCGGATATCCACTAGTATTCCAAATGGTTTCACGGGTTATTTTAAAGCTTATGATAAAGATATGGAATGATATAATCATGTTGTGAGTGGTACAGGTTCTTATTCGAAAATCTTGAGATATGAATCTAGTTAGGATGCCTTAATGGTAAGAATGACATGAGTAAGTTCTAGCTATGAAAATGATTTTTGGATGAATTTGTGATCTTTAGCTTATGCTTGTAATATATAAGTATGCAGTGATATTTACCTTTGTTCACTCAAGAATGTTGTGTTAATTATAATATGTTATGTGTTTAAATATGTATGGTTGATGTTGTTACTTATTTATATGCAACTTACTAAGTTTTATGCTTACTCTGTCCCTCTTTTCCATTTTCATATAGTGTCGCCAAGCTAGCATCGGGAATCAAGGGACGTCGGAGGCATCGATCACACTATCACCTAAAGCTTTTGGTATAGCTAGTTTAAATGTTTTGAGTGTGGCATGTATAGGGACTTGATCTTTTGTTTAGTGTCATGTTAGTTTAGCCACAAGTGTTGGCTCATATAGATGTGATGTTCATTTTGTATAGGCCATTAATGTTGGCTAGTATTGATTACTTTTAAATGCATTTGATGAAAATTCTCATGGTTGTTGTTGTTTTGGTTATATGTTTTTGTACTTGGATTGGTAGTGATTGATGTTGTGTAGGTTGGTGCAAGTAAGGGTGGCAAAAGGCTTGGCAGATAGCCTTATTTTTGTCCACACTGGTAGACACACAGACGTGTGTCTACACCGTGTGTGACACACGACTTGCCCCATAGGCGTGTAGTAAGGCCGTGTGTCCCCTGCACCTAAAGTTGGCAAAACAGAATGCCCAATAGCAATCACACGAGCGGAGACACGACCGTGTGTCTCAACTGTGTGGAAGACACAGGCTAGTACACGGGCGTGTACCATGGTCGTTTGCCCTTAAAGGGTTGCTGACGTCAGAAACAGAATGTCAAGGTTTTTGTACACGGGGTGAGACACGGGCGTGTCATGGCCGTGTGAAGGACACAGGTCATAGACACGGGCGTGTACCAAGCCATGTGAAAACCCCTATAGGTTTGAATCGAGAAATAAATTCGTACGGGCTAGGGATTCAGGCATGTCCTGATATGTTCAGGCCATGTGAGCCACACGGGCATTCAACATGGCCATATTAAGAAGACACACGGGCGTGTCGCCCTTCCACACGGGCGTGTGCCTTTGTCTGCTTGAAATTTTACAATTTTTTCTAGAATGCATAGATTAGTCCCGAATCAATTCCAAAGTGTGTTCGGAGCCCCGTAGGCCCATAGTAGGGACATTAAGGTATTGTGAAAAGTTTTAAATTAGAGCGAAATTTCATAACTAGGAAATGTATGTTTGCATGTGCTGAGATAGGTAGGGCCTCGTTGTAACACCCCCTAACCCTAAACCGCCACCGAAATAGGGTTATGAGGCATTACCGGACAATCAGACAATTTACGAATAATATTCAAATAATTATCGAACATATTATAATATGATTATAAATTCATATAAACTTTTATTAATTGTCTCTTTTTAAAAAAAATCAATATAACCCTTTTTATAAATATCTAAACTTTCCTGCAATTTCAAACCGGAACCAATCCAAAATCAATATTTCAACCAATGCAATTTCATCTTTAATCTTATTAAAATCATACCTATAACAATAATTTGATAATTTACTTTATGAACGTTTATTTTACCATTAAAAATTTAATTAGAATTTCATTCATCCATTCTAAAATTAGCACCAATTATACCGTGCATATCATGTAAATTTCCATACTATTTCATTAGTTTAAACACCAAAATACCAAATATCATTCTTTACAACAAAAATTATATAACATTTTAAAGTGACTAAATTAACACCTATGTACATGCCACTTTTACTAAAAGAAGAATACATCATCGAGTTTGTGCTAGAGTCAGGATTGCCTGGATGCTGAACCGAGACTCTAAATACCTATTAACCTGTGCACGAAAACAACCGTACGCTGAGTATTTTATACTCAGTGGTATTACCATAATTCAAATTATAAACATAATAATAATGTAAATTAAATCATCTAACTTTAATATTTACTAAACTAATTCAAACATAAATTTGTCATTCTCAATTTATTCATACAATTTAATTCAGCTATTCGTCAATTGAAATCATAAACATTTCATGTTGAGCCATTATCTAATTCATGAACCATTAGTTCATGTTTTCCAATCTCATACTCACATTCAAATCACATTTTCAATTCATGTTCCATTTTTACATTTCTTTCAGTGGCTCAATCAATTCATTTTATTCAACTTAACTATTCTTTTAATTACCCCTATTAACAGACTTGGATTTTGGCGGATACATGGATCCAACCAAACACACCAATTTGGCACCCAGTGCCTCATCGGGTAGTTCGAAGCAAAGTTGACACCCCGTGTCTCATCGGCCGAGCCGAAGTAAAGTCGTACCCAATACCTCATCGAATCTATCCAAAGTAAAATAGTGACACCTAGTGTCTCATCGACTCGAATCGAAGCATCCCTGAACACTTCCAATCCTATGGCTCAACCCGACTAGTTAATAGGGTTTCCAGATCACATATAAGTCTCAATTCAGTCACAATTTCTCACATATTCAATTCAATCATTTTCTACTTTTCAATCAAATTTTCAATTCATATATTCATAGTTCAATACACTTTCTCAATTCAATATGCATTTCAATTATTCACATATAATCACAATTCAATTTAATTTCATACAATTCAATACTAATACTTACCATGCATATTAACTTAAAATTCAACAATTAATAATAATTAAATTCGAATTATAGTAATACTAACACGTATTTCTCATTCAATTCAATAAAATTACTTTCCTCAATATTTACTTACTATAAAATAAATAAATTTAAAATAAATAACTTGAATTATAGTAATACAAACTTGAAATTCTTGATTTACTCCTCGGTAATCTTCTCCTTTCCCTTTTGAGCCGATATCTCTGGTTCTTTGTTAGCTACGAAAATTAAAATAATTATACTATGAACTACAATACTAATTAAAATAAATAATTGAATTTCTAATCAATTCCTACCTTATTCCCAATTTAATCATAAATAATTTTACTTACTTTTCTAATTCAATTCATACTTTATTTCTATTCAAATTTCCTCCATACTTACATTTAACTATTAATTTTTTAGCATATTTTCCTAATTTCAAAATTTCTTCAATTTAATCCATACAACATAAAACTTATAGCCTAGTTTACAATTTAATCATTTAATCAATTCTAACTTAAAATTCATTCAATTAAATCCCTAATTCTTCTTTTTGTTCAACATAAACTATACTTAAAAACTTATGAACTTCCAAACTATCAACTTAATTCTATCAAAATCTTGTTTTAAGACTTCTAAAACATCAAAATTAAAAGAAAAGGGCTTGATTGACTTACATATCAAAGCTTTAAACCCTAAACCTTTAGTTTTTCCTTTTTCATTTCTTTCTTTCTTTTCCTACTACCTTTGAAATGCTCTCTATTTCTTTTTTTGTTTCTTTGTTTCTTTTATGCTTTATTATTTTATTAACATAATATAATATTAATATCATATATTAAAATATATTTTACTTTAATATTAAGTAAATTAATAATTATATAACAAGTGTACATATTTATATTATTACAAATGTCATTATCTAATTTATTTTTCATACCAAAAATCTTGTTTTAAATTATTTATCTAATAAATATCTTTAACATAATAATAATTATTAATAAATATCTATTTTAATATCAATCACATATATTACATTTGTACCCTATCATCCTCATACATTTGTCATAACTTTAATTTATTATTATATAAAAATCTCATAATATAATTAATACAATTAATTATTATAAAATATCTTTATACTTAAATTATAAGTAATTTGAGTATTTAAATTACAAATGTACCAATATAATTTTTACACATGTATATTTTTATTACCATACAATTATTTACTATTTAATTTATTTAATAATAATACTAATAATAATAATCTAATATAAAACCATAATGTTAATTAATAATTATAATAATTATATAGAATATTTAAATACAACCTAAATAAAATCTTAGATTTTAATATATATATGCCGCCTCAACTTTTGTAAATGATTTAATTACCATTTTAATCCTTTTTATTTTCTATTACTTTAGAATTAAACTTTTACTCCTTATTCAATTTAGTTCTTTTTACTAATTACTCTAAATTAAGCTAAATTCACCTAATTAAAACCTAATTAGACACACCACTAAGCTCACAAATATTTTTAAGAATTATTTTTGAACTTATTTCACTAAGACAAAGGCCCTATAACTCACTTTTTCGGTGCCCGTGAATTTTGGGTTATTACATTTCTTCCCCCTTAATAAATTTCGTCCTCGAAATTTACCTGAGAAGAGATGAGGATATTCTGCTCTCATAGTTTCCTTTGGTTCCCAAGTCGCTTCTTCAACATTATGATTCCTCCATAAAACTTTCACTAAAGGAACTCTTTTATTTCTTAATTCTTTTACTTCTTGTGCTAAAATCTGAACTGGCTCTTCTTAATAAGACAAATTAGACCGAATTTCAATATTTTCAGTAGGAATAACATAAGAAGGATCTGATCTATATCTTCGAAGCATCGAAACATGAAAAACATCATGAATTTTCTGTAATTCTGGAGGTAAAGCTAATCGATAGGCAACAGACCCAATTCTTTCCACAATCTCATATGGCCCA
This sequence comes from Gossypium hirsutum, assembly GCF_007990345.1. Lineage (NCBI taxonomy): Eukaryota > Viridiplantae > Streptophyta > Magnoliopsida > Malvales > Malvaceae > Gossypium > Gossypium hirsutum. Next base: position 54,327,628 of record NC_053432.1, on the reverse strand, counting down.
ATAAAACGTAGACTTAATTTACCCTTTCGGCCAAATCTTAGAACTTTCTTCCAAGGTCATATTTTGAGGAATACTTTATCACCAACAGAATATTCAATGTCTCGCCGTTTCAAGTCTGCATATGGTTTCTGCCTATCAAAGGCTGCTTTCAATCTGTCTTTAATCTTCTTAACTGTTTCTTCTGTTTCTTGAATCAATTCTAGCCCAATCATTTTTCTTTCCTTCAATTCTATCCAACATACTGGTGATCGACACCTTTGACCATATAATGCTTCATACGGAACCATCTAAATACTAGATTGGAAACTGTTGTTATAAACAAATTCTGCTAGTGGCAAATAACGTTCCCAACCTGATTCAAAATCAATGATACAAGCCCGAAGCATATCTTCTAATATTTCTATTACCCGTTCGGACTATCCATCTGTTTGCGAATGAAAGGCCGTACTAAAGTTAAGTCGAGTACCCAATGATTCATGTAGCTATCTCCAAAATCTCGATGTGAACCGAGGATCTCGATCCGAAATTATTGACACCGAAATACCGTGTAATCTAACAATTTCTCGGATATACACTTCTGCTAGCTTCTGCAATGACCAATCTGTTCTGACTTCTATAAAGTGAGCTGATTTTGTAAGTCGATCAACAATTACCCAAATAGCATTCTTTTTTCTCGCTGACAATGGCAATCTCGTAACAAAATCCATTGTGATACGATCTCATTTCCACTCAGGAATACTAATAGGCTGAAGCAATCCAGTAGGAACCTGATGTTCTGCCTTTAGTCGCTGACAAGTCAAACATTTACCGACAAATTCAACTATGTCTCTTTTCATCCCTAGCCACTGATATAATTCTCTTAAATCATGATACATCTTCGTGCCTCCGGGGTGCATAGCAAGTGAACTAACATGAGTTTCCCATAAAATCAACTTTTTAAGCTCAGAAGTAGCTGGAATACAAATTCGATTTCGAAACCTCAAACATCCACAATCATCAATACTAAAATTTTCTATTGTACCACTCTGTACCATCTTTCTTTTCTTCAACAATTTGTCATCTTCCAACTAAGCTGATCTGATTTGACCAAACATTATTGGCTTCACTCTCAACTCGACCAAAAGACTCCCATCATCACTGATACTAAGCCGTGCAAACATTGCTCTTAATTCAATTGCAGCTTTTCTACTTAGTGCATCAGCCACAACATTAGCTTTTCCCTAATGGTAATCTATAACACAGTCATAATCTTTTCGGAGTTCTATCCATCGTCTTTGCCTCAAGTTTAATTCTTTTTAGGAAAGAAGATATTTCAAAATTTTATGATCGGTATAGATGTAGCATTTCTCACCGTACAAATAATGTCTCCAAATCTTTAGAGCGAAAATCACGGCTGCTAGCTCCAAATCATGAGTCGGATAGTTACGTTTGTATGGCTTCAATTGACGAGATGCATAGGCTATTACCTTTTCGTCCTGCATCAGTACACAACCCAAACCACTCAACGAAGCATCACTATACACTACAAAATCTTTCTCCAACTCTGGTAATGTTAGAACTGATGCCTCTATTAACATTTGCATTGGTACATTCTTTATTGGCATTGATCATCCCACACAAATGGTACATTCTTTTGTAGCAGCTTGGTCATCGGCAAAGCTATTTTTGAAAATCCATTTACAAATCTTCTATAATACCCAGCTAAACCAAGAAAACTACGTACCTCTGATACGTTTCTTGGTGGTTTCCACTGTACAATCGTTTCAATCTTCTTTAGATCAACTCGGATTCCATCTACAGATACTACATGACCTAGGAATACAACCTCTGACAACCAAAATTATATTTGCTGAGCTTTCCATACAATTGTTTTTCCCATAATATCTGTAGTACAATCCTGAGATGCTGATCAAGCTTTGAATCTAACTTCGAATAAACCAGTATATCATCAATAAAAACCATCACAAACTGATCCAAATACGGCTAAAAAATACGATTCATAAGATCCATAAAAGCAGCTGGAGCATTTGTCAACCCGAATGGCATTACTAGGAACTCATAGTGACCATACCTTGTACGGAAAGCTGTCTTCGGTACATCACTTTCTTTTACCTTCAACTGATAGTAGTCTGACTTTAAATCAATCTTCGAAAATACAGAAGCTCATCTCAACTAATGAAAGAAATCATCAATGCGAGGTAATGGATATTTATTTTTGATTGTTACCTTATTTAGTTGCCGATAATCAATACAAAGTCTCATCAAGCCATCTTTTTTTTAACAAATAATACCAGAGTTCCCCATGGCGATATGCTCGGTCGAGTGAAACTATGGTCTAACAAATCTTACAACTGTATCTTCAACTCTTTTAACTCTGTAGGTGACATCCGATACGGAGGCATAGAGATTGGTGATGTGCCTGAATAAACCTCAATAGAGAAGTCGACTTCCCTATCTGGTGGTAAACCCAATAATTCTTCAAGAAATACATCAGGAAACTCATAAACTGTCCAAATTTTACTGCACTGGCTTCCAACTAAAACTGAATTAATAACATATGCCAAATATGCTGAACAACCCTGCTGAAGTAATTTACTAGCCTTTATTGCTAAAACAATTCGTGCTGGCCCACTAGTACGAATACCATTTATTTCAACTCAACATTCACTCTCTGTCTGAATGCTGAATCTCTTTTTATAGCAGTCTAAAATCACTCCATGTTCAGATAATCAATCTATTCCTAGTATTATATCAAAATCCCCAAATGGCATAATCAACAAGTCAACTGGAAAAGTTTTATTCTGTATAATCAATGGGCATCTTGGACAAACCTGGTTTACTAACATTGTTTGCCCCAACGGGCTCAACACCTCAATAGACACTCTAGATATTTCAGATTTTAATTTTCCCTATTCAACTAATTTTGAATTAATATAGGAATGCGAAGATCCAGGATTAATTAAAGCATGAACAGGCTCAGAATATAATAGAAATATACCCGTTACCACATAGTGAACATCACCTTCTTCTCGTGTTATGACCACATAAGCTCTGGCTGGTACTCTGGCTTCAGACTGTTGGGTAACAATATCATTGCTCCTTCTACCAGCATCTCCTTTGGAAACCAAACTACCTCTAGCAATAGATACTGATTTCTGTGATGCCACGGGTGCATCACTACCTGTTTTCAGACAATCTCTGATGAAATGATCAAGAGAACCACACTTAAAGCTGCCCCTAGTCAATTTCCAACACTCTCCTCTGTGTTTCTTTCCGCAATGCTCATAGTCTGGAATTTTTACACTTCGGGATGGACCTCTCACACTACCAGTAGATATTATCATCTGTTTACCCTTGCTTTTCCACCTTTGTCCGATCTAAAACTGAATCTCCAACCACTCTGATATTCTTTTGGTCTTTTCGCCTGAGGATTCGAACTGGTAATTCTCGTACGCTTCCCAGCTAGTTGAACACTTTCAGTCTTTTTATTAAGGCCCAGTACTTGTTCTACTATTTTAGCTCGCTCAATCTAGTTTATCATTTCATTAATACAATGTGATACCAGTTGTACCTTAATCTCGTCTTGTAAGCCCCGTAAAAATCTTTTACAACTATCAGCTTCAATTGGAATAAACTCGGAGGCATATCTGCTAAATCTCAAAAACTCCTTCTCGTAATCTATAACTGACATATTACCCTGTTGCAGCATTAAAAACTCTTGCTTCTTGTCTTCGATATATATTTCTCCGATGTATTTCTTTTAAAGAACTCTTTCTGAAATAGATCCCAAGTTATCTGATTCTCTGGTAAATGTCGAACCACTGATTCCCACATTAAATAAGCCTCCCCTCGTAGTAACGATACAACACAAATCAGACTCTCTCGGGGGATACAATCCAATTGCTATAAAATTCTCTTAGTCGATTTCATCCAATTTTCAGCAGTTAATGGATCGACTCCTTTTAGACCCATAAATTCAGTGGCACCATACTTTCTCAATTCCTTTATCGGGGCCCGTCTTTGAGTTGAGTAGTAGCAGGAATAGTTTCTGCTACTCTTTGTAGTGCATCGGCAATTTTTCTTAATATATCAGAATCATCTCTATCATTTCTTCTTTATGCTCTAGGAGCTTGGTTTCTCATCGGGTTAATACTAGGTGTTACCGATTCAGTTTCATTTAACCTATAAGATTCTTCTTCTCCGGTATGCATTTCTTCATTAGTATCATTTATTCTTTCATCCGACAACTTTAATCTATAAAACAAAACAAATAAATAGGCCAGCATCCAAGATCCCGTCTCAATTTCGACTCGATGGTGGCATTTACTTCTAAATTCACTTTCGAGCCCGATTTAGGCCGAGAATCAGCTAAACCTGATAGCTCTGATACCAATAATTGTAACACCCCCTAACCCTAAACCGTCACCGAAACAGGGTTACGAGGCATTACCATACAATTATTTTTACACATGTATATAAATATCTCATAATATAATTAATACAATTAATTATTATAAAATATCTTTATACTTAAATTTAATTTGAGTATTTAAATTACAAGTGTACCAATATAATTTTTACACATGTATATTTTTATTACCATACAATTATTTACTATTTAATTTATTTAATAATAATACTAATAATAATAATCTAATATAAAACCATAATGTTAATTAATAATTATAATAGTTATATATAATTTTTAAATACAACCTAAATAAAATCTTAGATTTTAATACATATATGCCGCCTCAACTTTTGTAAATGATTTAATTATCATTTTAATCCTTTTTATTTTCTATTACTTTAGAATTAAATTTTTACTCCTTATTCAATTTAGTCCTTTTTACTAATTACTCTAAATTAAGCTAAATTCACCTAATTAAAACCTAATTAGATACACCACTAGGCTCACAAATATTTTTAATAATTATTTTTGAACTTATTTCACTAAGACGAAGGCCCTATAACTCACTTTTTCGATGCCCATAAATTTTGGGCCATTACACTCGTACTCTGTTCCGACGTCAGATACGAGTAAGGGGTGTTACAACGGGCGTGTCCTAGGGTCACACAGGTGTATCCCTTGGACCACACTCGACTTGATTTTAATGTTCATATTGGGCCTCGAGGGTCCATTTAAGGGACGTTACGAATAATTTCACAAGATGAATGGTGATTGATATAAATTATCTGTAGATGTTTTGAAAGTTTCAGTAATGCTCTGTAACTCTGTTCTGGTGACGGATACGGGTTAGGGGTGTTACAACGACGCACAAAGATAAGTGAATCCTCAAAGAAAGTTAGGAATATATATTAATTACAAGTTTCTTTATATTATTAATGTTTTGAATGTATTTGAGATTCAATTATGACATGATTTGTGATTATAATTTTGATTCGATAGTTTTCTCGACATTAGGGGGAGAGAAATAATAACTTGTAATGAGTTAGGGGAGAATAATTTGAACTAGAAGTTCAATATGGATAACTTATTACAACTTAACTGTTAGATGTATTTATAAACTTAATAAGAATAACCAAGTGTTATATACCATCTAATATTTTAATTTGAATTAAAGTCTCAGTAGGAAAATCAGTTGAATAAATAATAGATTGATAGGTTCCAAAGATGAAAATTCTTTTAGATGGTCATATAGTGGATGCGAGTGCTCTAGAAAAGACTCAAGACATAACTAATAAGTAAAACTTTAGAAGAGATTCAAGTACCTGAAAACTAAATTTTAAAATAATAAAAATAAGATATCTCAATAAGTTATGTCAATTCGAGAAAATGTAGAATCGAATAAGAAAAGTGGTCGACAATGATTTTGCATGGAATATTATTATTAAAATAATGAAATAAAAGGAAAATCTTAAATTAATCTATTGAGAAATATAGATATGGAATCAATTGATCAAAATAGAAAGACGCAACTTAAGTACAATTAAATTCGTGGAGTTTTTAGACCAATAGTCTAAATATCTAAATGTATAAAGCCAGTGAGGGTACAATTAAAGTAGTTTTGCAAAAGCAGAATAAAAATATGAAGTTTTTCGCTAAGTCTTGGCATTGATTATGAAAATATATAACATTGTTTTATGGTGGATGCAATAACCATTAGATATATAATTAAATTGACAATCTATAAAAGATTTAACTTGCGTCTAATGGTTATTGTTACAACCTTTTATGAATCACTATATAGTAAAGTTTATATTAAAATCCTTGAAGGATTTAGGATGCCAGAAGCATATTGAAATTCTCGAGAAATTGTTCATTTATATGAATTTAAATAATTTGAACATATGTGGTAAATTTGACTTAGTGAATAGTAGTTGAATGAGGATTATAAAATGATCCAAAATACTTATTTGTGTTTTTATAAAAGAATCATGATTAAAGTTTGTTATAATTATTGTTGAATCTCCTGAAGAGATCAAAATATATTTCCTCAAATTCCCCTTACTCATGACTTTTAAAAGAATGGTAATATAAATGCTTAGCAAATACATTCAAATAATCATTTGAAAAACTAGTATTCAAGATTGAATACATAGAATATAAGAAAATATGTGATGTTTTCATGAGGGGGAGTAAATACGCGTTGCACTCTTTTTCCCTTAATCGAGGTTTTGTCCCGTTAGGTTTTCCTAGTAAAGTTTTTAATGAGGTAGCATATTATGCGTATTATAGATTGTGTACTCTTTTTCCTTTACTAGGTTTTTATCCCACAAGATTTTTCCTAATAAGGTTTTAATGATGCATATTATCTACCAATAGACATCCAATGAGGAGCGTTATGAATATTGTAACATCCCGAATTAGGGCCTAGTCAGAACAGTGGTTTTGAAACTACAAATCTGAGATAGAAATAATTGTTTTATAGATGTTACGAGGTCCATGATATATATGCATGCCTGTGTGAAAAAATCGATGAGAAATTTTACTGATAAGGTGTCCAATTGAGTTATTAGGACTAAATTGCAATAAGTGAAAAACATGTGTTCTAGTTTATTTAAGGGCTTAATTGTGATGATATTTGAAATTTGAAGTCCTTATTTGGCAATTAGACCATTATATGTCATTATGGACAAAAATAAACATATGAGGGATAAAATATCAAAGTTATAATGGAAGGGCATTTTGGTCCATTGGTTAATAAAAGAATTAAAAGGGAAAAATAGTAAAAAATTGTGTCCATCTTAATACTCCTTGGCTGAATTTCACAAGAAGCCATAGCTAGGGTTTCTTTTATCTTTCAAGCTCAAAGTAAGTGCATTCTAACCCCGTTTTTAATGTTCTTTATATTTTTGAGATCCTTGTAGCTCGATTTAGCTATTTCTACCCTTAATTTGAGCTAGGGTTCATGTTCAAAAACATACCCCATGAATGAAATGCTTGTGCTTTGATGTTTAATGGAAGAATATGGAGGTTTGAGGTGTGATAAATAACTTTTACTAAATGATCTTTGGTGAAATTAATAAAAAGGACCTAATTGTAAATGTGTGAATAAATGAAAATTTTGGGTTGGTATAAGAGGGAAAATGATTCTGTTAGGCTTGAATAATGAGAATAATGAGAAAAATTTTAGGGACAAAATTATAATTTTTCCGTATCGTGATTTTTGGACTGAAATGAATAATGCGTGTATTAATAAGCTAAATGTACTATTATAGATCAAGAGGGACGAGGGATAGACCTTGACTGAGGAAAAGGCAAGGTTGTGACTAAATCGCAAATTTGCCATATTTTACACTGAGGTAAGTTGTGTGTAAGTAATTCAAAAACTCCAATATTACGTATCCAATATTTGACATTATATGATACATGTATGTATGCTTTAATGAAATTGACTTGTGCTGATCCAATAGAAGTTTAGTGATAGCCTTGTGTCTCGGAAGCCCGGGTGACCCAAAGGAATACTTAGGACTGGGATTTCGTGACACCATGCTAATTGAGATTCTGTGTAAGACCATGTCTGGGAATGGCATCGGCGATGATTTGTGTGCCAGTGTAAAACCGTGTCTGGGACATGCATCGGTGATGATATATGTGCCAGTGTAAAACCATGTCTGGGACATGGCATCAGTGATGATATGTATGCCAGTGTAAGACCATATCTAGGACATTGTAAGGCCCAAAATTTCTTTAATTTTGGCTTTTGTAATTGTTGAGCATAGAAATAACTGAACAACTGGGTCTGTGTTATTTTTTTGCCTTAAACGTGTTGGTTTAAGTGGTTATATGCTCTGGGGTGTGTTTGGGAGGTCCTAAGTTCAAGCTTTAACTTAGGCTAAATTTTGGGTTTTTATTTGAATAAAGCCTGACTTTAGGTCAGTGGGCTTATAAGGAATTTTTGGTAAAAACCTAACAGAATGGGCCTGCTGGTCTAGTGGTTAAGTGGCAAGGGGTTACACTTAGAGTTTGGAGTTCGATTCCCTACAATGGCAATGGGATTATTTTGCTACAAGTTTGGCTAAGAGTTGGGCTTTATCAGAAATCTAAATTAGGGTTTAGGGATAATTAGGGCTTATTCCCTTCTTTTTAACAAAAGTTCTTGCTCTCTGCCTCTTTTTCCTAAAACCCCTTGCTGCCGAAAATTTCCTTCTCTTTTTCCTTCTTCCTTTCGTTTTCTTCTTTTTCGATAAGCTTAGGCATATCACTAGCGGTTCTGTCGATTTGGTAAGTATCGCTTTATCAAGTTGTGTGATTTTTTTTTGGAGATCATTTAAGAGGGTTTTTGTTTGCTGTTTAGGGGATATTCAAGGCTCTGTAAATTAGTAATCGAGTTCTAAACAACAAGGAAACATTGTTCTTCATTGAAGGTAAGTAGATCTCTCTTTCGAGATTTGGTAGTTCTTAAGGAGGTCGATTTAAGTGACTGATTTGGGCTCGATATTGTCAATCTTAGGCTTTGGAGTGCTTGTGGTTGGATTAGCAGCGAAAACGAATCAGGTGTGTACTCCGATCGTATAGTAAACGAGTTTCGACGAAAGTCGAAGAGTGGCTTGTCGACACCACACAGACTTGTGGTCTGCCCGTATGATAGCCTGCGTCGCGAGAAATGGGCATGTCACTAGCGAGCCAGGCCATGCGCGCGCCACACGGGCGCAACCGACACGGGCGTGTAAGGTTGGTGAGGCTGTATGTGAGGCATGGGCTCAACCATTTGGGCCGTGTAGACTTTACAGGCGTGTGGGTCACAAGGGTGAACTACACAGGCGTGTGGGACTTTGGGCTAGGCCGTGTGATCTACACGGGCAAAGCCAAGTTAGGCCGTGTGGGCCACACGGTCGTGGGGGCCCACACGGGCAGGGCATATGGACGTGTGAGCCTAATTTGTTTGAAATGTTCTGTAAGGTTGCACGGGTCGCCTAAGTCGACTGTGACCTAACTGTAGGGGCGGTAAGCGTTACTTAAACCCCATACTCTGATTGATTATTGAATTGCATGCAAAGCATGTTATTATAAGCATGTGTATCTATCTGATTCCGTATATCTGTTCTGCCATGATTTTGATAAGATTTGATATCTGCATATAAGCATGTCATGATATCTATGTTGCATTGTATTGGACTGGGATTGTTGTGAAGAGAAGGAAGTCTGAGAGGCGATTAGCCTGTTATCTGGCAACTACGCTGCATATATCTATTATGTACCGTTTACGATACCTTGTGGTGTGTAGGGTTGGATGGGTTGATTATATCCCCATACTTGGTATGTAGGGTTGAGTGGGTTGATTCTATCCCCACATGGTGTGTTGGGTTGGTCGGAGATGGTGTGCAGGGTTGGTAGATATGTTTTCTGATATCTGATTTGTTATACATGCGATACCTGCATGGCTAAGGCCGAACTGTCTGTATTATGTTATCTGTATTCTATCCCACAAACAGTATGCACATAAACAGATAACAGAATACAGACAGTTCGGCCTTAGCCATGCAAGTATCGCATGCATAACAAATCAAATATCAGAAAACATGCCCATCAACCCTGCACACCATCTCCGACCAACCCAAACATCTTGAATTAAACTTTTACCCCTTATTCAATTTAGTATTTTTTACTAATTACTCTAAATTAAGCTAAATTCACCTAATTAAAACCTAATTAGACACACCACTAGGCTCACAAATATTTTTAATAATTATTTTTGAACTTATTTCACTAAGACAAAGGCCCTATAACTTACTTTTTCGGTGCCCGTAAATTTTGGGTCATTACACTCTTACTCTGTTCCGATGTCAGATACGAGTAAGGGGTGTTACAACGGGCGTGTCCTAGGGTCACACGGGTGTGTCCCTTGGACCACACAAGCGTGTGAACCCTGTAACTTAGAGAAAATTTTTATAATGTCGCGAAAAATTCTTAGAGTTTCCGATTAAGTCTCGACTTGATTTTAATGTTCATATTGGGCCTCGAGGGTTCATTTAAGGGACATTATGAATAATTTCACAAGATGAATTGGGATTGAGGGGATGCCATGCCATGTCCCTGAATGGCCCGTTGAACTGTCGGAATACTAAAAGACACTCGAGATTGTCATACACCAAATAAGGTACCAATGCCATGTCCCTGACATAGTCTTACATGAATCCACATATTATTGTCGATGCCATGCCATGCCGGGTTTGGGGTGTTACAGACATGGCATTGGTACCTTATTTGGTGTATGACAATCTCGAGTGTCTTTTAGTATTCCGACAGTTCAACGGGCCATTCAAGATGTTGGGTTAAGAAGTGGAGTGATATGAGTAAGCATGTACGGTACATGTATGTACGTAAACCTCATAAGTATTGAACTCGATTCATGACGGGAAATTTAGCATGAGTAGAAAGGAGTAAGATAAGCTTGATGTTTAACGACATTTAATGTCAATTTTGACTACGTTCATGTGTGTAGTATGATATTGTGGTGATAATTGATAATATGTTTAATTCATGAATATCTTGACTTATTTTGTTTATTATTTACATGCAACTTACTAAACCCTGTGCTTACCCTTCTCTCATTTCCCTCTTCTTTTAGCATCGTCAAGCCAGCTCGGGGATCGTAGACATCGGAGCTTGAGTCACACTATCAAAAAATCTTTTAGGGTATAATTAGTTTACTACATTTAAGTATGGCATGTATAGGGGACTTAGTATTTTGTTATATGTGTCATACTTTTTAGCCAAAGTGATGGCTGCTTTTGGTATATTATTCCATTTTGTATATGGCCATGAAATATGGCTCATATTGATTATTGGGTTGAAATCCCTAAATATTGTTACATGCATGAGATGTGTTATTACTTTTGTGGTGTGTGTCAAATGGTTGATAAAATGTGGAATTTATGCTTTATGGATAAATTATGCCAATTGGTATGGTCACTATATTAATAAAGGTAAAGAAATGAATCGAATGGACTTAACAAGTTAAGGAGTCCCAATTAGGTAAACTTGATATGAATTTATCATGCATGAGTTAAAGCTATGGATGTCTAAGTAACCCTTTTATGCCATGTCAACCATCATTGGCATGTGAGTGTATGTTGGGGTTGTTAAGGGTGACAAGAGGGCTTGGAATATAGCCTCAAAGTTGTCCACACGGGTAGACACACGGACATGTGTCTAGGCTGTGTGTGACACACGGTCAGCCCCATGGGCGTGTAGTTCGGTCTTGTGTCCCCTGCACCCTAGTTTTACAAGTCAGTATGCATGGTAGTAAATACACGGGCAGAGAACAGCTATGTGTCTCAGTCGTGTAGAGGACACGGCCTTAGGACATGGGCGCGTGCCCAGTTCGTGTGAAGTCTGCACCTTATATGCGAAAGTTAAATTCGCCACACGGCCTAGCACACGGGCATGTGACTTGGCCATATGATATTAAATTTATGCTGACGTCATAAATAGAAAGTTACACAACCTAGGGACACAGGCGTGTTAAGGGCACACGGGCGTGTCCTTGTGTCCACATGGGTGTGTGACCTTGTTTTAAGAAAAATTTTCTAAAGTTCACAGTTTAGCCTCGAACCGCCCTCGATGTATGTTTTGGGCCTCGTAGGCCCATATAAGGGACGATATGCATGCTCTTGAATAAATTTTAAATTTGAACGAAATTTTATGGCCCGGTTTTACATAGTAGTGTATGTTCAAGCTCGATAATGCCTCGTATCCTGTCCCGGTATTGGACACGGGTAAGGGGTGTTACAAATATCTTATTAAGTGGATGTCCATCATAATTAAGATAAAGCTTTAATGTACTTTAAACACTAATAGTTATTAGAATTAGATCTCCACTTCTTTTATACTTCTTAATTTCTTATGCCTATAAATAGAGACTCTGATGAAGCATTGTAATAATCCCTTTGATCAATAAAGTACATTATTTATTGCTTTCATATTTTCTTTTTTCTTTATTCTCTCTATCTCTCTTTATTTTATAACACCTTTAAAATAATAATATAAAAAGCTTATGTTTTATAAAAAAAAATAAAGGCTTAATAGTTTAAAAGGCCCTGGGACTTTTTCGAAAAAATCAATTAAGCCCCTACGACATTTTTGCACCAAATTGAGCCTTTAAACTTATAAAACTGGTCAAATAGGCCCTTTGACCATGTCAGTGACAATTACTAATGTGGTGCTCTATGTCAGCAAAAATAAAAAAAAATTTAAAAAATTAAAAAAATAAAATGAATATTTAAATTTTTACTAGAATAAACTTGGACATATAGTTGTCGAGGTTCATTCGTTTCAAAGCTCATTTTTAAAAAATAAAATAAATTTTAAACAAGCTATTTTTTTAATTTTTTTTATAAATTTGTAAAACATGATTAAATTTATAATATATTAAATAAATTTTAATAAAATAATAAAAATCATTAAAAAGTTAAGAATCTGGACAACCATATGTCTAGATTCATTCAAAAGATTTTTCTAAATTATATAAAGTTTAAAAAAATAAAAAATTAATTTTCTTTAAAATTGTGATATGTGTATCAATGTTTTAATTCTATCGGTAACTCTTAGATATATACAAAATAAAAATTATTTTATAAAATAAATAAAAATAATTTTAATTTAATCAATCTTATGTATAAAGTTTTTTTAATGTATGAATATATCCAATTATTTCAAAATTTTAAACTAAAAATAATTGATACACCTTTTAGGCTACACATCTAATAAAATAATTGATACACTATTTTAATTATATATATTCATGCATTAAAAAAAGCTTTACACATACGATTAAAAAATTAAAATTATTTTTATTTATTTATTTTATAAATTATTTATTTATTTCATATACATCCTAAAAGCTACCAACCGAATTAAAACATTGATACACATATCAAATTTTTAAAGAAAATTAACTTTTAATATGTTTAAACTTTATTTAGAAAAATAATTTTGAATGAATTTGGGCATATGTTTGTCTTGAATTAATTTTGAACTTAACTTGTAAATGATTCTTATTATTTTTTTAAAAAATTAAAATTTATTTAATATTTTTATAATTTTTAATAATTTTTTTACAAACTTATAAATTTTTAAAAATATTACTTCTAATTTTTTTTAGAAAAAACTTTGAAACAAATGATCTTGGACGGTCATTTGTCTAGGTTTATTCTAGTGAAAATTTAAATATTTCTTTTTATTTTTTATTTAAAAAAATTGAATTATTTACTTTTATTTTTTTCGTCAACAACTATTATTGACATAGAGCACCACGTTAGCACTATAATGGTCAATGTTTGTTAAAGGGCCTCTTTGACTAGCTTTGTAAGTTAAGGGGTTCAATTTGGTGCAAAAAGGTCTCAATGACTTAGTTGATTTTTTTCGAAAAAGTTTGAAAGATGAATTGGGTCAATTTGTTGTCTAGATTCATCACTCTGAATCTAGATAATCATTTATCCAGGTTCATTATTCATGTAAGATAATTTTTATAAATTTATATATTTTTAAAAATTAATATTATTTATTAGAACTTGTCATGTGTTATGATATAAAGTTATCATATGTCAACTTTCTATTAGTTGTTAGTTTCATGTCATCAAATTTTATGGACATTATTACAAAAGTATTAAAGTGTGGTAGACAGTGACGAAGTCACGGGCTAGCCCTACTAAAATGAAAAAAAAATTATTTAAGTATTTTTGTAATTTATAAAATTTTAAATTAATAATGATAAAATTATAATTTATCTGCTAAAAATAATAAAAATTTTAATTTAATCATTTAAAAATTATAAATATATAGATTATTAAATAATAAAATTATATTTTTATTATGTAAAAATAATTTAATTCCGTCTCCAACAAAAAATTCTCACTTCACTCAAATGTAAATTCAAATATCAGTTAACCTAAAAAAAAGTACTAATTTGATACAAATGTACAAGTTGAGGACAATATACATTAACTAATATTTTTATTTTAGGCTTCGTTTGGATGGGCGATCGACTGCGGTGCGGTGCGTTTAACTTACTTTTTGTCTCACGCTACAGTATCACTACAGTATCTAATCTCACCGCCACCGCTGTTTTTACACTAACCGCAGCTAAACGCACCGCCCATCCAAACTCACCCTTAGTCTGTAATTGTCAGTTTGTGTTTTACGTATAACATTAGTCTGCTGAGCACAAAACAACAAAAAACACCAACGTGGGATTTGCATCTTGCACTTCTCCCACTGAACTGCTCTCTTTCCAATAAAAAACTCCCCAAATATACCATAAGCTTATCATATTACTAATCATTAAAGATATTCCAACGAAAACCAGGAAAAAAAATGTCTTGGAAATTCTCTGTCTCTCACTCTCTCCCGCTCTTCTTACTCCTCTTCCTTTATTCCTTTCCTTTAATCTCAACTCAACAAAATGATGATCCAACATTTAAAACCATGCATGATTTCTCTGGGTACCCAGTTGATAAATCATCATACACTTTTACACCATCAAATTCAAGCTCACTTTCAGTTGATATTCAAGCTCTGCAAAAACAGGTAGTTTTAATTCCCCCCCCCCTTTAAGTCTTTTGAAATATGGGTTTTGTGTTTGGGGGTTTAATGTTGTAAAATGGGAAATTTTTTTGTGCTTTAGATTGATGAGCTATCAACTTTCTCGGATACACCTGCCCCATCAGTGACTAGGATTCTCTACACTGAGAATGATGTATTGGCTCGCAGGTAATTCGTGTATTCTTGTTTGTATATTTCGCCGTTTCGCAAACATGGTTAAGTACTTTTATATAATTTTCGGTAAATTAATTTGTATTGTGTAGATTTTGAAACATTAGAGTTGTATTCGGGTTATTTTTTTTATGTCTTATTGCTTAATCGTGTCGGGTCTAATATTGCGGATTTAGTTTTTCGTCTAATTAAAGGACTCAACTTTTATTTATTTATTTTGTTAATACTGCTTCTAAATGATTTTAGGATCAATTGTAAATTTCAGGAAATGAAAAATGGAAACCTAGTTGTTTAGTTTAGTGTAGTTGAATTGAGTTGAGTTGAGTTCTATGTACAACTATATTTCTACGCGGTAGTGAGTTTCATCCTAGACGCGGTTGCGGTCTCATTCACCATGGTTGTTGTGGATGTAAATTTTGTAGTGTTTCAGTGAATATGGTATTGTCATGGACGATACACAATGCGATGCAAAGATTATACGTTCCGGTGTTCTACCGCATTTACATTACATAATGACCGCATTTTAGAACTGTGCATCCGTTCAGGTTCAATAATGTTTTCTTTGCAACATTTAACTACAGGTACGTCAAAAATTTAATGGGACTCACTGGGCTTTCTGTTACAGAGGATGTTGTCGGAAACATTTTTGGTCGGTGGTAGGTTCTTTTTTGATTGTTGATTGTCCCATCTTACTAAGATTCTTCTTGTTACTATTGATTTCAACTGAGAATTTTAATGCCACCTCGAATGAGTGATTGATGTTTGATTATTTCCAAAACGGGATTGCATCAGTATTATTGTAAGAAGCTATGTTGGACTTCATTTTTCTTGAAGTATTTGTATCCTATTCTTGTGTCCTATGCATTTAGGGACTTAATGAGTTTGAGTAACTGATACTCACACCAAGTACATGAAAAAACTGATACTTACACCCAAGTCTGAGTAACATAGCTTTTAAGTTACATATGTTGTTATATCTGGCATTTATTTGTTTGTTTGAATTCTCTCTGCTGATTAACTATTATGGTTAGAATGTCAAATGTGCTTTATCTTGATTAATCCAGTTACAGTTCGTTGATGCCTTTGCACCAACCTCATGTTAATTATTGATGGAGTGGATATGAATTTTAAAAATAACTGGTTGTTTTCATGTGTATCTGAGAGCTTCGCAATTGATTTTAGTTTACTCTTGGTTTCTTCACGCCAATGCAATGTCACTGTTCTAATATCCGCTCTTCATCTTGTTCTCACTATTTCTGATTTGCATTTGGTCTTCAAGCTTACATTAATATTGAGACCTTCATTTCTTGGATGATGTGTTCATTGCTTTTGTTTTGGTTCTTGGAATGCTTTTTACAATGCAGGGATGGCTATGAACCAGAGCTTACTGCAGTGGCAACAGGTTCTCACATTGATGCTATTCCGTACTCCGGGAAGTATGACGGTGTCGTCGGTGTTTTAGGTGCAATAGAAGCCATTAATGCGCTAAAGCGGTTTGTGATTTGTCACAATGTTAAACCTATTAAATCCTTAAACCCTAATCTAATGTTGCTTTTTAAAGTATTTGATTCATTTTCTAGCAAAACAAAATAATCTTCATTCTGATAACCGTATATCTTTTCGATTAAGATCTTTGTTTGCCTAGGTTAATGCATTGTGGCTAAAACTTTTGTCCATGATAAACGGATTATTGCAGGTCCGGGTTCAAACCAAAACGGTCATTGGAGATAATTTTATTCACTTCAGAAGAGCCAACGCGCTTTGGGATCGGCTGTTTGGGAAGGTTAGCATGACTGAGTAACAGACTTTTCTTTTTTGCAGATTTAACTTGTTTATTACACTTCAAACTATGTTTATCTGAATTTTTATTTTTCTGGAAGTACCCATGTCAGACCCCTGTATTGAAACTTTCATTATGAGTATAGGAATGAGCCTCCAAGGACACTCCAAATACATTAAAAAAGCTTAAAAAATTTAAGCATACTTGTATCGGACACTCACATTCGCATCCGAGTAAAGTAGAACTTCATCACATGTATCATAGCTAGGGGTAACTTCTTGACTTAGGTTTGAAGTCTCTGATATGTTTCATCAACATGCAGCCGCTTATTGGCTGGCGGTGAAGCACTTGCTGAAGCTTTAAAGACGACAGTTGATGGTCAAAACATATCGTTCTTAGAAGCTGCAAGATCTGCTGGTTATGCTAGAGATGAAGATGATTTATCCAGTGTGTTTCTGAAGAATGACAGTTACTCGGCTTTTGTTGAGTTGCATATAGAACAAGCGCCGATTCTCGAAGAAGAAGGTATCTTGCTTTTGAATGTTACAGTTTTCTCTTTCTTACAATGTGTTGGGATCAGCTTATCCGTATGATTCTTTATTTCAGGTATATCTATTGGCGTAGTTACTAACATTGCTGCCCCTGCAAGCATAAAAGTAGATTTTGAAGGCAATGGTGGTCATGCAGGTGGCGTCTTGATGCCAGACAGGTTAATATTACCGATAGTGACTATTTTTTTTTCTTTGAAATACTAGTGCCTACACGTATATGGAGTGAGTACAGGAATATGACCCTTCAACAACCTTCCAAATACATGAAAAAACTTGGGAAAAAAAGTTGAACATCCTAGTCCAACATAAGAGTGACATTCTTATAACACTCGTGTTTCATTGATGCTGATTGTAAAAAGCATATTTCATATATATATATATATATATTTATATCCAAAGGTCGGAGTAGTTTGGTTAAATTAGATTCAGGTTCTGTTAGATCATCCTCCTTATACTTTTTTCTAGAATGCTTATTAAGTAAAAAGATCCATAACCTGTGTGTATACTATTGAGTGCAGAAACGATGCTGGACTGGCAGCTGCCGAGTTAATGTTAGCTATTGAGAAACATGTAACGGAATCCGGATCACTTGATACTGTTGGTACAGTAGGTAAATCTGAAGGAAAGATTTTCATGTTTTCGTTAAAAGAGTTCTTCTGCACTAAACAAAGCTCCCTTAATTTCATCTGAATAGATTTCTTTCCAACTAATATAAATTTATTATTTTTGTTTTCTAGGGATTTTGGAGCTTTACCCGGGAGCAATCAATAGCATCCCTAGTAAAGCTCACCTTGAAATTGGTAAGTATCATGCTATATTAATCGGACTTGGTTGTGCCTAACACGGGTATGTTCAGATCTTTTTTTTATATTTGGAAGGTCTTTGGAGGGTCTATCCCAGTTCTCATATTCATATATGCGTTGGACATTGGTGTTGAAGATGGTTATTTCAGGAAAAATGAAGAATTGGAGCAACATGGTATCATGTTAGCAAGTATTCTTCCAAGAGAACATAAGTTTACTATGAGAATCTTTAGTTGTCTCACATGCTTAATCCAAGTCAAAAAAAGCCTACTTCAACAAAGATAGAACCTGTTTTGCTCCAACTTTATTTTTCTTGAAGTACCTACGTCTGATACTGGTCTTTGATGCACATTTGGATCTAGATGTGATATATGACCCTCCAAATACATGGAAAAGCTTCTAAAATTTTGAATATACTTGTATCAGACACATACTCGTATCTAACACTCTCACACAAATCCTAGTAACAGAAGATAGAACCATTCTTAAATTTGCCTGACCTCACTCTTGGATAATCTGGGCTGTATATCTGGATTACTATCTGATAATCAGATATGTTTTCGTTTCTTATTACTTTTTTTTTTTTGGTAGATGTACGAGATATCGAGGAAAGCTTTAGGAATGCTGTTATTAATAAAATCCATAAAGCTGCAAAATCAATTGCCAAAAAGCGCAAGGTCACCTTATCAGAATTCAAGATCATAAATCAGGACCCACTTGCTCATTCTAACGGATCATTAATCAAAGCAGTGGTAGACGCCTCGGATGAGCTGAACCTAACGTATAAGTATATGATCAGCAGAGCTTACCATGACTCGCTGTTTATGGCAAGGTAAGGGAATGGTATTTAGAAACTAAATCTTTTGCAAGCTCCAAAACTATATGTTTAGCATAGAGCTGAAGTTCCGGTACCAAATATTTTGAAGAATTATATGAGCGTATAAACTATGCAGTTTTGATGTCTTTTAGATTGTAAATTTTAGGAGAATAAATGGAGCGTGGACACTCAATCCTGAAATGTTGAATTGTTTCAAAGCTAGGCTTACTGAATTTTGCTAGACTATTCTATCTTTAGATGGCTCTGGGGGACGTTCTCTTGGAAAAGTGCTGGGATTCTCATTATGGGTATAATCGAGCCGAGCCGAGTCGAGCTCAAACTCGACTAAATATTCAAAGCTTGAAGCTCGGTTAGAGCTCAATCAAGTTTCACTCTTGAAGCTCAGTTAGGTTCAGCTCTATTATGGCTGTTTACCTAGTAAACGAATGATCTCAGTTTCCATGCTTGGCTTCAAGCTCAATTATTTGTGCTCAAGCTTGAATTGATATTCTTTGATACTAATTAAAAGAAAATTGGGCGATTAGGGTTGCCAGCTATTCAAGTAAAAATTAGGATACTAGAATTTGGCTTGCTTAATAGCTTAAGCTTGACTCACTAATGATCGAGCCAAATTCAAGTTTTTTATTTTTTATTTTTCTGGTCGAGCTCAAGTAGCTTGCAAGCATAGATATCTCATTTACACCCCTAATTTTCTCCATCCAACCCATCCTGATAAACTAGGAACATGCATGGATGTCTGGATAGAGAAGAAAAGCTCCCAATTCAGATTTCGGATCCTTTTCCCAAATATTAACTTTCACTGTAAGGGAAAGGAATTGTCGAGGGAATTAGTCATAATATGCACAATTTTACTGTAAATACGCAATTAAACATGCCAATGTAGTCTCAATTTCACAATCATCAGCATTGTCATCATGATTAAATACTATAATTAGATGCTGATATTCAGATTTCAAATTCATCCAGGATATCTCCAATGGGCATGATATTTATTCCATGTTACAAAGGTAAGATCTGCGTTCTCTTACACCTAAGAACCAATGTAATTTTTTCTACCAATCCTTTTAAATCAACTAAATTATTGTGATTAGAGTATCACATATCTATGTTATTTGGACTTGGATGCGAGTGTCGGATATGATCAAGTGTTCTTTAATGTATTTGGAGGGGTTTTAGCTATGTTGCTTCGACTATTCATTTTACTCAAAGTATCTATGTTTAACTCATATTGGTGATAAAAACTTTCAAGGATCCTCCAAATACATTAGAAAACTTTAAATGAATATACATGTCTCAAACACAAATCCATATTCGAAACTCATAATTCAGTCCAATTAACATGTCTTTTTCATATCCACTTATCTATGTTCCGATCTTGTATTTCAATAAATGAAAAGTTAGAGCAAGATAGTCGCACAAAATGCTAAGTAGAACTAAAGCAGCAAAAGCATTTCATTTATCAACAACATATACCGCATCAGATTTCAGATTAGTACATAGCATATAAGTATAGTAACATGGTGTGCATAGATTGTTGAACTGCATTCGAGCTAATGAACATGAGAACAAACTTAAAGCAGATTAAATTGTATTGGTATTTGCAGGATATAGTCATAAGCCAGAAGAATATGCGTCACCTCAGGATATAGAAAATGGGGTGAAGGTATTAGCGCTAACCTTGGCCAAGTTGTCTTTGCGTTGATGTGTTGTTGTATATTGTAGTTTTTATTAGGTTGGTTATTGCCACTCTTTGTCAATATTTTCAGTAATAACAACTTTGGCATTTATGAAAACTTTGTATCATGTTTGAGAATCCAATCTCAAAGACAATGGAACTCCTACAATTTGGCTTTCTTCTTTTTTCTTGGAGCAGTGGAAGATACTGTAAGATGCTTGAGGTTAAAGTTGAGATAATGATATGTTTAGTCCTTAACATTTATATTTCTTGTCAATTTGGTCTTTTTTTTTAGCTAAATTTAGCTCCCAACCTTTCAAAAATTATCCAATTTGATCATCATTTTTTCAAAAAGTGTTGAATTGTTGTTTTTTAATTGAAATCCTGACGCAAATATTAAATTTTTAAATATAATAACTTGCATGTCAATTCATTTGTAGTTTATATTAACCTTTTTAATGAACTTTCTATATATATATATATTTGAATTTTTCTTATTTTTATAATTTTAAAACTATTTGTTAACCTAAGACAAATCATGTCATATCAAACAATGTTTTAGTCAATATATTTTTCAAACAATATATTTTTCAAACAAATACGATTTGACCTTTTTTTTCTAAAAAAAAGTTAATAATCAAATTTAGCTCAAAAAAATAATTAAAATCAAATTGACAAAATATATAAATGTTCAAGGCTAAATTTATCAATATGCCTTAAATTTAAATAAAAAATATTTTCTGTAATACTAGTATGGTTGGCATTTGGTTAGTTTTTTTTTTATCTTTTAACTAATTTATAGAGTAAAAATGTAAAGGTTATAATATGTTTCAAGTTCCAGAATCCTTACATGGACCTGAATTTAACAAATTGACATTTTTAAAATTAATATTAACATTTTAATCAAAACAAAGTATTTAAAATTACCAAATGGCATCATAAAAGTTTAGGCACCAATTTATGTTTGACTATTGCTATATAATTTTAGGAAATAATAAATGGCCACATTCATTTTTTTTATGCAATATTGAGGGTGAGGGGTAAGAGGGACAATATTTAAACTCATGTTAAGTGGACATGTGATAAAAGTTTTAATCACTGTTTCATATAAATTAAGACAACATTCTATTGAAATGCCCTAAAGACCTTTCTATATATAGCACTATAGATATAATTCTTCGAATTAGCCTTGATCCAAATTTAAAAGTTTTCTATCCACGCCCCATTTGAAGAAGTTGGCATACAAGATTATGGAGTAGGTTCAAATTTTTTTTTGTTGTAAAATTGAGTTGTTATTTGAATAGAATTTTAAGTATTATTAATTAATATTAGAGTTAATTATGTTAATTGTTTTGAATAATGTTACTTTGCATTGATTATATAAAGTAAAATTATATTGTATGTTGAATATATTAAAAATTCTTTAATTATGATTTGAAAATTTTCTATTATAATATTTGAATTAATAAATTAATATATTTGAATTATATTTAATTATTTAAATAATAAATATCATTATACGTTAATTATTGAAATTAAAATATATTATTTAAAAAATTGATTGAATATTAAACGTGTAAAACTACATGCAATGCATGTGTCAATAGAACATACTATATATAAAAGCATGATTTTAGAAAAAAAAATTGAATTGATGAGAATATTATTTATTTCCCATCTAATTACTAAATGTAATGATAATATTTAATTTAGAATTATTAGTTAAAAAAGTTGAAATGAAAAAGTTGTGATAAATTATTAGAATACATTTCTAAGCATAAACTATAGAGAAAAAAGATTGTGATAATTAAAATTTACTATTATTAGTTAAAAAATTCACTTAAATAAAATTTGTGTTAATTTTATTTTTAAAAAAAGGTTATGTTAATTTTATTGATGTAAAATAGAATTATTATTTAAATAAATTTCTAAGCAAATCATTAATTAATATTAGAATTAGTTATTATTTTACATCAATTATAGGTTGAATATGTAAAAACTATTTTAAATATTATTTAAAAAAATTTCTATTATAATAAATTAATATATTTTAATTATACTCAATAAATTTAAATAAAATATATTATTTTATGCTAATAGATAAAATAGAGATTTTTATTCATCTCTCACTGAAATAATATTAAGTTAATATATTTACTGTATGTCCATTAACTAAAATATGTCTATAATTAACTAATTGACGGGCTTGAAAAATAGTTAAATCGAAAAAGGAAGTTATCCAACCTCGTAAAATCCTAATTAAACAAAAAATAGGATACACAAAATCCGTCGCTATTTATCGCTGTCCGTACTTAGCTGTAACTCAGATTTCACGATTGTAGTAAAAAGTAACAAAAATCGAATATTCGAGTTGGATTAAATTGGTTAGATTTTTATATTGGACTTGAATTTGAAAAATAAAAAACTTGTTTGTATTTCTTCTTTCTTCCCCAAGAAACCACAAAATGTTGCCCGCTGGATCTTCGGTTAAGGCTGGGGGATCGACCTCCACTACCTTGCCGATTCAACTTTAAAAAATCCTAAATTTGTTTGAATTTTCTGGCGATACTATGGATGAATCTTTCTTCGATCTAATGGAATTCTTGAAGAAACCTACGATAACTGAAACATTCGTCGACATTTTGTTATGTGCGGTGCCCATATGGTTAGCCGTGATGATCGGGCTCTTCATCGGTTGGGCTTGGCGTCCTAGGTGGACCAGCTTGGTTTTTCTAGGTCTCCGATCTAAGTTCCGGTTCGTCTGGACTGCTCCTCCTGGGTTCGGAGCTCGCCGACTCTGGCTCGCCTTTACTGCTCTTTCCGCTTTCTCTGTTTGCCGTACGGTTTTCTCCAACTTTATTAAAGGGAGAGCCAGGAAATCGACTGCTGAAACTTCCAATTCGGCCGTTCCTTTACAATCTCCGTCGCCTACTGTGAGGATTTCGCCTGAAGGAGCGGCTGGTACAGTTAGGTTAGTGTTATATATATATACTTACTTTTTAGGTTTTGTATTTGTGTAATTAAAACTTAACTTTTTTGCAATATTTTTTTCTTAAGAAAAAGAATGCTACTTGGTTCGTTTATTTTATTTTATATGATTTCTATTAAGGTAAAATATGAATTAGGCTTTCTAATTGAACTTTAAAAAATTGACCTAATTATGAAAATGGGGTTATGAGAAAATTGTTTATAGGTTAAACCGGAAGCTTTAATATATAGTCATGTCAACGCATTTTGGTCATTAATATTGAAGTTTAGTAATTAGCATCGATAGCGAGTTACGTAAGTGAAGAATTTGTATAGATCTTATGGTTAGGAATCAGGATTGTTGAAGAAATTGACTGGCTGTGCATCCGGTGATATTTTCCTTCAGCTAATGTTATATACTAGTTAAAGGAATTTATTTTTCTCTTATACTCTAATAGTAGGACTGGTGATGTGTAATTTAAGTTAGTAATTTCAAAACCTAGCTAATCTATTGAATCTAGTATGGTTTAATGGTAATTTTTGGTACAAATTTTCTGAGAATTCTGTCTAATAAGCATCAATATTAAGTATGCAGTGTAATGTTTAGCATGGCTGAAAGACGGTTACATGAAATTCATCATAATTAAGGACTGCTAAGACTTAAGAGGGTTAGAAATTGGTGATCTATCTTATGTTAAATATTTTAGAATCACCTTTTTTTTTTAAGGTTCTCTGGCAGGTTAATGTCCCGCACCTGGTAAGGGGGAATGGGGTCTAGAATCCCTGCCTTGTGGAAAATCCACCTTCTAGGGGAGCTGTGTGTACCATCTGATCAAGCTCCAGGGTTATTTAAACATCATCCTTAGGATATAGGGAAGTGAGCAAACTGAGCTTGTAAGGAAATAGTTGGGAAAAATGCTTATATATGGTTCGACCTATACAAGATGAAACTAATCGTGGTATTGATGTGGCAAACCTGAAAATTATATAACAAATTTATTTAGTAGTCATAGTTAAGGTCAAAAGAATTTGGATGTTGGAAACATGTTTCATGACTTTGCTACAACAGTGTTGAATGTAGATATCTTAGTTATATGTGTTTAATGCCAAAAGATAATATTTTGATCTAGATAAACTTTTAATGCCAAAAGATTTATCTAATCAAGCTTTAAAGTTATGAGATGTCAGTTGTAGAGCTTGTTTGCTGAAAAGAAAATATCCTTACATGCTTTGGCTATATAACTAAAGAAAATTTCCCTCTTATGTGCTATTGCTAGTGCATGCATGTTTTGGTTGTAATGCTCTGGCTCTTTTTACTTGTTCAAGAATTTATTGAAAAATAATTTTTATTTTGCAGTAATTTCAATGTCACTGTTGGAAGCATATTATGTCCTGCTGTAATTAGTCTTGTTGTGTTACTATTGGTATGGTTAATGCTGTTTCTTGCATGAGCTTGCTCATGACTGATACCTATTTCTTTACAGCCCCACCACTAAAGCTGAAGAAAGGCAACAGGATATTGTCACTGAGAATGATTTGGCTCACCTCTTACATTTACTCGAAGGCAAGGAAGGGGAGATGGAATGGCAAAATATGATGGAAAGGACTACCCCGAATATGTCATACCAAGCATGGCGTCATGAGCCTGAGGTAGGTTTCTGATTATTGATGCACTTCTAATATCATAAGAGTTGCCATGAAACTTGTAGGATCTGTCTTACTCTAATAAATAAAACTTGCCACATAACATTATAGTTTTAGGAATAAATTTTCTGATTTTTTGGTTCTCCTCTCTCTCCTATAAGATAGAATGAGAACTTGGGTGAAATTGGGAATTCCCACAGTTTACTTTCCTATGATCTTGAATGGCTTTGAGCATTCTGCCTGGTTTTGGATATCTTATGAACATCATATTTTCACAGTTGCTTTGATATCTTACTGAGTTACCATGGAACTTGTAGATTTGTCTAAAGGAAAAACTTGCCACATAAAATGTTTTAGTTTTGGGAAGAAATTTAGTAATGCTTTTTCATTCTCTCTCATTGAGAACTGGAGGGAATTTGGGATGTCCCTGCGGTTTTCTTTTCTGTGATCTTGAATGGTTTCCGGCTTTCTGCATTGCTTGTAGATCTTGTCGGCATCACATTTCTTTATTCATGTGGCATTTGATTTATTGCTGAACCTAAGCATTTTTATTTATCAAATTTTCAGAGGTTATTAGGTCAGAGGATGGAAAATGTCAAATGGCTTCACATGATACTTTACTATGTCTTTCTGTTTTGTTTTTTCTTAGATGGAATTCCATGTTTGATCATGCATTGCATGCCTGATGGTCATATAGGCCACATGTATTACTTACCGTGATTTTGTATACAGAATGCCCCTGCAATTTATCGTAGTAGAACTGTCTTTGAGGATGCAACTCCAGAGTTGGTCAGAGATTTCTTCTGGGATGATGAGTTTCGACCAAAGTGGGACACTATGCTTTCATATGTTAAAGTTTTGGAGGAGTGCCCTCGTACAGGGACAATGATTGTTCACTGGATAAAAAAGGTAGGTGAAATGAATGGTTTGTATAATATTTTTTACTGATTTTTTTTTGGAGTAATAAGCTTTAAAGCATTTAAGACTTTGTATGGACTCACATATCTCGGCTTGTTTCATCTCTCTGGCAGTTCCCCTTTTTCTGCAGTGATCGTGAGTACATAATTGCTCGAAGAATATGGGAGGCTGGAAATGCTTACCATTGTGTGACAAAGGTACATGCTATAACTATGTTGCTCAAACTCTTCATTTTTGTTGCAGTACCGGTGTCCAACACACAGGGATGGGGATATGACCTCCAAAGTTCCTTCAAATACAGAAAAAGTTCAAAAATCTGACCATACCCATGTTGGACAGTGTAACACATCCACCACTCAGACAGATTCTCAGCAACATAGGGCTTAACATTGTATTGTTTAGTTTGATCTGTTAATTTTCAGTAAATCTATTCCTTTGGAGTTGCTATGAAGGGGTCTGGTGATATTAATTTATGAAGGAGCATTAAGGTGGGCTAGGGTGTGGATGAGGGATAGTGATGAGTGGTGTGTTAAGGTGATTGTCTGTGGCGGTGGTAAGCATGGCTAATAATTCTATATGACAATTAAGTATACTTAAATAAATGACTTCAACTAGTATTTATTAGGCGCTGCACTTGATCTTGATCATCAAGTAACTTATTTTTGCATAGAATTGACTCTGCATCTAACGATTCGGCTGCTGTACTCTCAACTTGTGTTGTTTCAATTGTTTTCTTCGACAAGTATCTGTGTTTTACACCCATGTCTAATAGATATAGGGTATATTCCTCTCATGACCTTCTAAATACATGAAAATTTTTGGAAAAATATGAACCTACTTATGCCAAACACATACTTTAAGATACTCATACCCGAGTCTGAGTAGCATAGCTTCTGAAGATGCTTGAATGACCCATGTCTGTTGAGCCTGTTTTAATATCATGTGTGTGTATTATGGTTCGTGTAGAGGAAAGAAATAGATTATTATATGTAATCCAGTGTGGGTTTCTGCATGAGGGTGCTAAAACAAGCTATAAATTGTTTCAGGGAGTGCCATATCCTGATTTGCAAAAGCGTGACAAGCCAAGACGTGTGGAGCTTTACTTTTCAAGTTGGGTTATCAGGGCAGGTAAGTCCTTTCAGTCAACCTCTCGATTATTGCAGCAAAACTTTGGACACTGTTATCAACAGTCTCATTTTTATTATTCAATTCGTGATGCAGTGGAGTCCAGGAAAGGAGATGGACAGATGACTGCTTGTGGAGTAGCTCTTGTACATTATGAAGACATGGGGATCCCGAAAGATGTAGCAAAATTGGGCGTTCGTCATGGGATGTGGGGAACTGTAAAGAAATTGCATTCAGGCATGAGGGCATACCAGAATGCGAGGAAAACCGACAGTTCCTTGTCAAGATGTGCACAGATGGCAAGAATTACTACAAAAATTTCTCCTGATGAGAGCACAGGTTCTCTTCGTCCTGCTACCGTGGAAGATGAAAAGGATCGAACTATGGTTATGAGGAGGGAGCATGATAATGGGCTTGATTGGAAGTGGATAGCCATAGGTGGAACCGTAGCGCTGGCTTTTGGACTCCATTCGGGTATAATTGGAAAGGCATTGTTAGTGGGAGCAGGGAGGAGAATGGCCCGAGGGTGAGGTTTTTTTCTGGTGAGGAAATTCTAGATTTTAAAGAACCCACGACACGCTATTGAAATGAATTATTTGTTATGTACCATAATCATATAATGAAATGCCTTAGCCCACGGGCATGTTACTCCACCTTCATTCTCTTTTAACTTCTAAGCATGATTGGGCAGTATTACACCAAAATGTTACTCAAATATGATGCAATGTTTTCACTTTTATATAATAATAATTCAACTACAATACGAATATTCTATTCTTAAAACGAGAAATAAATTTACTACTTTAGTTTTTTAATTAATGTATTTTTATTTATTGTTGAGTTTTTTAAGTCATATGTAAATAAAATTTATAATTGTAATTAAAGTATTAATATCATATTAAAAAATTAATATATTGTAGGGTAAACCATAAAAATAGTCATCCAACGTTGATGCTTACACCAAATCACTAATGGTGATATTGTTTTATTGGTATAATAATAATTTTAGTCTTTTAATGTTTATAGATTTTATTAATTTAATCTTAAATCTAAAAAAATTCAACAAATTTAACCATTAACTTAAGTCTCGATTCTTAAAAATTAAAATTTTAAAAATATGAAGAATATTTAAAGCTTCATTTTCCGATAAAATGCATTAGATTTCATAAAAGAATACATACAAAATTATAAAATATCTATAAATAGATGAATATTTATTTTTCTTACTTGTTAACATGAAATTATTTATCAAAATAATAATTTTATAAATAAAAAAGTTTAAGGAGAAAAAAACCATGAAGAAGACTTGCATAGATCCAACTTCTCTTTTTTCAACGTTAACAACCACCATGTTTAGGCTGGGTTAAAATTACAGTTTGAGGTTGAAAAGAAGAAGAATTGATGTCTTAAGGTCGTTGCCTAGAACGAGTTTGTCGTGTTTGAAGTTGTACTTGAGGGCAAACATGACAGGAATATATAGATGAGGATGAGATTTTGAATACCCAATATGTGGAAGGCCATATTGGTAGCTTTACAACCAAATCCTGGTTCGATAGCACGATGATAGAGGATGTGAAAATTATGGAGTTCAGAGTAAGAGTTATTAGTGTTGATAATTGTGGATAAAGGCGGTGCATAATATTTAAATAAAAAATTATGAAAGGTTAAATTTAACTTAAAAAGCATAAATCAAATTGAAAAAAAATATAAACGTATCCTCAAATTTAAGTAAAAGCATTTTAATGTTGCTGTGTTTTTGCTATTAAGTAGTCATAATTCAAAATTAGATACAATAGTGTGTTGCTTCAAGTGCAACTTTGTAAAAGAAAATGAAGAAATCACAAATAGGATGTGTGGCTAAACAAGTTTTTGGTTATCTAAAAATAATTAATGCTAACTTCGTTCTCCCTCCACCACTCTTTAGAATTATTGTTTTATATTTTTAAAATATTCTATTATTTTATCTTTCCAAAATACCTATTTAATGCATATGTTTACCTCTCCTATACCTCAAAGTTATAAAAATCTCAAACTTATTTAAATTTTAAAGCTTGAAATTTGATCAAATTGAATTAAGTTTTACTTTTTAAAACTTAAATTTAATTTAAAATAAAAATTAAATTATTCTAGTATATTTGTTTAAGCTTATTTATCTAAAAAAAAATCAAAATTCATGCTCAAATCCAAACTCATTATTTCTGTCAAGCTGTAAGTGTAAATTTGAATTGAGAATTTCAATATTAATTAAAAACATACATATTCAGAAGAAAAACTCAATAGACATGTGAGCTACATGAATAAAGCATTTGGATGATGGATATCGTTTGGTATTGCTGATATTAGTAGGAACGTTTTTCTTTTGTAAATCGAAATAATAAATTTTAAATTTTATTTCAGCGTAAATTTTGGTTAGTATCGATCGTATTAAAGCATACCATAAATTTCATTCGAACTTGTAAAAATGTAATGTATCGACTAGTATTAACAAAAATTTTAAATGATTTTTAACCTAAATTTTAAGTATTTATATATACCAAAAAAATATAAATATAAATATATTTTAAATTTAAATTTATTTATGTATTTTTATTTTTTATTTTGAATTTATTGAATTATGAATTGCTATATGAATAGAATGAAATAATCTTATTGTTTAATTTATGGAATAATTTTTTTTGCTTGTTTAAAGATGGATTGTGTTTATGAAGCTTATAAAAGAATATTTTATATAGCTAATGAGTATTTTATTTTATATTTTGTATCTGAAAATTTTAGGATGAAATTTGAACCCATGTTACCAATATTTGTTTTAATTTTTATGAGTATTTTATATTCGACACTTATTTAATTTCATTATTTTGATATTCGTAATACTTTTTATATACATATATCAAATGTTTTACAAAAATAGAGATAAATCCAAAACGGACCAATAACAGTGGAAAATGATATGTTATCAGTACAATACGGACTATCTTGATTTGGATACCCATTTCATAACCAATCATTTATTGTTTTAGAAAACACCTGCACCTGTAACAATGAGATAAATTGTTGCTACAAATAGTCCTAGTTTCAACCAAGTTCAACTTGAGCTTAAGCGACAATGATTCATGTTGATCTCCAATAAGTTATGAGCAAAAATATCTGGTTTACACTATTAATCCTTCTTTCTCTAAATCTCTTACAGATCCCAAAAGTTTCATTTCCTCACTGATCAAACATAAGGTGAAGTATATTCTTTCAGAATCAAAATGCAAAGCATCTGCAGTGACAAATTCATGAACAACAGATCCCAATTCAATCCAACTAGAAGCTCTATTTTTCCTGACTTCTTTCTTCCTAATAATTTCTCTAATCCTAGAAACGCCATCCCACCTTTTGGAATCAGCATAAATGTTGGATAAGAGAATATAGTTGCCCGAATTATTCGGCTCAATCTTAAACAACTCATCCGCAGCAATTTCAGCTAACTTGACGTTGCAATGGACCCGGCAACCAGCAAGCAAAGCTCCCCAAACGACTGCGCTAGGTGAAATCGGCATGTTTCTTATAAGGTTATATGCCTCTTCAAGGCACCCGGCTCGACCAAGTAGATCAATCATACATGCATAGTGTTTTTCGGAGGGCTGAATTCCGTGTTCTTCCTGCATTTGTTTGAAGTATTTCCTGCCCTCAATAACAAGTCCACCATGGTTACAAGCTGTCAAAACTCCAAGAAATGCGACTCCGTCTGGTTTTATGTTTGTCCTTTGCATCTCCTCTAACAAAGAAATGGCGTCTTGAGCCATGCCATGATTTGCAAAGGCGGTGATCATCACACTACAACAAAGCAAATCTTTATGATAAGCCATCTTAAAAACTTGTGAAGCCTTGGCAATATTTCCGCATTTTGCATACATGTCGATTAAACTAGTGACAATTCGTAAACTCGAAAAAAGTGGTGGTCCAGAGAAGTCATTAATAATCGATTCAGCTGCATCTAGAATTCCTAACTGCGAGCAAGCTGAAATGATTCCGAGCACAAATGTTTCATCTGGTTCAATACCTTGGTTTTTGTATTGTTTATACAATTCCAAAGCATTGCAAGGTTGCGCGTTCCGAGCATATCCTCCTATCATGGTGGACCACGAGATCAGATTCTTCTCAGGCATTTGATCAAACAACCATCTACCATTACTAACATCTCCTGCCTTGACATATCCGTCTACCATAATGGTCCATGATGCAAAGTTTTTACTGGGCATTTTGTCGAAAAATTCTTTCGCAACTTCCATCTTCCCCGCTTTACAAAACCCGGAAATCATCAAATTCCAAGTCCCGGCATCTCGAACCGGCATTGCTTCAAAAACAGACTGGGCAGAATGAACATCACCAACATCCATATATCCAGAAACCATGACATTCCATGAAGCTAAATCTTTGGTAGTCATTCTATCAAAAAGCAATTTAGCCTCTTCTCTCTCCCCAGCTTTGAAATATCCTTGAATCATGCTCGTCCAAGAAATCACATTTCTTTCAAGCATTTCGTCGAATAACTTCCGGGCAAGATTCACTCTACCATTATTTCCATACCCCGAAATCATCGAATTCCAAGAAACCAAATCTTTTTCCTCCATTTCATCGAATACCCTTGTTGCCAAATCAACTTCCCCACATCTCATGAACAAATCAATCACCGCATTTTGCATTATCAAATCGAAACAGAACCCACATTTTAACCCCAACCCATAAACCGCTTCCCCATCTTTAACCCTCACCAACCTGGCTAAACTCTTGAGAACCGATGCCAAGGTAAACTTCAAAGGCAAAACAGAGTCTTCCCGCATCTTTGAAAACAAAGACAAAGCTTCCAGGTAGTTCCGATTCTCAACATACCCATGAATCAAAGCAGTCCAAAGAAACGCATTTGGTTGAGGAATTTGATCGAACAACTTGTGAGCATATTGGATAGAACCAAATCGGGCATAGAGCCTGAGGAGCTTGTTTAGAACAAGGTGGGATAAGGCAAAAGAGCCATGGACCAAGAGACGGGCGTGAACAAATTTTAAGGCTTTGAGAGATTGAGCTTTGTTGAGGAGGCGTGACAGAGAGGGATTCATTTCATGGCTCCAAGACTATCAGGCATGACTCAGACGTTCATGTGATTTATAAAGTAAGGCTAAATTATTCGGGTTTAGTCATCATGTTGAATTGAACATAAGCCATAGAGCGAGTGTATGACTTAATTTAGAAGTTTAATTAAATATTAAACAAATTTAAAAGGAAACTCAGATAAATTCAACTCAAATTTAAATATAAATAATCAAGTAACTAATTAAATGAGAATGATTTTCGAATTTTAAAACTAAATTCAATCTAACTCAGGTAAACTTCTAATTTCAATTTTCAAGTTAGGGTGGCAAAATCAATTTACTCCAATTTTCATCATCAACAAATTATAAAAAAGTTGTCATTCAAAATTAATAGTATCAATAAAGATTTTATATATATTTTCTTGATACATTTTAAAGGAATATGTCACCTTGTTCAATAAAATATTTGTCTTAAATTCTTATTTAATAATCTAGGAAGGAACTTTATTTTATATAAAAAAATATATTCTATAAAATAAAATATTAAAATTTTAGTTCGATGAAAAATATATCATCCATTTTCACCAATATATATCATTCATTCTCTTTTATAAAATTACCATAATTAAAATAAAAAGCAAAATATAAATGTGGAGATAACCTTATAATATTTTTATTCTAATCAATTATGCTAAATTTAAATACGATCTTATTATTCGTGTTTTCATATCGAATTTGAGTATTTCACATAGCATAAACATGTTAAATTATTATATAATTTCATATACTTTTATTTTATTTTTCTTTTACTTTTAAGGCGCATGTTGTATAAAATTTGACTCATTAAATATATTGTTTTATATGCCATTTTATTTTAATTTTCTTTATATATTATTCGAGTGCAAAAGCTCAAATTAAATCAAGGCTCTTTTGGCCATTTCCAATGTATACATATAAATCTATAAAAAAAAATTAAAATAAGACAATGAATTAATTACCACAGGAAAAAAATTCTTAGAATTGGGGGAAAATTACAAAATAGTACAAAAACAGTTCTTAAATTTCAATTGGAGGCAGCAGCTGGCCCCTCCTTATAAATCTGTCTCCATCACCGATGGGTTAACCATTGACCCTATATTATACCAAAAGCGGAGTTCACTTCATGCCTGCAATAACAAACCATAATTTCCCAAAAGAAAAATCAAGAAATCTATCATAGAATATAGCCAATACGATGTTCCAATTTCCACTGATAGGCTGATTCAAATTCAAAGACATTAAATATATAAATAAGCTAATTTTTAATAGTAAAAATATATATTTGGCTTATGGTACAATGAGATTATTGATTCAAATCTCTCTCACTAACAAAAAAAAATGTTAAAAAGACTATGTTGCTCCCACTCTATTTTTCTTCAAGACACACAAGGGATATGACCTCCAAAGGCCCTCCATCCAATACATCAGAAAATTTGGAAAATACGAAAATACCCTTTTAGACACATACTCATATCCAACACACACACCCCAACTCAAAGTAATACAGATAGTTTCTCCAGTAAAGATATGGTTTCTCTCCAATTTTCTCAACAATTAATATAACTAATTGAGGGAGAGAATTGAAATTTGTTCATTTTATCTCAAGGGCTCAGATAGGGTAAAAAATTATTTCAGCTCAGAAGAGCTCAATGGAAAACATATATACAGACTACATCAGCAAATTCTCTGTCAGCTATATTCGTCGGGCTAGGGCAAGAGTATTATACGTTGCTATATATGTCTGGCACAGGTATGTTCAATTTTTTCCAAGATTTTCATGTACTCGAAAGGTCCTTAGAAGATATTATCCCAAATACACATCAGCATAGTTCAACCAGACATGGAATAGTAAAAGTAACAATGATAAGGAAAACTGCAACTGAACCAGCTTTAACCATTAAGACCATCTGCATTACTATGAAACTGTGGCTTTTGGATATCGGTAGTTGAAGAATCATGGCAAGGAAAAAGAAAAACCAACGCAAGTCACAAACAATAAACAAACCTGTTGTTTTCTCTTTTTTGGTCTCCTCTTTCTGCGTGGTTTGCGAGCATCAGAATTGGAACTTAAGTTACTATTGTTTCCAGTCTTTGAATTTGAGGATTCCCCCGCCTTAAAGGAAGAACTACTGCTTTTTGAAGTGTGGCTAGATGTGGACATTTCAGTTCTTCGTATTGATGAATTTCGGCTAGATGAAGATCCAAACCTTGATTTTGCACGTACAAAGTTTGAAAAAGAATTACTTGATGGCCTCGGAGGCGGCATTAAATCTCTCGCAGATACCTGTTTCTGTTATAAGTTGCAGCATGCAAGAGAAAAACGGAACGCAAATATGTTAAAACAGTTAAAAATAAATTATTTTCTTAAAATCACAACAATTCTATTCGATTCTGAACCTGATTCCTTTCATCGCTAGACATGCCGGACGCCGCTATGCCAGAAGCACGCTCCCTGCACAGAAATAGCAAAATATGTTTAACTGCACTTTTCCTTGCAACAAAAGAGGTAGAATAAAGATTCCCAACTCTAACCAACTACAAAGCTAAGTTACTCCAACCCTTTAATTTGCAAAATTTTTTGAAGTACTCATGTCTAACACACTTTCGGATACGAGTCCATTTAACCCTCCAAGGACCCTCCAAATACACAAAAAAACACTTGGAAAATACACAATATATACATAACCATATCAGACACACCCGAGTCTTAAGTAACATAGCTACAAAAAACTTGCAGTGAAAGACTGAAGTTAAATACAAACAGAACCTATTGCTTCTACTAACCAGAGTAAAGGTCCACAGTGACCATGAGTAAACGTTCATGTAAAACGAAGTTCTAATGGCAGTTATATAAGTCATATCAGTACTAATAATACAAAGGAGCAAAAATACCATCAACTAAGACTTTCCATCTATGAAGCATAAACACTTTGTCAAGGTCGTGTCCAAGTCCGTGCTTCCCTTCCCATCAAGATAAGAAGCAAAGTTCAATGAAGCAGTTCAACTCGTAGATGCAATACGTACCTTGTACTTTCTGTCCATTCATCATCTGCATCAGCTTCCTCACTCGAGCTTCCAGTCAAAAAGAAATCATCATCACTCAAATCCAACAGCCCATCATCCTCACTCCCTGTCTCTGTTAAGGGAAGTCCAAATGGAAGACATCATTCTTTTGAGTATGACAATAGAAGTCAATAAGAACAACATAAGCAGGTAAAACAACACCCGATACAAAAACACATGATACATCCATGACTTAATACATAGTTTTGAGCTACAAACACGCTCAAAAAGATTCAACAAAGTCCTGTTACTATGCAGAATTCAATTAGAAGAGTTTTCTTCGCCATATGTGAGTTCCAGCTCAATCAAGAACGAGAATGCCTTTATTCTAAAAAAGCTAACTACATCATACCATGCAATCAAGTAAAATAAATCACTTCATATAATATTATATTGCTATGGTGAAGAAAGACTGTACCTTCCAAATCTTTTCCGCTTGCAGCAGCAGCAACTAAGTTGGCTTTTATCTGCTTCCGCAATCTATTTCTCTTATCAATTAGGTCCGAACCATCACCTCCCGTAAATAAGGATACATATTTCTCAGTCTTGGGGAAAAACTGTATTTCAAAATAAAATACTAAATTTTAGCCTCTCATAATTTAGCACATATGCTGAATTCAAGTTGCAATAGTAAGTTAAATAACAAACACCCTATTTACCCCAACACAAGATGATCATAATCCGATACCCATGTTTGAATTTGTATCAAACATAGATGCTGGACACTGATACTCAAGCAAAAAACAAAGAGTTCAAGAAACATAGTACACTCCTCTCATCTAATTTTCATCAACAAGAATGCAAATTCAAAGAGAACTAAATACGCTACAAGCTTTACCCTAACATATTCAAGATCCTCTTTTAATTTAGACAGCTGTTCAGCAATCTCCATGTCTTGTGCCTGACCTGGCGAAATCCGTTGCTGCTTCTCCAACCGCCTTATTCGCCTTTCAATCTTTCTTCTTTCTTCAATAACAATTCAAGTAAATTATGAATGGATATTCATTCCAAATGTGAACAAATCATGACAACAACTAAGAACAGATAATGGTAACTATTTGATTGTACCAAAAAACTTAATCTTCCGATCACGCAAGAATAGCTTTCGTTCCACAGCAAGTCGAGTATGTATTTCTTCTTGTTTCTTAAGCCCTTCTAATTTCGTCTCTTGAGCTTCTCTAACTTCAGGAGGAAGATCCTTAAATAGACGCAAAGCAGAGAAATTCATCGCACAGCTTAAAAACCCTTAAATGAAAATTAAAATTTTTATTAAAAAAATTTGAGATGAAGAATGAAGAATAAAGAATACCTTTCGTAGCATGCGTTCAATGGAGCGTATCTGGTTCTTAAGAGAAACGGCTTTAGGCTTTAGTTTCTTGTCTAGGCCAGGTCCTTTTGATCGCCTCCCTACGCGCTTGCCCTCCCCCACGCGCCGCTTACCGTAGCCACCATGTGCCATTTTTTTTTTGTTACTTTCGCTAAAGAGATGACGACTGACGACCTTGAGGTTTCCCGTTGTTTGTTTTTAACCATAGGGTAAACTGGTGTAACAATAATATGGCGTAGCATATTACTAATATTAAGTTCAAATTGTAGAGTGAATTTATTTATTTTTCTTTTATTTCTGAGTATACTGGATTTTGTTGTAGAAATAGTGTGGAATGGTATTAGTACGTATGTGAATTGCCAAAGAATGATTCTTGGAATATTATCTCATTGCCCTTTGATTTTGCGTAATAATGAAAATAAAGTAGAAAAATAAAAAAGAGAGAAGACGATGAAGACAATTAAATAAAAAGAAGAGAAAGGAGAAAAAAAATTTATAGAGATTAGTTGTATAATTTAACTTAAAATTTCATCTAACATAATAATATTAACTTACCATATCATATTGTCGTCATATTATTAACGACTCATCAAAATTTACGTAATTATTAATCATATAGTAATTCTTTATAATAAAATATAATTTTAAACAAACGTATTGTCTTTAATTTATAATACTGTTATAATGTTTTGTTATACATCAGTAGCCACCGACCTGAGCCGTAGAAAGGATCTGGATTTTCGACCTATAACCCCAATAAATCCCACTCAAACACTAAGTGTAAGGAGAATCATAAGAGGATAGCAAGGCGGGTTTACAAATATAGCTCGCAAGGAGAGCTCACAGACACGCCTCACAAAAGGAGTTCATGAGCACGGGTTGCAAATCGAGCTCGTAGGAATCCAGGGAAGGCCACGGTGTAACAGGTTGCTTTCGTTGAAATCGGAACAGTGATTTCGGGTCCACAAATCCAGGTCAAAAAGAAAATTTATTTTATTATTATTGCATGGTCTGCATTATGATAGGAAAAACGTATGAAAATTTCAATAAGAAAATTTCACCGATTTCATATTTAATTATAGAAAGGATTAAATTGCATAAAATACGAAAGTTAAGTTCTAGTAGCTATAAGTAGTAAATAGCTATGGAATTTAAAACTTGATGTCCTTATATGATAATTAGACCATTAAATGGAGTTAGTAGATATTTATGATGAATCATCCATTGGAAAATTAGAAAAAGAAAATGACTAAATTGGAAATAGAAATAATTAAAGATGATAATAAACTAATATCATCTATTTTATCTTCATCCCCAAATTAAAAATACATGGAAACCCTAGCTAAGAGAAAGTGAGCTCAAGCAACTTGTTTTGGTTCAATTAGGTATGAATTCTTGTCCCGTTTTTAGTAATTTTTATATTTCCAAGATCGTAGTAACCTAATCTACCTATTTTGGGGATTAATTTGTAAAGTTATCAAAGTATTAAAAGTTTTCCATGGATGAGTATGCTGAAATTTTGAAATTTATGGTAGAAAATAAAAGGTTTTTGATAGATAAACAACTTTTATAAAGTAAATTTTGATGAAATTGTGATTTAGGGACTAAATTGTAAAGAAGTAAAATTCATGGAAAATTTTTTAATTTTAAGAATTACATGGGCTGTAAATGTTATATGAAAATTTTGGCTAGGCTTGGAATAAGGATTAAATTGCATGAATTTCATTTTCCGAGCCTAGAGATGAAATTGGAATTAATCAAAAGTATAGGGGCAAAATAGTATTTTTGCCTAAGATGTAAATTAGAGTAAATTGAGTGTGAAATGTGTTAAATTGATATTAAATTCGTTCATATAGATCTGGAAAGATCAAATAAGAAGTTAGATTGAGGAAAAAAAAGTATCGAATTAGTAGAAAATTATATATGAGCAAGTGACGAGGTAAGTTCGTGTAACTAAATTATGTATATTAATATGTTTGAATTGAATGTTATATATATGAATTGCATAAATGTCTGAAGTATGAGATTGATTATATGTTTGATACTACTCGATAAGTAATAAGTCCCGTTTGAATAAATGAAATTCGATAGATATAGGATTTCCCGTATTGGTTGTAATCTTGCATATGTTGCAGATACACCATAGCTCGAAAGAGCATCCTCTTATAAGCCCTCTCAAGCTTCCTGTTACATTCATACGAGCATTCCGATCGGTATTGATCCTGCATGTGTTGCAGATATACCACAGCTCTTTGTAAACGTCCTGTTATAAGATTGGTATTGATCCTGCATGTATTGTGGACATACCACAGCTCTTTATGAGCGTCCTGACATAGGTTCTTTGTGAGCTTCCTGATATGACTCGCTTGAACTTCCTGATATATGGTCATCCGGAGCTCCCTAATAATAACTCTTTGGAGTTACCTGTTAAGCTCAATGAGGTTCCTGTTTTAAACTCTTATGAGTTTTCTATTATAGCCCGGATAAGCTTCATGTTACATTGCTTACATGAGTTTCCTGCTATATGGCTCGAGAGAGTGCTTCCTGATTATGTGCACTAATGGGTACCCTTGAATATGAGTTGATGGATTACATTTTTGCACATTTCGAGTGTACTACATGTGCATCCATCGATATTTCAAATAAATTCAACGGGGAAAGTTCTAACATGGTTAAATTGAGCTTAAGATGATTTGTCATGGAAATGCACATGTTATATGGAAATATGATATGAAAAACATATGTATATGAAAGTTATTATATGATGAGCTCATCCTTAATTCTTGATGTTTACATGTAATACATGACTAACAAGTTTCTTGAGATTATATGTGTTTCGGCAAATTGCCAAATTTATTTGGATGAATTTTGTATACTTATCTTAATTGTAAATGATTGGTAAGTTAATTTTCTATTATACGAACTTACTAAGCATAATATGCTTACTCTGTTTTACTTCCTCTATTTTATAGTACTCGAAAGCTCGTAAAGGTAGGAACTTGGTCGGAGATACATCACACTATCCCTTGGACTTCTCGGTATATAAAGTAAGCTAAATTTTGGTATAATGGCATGTATAAGCTAAGTTAAGGATAAAAAAGAAATATTTTGGTTGGAACTAGTCATTGGAATGGCTTGTAATAGTTATATGTTGAATTAAAATATATATTTGTGTGTAGCTTTATCATGCTTGGTATGTGTTTGAAATGGTTAAGTGATGCAAAACATATCGTTATATTGATGGTTAAATTAAGTTAACACATTAAGTCCAATATGCATATAGGCGATATTATGTTATACTTAATAGATGAATTTTGCTTGATTTGAATGGTTTGAATTGGTTGATGAATGTATCTAAGTGTTTTTGTAGGTGGAAGGCAATTTAGGTGAGAAATAAGGCTTGGAAATGACCTTATTTTGTCTACACGGGTAGAGACACAGGCGTGTGTGTTAGTCGTGTGTGATACACGGCCATGCGCACGGGCGTGTAGTTTGGCCATGTGTCCTCTGCATCTTAAAATTTTAGAAACAGAATGCATCGAATTGCTCACATGGGGAGAGACACGGGTGTGTCTCTCAGCCGTGTGTGTCACACAGCCTAGCACATGGGCGTGTGACTTTGCCATGTGACCCCTGCACTTAATTATTGAAAATTAAATTTGTTCACACGGCCTAACACACGAGCGTGTGGTTAGCCGTGTGACCCAAGTCAGAGAGTTACATGGGTGTGGACACGGGCTAGGACATGGCCGTGTACCTCACATCGAATGCACACATGATCTGTGACACAGGCATGTCACTTGGCCGTTTGAGCCACACGGCCTAGCCACACGGGCGTATGTCCCCTATACATAAGAAAATTTTTGAAATTTCGTGAAAAATTCTCTGAGTTCCCAATTTAGTCTCGACTTGTTTCAAATGTATAACTTGGGCCTCGAGGATCCATGTAAAGGACAATAGGATTAAATATGGTTGGTTTCTGATATGAATAATAATTGACATGAATTAATTGTATTTGTTCTGTAACTCCGATAATGCTTCTTAACCCTATTCCGAAGATAGATATGGGTTAGGGGTGTTATGTTTATTGGGATCAATGTTACGGTTTAGCCGATTCTCGGACTAACATAGCAAGTACAAGTTTAGCTATACATTCCATTATATAATTTTTGGTAGTGCTCCTAACCATTTTAAACATGTTTTTCATATAGTAATGTCGTCTAACCGAGCTGAATCCGAGGAAGCTGAGAGCAATGCTCAAAGCTTTAGTTCAAAGAGTTGCTTCCAGTAGTAGAAGCCCGTACCTGAGGGTTGAGGTGAGGAGGTTAAAGAATCCTTCTTTCAAATGATGAACGAATGGTTCACTGAATATTTAAGAACAAAGTTGGCTGTGCAACAACCTCCACCCCCTCTTGTCTCTCAACCGGTTCCTGATATCCCACAAGGTACAGAACTTGTTAGAACTAGTAAGCCTCCTGTAGATAAAATATGTAAATATGGGGTAGAAGAATTTATAGCAACAGCCGAAGATGATCCTAAAAAGGCTAAATTCTGGCTAGAAAACACTATCTGAGTTTTAGATGAATTGTCATGTACACCAGTTGAATGTCTGAAGTGTGTTGTATCCTAGTTAAAAGAATCAGCTTATCAGTGGTGGAATACTTTAATTTCTGTTGTGCCAAAAGAATAGGTTACTTGGGAATTTTTCCAAACTGAATTCAAAAAGAAATATATTAGTCAGATATTTTTGGATTAGAAAATGAAAGAATTTTTAGAGCTTAAACAGGGGAATATGACAGTATCTAAATATGAACGAGAATTTGTTAGATTGAGAAAATATGCTAGAACGTGTATCCCGACTGAAGTTGCCATGTGTAAAAGGTTTGAAGAGGGATTAAATGAAGACATCAAGTTATTAGTTGCAATCCTAGAATTAAAAGAATTTGTGGTACTAGTCGATCGAGCACATAAATCTGAATAATTAAGTAGAAAAAAG
Organism: Gossypium hirsutum; assembly: GCF_007990345.1. Classification (NCBI taxonomy): domain Eukaryota; kingdom Viridiplantae; phylum Streptophyta; class Magnoliopsida; order Malvales; family Malvaceae; genus Gossypium; species Gossypium hirsutum. The sequence continues at coordinate 54,285,646 of NC_053432.1, read as the reverse complement.
AGACAGGCAGAGATGGAAGCCTGGACTTCAAGTAAAAGATTTCTGGGAAAGTCACAACCGTCAGTTTCAAAGAAATCAAAGAAATATCATGATCGTTCTACCACATCTGTGGGGTACTTTGGAAGAGACTGAAGTGCTCAACGCTCTAATCAGAGATCTCCGACCCATAATAGCAAGTTCTGGAAGTGTCGAAAATCCTAAACCTAAATGCAAGCATTATAATAAATTTCATTTTGGTGAGTGCTGCATGAGAAGCGAAGCCTGTTTTAGATGTGGTTCTCTTGACCACTATCTCAAAGATTGCCCGGAAAGGATTGAAAAAGATACTGTTCAGACTTTAAGGCCGAGCAACCCTGCCTCGAGAGGTAGACCACCTCGTAACCCCGACAATATCAGTGGTAGCCGAGGTACAACAAAAGATTCAACTGCTAAATCTGAAGCACGAGCACCAGTAAGAACATATGCTATTCGTGCACGTGAGGATACCTCTGCACTTGATGTTATTACTGGTACATTTTCTCTTCTTCATACTGATATTACTGCTTTAATTGATCTTGGTTCAACACATTCATACATTTGCATGAATTTAACATTTATTAAAAATTTATCTGTTGAATCCACTGAATTCGTGGTCAAATTATCAAACCTCATGGGCCAGTATGTGATGGTGGATAAAATTTGCAAGAAATGTCCGCAATTATACAGGATTTTTTTTCGGATAATTTGATATTACTGTCATTTAATGAATTTGATGTGATTCTAGGTATGGACTGGTAACTCAGCATGATGAAGTGGTAAATTGTAAGCAGAAATTTATTGTATTAAAATGTCAGAATGGTGAATTGCTCTGTATTGAATCTGATAAATTGGATGGGATGTCTAATGTGATATCAGTTGTGTCAATACAAAATTATATCAGGAAAGGGTATGATGCTTGTAACACCCCCTAACCCTAAACTGTTGCCAGAATAGGGTTACGAGGCATTACCGGACAATCAGACAATTTTACGATTAATATTCAAATAATTATCGAACATATTATAATATAATCATAAATTCATAAAAAAACTTTTGCTAATTAACTCTTTTCTATAAAAAAAACTCAACATAACCCTTTTATAAATATCTAACCTTCCCTATAATTTCAAACCAGGACCAATCCAAAACCAATATTTCAACTAATGCAATTTCATGTTTAACTGTATTAAAATCATACTTATAACAAAAATTTGATAATTTACTCTATGAATGTAACACCCCAAACCTGGCTTAGACGTTATGTCGAATCTAGCGGCGTCACATGAGAGTGTTTTTAGAAAATCTTAGCAAGTTAAAAATCATTCAGTTCATTATCATTACTTAAGTCGTGAAATCTCTGATCCGATTATTAGGTGAACACATTTCATTATCACAGAAGCTAAATATCATAAATTCATTAATCAATAGCTTAATATTTTAAAATCCCAGAATAACTTAAAAATAGTTCAAGTTCAAAGATGTTTTAATCCCAAAAATAAATATTTAGAATAAAGTAGACAAAACAGAATGTTACTAAAAAATCCATAAATGTCCAATAGTGGTCACCATCGAGCCCTTCGTCGCACCGATCCACCTACTGCTGAGGATTTCCTGACAGACAAATAAACAAAGGGGTGAGTTTTCGCAAACTCAGTGTGTACATCCCCACAAACAGCATGCACACAAACAGATAACAGAATACAGACAGTTCGACCTTAGCTATACAGGTATCGCAAGCATAACAAATCAGATATCAGAAAACATGCCCACCAACCCTGCACACCATCTCCGACCAACCCAACACAACATGTAGGGATAGAATCGACACACCTAACCCTACACACCAAGTATGGGGATATAATCAACCCATCCAACCTTACACACCACAACGTACCGTAAAACAGTACATAATAGATATATGCAGCGTTCCTTCCAGATAGCAGGCTAATCGCCTCTCAGACTTCCTTCTCTTCACAACAATCCCAACCCAATGCAATGCAACATACATATCATGACATGCTTATATACAGATATCAGATCTTATCAAAATCACGGCAGAACAGATATACGGAATCAGACAGATACACGTGCTTATAATAACATGCTTTTGCATACAATTCAATAATCAATCAGAGTATAGGGTTTAAGTAACGCTTACCGCCCCTACAGTCAGGTCACAGTTGACTTAGGTGACCCGTGCAACCTTACAGAACATTTCAAACAAATTGGGCTCACACGCCTGTGTGCCCTGCCTGTATGGATCACACAGCCTGGCCCAAAGTCTCACACGCCTGTGTGGTTCACTCGTGTGGTCCACACGCCTGTACGGTCTACATGGCCCAATTGGTCGAGCCTGTGCCTTGCACACGGCCTTGCCAGCCTCACACCTCCGTGTCTGTAGCGCCCGTGTGACACGCTCGTGTCTCGCGATGCAGACTACCACACGGGCAAACCACACGCCCGTGTGGCGTCGACAGGCCATTTTTTGGCTTTCGCCGAAACTCGTTTTCTACGCGATCAGAGTACACACCTGATTCATTTTCACTGCTAATCCAACCACGAGCACTTCAAAGCCTAAGATTGATAATACCGAGCCCAAATCATTCACTTAAATAGACCTCCTTAAGAGCTGTCAAATCCCAAAAGAGAGATCTACTTACCTTCAATGAAGAACGGTGCTTCCTTGTGTTTAAAACTCGATTACTGATCTACAGAGCCTTAAATATCCCCTAAACAGCAAACAAAAACCCTCTTAAATGATCTCCAAAGAAAATCACAAAACTTGATAAAGCGATACTTACCAAATCGACAGAACCGCTAGTGATACGCCTAAGCTTATCGAAAAAGAAGAAAAATGAAGGGAATAAGGAAAAAGACATTTTGACAATAAGGGGTTTTGGGGAAAAGAAAACAGCAGAGAGCAAGAACTTTTGTTAAAAAGAAGGGAATAAGCCCTAATTATCCCTAAACCCCAATTCAGATTTCTGATAAAGCCCAACTCTTAGCCAAAACTTGCAGCAAAAATAATCCCATCGCCACTGCAAGGAATCGAACTCCAAACCCTAAGCGTAATCCCTTGCCACTTAACCACTAGATCAGCATACCCATTCTGTTAGGTTTTTACCAACAATTCCTTATAAGCCCACTGACCTAAAGTCAAGCTTTATTCAAATAAAAACCCAAAATTTAGCCCAAGTTAAAACTTGAATTTAAGACCTCCCAAGCACACCCCAGAGCACATAACTACTTAAACCAACACGTTTAAAGCCAAAAATAACACAGACCCAGTTGTTCAGTTATTTCCATGCTCAACAATTACAAAAGCCAAAATTAAAGAAATTTGGGGCGTTACAATGAACATTTATGTTACCATTAAAAATTAAATTAGAATATCATTCGTCCATTCTAAATTTATATTATGCATATCATGTAAATTTTCATACCATTTCATTAGTTTAAACACCAAAATGCCAAATACCATTCTTTACAACAAAAATTATATAACATTTTAAAGTGATTAAAATAACACCTATGTACATGCCACTTTTACCAAAAGAAGAATACATCGCCGAGTTTTGTACTAGAGTCGGGATCGCCTGGATGCTGAACTAAGACTCTGAACACCTATTGATCTGCGCACGGAAACAACCGTATGCTGAGTATTTTATACTCATTGGTATTACTATAATTCAAATTATAAATAACCAAATAAATTTTCACATAATCAATCATATAATACATGAACACATATTACTGTAATTTATACACTACTTTCATTCCATATCAATAACAATTCAATTTAACCACATAACAACCAAATATCATAAACAATTAGGTACTAATAACCTTTGAAACCTTTGACTTATCCATTTCATTCTTATTTCTCAATTTCATCACATATCACTTATATACATCAATTTTTCATTTCTATTCAATTTTTCTTTTTCACATCGTTTATCCCTATTAACAAGATTTGGACATTGGTGGATACACGGATCCAACCAACACACCAGAATTTCATCCAGTGCCTTATCGGATAGTTCGAAGCAATAAAGTGACATCCAGTGTCTCATCGACTCGAGGTCGAAGTATCCCTGAACACTTCCAATCCTATGGCATGCTAACTATATCTGACTCAGCCCGACTAGTTAATAGGGTCCTCAAATTCACATTTCAATTCAAAATTCACTTTTCCATTTTCAAGTCAATATTCAATTCAATTCCACACATACATTTATCATTCAATTGAATTTCTTTCAACTTAATAATAATACTTACTTTATATTTCACTTATCATACACATAAATTTAAATTCAAAAATAAATAATAACTAAATTTAAATTATAGTAATACAAACCGTAAATCTCTCGTTTAGTCCTCGATAGCTTTCTCCTTTCCTTTCGATGCCAATGCCTCGGGTTCTTTATTAGTTACGAAAATAATAATAATTTGCACTGATTAATACAACATTAATTCACATTAAATACTTGAATTTCTATTCAATTTCTACTTTAATTTCAATTTGGTCCTAACTAATTCATCCATTTTTCTACCTCAATTTATACCTTATTTCTACTTAAATTTTAACTAAACTTAAACTTAACAATAAAGTTTCAGCATAAAAATCATAATTTTGAATTTCTTTACATTTAGTCCCTATTATACAAAATTTTGTAACTTATTCTACGATTTAATTTATCTCCCACTTCTAGTTAGAAATTCTATTAATTCAATCCCCAATTCACACTTTTACTCAATAAAATTTAATGTCTAAAAATCTAACATCTTCCAAAATTTCAGCACATACTTAATAGTATTTTGTTCTAGTTTCATAAAAACTCAAAAATTTCAAAAAAATGACTTAATTTGACTTACCAATTTGAAATTGAACCTTGAAAACCCTAAATTTATTCTTTTCTTTTCTTTTTTTTCTTTTCTTTCTGTTTCATCCCCTATTCAGTTTCTATTTCCTTTCTTTTGTTTCTTTAGTTTATATATATAATATAATATAATATAATGATTAAAACATAAAATATTTTTATTATATAATAATATAATAATATATTAAACATAAAAATCTTATATTTTCTTCACGATAAACTGCCTCAATTTATATAATTGCCCTTTTAGTCCTTTTTTATTTTCTTTTAATCTATAATTAAACTTTTACCCTTTATTTAATTTAGTCCTTTTTACTATTTACACTAAATTAAGCTAATTTTACTTAGTTAAATCCTAATTAAGCACTCGAATAAACTCATAATTACTTCCAATAATTATTTATGACTCGATTTACTAATATAGAGGCCCTATAACTCACTTTTCTAGTGCCCGTGAATTTTGGGTCAATACAATGCTTATCTTGCATATGTGTTGGATACTAAAGTATCTGAGTTGGATACTAAAGTATCTGAACCAAAGATTAAGTCAGTACCGGCTGTTTGTTAATCTCCTAACGTGTTTCAAGAGGAATTACCCGGATTACCACCGGTCAGAGAGGTAGAATTTTCCATAGATCTTGTTCCTAGAACAAAACCTATACCTATAGCACGTTACAGAATGACTCCTACTGAATTAAAGGAGTTGAAAGCACAGTTGCAAGAATTGACTGACAGTGGTTTTGCTCGACCTAGTTCTTCATCTTATGGTGCGCCAGTTTTGTTTGTTAAAAAGAAAGATGTGTCGTTGAGATTATGCATTGATTACCAGCTGCTCAACAAAGTCACTGTTAAGAATAAGTATCCATTGCCTCGTATTGATGACTTGTTCAATCAGTTGAAAGATGCTACTGTGTTTTCAAAGATTGATCTTCATTTCGGTTACTATCAGCTACGGGTGAAAGGTTCAGATGTGATAAAGATAGCCTTCAGAACTAGGTACGGGCACTATGAGTTTCTTGTAATGCCGTTTGGTTTGACTAATGCACCTGCGGTATTCATGGATTACCGTATTTGTTGATGATATTCTAATATACTCCCAAGATAAAAATGAACATGTTGATCATTTAAGAATTCTTCTGCAAACGCTGCGTGATAAATAATTGTATGCCAAATTTAGTAAATGTGAATTTTGGCTTTGAGAAGTTAATTTTCTTGGGCATATAGTATCTGTTGAAGGCATCAGGGTAGACTCGAATAAAATTTCAGCAACTGTTAACTGGAAACCACCAAAATATGTGCCTAAAGTTAGAAGTTTTCTGAGATTAGCTGGATATTATCGGAGGTTTATAAAAGGGTTCTTGATGATAGCTTCTCCCATGACACGTTTGTTACAAAATGATGTGAATTTTGAGTGGTCTGATAAATGCCAGTAAAGTTTTGATAGATTAAAAGCCTTGTTGACAAAGCACTTGTATTAGTTCAACCTGAATCAGGTAAAGAATTTGTAATTTATAGTGATGCGTCATTGAATGGTTTAGGCTTTGTCTGGATGCAAGAAGGTAAAGTAATAGCCTATACTTCTAGACAGCTAAAACCACATGAAAAGAATTACCGATACATGATCTAGAATTAGCACCCATTGTGTTTGCATTGAAAATTTGGCAACACTATCTATTTGGTGAAAAGTGTCACATATTCACCGATCATAAAAGTTTGAAGTATCTGATATCACAAAAAGACTTGAATCTGAGACAGTGTAGATGGCTTGAGTTATTAAAATATTATGATCTGATTATTGATTATCATCTGGGAAAAGCCAATGTGGTTACAAATGCTCTGAGTAGAAAATCTTTGTTTGCTTTGCGAGTAATGAATACCCGATTGTCATTATCTAAAGATGGTTCAATCCTAGTTGAGTTAAAAGTCAAACCGACGTTTCTGCAGCAAATTTGTGAAGCTCAAAAAAATGATGATGAGTTACAAGCTAAACGGGTACAATGTGAGTCAATTTCTGATTCAGAATTTCAGATTGGGTCTGATGATTACCTGTTATTCAGAGGCAAAATATGTGTACCGAGGAATGCATACCTTGTACAAAAGATTTTGAATGAAGCTCATAATGGTACTATGTCTGTTCATCTGGGGAGTAACAAAATGTACAATGATTTGAAAAAGATGCATTGGTGGCCAGGAGTAAAACGTGATATTTCTGAATTTGTGTCTAAATATTTGATTTTTCAGCAAATTAAAGCTGAACATCAGGTGCTTTCAGGATTGTTACAGCCAGTAACAATACCGGAATGGAAATGAGAAAGAGTTACCATAGACTTTGAATCAGGATTACCCCTATCCCTGAAAAAGAAATATGTCATTTGGGTAATTTTTGATCATTTAACGAAGTCTGCACAGTTTATTTCGGTACGTATGCATTTCTCCTTGGAAAGATTAGCTGAATTATATGTTTCTAAGATTGTCAGACTGCATGGAGTGTCAGTTTCCATTATTTCAGATAAGGATCCCTGGTTTACATCCTGATTTTGGAATAAGTTGCAAGAAGCTCTGGGTACACAGTTCAATTTAAGTATCGCATTCCATCCTCAGATTGATGGACAATCCCAACCTGTGATACAGATTTTAGAAGATATACTTCAGTGCTGTGTACTAGACTTTGAAGATAACTGGGAAAAGTATCTGCCTTTAGTTGAATTTGCATACAATAATAGCTATCAGTCAAGCATTAAAATCGCACCGTACGAGGCTCTGTATGGTCGTAAATGTAGAACTCCACTGTATTGGACAGAGGTCAGTGAGAAAAAGATACTTGGAGTTGATCTAATCCGTGAGACTGAAGAAAAAGTGAAAGTGATGAGAGATAGTTTGAAAGTACCCTCTGATCATCAAAAATCTTATGTTGATCTTAAACGAAAAGAGATAGAATTTCAAGTTGGTGATAAGGTATTTTTGAAAGTCTCACATTGGAAGAAAGTTCTTCGGTTTGCTCGTAAAGGAAAATTGAGTCTATGGTTCATTGGAGCCTATGAGATCACTGAAAGAATCAAACCTGTTGCATACTGATTAGCGTTACCACCAGAACTTGACAAAATTCATAATGTTTTTCACGTGTCTATGTTGCGACGGTATTGATCAGATCCTTCACATGTTATATCCCCAAAAGAAGTTGAGATTCAGCCTAACATGACTTATACTGAAGAACTGATCAAAATACTAGCACGTGAGACAAAAGTATTGAGAAATAAAAAGGTAGCTTCAGTAAAAGTTCTTTGGCAATGACATGAGATAGAGGAAGCTACCTGGGAACTTGAGGAATCAATGAGAAATCAATATCCGAATCTCTTTATTGGTAAGATTTTTTAGGACGAAAATTTTTTAAAGGGGGAGAGTTGTAACAACCTGTTTTCAGTGAAATCAGAATAGTGGTTTTGGGACCACAAATCTGACTTAGAAAGAAAATTTATTTTAATATTATTGCATGGTCTGCATTATGATAGGAAAGACATATGAAAATTTCGATAAGAAAATTTTACCGATTTCATATTTAATTATAGAAAGGAACAAATTGAATAAAATGCAAAAGTTGAGTCCTAGTAGCTATAGTTAGTAAATAACTATGGAATTTTAAACTTGAGGTCCTTATATGGTAATTATACCATTAAATGGAGTTAGTAGATATTTATGATGAATCATCCATGAAAAATTAGAAAAAGAAAATGACTAAATTGGAAATGGAAATAATTAAAGATGATAATAAACTAATATCATCTATTTCATCTTTATCCCCAATTTAAAAATACATGGAAACCCTAGCTAAGAGAAAGTGAGCTCAAGCAAGTTGTTTTGGTTCAATTAGGTATGAATTCTTGTCCAGTTTTGGTAATTTTTATATTTTTGAGATCGTAGTATAGGATCTACCTATTTTGGGGATTAATTTTTAAAATTATCAAAGTAATAAAAGTTTTTCATGGATGAGTATACTGAAATTTTGAAATTTATAATAGAAAATGAAAGGTTGTTGATAGATAAACAACTTTTGTAAAGTGAATTTTGATGAAATTGTGATTTAGGGACTAAATTGTAAAGATGTAAAATTCATGGAAAATTTTTGAATTTTATGAATTACATGGGTTGTAAATGTTATATGAAAATTTTGGCTAGGCTTGGAATAAGGATTAAATTGCATGAATTTTATTTTTCGAGCCTATGGATGAAATTAGAATTAATCAAAAGTAAATGGTATTTTTGCATAAGATGTAAATTAGATTAAATTGAGTGTGAAATGTGTTAAATTGATGTTAAATTCATTTATATAGATCTAGAAAGATCAAATAAGGAGTTAGATTAAGGAAAAGAAAAAATGTTGGATTAGTAGAAAATCATATATGAGCAAGTGACGAGGTAAGTTCGTGTAACTAAATTATGTATATTAATATGTTTAAATTGAATGTTATATATATGAATTGTATAAATGTATCAAGTATGAGATTGATTATATGTCTGATAATACCCGATAAGTAATAAGTCTCGTTTGAATACATGAAATTTGATGGATACAGGATTTCCCGTATTGGTTGTGATATTGCATATGTTGCAGACACACCATAGCTCGAAACAGCATCCTGTTATAAGCCCTCTTGAGCTTCCTATTACATGGTTCATACAAGCATCCTTATCAGTATTGATCCTGCATGTGTTGCAGATATACCACTGCTTTTTGTAAGCGTTCTGTTATATGATCGGTATTGATTCTGCATGTATTGTGGACATACCGCAACTCTTTATGATTGTCCTGACATAGGCTCTTTGTGAGCTTCCTGATATGGCTCTTTTAAACTTCCTGATATATGGCCATCCGGAGCTCCTTGATAATAATTCCTCGAAGTTACCTATTAAGCTCAATGAGGTTCCTGTTTTAAACTCTTATGAGTTTCCTGTTATAGTCCGGATAAGCTTCTTGTTACATGACTCACATGAGCTTCTTGTTATATGGCTCGAGAGAGTGCTTCCTGATTATGTGCCCTAATAGGTGCCCCTGAATATGAGTTGACGAATTACAGTTTTGTACACTTCGAGTGTACTATATGTGTATCCATCGATATTTCAAATAAATTCAAAGGGCAAAGTTCTGACATGGTTAAACTGAGCTTAAGATGATTTGTCATGGAAATGCACATGTTATATGGAAATATGATATGAAAACAATATGTATATGAAAGTTTACATGTAATAAATGACTAACAAGTTTCTAGAGATTATTTGTGTTTAAGCAAATTGCCAAATTTCTTTGGATAAATTTTGTATGCTTATCTTAAATGTAAATGATTGGTAATTTTGTTTTCTATTATGTGAACTTACTAAGTATAATATGCTTACTCTATTTTAATTCCTCTATTTTATAGTATTCGGATGCTCGTTAAGGTTGGAACTTGGTCAGAGACACATCACACTATCCCTTGGACTCCTCGGTATATAAAGTAAGCTAACTTTTGGTATAATGGCATGTATAAGCTAAGTTAAGCTTGAAGAAGAAATATTTTGGTTGGAACTAGCCATTGGAATGGCTTATAATAGTTATATGTTAAAGTAAATATATATATTTGTATGTAGCTTTGTCATGCTTGGTATGTGTTTGAAATGGTTAAGTGATGCAAAGCATATCATTATATTGATGGCTAAATTGTGCTAACACATTAAGTCCAATATGCATATAGGTGATATTATGTCATACTTAATACATGAATTTGGCTTGATTTGAATGGTTTGAATTGGTTGGTGAACATATCTAAGTGTTTTTGTGGGTGGAAGGCAATTTGGGTGAGAAATAATGCTTGGAAATTGCATTATTTTGTCTAAACGATGTGATACACGGCCATGCGCACGGGCGTGTAGTTTGGCCGTGTGTCCCCTGCATCTTAAAATTTGAGAAATAGAATGCATTGAATTACTCACAAGGACAGAGACACGAGTTGTGCCTCAACCGTGTGTGTCACCCGGCCTAACACATGGGCGTGTGACTTGGTCGTGTGACCCATGCACTTAATTATTGAAAATTAAATTTGTTTACACGGCCTAACAGACAGGCATGTGGTTGGCCATGTGACTCAAGTCAGAGAGTTACACAGGTATGGACACAGGCTAGGACACAATCGTATGCCTCACATCGAATGAACATATAGTCTGGGACACGAGCATGTCAGTTGGCCTTGTGAGCCACATGGCCTAGCCACACGAGCGTGTGTCCCCTACACCTAAGAAAAATTTTAAAATTTCACGAAAAATTCTTTGAGTTCCCGATTTGGTCCCGACTTGTTTCGAATGTATAAATTGGGCCTTGAAGGTCCATTTAAGGGACAATATGATTAAATATGACTGGTTTCTGATTTGAATAGTAATTGACATGAATTAATTGTATTTATTTTGTAACTCCGGTAATGCTCCTTAACCCTGTTCTGGTGACAGATATAGGTTAAGGGTGTTACACACGACCTTAGCTCACATGCACCCAAAGAGTGCATAAAAAAGACCACGTGCCCCATAGGCCACCCATACACGTGTCCAACAGGTACAGAGCTCGATTGGGATATCAGTCACCAGAGCCAAAAGGATTGCGTACTCCGTAAACACGTATCTATGAAGCTTATAATTCGTAGAGAAAGAATACTAAAGACATAGAGTGTCAACTTCGAAGGTAATAGAATCCATACAAAGTAGTGGAGCCCTACTATGAGTTGTAATAGTACTTCTAATCGTTTGTATAAATACCCCAACATTTATATCAATAAGAAACGAGAAAAATATTACTCAAAAATTGGTGTGGTGAGTGTGGATAGACTTTCGATCATCATATTTTTTCGAGTTTGATTAAATTTCTTCATTTTTGGAAACAAATGGCTCACCCGAGTAAAAATCCCCCTATCAATTCATCATCAAGACAGGCCGGAGCGTCAGGTTTTGGTGCCTAGCACGACAAAACAAAATTGTTTGTCAGATGGTTCACCGACAAACCGAAAAACTTTGACAATGCGATTTATCTGTGAGCTTTCATTCTTTTGGATTTGAACCTCTATATCAGCCAGGTGCTGCCATGTAACATCCCAAATTAGGGGCTAAACAGAAAAGTGGTTTTGAAACCACAAATCTGAAGTAGAAATATTCCTATCGATAAAGTTTTAAGGTCTACTGTGTGATTTAATAACTGTGGTAAAATATCAATGAAAATTTTTACCAATAAGGTGTCCAATTGAGTTATTAGGACTAAATTGCAATAAGTGAAAAGCATGTGTTCTAGTTGATTAATGGGGCTTAAATGTGATGGGATTTGAAATTTGAAGTCCTTATTTAGTAATTATACCATTATATGTCATTATGGACAAAAATGGACATAGGAGGGATAAAATATCAAGGTTTCAATGGAAGGGCATTTTGGTCCATTGGTTATTAAAAGAATGAAAAGGGAAAAATAGTAAAAAATTATGTCCATCTTCATCCTCCTTGGCCGAATATCACAAGAAGCCATAGCTAGGGTTTCTTTCATCTTCAAGCTCAAAAGTAAGTGTATCCTAGCCCGTTATTAATGTTCTTTATATTTTTGAAATCCTCGTAGCTCGATTTAGCTATTTCTACCCTTAATTTAAGCTAGGGTTCATGTTCAAAAATATACCCATGAATGACATGCTTGTGCTTTGATGTCTAATAGAAGAATATGGAAGTTTGATGTGTGATAAACAACTTTTACAATGTGGTTTTTGGTGGAATTGATAAAAATGACCTAATTGTAAAAGTTGTAAATTGTGTAAATGTGTGAATAAATGAAAAATATGCATTGATATAAGAGAGAAAATGATTCGACTAGGCTTGAATAATGAGAAAAATAAGGTACTTTTCATTTTATGAGCTTAGGGGTAATTTCATAATTTTGTAAAACTTTAAGGGTAAAATTGTAATATTACCATAGTGTGATTTTTGGACTGAATTGAATAGTGCCAATTTAAATATGCTATTCTAGATCAAGAGGGACGAGGAATAGACCTTGACCGAGGAAAAAGCAAGGTTGTGGATTAAATCTCAAATTGTCACATTTTGCACCAAGGTAAGTTCTGTGTAAGTAATTCAACAATTCCATTATTATCCGTTTAGTAATTGATATTCTATGATATATGTATGTATGCCCTAATAAAATTGGCTTGTGACGATTCAATGAAAGTTTGGTGATAGCTTTATATCTCGGAAGTCTTGAGTGACCCTGAGGAATGCTTAAGATTCGGATATCATGACACAACGATTAATGAGATCCTTTGTGAGACCATGTTTGGGACATGGCATCGACATTTGAGATGAGAGCCAGTGTAAGACCATGTTCTGTACATGGCATCAGTGTTGATATGTGTGCCAGTGTAAGACCATATTTATGATATGGCATCAACATCGGTATGTGATTTCATGTAAGACCATATCTGGGATATGACACTGATATGAGATTTCGTGTAAGATCATGTCTAGGACATGCATCGATATGAGGTCCCATGTAAGACCATGTCTGGGATATGGCATTGACACCAACATGAGACTTCGTATAAGACCATATTTAGGATATGGCATCGATATGTAGGCCCATGTAAGACCATGTCGGGGACATGACTTTGGCATTCTATTTGATGTATTATGATTCCGAGCTTCCTTTAGTATTCTGGGTAATTCGAAGGGCCATTCAAGATTATGATTAAGAAGTGGGCTAGAATGAGTAAGAAGGTATGGTATAGGCATGTACGTAAACCTCATGAGTATTGGACTTGATTTAGGTTGGGACATTTGGTATGGGTATGAAAGAGTAAGATAAGCATAATGTTCAAAGACATTTATTATCAATTCTCAATATGTTCATTATGTGTAATATGATAATGTGGTGGTAATTGATAGCATGTTTATTCTATGAGTTTCATGACCTATGTTGTTTATTATTTGCACACAACTTACTAAGCTATATGCTTAGCTCTCTCTTATCCTTTTTTCTTTTAACATCGTCAAGTTAGCTTGAGGATCGCGAACGTCGGAGCTCGAGTCATACTATCAACAAATCTTTTGGGGTATAATTGGTTTATTACATTTGATTATGGCATGTATAGGGGACTTAGTATTTTGTTATATGTGTCATATTTTTCAGCCAAAATGATGACTCATTTTGGTATATTATTCCATTTTGTATCTGGCCATGAAATATGGCTCATATTGATTATTGGGTTGAAATCCCTAAATATTGATACATGCATGAGATGTGTTATTACCCTTGTGGTGTGTGCCAAATTGGTTGTAAATAATGGTTGTAAAATGTGGAATTTATGCTTGATGGATAAATGATGTCAATTGGCATGGTCACTATATTTATAAAGGTAAAGAAATGGATTGCATGAACTTAACAAGCCATGGAGTCTCAATTGGGTATACTTGATATGAATTTATCATGCATGAGTTAAAGTTATGGATGTCTAAGTAACCCTTTTATGCCATGATAATCACCATTGACATATGAGTGCGTGTAGGAGTTGTTAGGGGTGACAAGAGAGCTTAGAAAATATCCTCAAAGTTGACCACACGGGTAGATACACGGGCATGTATCTAGGTCGTGTGTGACACATGGTCAGCCCCATGGGCATGTCGTCCAACCGTGTGTCCCCTGCACCCTAGTTGTACAAGTCAGTATGCATGGTAGTAAACAAACGGGCAGAGACACGACCGTGTGTCTCAGCAGTGTGGAGAACAAAGCTTCGGGACATAGGCATGTGCCTAGGCCGTGTAAAGTCTGCACCTTAAATGTGAAAAATTAAAGTCTCTACATGGCCTAGCACACGGGCGTATGACTTGGCCGTGTGATCCTAAATTGATGCTGACGTCATAAATAGAGAGTTACACAGCCTGGAGACACGGGCATGTCAAGGGCACACAGGCTTGTCCTTGTGTCCACACGGGTGTGTGACCCTGTTATATGAAAAATTTTCTAAGCACACGGGCGTTTTCTTGTGTCCACACGAGTGGGTGACCCTGTTATATGTAATTTTTTTTAAAGTTTACAGTTTAGTCCTAAACCACCCTTGATGTATGCTTTGGGCCTTGTAGCCCGTAATAGGGACGTGTTGCATGTGTATATATAGTTTTGTATTCAAAAGAAATTTTATGGCTTGATTTTGTATGTATTTTATGTTTTAGTCTGGTAATGCCCTGTATCCATCCCAGCGTTGGACACGAGTAAGGGGTGTTACATGCCACTTCTTTTCAACCAAGAGGCACCCCCTAATAGTTCTTGGCCATCTAGGAACAAATGAAGTTCATAAGGGAACAGATGACAACTTAGGAAGAGATATTGTTGAACAAAATAAGGAGTTGTGAAGAAAGATGCATGCTAACAACTCCGATTCCCAAAACAACATAAATACACATGACGAAACCCCAACAAAATAATGGCAAAGAAAGATGGATGAGCTGCAAAGAGACATACGGGCGTTACACCTTAAATCACAAGACATGGACTGGTTATTCTATTCCAATAACCCACTAGCCATTAAGATCGCAAGAGTAAGCTTACCATGCAACTTCAAGGTCTCAAAAGATATGTTTTGAGGGACGAGGGCACCTGCGAGCTCACCTGATGTAGTACAATGACTATATGAACATGGTGGGAGCATCGAATGCAGCAAAATGTAAAGGTTTTTCTACAACACTCAAAAAAAGTACGAAGGACTGGTACCTCTCTCTTCTACAAGGTACGGTCCGAAACTTCTCATAGTTGGGTCAAATGTTCTTAGGCAAATTCAAAGCCCATAGGACAATCATGAATACGCCTATGGACCTAATATTGGTGAAGGAAAAGAAAGGTGAGTCCCTTTAAGATTATATAAAAAGATTTCATGCGGCGACCCTAAACAGAAAAAACTTGGATGACCAGTGGGCCATAGGGTCAGATACGCACACTCGATACCTGCACATGCACGTGGCAACACAACCATTGTGTATCACAGCTCACAGTGTACCTAGCAAGCTGCATTTAGGTTTGACACGATGGACCTAAGGAGTGCCACTTTATAAAACCCCTTAGGCCCACTGTGGGGGACTAGATTATTAGACATCAGTAGCCACAGACCCGAGCCCTAGAAAAGATCTGGGTTTCTGACCCATGCCTCTGAAGGACATTCAGCTTGAGTATAATCACTTGAGGATCTACGCTCGACATGCCCACTACGAACCAGGCAAAAACATCTGCGTTTCTCCTTAAACATCTGACCAATATGTTCTTCTTTTCATCTTTCAATGTTGAAGAAATTTTGACGATTCTCTATTCATTATCGCAAAGTAGCTGCAGGGTCTCAGTATGTTTCGCAGCTTCGGGTTTTTTGCTCTTGTGCTCATTTCTTACGTTAAGACTATCAAAATCCAGAGCTTGACTTGCTAACTCAGCCTTTTTCAAACTCTGCTCTTCAACTGCAGGTTCTTTCGCTTGTTTGACAGATAACACATGGCACTGCCTCACAATGTGCTAATCAAATCGTAGGAATCCAATCCTAGTCTTTGTCAGGAACTTAATTTTCATGTAGAATATTGCGACAACCATTCTCACCATTCTCATTATTGGTCTTCTAAAAATGGTGTTGTATGGCATTGAGTGGTCCACCAAAATGAACTGAACATACTCTGTGGTAGTGTGCTTACCATCCCCCAAGGTGACTGGCAAGGTGATTGAGCATTTCACCTCGACTAGGTGGTTTGTAAAACCATACAACAGACCAACTCTGGATAATGCTTGTTCTTTTAATCCCATTTTTCGGTATGCTTCCCAAGATAACACTTCCACTACACTTCCATTATCAACAAGTATTCTTTTGACTCAAAACCGACAACTGTTGCCAACACCATCAAACTCGATACTCATATTTTTCCTATTGGTGCGACCTCTTGGGAGCACTAACTGACATCACACTTCTAATGTGTGCCCTTCTTTTTGTGTTGGAATCTGGCCATTCGTCGTCTATTCCTATGATCACATGGATGGTTCCTCAAACCTTTTGCTTGCCCTTGGGGTCACCGCGCGAACTCTGACCCTGTCGCGAACCACTCTAATTCACGTATTCTATGAGCTTGCCGTTTTGGACTGCTTCCTCTATGACATCTTTCAATGTGAAACAATCCTCAGTCTTATGCCCCATATCGTCGTGGAAAGCACATCGATCCCTCAAATTTACCCTTCTCCCTGTGCTCCTCATTGGGGGTGTCTTAGGCAAGATGTTGAGGCTCTTAACTTGGCTGAGGATGTAAGTTCCATAGTATTCAAGGGTGTATAAGCCTCAAACCTTCCCTGGGGCGTATGATAAATACACCATTTTGAAGGGTGTACTATATGGAAAAAGGTTTTCGCATCCACTATTGCAGTGTCTATTGCCATCTAAAGTGGAGTCCGTTATGAGAGAGATCTATGAGGGAATTTGTGGTGATTACTTAGGAGGAAAATTACTCGCACAAAAAATCTTTAAAAAGGGTACAACTGGCCTATAGTCCAAGAAAACACCCATCTGTTAGCTCACACGTGTGATTTCTACCATAGAAACGCCAGGGACAACCAGAAGATGTAGTGGATGTAGACTACTTCACCAAATGAATTGAAGCTAAAGCTTTAGCAATCATTACAAAAAAGCAGATAGAGTCTTTCATTTGGAAATTGATTATTTGTAGGTTTGGGATACCTCACACGATCATCACGAACTACACGTAGTTTCGGGGAAAATTGAAAACATTTAGTGCTAACCTCCGAATAGATGCAGCTCAAAGATCAGCAAAAATGCCACAGATCAATGGGCAAGTAGAAGCCATAAATAAAAAAAATTCTAAACAACCTTTAATAAAAAATTTGGTGAAGCTAAGAGCACTTGGTGGGAAGAATTGCCTAAAATTTTATGGGTTTTACGAACTACACCCTACACTGTGACAGGAGAAATAACTTTCTCTCTTGTCTACGGTGCAGGAGCAGTAATCCCTGCAAAAATTGGTTTAAGGTGGCACATAACACAATACTTTTAGGAGGAAGCTAATTAGGAGGCACTCAAGCTTAACCTCAATTTGGTTGACGAACTCAGAGAAACAGCTGAAGTTAGAAACGCAACGCGCCCAACAAGTAGCTCGCTATTATAATTTCAAAGTTAGAAACAAACAGTTCCAAGTAGGCAATCTTGTCGTAAGAAATACTGAGGCTAGTCTACCCGCTTCTCAATAAGGAAAAATGACTCCAAATTGGGAATGGTCATACAAAGTGATAGAAAAAATAGATTATGGAGCATATAAGCTAGCAAGAATGGAGGGCATAGTTGTACCGTGAACTTGGAACGTCCGACATCTCAAAAAATACTATGTATAACTCATTATTCTATGAATGAAAAATTTTCCCGAACAACATTTGTGTCAAATTAAGATTTTCAGGCAAAGAGCTGCAGCCTCCAACATAGCTAGCGAGAGCAAAGCTCTTAGCTGTCATATTAAGGCTCACAAGCGAAGAGTCACATCCTCCAACATAGTTAGCGAGAGCAAAGTTCCCAGTTGTCTTATTAAGGCTTGCAGGTGAAGGTTGCAACCTCCAACACAGTCAGTGAGAGTAAAGCTTTCAGTTGTCATATTAAGGCTTGCAGGTGAAGAGCCGCAACCTCCAACATAGTTACCGAGAGAAAAGCTTCAGATTGTTATATTAAGGCTCAAAGGCGAAGAGCTGTATCCTCCAACACAATTAATGAAACCAAAGCTTTCAGCTATCACATTAAGGCTTGTAGGCGAAGAGCCACAGCCTCCAACACAGTTAGTGAGACAAAAAATCCTAGCTGTTATATTAATGCTTGTACGTGAAAAGTCGCAGCATCCAACACAGTTAGCAAAGCTCCCAACTGTCATACTAATGCTCACCGGTGAAGAGCCACAATTTCCAACATAGTTAGTAAGAGTAAGACTTCTAGTTTTCATATTAAGGCTTGTAGGTAAAGAGCCGCAACCTCCAACACAATTAGTGAGATTAAAGCTCTAAACTGTCATATTAAGGTTTACAGGCGAAGAGCTACAGCCTCCAACACAGTTAGTGAGAGCAAAGCTCTCAGTTGTCATACTAAGGCTTGCCAATGAAGAGCCGCAGCTTCCAACACAATTAGAAAGAGCAAGCTCCCAGTTTTATATTAAGGCTTGTAGGCAAAGAGCCGCAGCATCCAACATAGTTAATGAGAGTAAAGCTCCTAACTATCATACTAAGGCTTACCGACTGAGAGCTGCAGCTTCCAACATAGTTAGTGAGAGTTGAAAACTCTCACCTGTTTATCTTTCAAAATTTTCGCAAGTCTAACATAGCTTACAAATTAACATCCCCAACTGTATTACCTTTCAAAATTTTCTTAAGTATGAAATAGCTTGCGAATTCACATCCCTAGCTGATTATCTTTCAAGATTTTCGTAAGTATAAAATAGCCCGCAGGTTCACATCCCTAACAGATTATCTTTCAAAATTTTTGCAAGTTTAAAACAACTCCCGGATTAATGTTCCTAGCTAACGGCTTTTGCAAATTTATCTAAGATTTTTATGATAACAATAAAGTCATATAAAGGATATAAAAAACTGAAAAATAACAACAATACAATAATAGAAAAAAATTATCATTTTATTCCATAAAGGATGTACAGAGCATTAGACAACCTAAAGTACATCAATTTCCCCTTCAACGCCCTGACCACATCATCCTTACTAGCAGCAAGGGCCACATCATCACTAGTAACAAGGGATGCCGTATTTTCAGCAGAAGAGACCAAAATGTTATCCTCAATTGAGTCCTCTTCTAAGTAAAAAGCTAAAGAATTCTTCTAGTAGGACACAAATGAGTCTCACGTAGCACCCGAGGTACATAGCACATCAAAGCCTAGCTCGCTCATATGCACCCCCTCGAGAGCTTCAAGATCTACTTTAAGAACATCGAAGGGACACTAGCGACCTAAGCATGGAGTAGTATGTTCATCTTTAACTTCGAAATAGAACTTAAAACATCCTCAGTTGTCTTTTTCTTATAATCCACTAAGACTTGAAGTTACTCCCTGGTCATGCTAGCCACTTGATCTTGGCACTCTCGGATAATCCTATCCATTTCAACTGTGTGTTCCTTTGTAAGCCTGTCCAACTCAGCTCGCAAAGCTTCTTTACTTTCCCTTTCTGCAACCATCTCACATTCTAACCCCATTCACTTTAGTCTGAACGATTGCCAAACACTCAGTGAGATCTTCATTTTGCTTGATGATAACCTTGTTTTTCTCTATCATATTGTGATGTTGCTTGCAAACTCTTGTAAACTCCTGTAAACTCTACCTAAGTATCCGCGAGCTCCCTTTGACGAGCCTCTTCATATCTCAATCCAACTATTTTGGCCTCAGAAAGCAAAAATCGCAAAGAGGAACACAGGCTTGAGGCTGGGGGTAGCTATGCGCTGCTTGGTCTAGCAGCCTCTAACACTGAAGCTTGCCATTCAAGGGTCACGCCATCAGGGTTATAAGGGTACCCCTATGCGCTCGAGTTCCCAGGTCAAGGATATGAACCTCCATTACCCACGATTGATGCTTCTCTAATGACTGGCACATAGGGGGAAGCACGACAGTAGACGGAGGGGTATCCACATCAACGATAATTGATGAACGAGTAGGGGGAACTTATGACAAGCTCGCTAGTAGAAAACTGGAATGACTAGAGGCACCAACAATAGTAGTAGTAACCCCAACAGGATCTACTCCCCTTATACTGCGATGCTCCTATTGTGCGCTATTCCCCTCCTCCTCACTTGCAGAACCAATATGCACAACTCCCACTGTGGTCTTGCGCTTCTTATGCACCCTATTGACCAACGAATCTATATCCATAACCTCGTTGAGCTCACGAAATATGCTATCAGTCCCACTTGAAGTGTCATCGGAGCCCTGATCGATTCTTACATCAGCAATAACCTTATGATCAATGGGAGCAGTTAACAAATTAATATCTTACCCAATAACCTCCTTGTGCAAACTTAGCAAAAGCAAACAAATGAAGCTTCATTTGGCAGAAGTGATAGAAGAAGTTAAAGGGCTCTGACATATAACCCAGCAGTATTTGAGCCAATTGATCAAATGAGTCATGAGGCCAAATAGCACCCTCAAATAGTGCACCAACTAATACAACGACCTCTTGGTTGTCACCAGGCCTCCACCCATTAGGGTTAAAACCCTCTAAACAATATTTGAAGAAACTCCTCGCTGTGATGAGAGTCTCTAGAATCATCAGGTGATCAACATGAAGCATTCAAAACTAGGTAACAGCTTCATCTGTAGCAAGGCTTCATTGAAATGCACACATATTGTAACATCCTGATTTTTGGGTTTTTTCGTGATTCTCGATATTTTAGTAAAGTTTTTAAAAATTGGTATGTGGTTGTGAAATTCATAATTTGAGTATGTAAATGGGCTTATGGAAGGCCCATGTGTTGGCCAAAACTCGGTAGAATTTTTTAATTTAGGACTTAAGAGTTAGGGGTACTGGCTAGATGACCTTATGTAAAGTTGCGGGTAAAATATATCACAAAAAGAGCTTTGGTAAAGTGGCAAGGGTGATGCCACTAAGCTCCTAAAAAGGTGGCGTGTGGAGCATAGAGGAAGACCTGGGTTCGATTCCCTGTGTTGGTAAATAAGGTTATTTATTTTTATGTGCAGGAAGGGTAGGCGTTGGAACCCAAGTGGATTCTGTTGGAGGAGTTTGAATTAATCAAGTGCATGGATTAAGGAGTGATAAGGGGAGAGATTTTAGGGATGATGAAGAGATAAGGGGGAGCGTATCTAGGAGAGATTTTAGGAGATTTGAAATGGGAGAAGTGGTGGCCGGTCAAGGGGAAGGTTTAGAGCAAATTCGGCTATTGGGGTTTTAGGGTGGCATTTTTTTTTTCTTTCTTTTCACTTGTGCTGATTGTTCGTAAGCAAATCCCTCTCATTTATCTTCCATTATTTCTTCCACAAACTCTTTTCCTCTCATTCTTCCTCTCTTTCATTCATAGTAAAAGCCGAACCTATCATTCTTTTCATTACTAACCGAATAGCAACAAGCCAAATCCCGAAGGAGTCAAGGGAAGTCGATTTATCTATAAAGGTATACACTTGTTCTTTTTTTTTAGCCGATTCTTGTTATTTCAAAAGCCTTTCAACTCTTTTGTCAACACCCTTTTTTGGTCCATAACCACTTTTTCTTCAGTGACCCAAAAGCCGGAAGCACAGCACCCTTGGGTGACTTGGTGGCCGATTCTTAGGATCCTTGTGGTGCGATTTCTGCTAGTGTTTTGGAGCTGGGACTGCGTTGAATCAGAGTTAGCATGGGATTGGAATCGTTTGGGTAGGTAAACCTTGGTAAGTGCTCGTGGCCTTAATCAATTTGGTATTATGGAGGTTAAGAAAAGCCGAAACCCCTTAGTTCAGGGAGGTGGCCGAATGTGGGTATAAGCCTTATTGGCTTCTTCTTTTAATCTTTTTATGGTTTGTATAGTGGAGGAGTAGCAAGGCGTAGTGTTGACTTGGATTAGCTGGGATCATCGGAGTGACTAGATCTAGTCATCAACTTCGACAAAGGTATGGATTCTAAGGCCATTATGGAGGGTGGCCGAATGTGTAAGTATTGTTAATAGATGGTTCTCGATTTGGTTCTATTATTGTGAGCTGATCTATTAACGGTTGATTATAGGAGAAATCGTGTAGGTGATCTCGTCGAGGAATATCGCAAAACAGGTGTGTAACGAACCCTTTTTCATAGCTTGAAACGATAGATGCCGAAAACCCGAAAAGCTGAAATGCCGAAATTCTGGCATTTCGAGGACTTGTAAGCAAGCGAACGCTCATTGGTTAGTTAGATTTGCTAGGTTGATGATCGAGAATGTTGGAAAAGGTAAGGGCATGATTTTTGGCATTACGGTAAGTTGGGCTTCGAGGGGCTGAAGTTGGGCCCAATGGGCTTTCGGGCCCATTTGGGTAAAATTGGTGGAAAATGAAAACTTGTTAAATTGCATATTAAGATTGGTAACACCATTATGGAAAATAGGCTAAATGGGCCTAGATGACTAAATCGGCTATGTAGGGCTCATTAGGGGTTTTTGGCCCAATAGCTCGGTATCGCGAAAAATGGGCTAGAATTGCTATTTAAAACATGTGAATGGTTAGTAACTAATAATGAACATGGAAAACCCTAATATTTGGTAAAATTATGAAATTACCCTTATATTATGAAAATGACTTTTTTGCCCCTAGGTAAAAATGACCGTTATACCCCTAAGTTTACTTATAATTTGATACATGGGATTTTGATATACATGATTGATATGATATGCACATGATGTATTCATAAATGCATTGGGTTGGGTTTTTATATGGATGGAGGAAGTGCAAAAGGGCTTATGCCCCAGTTTATTGAAAAAGGGCTTTTGCCCCAGTTTATTGAAAAGGGCTTTGCCCTAGTTTACTGAAAAGGGCTTTGCCCCAGTTATTAAAGAGGCTAGGCCTTCAGATATATGATAAAGCAGCTATATTGCCAGTGGTGTGTTAGTTGGGTGGGTTGAGTTATTCCCCACATGGTGTGTTGGTTGGTACTGGTAGAGAGTAGCGGATGGTGGGTTGAGTAGTCTCCCCAAATGGGCTTGCATACATTCATTGATATTACATGTGATATTGAAATGGACCTATGGGCCATACCGTTTATAGTAAAAGCTTCTGCCCAGTAATACGAAATATGAAAGGGCTTCGGCCCAGTATACGATGAGATTGAAGTTGGGTTTAGGCCCAGCAGGCTGATATTGCTTTGGGCTCTGAAAGGGGCTTGTTACACATTGAGTTTCCAAACTCACCCCCTTTCCTTAACCTTGCAGGTGAGCCTTGATTTGAGGACTTGGAGCCGGAGGGGATTCAGAGTGGCCACAGTGATTGCTTTTGGGCTTTGAAACAAGTGACTGGTTTTCTTTAAGTTATCTTATTTACTATTTTATTTTCTTTGGGTTGTAATAAGGCCATTCTAACTTTCTTTTCTTTTCTTTTCTGGGATTATTTTACTTTTAATAACTCTAAACTGGTTGATATTAAATGGGCTAGACTTAGGACGCGTTTTCAAAATGACACTTGTTTTCCAAACAACACAATGTTACGATTATCCGATTTCTCAAAGATATCCACTCAAATAAATTTCAAATCGATATAACCAAGTGTGGCAATGGTTGTGGGCATGTCTAGGATTGGATCCATTCGAAGAGCTTGGTACTTAAGCAGCCTTCATGGCTCACCTCCTCTATTACGGATTCCTACCTGGTGCCCAGCTTCAATTCACTTTGTTAGCTTAATAAAAGTCGCTTTTTAACGCACTAAAATGAAACATGGGTTTTTAACTTCAATGTGGCACGTCAGATTCGGCCATAACGTCTGGGCTGGGTTTGGGGTGTTACACATATCCTTATTAGGTGAGGACCATTTTATGGAGAACCCAAAGTCCTCGCCAAGCAAATTGTGAAATTAGACGTACTTTCCCCAGGTCAAGCGAAGGTTGGAACAATAGTTTCAAATGATTGTTTGCATATTTTTTGCGAGGGGAGAAGTAATAGAACCCTGACAAATTCTCCAAATCACGACCATTCAACTGTTACAAATGCTGGAAAATGGCGAGCATAGGTACCTCACTGCACTAACTGTATTCAAGGAAGTACGTCATAATAAGCTACCAGGAGAAGCCCGAGAGTTGGCCAGAAGCAATATTGTAGTCATCTAGAAGGTTGTAAAAGAAAGGGTGCAGCGGTAAATGAAACCTAACTTCAAGTGCGTGTATTAGAAGTAGGAAGCTATCTTCGGTGGTCTCACACAACTGATGTGACCCCTCCTAAAGGGAGAACTTATACGAAAAGTTAGGGAGTTTTATTCCCTATACCTCCAAAACTCGTTCTAGATTATTCCATTTAGTGGTGCAAGCATAGGATTTCTCTGTCACTAGAACTGAAGACGGTCGTTCCCGCTGTAGACGGACTAGGACTATGCGGTTACCAGTTCCTCTCATCCTCACCATACTATCGATAAAAGAAAACAAAAATAGAAACCAAAGAGCAAGTCTTTTGGGGAATTACCTTTTGTCTCATATTCTTGAAAATTCTAAGTGTTAAAAGTTAAGTAATTACCTTTTGTCCTCTTTTTAAATAGGGATTTCCTTTCCCACTTTTTGATAGTTCACATGACCAAGGAAGATCGACAACTCAGAGGCAGATAAATAGAAACGCTTCAACTCTCAACAGTCAGATACGCACACTCGATACTCGCACGTGCAAGTGGCAAAACAACCATTGTGTATCACAACTCGCAGTGTACCCAGTAAGCTGCATTTAAGTTTGACAAAATGGACCTAAGGTGTGCCACTTTATAACACCCCTTAGGCCCACTAAGGGGGACTAGATTGTTATACATTAGTAGCCATCGACTGGAGCCCTAGAAAGGATTTGGGTTTTTGACCCACGACCCTGATAGATTCCACTCGAAAACTAAGTGTAAGGAGAATCACAAGAGGACAGCAAGTCGAGTTCGCAGATATAGCTCACAAGGAGAGCTCGTAGACATGACTCACAAAAGGGGTCTGCGAGCACAAGTCACAGATTGAGCTCGCAGGAATCTAGGGAAGGCTATGACCTCAGCTCGCATACACCCAAGGAGTGCGCAGAAAAGACTGTGTGCCCCGCAGGCCACCCAAACACATGTGCAATAGGTACGGAGCCCACTCAGGAGATCAATCTTAGAAATAGAAATGACCGCATACTCCATAGACATGTGTCTACTAGGCCTGGAGTTCACAAAGAATGTCAGTACCAGAGGCAATAGAATCAAGACAAAGTAATGGGGCCCTGTTATGAGCTGTAATAGACTTGTAACTGCATATATAGATACCCCAACATTCCTATCAATAAGACACGAGAAAATATTACTCAACATGTTTGTAATAGGTTCAAATAGTTAAATTTTGGCTTCACAAGTTATTTACCTCCTTGGATTTTTCGAGTTCATGTAGTACTGTGCATCGCTATTTGTTTGAGTTTTTTATCTGGTGTAATGCATGATTATTGTATGTATCGATTTTTAATTTTTATAAATAATATTAGAAAATAAAAAGATAATATTTTTAATGAAATAATAAAATTAATTAGTGATAATACTGCACAAAATCTAATATAGAAACTTCAATATACCATAAAAATAGGATTATTTTATTTTATTAAATCGATAAAAGGAAAGAAAAATACATAATCGACTTTAGTGATTAAACACTGCTCAAAATGTAAATGTTTGTGAACTTTGTGTTTTGGTCTGATGGTTAGGGTGTTTATTGTTTTAAGTGTGATTTGAATTGTAGCTGCGATAGTCGTGTTGTTGTTAGGACAAACATGTTTTTCTTTTCAATCAGGTTGAATTAATAAATATTGAAATGAGATTTAAAAAATTAATATTAATATATGTAATTTATATATTTGTCTGAGGGTGTAACTTATATAGTGAGATGAATGAGGTAGGATTAAAATATAAAATATCAAAATCATGAATAATACTTAAATAGAAAAGATTTTAATTATATCCAAAATAGAAAACATATCTATAATTAATTTTGGTTTTCATTTTGTATTATAAAATTTTTATCATTTAAATACTGCCTATTAATTAAAATTGTTCATGAAACAATATTTGGAAGATATAAGCAATTTAAAAAAAAAACCTTAAGTTTAAACCAAAAATGTTAAAATGTATGAAAATTTTTTTTGAGTAACATATTTCAAAAAATATAATCAATAATCATTGTTCCTTTCAACAAAGTCTGGCTTAAAAATAAAATTTTAAATTTTAAAAAGAATAAATTTGTATAAATTTATTATGAGTTAATAATTTAATATATATTATCTTTTTATTCATGTTATGTAGATTTTTTTGGATTGTATTTTAATTATTATTTTTTGAATTTGTATTACTTGAGAGTTTGTTTTGTATTATTTAAAATATTTATTTTTAGAGATTCATTAGAAATATTTAAAGGGGTCTGACAAATTATACATTATTTTAATTTTTGATTTCTCAGTTTATTTTATTTCATTCGAATATCTTTCTTAATTTATTTGCATAGATTTTAAAATATAATAATTATTTAATATAAATATAAGATAAATTCATTATAATTTAGTTATTATAATTTTAACATTATCTTTTATTAGTTTAAAAACATATGTGGTAAATTTGACTTGGTGAATAGTTGAAGGAGGATTATAAAATGATAAAAAAATACCTATTTGTGTTTTTATAAAAGAATCATTATTAAAGTTTGTTATGATTATTTTTAAATCTTCTGAGGAGATCAAAATATATTTCTCCAAATTTTCCTCACTCATGACTTTTAAAAGAATGGTTGTAATACCTCTAACCCGTATCCGACGCCAGACAGGGTTATGAAGTATTACTAGGGTTTACAGATAATTCAAATCAGAAATACTATTCACATTTGACAATAGTTATATAGTCCCTTTAATGGACGCTCGAGGCCCAAAATGAACAGTAGAAATGATTCTGGACTAAGTCGAAAACCCTAAGAATTTTTCACGAATTTACAAAATTTTCTTTATGTATAATGCTCACATGCCCATGTGGTCTAGGGGCACGCCCGTGTGATCAAGCCGTGTGGTTGTACACACTCGTGTACCTACCCCGTATAACTCTCTGACTTATAAGGTATAAAGAAATTCAAGTCAATTATCAAGTTTTATACCTATCATTACACTACTCTCTTACAAAAACTTATCATTTAATTCCACTCATTGACTGATAATAAATTCTATTAAACACACACACACACACACACACACACATATATATATATAGAATAGTCATTCATAACCCTATTACAATTTTACTTTCATTTCATTCCATACTATACATGCCATATAAACCTTAAGGTGTAAAACAAGAGCTACTAGAATAATTCTGGATAGTGTGGCTTGATGTGCTGATCCGATTTTCTAAACTCTTGTCAATCTACACAAAACGTTAAATGCACAAGAGTAAGCTTAAGAAAGCTTAAGGAAGCTCATAGGCTTAAAACATAAATATTACCGAATTACAATAACAATTCAAATAATAAGTTTTTCACTAATGTTTCCTGTCACACACAATTTCAAACGATGAATTCACTTGATTGAGCTCAATAACAATATCTAATTAAATCCCAACACTTAAATTCACATAACACTTACCAATATTTGTCAAATTAGGGAACGTCTTACGGAATAGAGTACGACATTAGCTTAATGCCACATTCACTTTTGTCTTGCACACATTTTACCATAGCCTAGCCATGATTCTACACTTTATCACATTGCCATAGCTTAGCTATGGTATTAGACTTGCAAACACATATAACTGCCATGATTTAATCATGGTCTTACGTTCAATTTCACAATGCCATAACCTAGTTATGGTCTTTCACACTATGCCATAACTCTGCTATGGTCTTACACTTCACACTTTGATATGGTTTAACCATGGTCTTATCCATCAATTCATCACTGATCACTGAATAAACGTACTCAATCCTGCGTTTCCCTTAATTTGAAATTTCCATTCGATTTTTACATTGTTACAATTATCATAATTCAATAGAAAAAAATATAAATTATAAATATTGTATCACCCTAAATTAACAATTGGACATAAAAATTGTAACAGCCCGATTTAGGGCCCAGTCAGAACAATGGTCTCGGGACCACAAATCTGAAGTTGGGAAAAATTATTTTTATTAATATTATGAGGTTATAGTATGATTATATTGGTACATGAAAAATTTGGTGAGTCAATTTTAATGTTTGTGAGCCCGATTGCGAAAAAGGATTAAATCGCATAAAGCGCAAAAATCTTAAATTGATAACTAAGAGTGCCAAATTGCAATGTATCTTAAATTAGGGGGTTTTAAATTAAAATTGGGCCATTAATTGAATGATGGCCGGCCATGGTAGATGGAAATGTTGAAAAGTTAACATTAGGTGAAATTGATGACATAAAGTGTAATATAATAATACCTAAGCCTAGCTATCATTTTTTTTTCTTTCATTCTCTCTTCATTCCACCAATTTTTCAGCCATTGTTAAAGGTTTTGAGCTTAAAATTTTCAGCAACTTGTTCCTTTCACAAGTAAGTGATTTTAATGAGTTTTCTTAAAGATTTTTATATTTTTGAGACCCTTGAAGCATGAGCTTTCAAATGAAGGGTCTATTTTACAAAATGATTAAGAGTTTAGGGTTTTGCCATGAATATATTTGTAGTTTTTGCTGAGTTTTTATGGAAGAATATGAGTCCTAGTTGTGTTATAAATAACTTTTGTGAAAGGTGTTAGCATGAAAACACCTAAAAGGGCTATTTTGCATAAGTTGCAAAATAGGTGATAAATGTGGGAAATAGTGGAATTTTGGGGTTGCTATAAGAGTAAAAATAGTTTGGATAGGCTTGAAATACGAACAAATTCGATAAAAATCAATTTTTGAGCATAGGGGTAAAATGGTCATTTGCCAAAGTCTAGGGGCAACATGGTCATTTACCAAAGATGTGAATTTATGATTTCCTAATGGTAATTAGTGACTAAATGAGTGCATTTTGTTATTAAAGATCAAGATTTCCAAAACCAAACCTAGACCGGGGAAAAGCCAAGCAATCCGACTAAACCGACTAGTCGAGTACATTTTGTAAATCGAGTGCCGCTTAATTAGCTCAAGGATCCCTTGAAGTTGGAGATATCGATCACACTATCAATCGAAGCACTTTGATACGAGTCATAAAGGCCCAATCCAAGTTCAAGAACGTGATGGGCTCAAATTGCCACAAGGCCCAATAACGAGATCAAAGGCCCGACAAAGGCGGTCCAAACTAAATGGGACCATTCAAGAGCTTGTTAGCAAGGCCTTAGATTCATACACGAGAGAACAAGAAAATCAAGATTCACTTTCTTGTTTTCAAGAAAATCAAGAAATCGAATCTTGGCCCAATTTTGCTGTTCGAAGAGATTTCAAGAATCAAGAAAATCAAGATTTCAAATCTTGGAAATCTTGGTCCAAGAAACCAAATCTTGCAGCCAAAACGCATTGGATCTCCATTACGAGCGTCAACGACCCAATTTTGGTAGGAGATGGATCACGAGCCCAAATTCTTGAAGGCGAGGCCCAATAACCAAAATCCAGCCTAATCAAGAAATTTCTTCATACTTAGTTGAAAATCAGGCCAAAATGTCAAAGGGCCCAATTTGTAAACATCTTACTTGTTTAATTTAATTTTTTAATCTTTAGGAGCATTACATGTAAAATTCGGCCCAAAACAGCCCATATAAGTGCATGGCCGAATTTACCTTGTTATTTTATTAATTAGGTTTAATTTTTTATTAGTTACTTGTGAGATTAGGATTTGTTGGAGGCCTATATAAGCATTGGCCAGCCACCCTTTGTAAAAACATCTTATTATTATTTTTTCTATCAAATTTCAGATTTGTTGAGTGCAGAATTTTCTTTGGGGTTTTCTCCAAGAATTCTCTCTTGAGTTTTCTTTAGAAGTTGTTTTAACAATCTTTTGATTGTGGGAGCCATCTTCAACCTTCTTCTTGCCATCGATATTCTTTGGAGGGGAGATTAGAGCCGTTTGAAGAGATTTGTAAAATCTTTCGGGATTTCAAGGATCTTTAGGACTTATCCTTTAATTCTTGCTGTTTTCGATTTCTTTCTTTACTTTTCTTTGCTTATACTTGTGCCGATTTCTCATCTAATATTTTGTTGTTCTTGTTTGTTTTCTAGCATTGATTAAACTCAAGATCTCATCGTTTAAGCTGTTCTCCTATTGGCAGCACCCATTCGAACCCAAAAATCCCCAATTCCTAAGGTTTGGCCGATTGGATTTCTTTCAATTTGGGAATCAATTGATTGCTGGAAATTGGGCATTCTTGGCCGAATCAATTCCTTGGCAGATTCCCATCTTTTCTTTCTTCTCAATTTCGTTTGATTCATCGATTCTATTTCTTTTCTTCTTGCTGCTCTTTTAATTGAATTTGGGAATTTTAAATTCAAATCTGATTCGGTTTAATCTTAATCTTTGTTTTTGATTTCAGATCTGTTCGTCTAGGATCTTTCGTAGGAGTTTCTCGTGACTTGGCAACTCGATCTTGGTCCGCGCGCAACTCTGTATCATTTGGTATCAGATTTTGGGCGTTTTGGGTGTTCTTGGTTGATTTCTAAACTGATCCCAATTTTTTAAAGCAAAAACAGTAGTTTTACCCAGAAAAATTGTTCAAAAAAAATTCATTTAAGTGGGTAAACGTTGTCCAATTGATCTGAAATTTTACATACATATTTGTGGCACTGTGATTGAATATAAAAAATTATTCCCGCAAAAAAATCAGTCAAAAAAGTCAAAAAATCAGAAAAAGATGAAATCCAATAAAAATTTTAAAAAAGATTCAGTGGGTTGAATTTGGTGCCCAAAAGTTCCAGATAAAAAATTAAATATATAAGGACACTCCAGATTTAATTTCGTGATTTTTGGAGATCGGGAACACCTCGAACGAAGTTGTCAAGTTACTCTGCAGTTTTTCGGGTTTTCTGTTTTCAGCAATTTTTATTGATTCTTAGCTGTAGGTTTTCATTTGTTTACCTTTATTCTTCCTTTACGTTATCTAACACCTTCTTGTTTCTTGTGTTAGTAGGAGTTAAACGTGTGCACAACTTCTTCCTCGGTGCAACACGAATCAATTGGTGTCTAGTCAGTTTTTGGCATCCTAGTGCAAATTAGGATTCTTTGGTAGTTTGGTTCACACTCTCTAATTGGTTGATATAAACTCTGATAAAGAACTCACAAGATTGAATTCGACCTCATTGAGAATTTGATTTTTTCTTTTTGAGTGATTAACGGTGAGGTTTGATAACTTTTATTTTTGAGTGTTGAGTGTTTTGCAGGTTTTAAAAAAAATGTCTACAGGTGATAATAATAGTGACATATTTAAAAAATTCCAACAACAGTTGGATGAACAGGCTGCTGCTCTTCGAGCTTTGACTGCTACCATCAATGAGGTGCAATTGAATCAAGAACCTCAATATCGAGATCCAATCAAAGAAGATAGGGATAACCAACCCCAGAGGCGCGGCCCTCGACGTGTCACTAGAATGGATGATGATTTTCATGATCGTGGACAATCATCTTTGGCAAAACCAAAGAGCGAGCAGCAACGAGAACATCTCTTTCATTCTCGCTGCCATGTACAAGGTAAGCTTTGTAGAGTTATTATTGATGGTGAAAGTTGCTCGAACATAGCCAGCACGACGATGGTGGAAAAGCTTTGCTTAACCACTACCAAGCATCCGCAACCTTATCAACTACAAGGGCTTAGCAATGAAGGCCAATTTAGGGTCACTCAACAAGTGCGCATCGCCTTTTCTATCGGTAAGTATCAAGACGAAGTTGTGTGCGACGTAATGCCTATTCAAGCCTGCCATTTTTTGCTAGGAGAACCATGGCAACTGGATCGAAAAGTCACTCACGATGGTCGTACCAATAGGTATTCTTTCAAGCATCAAGGAAAGAAACTCACCTTAGTGCTGCTCACTCCGGAACAAGTCCATGAGGACCAAATTAAACTGAAAAATTCTGTTAAAACAAGTGAGGAAAAAGAAAAAGAGAATGAAAAAGAGCAAAAAGAGATTGGGAGTGAAAAAGAAATTGAAGAAAGAAGAGAAAATGAATTAGAAAAAGAAACAAAAGAAAAAGACGTGGAAAGGGTAGTGAGGAATGTTTCCACTAACCAAGATATGATTTTTTCTTGTGTTGCTACTTTTCAGGTTCCCAAAAGATCAAAAGATAACTTTTAACTTCAATACCTCTCAAATGAAAGATGCTTTCATATGATCAACTTAGGCAAAGATGAATCACACTACATGATCCCGAAGGTAAGCGAGGTAAGGAAATTTTAGAAACCGAGTCCAGTGCAGATTTGAAAATTATTGATCAAACTTTTGGTGACTTAGTTCTTAAAAGATCCCCTCATTTTGATCCGATTAATTGTTACTCTTCGATTGTGGTTGATAAAGTCATTACGAAAAGAAGCGTGATTTGTTATTCTCTTGATTTACCTTGTGTAAAATCCTCGAATTTGTCCAAATCTGTTTTGGAGAATAAGGTAACGAAATTTTCCAAATTTGTTTTCAATTTATATTCGTGCCTTAAACAGTTTATGTGGTTGTACATGAAGTTTGAGTTCCATTTGACAAAGGTTAACTCAACAACGGAGATTCGACTACACTATGCCCCCGATGAGCGAAGGTTTGTTTTAAATGAAAAAGGTAAAATCGACCCTTATTCTTTTGCTTATCAAGGTAAGATGCTTGAAACCTTTGAAACACTTTTGTACTCCTCGGATAGCGACAAAGATCGTGTTGATGAACACTTAGATCGAAACGTGCTTGACTGTCCTATTTTATTTATTGATGATAAATCTATTTTGATGGTTGATAAAAAGATTCTTGTTTTTGATAATGCATGTGTGAGTGAATCTATAAACCGTCGATTAATGCATGGTAATCTGAATCTACCCATTCACATGCGTTATACCTGTTCTATTATGCTTATAATTGGACTACAAGCTTGTTTGCGTTGCTATTTACTATTTCATGGCTATTCTTTTCAGTGGACTCAATTGCCATTAGTCCCGTTCGATCGAGAAAAGTCGAGTTCATTTGATTTTTTAGATTCGAGGACGAATCTTTTTGAGGAAGGGGGGAATGATACGAGTCATAAAGGCCCAATCCAAGTTCAAGAACATGATGGGCTCAAATTGCCACAAGGCCCAATAACGAGATCAAAGGCCCGACAAAGGCGGTCCAAACTAAATGGGACCATTCAAGAGCTTGTTAGTAAGGCCTTAGATTCATACACGAGAGAACAAGAAAATCAAGATTCACTTTCTTGTTTTCAAGAAAATCAAGAAATCGAATCTTGGCCCAATTTTGCTGTTCGAAGAGATTTCAAGAATAAAGAAAATCAAGATTTCAAATCTTGGAAATCTTGGTCCAAGAAACCAAATCTTGCAGTCAAAACGCATTGGATCTCCATTACGAGAGTCAATGACCCAATTTTGGTAGGAGATGGATCACGAGCCCAAATTCTTGAAGGCAAGGCCCAATAACCAAAATCCAGCCCAATCAAGAAATTTCTTCATACTTAGTTGAAAATCAGGCCAAAATGTCAAAGGGCCCAATTTGTAAACATGTTACTTGTTTAATTTAATTTTTTAATCTTTACGAGCATTACATGTAAAATTCGGCCCAAAACAGCCCATATAAGTGCATGGCCGAATTTACCTTGTTATTTTATTAATTAGGTTTAATTTTTTATTAGTTACTTGTGAGATTAGGATTTGTTGGAGGCCTATATAAGCATTGGCCAGCCACCCTTTGTAAAAACATCTTATTATTATTTTTTCTATCAAATTTCAGATTTGTTGAGTGCAGAATTTTCTTTGGGGTTTTCTCCAAGAATTCTCTCTTGAGTTTTCTTTAGAAGTTGTTTTAACAATCTTTTGATTGTGGGAGCCATCTTCAACCTTCTTCTTGCCACCGATATTCTTTGGAGGGGAGATTAGAGCCGTTTGAAGAGATTTGTGAAATCTTTCGGGATTTCAAGGATCTTTAGGACTTATCCTTTAATTCTTGCTGTTTTCGATTTCTTTCTTTACTTTTCTTTGCTTATACTTGTGTCGATTTCTCATCTAATATTTTGTTGTTCTTGTTTGTTTTCCAGCATTGATTAAACTCAAGATCTCATCGTTTAAGTTGTTCTCCTATTGGCAGCACCCATTCGAACCCCAAAAAAAAATCCCCAATTCCTAGGGTTTGGCCGATTGGATTTCTTTCAATTTGGGAATCAATTGATTGCTGGAAATTGGGCATTCTTGGCTGAATCAATTCCTTGGCAGATTCGCATCTTTTCTTTCTTTTCAATTTCGTTTGATTCATCGATTCTATTTCTTTTCTTCTTGCTGCTCTTTTAATTGAATTTGGGAATTTTAAATTCAAATCTGATTCGGTTTAATCTTAATCTTTGTTTTTGATTTCAGATCTGTTCGTCTAGATCTTTCGTAGGAGTTTCTCATGACTTGGCAACTCGATCTTGGTCCGCGTGCGCCATCCCGTATCACACTTGGTATAGTATAAATCTTTTTTTGAGTATGGCATGTATAGGGCTAGACTAGGATGTTCGTTTTAATGAGAAATTGGTTATGTACTTTGGCTTAAGTCAAAAGCCCTTCATATTGTATCAAGTCTAGAATAATGACTATTATTCATTTTGGCAAATATATATAATGTTCTTTCTATCGATGAATTGGTGTCTATTGTGGTGAAATTAGTATATTGAAATGATCTTGTGTAGGTTGTGTAAAATACGTGACAAAATGGCTTGGAAAAATGGCCTCCTTTTGTCCATACGGGCAAAGCACACGGGCGTGTGTCTAAACCATGTGTGACACACGGCTCACTCCCATAGGTGTGTGTTATGGCCGTGCATCCCCTGAACTTAAAGTTTTAAGTCAATTTAGTACACGGGTAGGCCACACGGGCGTGTGTCATGGCCGTGTTTTAAAGTCAGTGTTGTACACGAGTAGGCCACACGGGCGTGTGTCATGGCCGTGTTTTAAAGTTAGTGTTGCACACAGGCTAAGGGCACAAGCGTGTCCCAAGCCACACAGGCGTGTGTGACCACACGGTCTATACCCACACGGGTGTGTGGAGCTTTAAAGCTTGAATTTTTTTTTTCAAGTTTTTCTCAAGTTCTCGGTTTAGTCTCGAACCGTCTTTAATGTATGTTTTGGGCCTCATGAGCATGTTTAAGGGGTAATGCATGTGAACGAGAAGTTTAAGTTAAAAGAAATTTTATGGCCCGATTTTACATGCGTATGCTTGAGTTAAGTCCGGTAGCACCTCGAACCCTATCCCGACGTCGGATACGAGTGAGGGGTGTTACAAAAATTCAGCCATATGAACTTACCTGGGTTAATTTATGAAAGTTGTAGAAATTTAGGGGCTTATCGATAATTTTCTCTTTTCCTCATTTATCTTCGGATTCTCTATCTATAATATAAAATTTTCAATTCATTAGCATCTCATTCAATTCTAATTCACTTCACAAGCTATGCCCTTCAATTTTTGAAATTACACTTTTACCTCAAAATTTACAATTTTTACAATTTAGTCCCTGCTCAATTAACCCATCAATTGAGCTAATTTTTCTCAATCAACACTTTATATAATTACTTTAAGCTATTATAAAACCTTTGATATTCATAATTTTAAATTTTAAACCCTAATTCACAACTTTTCACAATTAGGTTCTAAAATCAGTTTCTATTAAAATCACTTAATAAAATCATCTTATAATTATTTAAAAGCTTCAAATCCATGATAATTCCTCTTAAACATACAGAAATTATCCCTGGAAACTTTCAATTTTACCCATAGAATCACAAACTAATGTAAACAATAGTTGGACCTAATTGTACAAGTCACAAAAACATAAAAATTTCAAAGAAAAATCAAGAATTGAACTCACATGGTGCAAAAATATGAAAGAAAAGCTTGTTTCAGACCTCCTATGGCATTTTGGCTAATGAATTATGAAGAGTTCTCTAGATTTTTCAATTTTAGTCACTTGTTTTATATTTAATTTTAACCAAATTACCATTTTGTCCTTAGTTCACAGTGTTTTCTTGTCCATTTCTGTATGGGTTCTTGTCCATTTCTATACCCGTACGTCCAGCCCAAATGATTTGGGTCCAATTTCCTTTTAAATCCTTCCTCATTAGACACTTAAGCTATTTAATCACTTTTGCAAGTTTTGCACCTTTTACAATTTAGTTCTTTTTTATTAATTAACAATCAAAACGTTAAAATTTTCCGACGAAAATTTAATACTAACTCAATAACACTCTATAAATATTTATAAAAATATTTATGGCTCGGATTATGAATTCGAGGTCTCGATGCCTCGCTTTCAATCCAGTTTATCTAATAAATTCTTCTAATTCTCCAACTTCACTAATTCAAAAATTCTTCTAATGTCATACTTGTTTCACATATATTATTTTATTAAATCTTTGAACTCACTTGTCGGATTTAGTGATCTCGAATCACTATACCACTAAAAATTAGGTTGTTACAATGGTAATATAAATACTTAACAAATACATTCAAATAGTCATTTGAAAAACTAGTATTCAAGATTGAATATGTAAAATATGAGAAAATATGTGATGTTTTCATGAGGGGGAGTAAATACGCGTTGCACTCTTTTTCTTTAATCAAGATTTTGTCCCATTAGGTTTTCATGATAAGGTTTTTAATGAGGAAGCATATTATGTTAGGTTTTTATCCCACATAATTTTTTCTAATAAGATTTTAACGAGGTATATTATCTACCAATGGACATCCAAACGAGAGTGTTATGAATATTTTATTAAGTGGATGTCCATCATGATTAAGATAAAGTTATTATAATTTTAAGATTATCTTTTATTAATTTAAAAACATATTATAATTTTAAAATGTTATTTTCTATTATTTTTTAAAAAATTGGATATATAGGTAGATTATGCTATCATGTGTCACTAGGATAAATATATTATATGTCAAAAAATTAGGTAGACATGTCAACTGAAATCCTACAACCTTGTAATATAATATATAATTCAGATATTTACTATCTAAATTCACGTTATTTTTTATAGATAATTAGGGATTAGAAAACAAAAATCCATGGTAAAAAATTTAATTCATGATCACCTAACCGTTATTTTTGAAAAAAAAAAGAAGTTTTGTTGAGGAGTTAACTTTTTTTAGAGAAATTTTCAAAGTGTCGTTCGTTGAATAGCCAGTCGAGCCTCTAATAAACAAATTTATTTGTCTTCATGTTGAGGTTCCCTCACATCTATCAAAGCCATGTATGGTTTACAATGGGGTACCTCCCCTAGTGGTGATAAGAGAAAACAACCTACAAGACTTAAGGAAAATTGTTACTATTGGACGTGATATTAATTAGCAGATCTGTAATAACCCGAATTTTACCGTTACCGAAACAGTGTATTTTCGGGTCTCCATTTCTGAAAAACGGATTCGTAAATATTTATTAAAAATATTTACGAAGTAAAATGAGTGGTTAATTAGAGTTTAATTAAGTAAATTTAGCTTAATTAAGAGTAATTAGGAAAAATGACTAAATTGAATAAAGGATGAAAGTTGAATTATAGATTAAAAGAAAATGAAGAGGACCAAAATGACAATTATGCTATTTGTCCTAAGTGAGGCTGCATAAACATAAAAATCTGAGATTTTTATGTGTTAAAATATATATTAAATTATTATTATTTATTATAGTTTTATATTTAATTATTATTGTTATTGTTATTATTATTTAAATTGATATTATATTATAAAATGAATAAAAGTAAAACAAGTGTGTGGTAAAAAAAAATTATATGTGTACCAATGATATACATATACTTGTAATACACATATATGTTTGCTTATTATATAAGTATATTATATATTATTATTAAAAGTAAAGTAAATAAAAAGGAAATAAAGGAAAGAAACAGAATGAAAAGAAACAGAATGTGGAAACGAAACAGAGAAGAAACAAGGGAGAAAGAAATAAAGAAAAAGGAAAAGGAAAATTTGGGATTTCAAGGTTCAAAGTTAATTTGGTAAGGCAATTTAGCCCCTTTTCTTGTAAATTTTGAGTTTATGGAATCCTAGAGATGAATACTACTTGATTTAAGTGAAAATTTTGAAAGTTGTTAGATTTTTAGATATTGTTCTTTTTGAATAAAAAGATGAATTAAGGGCTAAATTGATAGAAATTCAAGTTAGAAATGAAATAAGGATTAAATTGTAAAGTGATTCATAAGTTTTATGCTTTAAGGACTAAATTGAAAGAATTTCAAAATTATGGTTTTATTATGAAAAATAGATAATTATGTCTAAGTTTGGTTAAAAATTGAATAGAAATGAAGTATGAATTGAGATAGAAAAAGTAAGTGAATCTAGTTAAGATTAAATTGAAATTAAAGTAGAAATTGAATAAATATTGTATTAATTAGATATAAATTAGTAGTGAATTAACGAATATGAATTGTTTTAATTCCCGTAGCTAATGTTGTCTCAAGAAGTTTCGGCTAAGTAAGGAAATAGCAAAGCCGACTCGGAAAAGCTCGGAAAATACGGTTTGTATTTCTATAATCCAAACTCAATCATTATTTGTTATATTTATATACATATGACAATTGTTAGTGTTAGAATTATGATGTTTTACTACTGAAATGGATTGATTTTGGTATGTGATGAATTTATCAAATTTATATTGATTGAATTTATATTGATTGAAATTATAATATATATATATGATCTATGTAAAAATTTGAATATTGAATGAATGTTATATTGAAAAATTATATTGATTGGAAATATGAGGGAATTGATATGAATATATGAGATTTGTGATAATTGAATATTTGATATTGAAAAGTGAATTGAGTTATATTGGATTATGAATTAATGTGAATAATTGAACTATATTGTTGAATTGAATGAAATTGTATGAATTGTGAAAATGGGTGAATATATGTGATTATCAGAATGGTATATTGATGAAAGAATTATTAAATTGAGAAAGTGAATGAAATACCCTATTAACTAGTCGGGCTGAGTCGGATATAATTGGCATGCCATAGGATCTGAAAGTGTACGGGATTTGCCGGCTTTATCGATCAGGCACTTTATGTGTCGTATTTCAGGCACCTCGTGTGTCGTATCAGGCACCTCGTGTGTCGTTTTAGGCACTTTATGTGTCGTACTCTGATCAGGTACTATGTACCGTTTTAGGCACAATGTGCCGTACTGGTGTCTTTAGGTTGGAATCCGTGTATCCGTCAAAGTTCGGGTTTGTTAATAGGGGTAAATAAGTGAAAGATAAATCGAGTGAATTTGATCGATTGAGCTATTGGAATGAAATGAGAAATTGAATTGAGAATTGAAATTGAGATATGAGATTGAAAACATGAACCAAAAGGTTCATGAAATGAGTGAAGTTCAAATGGATGATGATTGATGTTAGAATGAATTAAAATGGTATGTTGTTAAGAAGTAAAGTGTGAATACAAGTAAATTGTGAATATATTGTATATAATTTATACGGTAAGTAAATGAAAAGAATTGAACAAATATGTTATTGTGTTTGTTATATGACTTGTATAGAATTTTTATGGTAAGTAAATGAAATTTATCTATAAAACAAATAAATGAATACTTATAATTGTTATTGTGATTTTAAGTTTAATTGTTATATTATTAAGTGTTCGGATTATAGAAATACCACTGAGTATACCATACTCAGCGTACGGTTTGTTTCCGTGCGCAGGTTAAGTAAAGATAGTACGTTGAATCAGCATCCCAAGACGATCCCGAATTCATTAAGGTAAAGTATGTTGAGTATTGATAATGGCATGTACCTAGGATGTTTAATGAGAGTCATTTAGGTTGTAAAAGTATTGATGAAATGAGTAAATTATGGCTGGCAACGGTATGTAGTATGAATTTTGAAATTTACTAAAAATTCGTAGTGATTCTAAATTAGTCCCGAATTGAATTTACTGTTCATATTGGACCGCGAGGGCCCATTAAAGGGACGACATCTTAAAACTAGGATGTGTGTGAATATTTATTTTAATTAATAACCGAAATTGGACTGTACTGACTGGTAATGTCTCGTAACCCTGTTCCGGTGACGGTATAGGGTTAGGGGACGTTACAAGATCACTTGGGCGCCATAAAGACTTAAACCATAAACTTAAGGAATTGGTCGTTTGACAATGCTTTTAAGGTGGAAAAGTACTTTTTCACCCAAATGCAAAAATTAGGGTTTAGGTGTTTTAAGTTTTGCGTTTTGCGTTTTAAACTGAAAATTATCAAACTACTATTATTTATATTAATTTTTTAAAATGTATTTAAAATTTTAGATTAATTTATATATTTTGGTATCATTATATTAAATTATTAATTTTTTTATCTCGTGCAATGCACGGGTTAATTGTATATATTAATTATTGTATATTAATTTTTTGCATTTTTAAAAAGTTTGTACTTTTCAAAAATAATATAAAATGATGTATTCTACTGCTATATAAAATATTGTATAATATATACTATTTACAAACTATATTCTAATCTTGTAAAAGTACTATAGATTGTACACTATAAAAAAATTAAAATTATATAAATTTTTTTATAAATTAATTTGTAACTTTTGTAAATTTTTTACATAATATATTTTTAAATAACTTTTACTTACTTTATTATTTGATAGTGTTTAGTTTTGATTTTTTTTTTCCTAATTTTAGAGTTGATAAGATAAAAGTTAATTACTAATATTAGTAATAAATTATAAATTTTCATCAAATCAATTCTAGAGTCAAAATTAAATAGTACAGAGTTTACACTGTTATTTTAGCTTTTACCAAATATATGTGTAACATTAGAAAAAAAAATCAAACATATATACCGAATATTGTATTAAGCCTTTACAATTTGATACCTAATTAGACAAACTGTCATTCGACTATTTTATACTGAAAAGCATCAATTAGAATAGATTATTTTTTAAAAAAAATTGCAATAAAAAGTAAACATAATAATATAAATATTTAGTTTTATAATCTTGATAATTGATATTATAATGAAAAAAAATATATATGTATAAATTTAAATTTTTAATCATCAAGTTTTTTTAATTTGAAAAAAAAAATTCATAAAAAATTTCAATCTGAAAATTAAGAATAAAAAAACTAAATTGCTTAAATATAAAGTTGGACTATATTGCATTTAATAAAAAAAACATGTAAAATCTTTTTTTTTATAAAATAACTCAAATTTTAAACTATTGGTTACGTAATTAATCAAACAAAAAACTTCTTATGGTACTAATTATGTAAATAATTATAATTATTGAATTCAATGATTTTTCTAAAATTGCTCAACTTTTACAATACTTAAAATAAGAATACATAATCTTGAAACCTAAATAATTTTAAATAATATTTTAATGAAAAGTGAATATAAAATGTTAAATTTTTTAAATTTATTCCAACTACATTTATTATAGGTTCTAATCGTATCTGCTATTTTTGACATAATATTTAGAATTAGACATAGTCCCTCTCCAACCCATAAATAGAAGGATAATGCGCTTCAACGCACTCGAACTCATACCCTTCTACATTGGCAATAATGTTCATACCAATTGAGCTAAGACTCAATCAATTTTAAAATTAATATTTTTAATCAATATATATTCTCTAAAAAATAAAATAGTATGAAATTATATGAAACAATGTATGAATTATATAAAATAATGCATTTTAATTATGTATAATTTATTTGAAAATTTGGTACAAGTTAATTATTGTACAAATTTTATGCTTATGAAGTATTCCGATTAAAAATTAAGGTTGGTATATTTTAAAAATATATATATTATAAGTAAATATTATTCTTTTGGATTTTTTTAGGCATAATGCTAAAAATAGTCCTTAATGTTTGATTGTTTGGTCACTTAGGCTCTTTTATCTTTTCTTTGGAGCACTTTAACCCCTAACATTTATTTTTTTTCAAATTGATCTATTTTTAACAGACATGCTGACGTTGTCGTTAGTTGTCTAACTACGCTAATGTGAATTTTTTTTTATTCCAACTAGGTGCCAATACATTTCACACGTAATTAAAATAAAAAATAATTCAAAAAAACTTTTATTCATTCAAAAAACAATTAAAAACAAATAACATAAAACACACAGGCACTGAATCGTTTTAGAAATGAGAAGGTCGATCCTAAAAGAACAAACACTTGATTAGATAATCTAAAAAAGGAGAGCAGAAATTGAACCCTAAGTTGAGAAAGTAAAAAAATTTGTGCGAAAGAAGATTATTCAAAGCATGTTGCAAAATCGCATTTTGATTTTCAATGATATTTTGGGTCGATGATATTTTGGGTATGTTTTTAAAAGGTTTCATATTGAAAACATTATTTATGTTATTTTGATTTTGGTTCAAGGTAGTCAAAATTGGGGATTTTTATTTAGGGTTTCTAATTTTGGAGGGTTTATTTAAGGTTTTTGATTTTTAAGATATTGGTTTAGGGTTTTTAATTTGGCTACTAATTAGAAGAGGAATTTTGGGTACTTTAGTTTTTTTGTTTAGGGTTTTCGATTTGGTTACTGAAAAGAAGAGGACTTTTTGCATTTTTGGTTCTTGGTTTAGGGTTTTTGATTTTGTTAGTGATAGTGGTTGACCCTAAAATTTGACAAATCTACATGTTTCATTCAAA
Source organism: Gossypium hirsutum (assembly GCF_007990345.1). Taxonomy (NCBI): domain Eukaryota; kingdom Viridiplantae; phylum Streptophyta; class Magnoliopsida; order Malvales; family Malvaceae; genus Gossypium; species Gossypium hirsutum. Next base: position 54,242,228 of record NC_053432.1, on the reverse strand, counting down.
TCTACATGTTTCATTATACTTTTTGGTTTAATGCATGATTTTTATTTGGGGTTATAATATTGGTTGGTGAGGGCATTAGTTCTAGGCAGAGTTTAGTAGGTGGACTTATTGAAGTGGTCTCTCCATCTTTTATTGTCGTTTTGTTATTATTTATATTAACTTTATAAGATTTGATTATATAATTATTAAATCATTTAACCTTATATGCATTTTCTATTGTTTATATTATTCAATATTTTGTTTGTTTACACCTTTTTTAGCTGCACTTTGTTTGTCTGTTAGTATGGAATCTTACTATTTTCTAACTTTTGTAATACGTTTTTGTAACCTCCCAAACTCGGCCTAGACGTTATGGCTAGATTGAGAAGGCTACATTAGCCACCGAAATGGCTAAGCTAACTTACGTTACTTTTTAAGACATAAAAAAAACTCATTTTAGAGAAAATCGTAGTTGTACTTTGAGTTAGCTTAAAAGCATTTATTCATTAGGTCGTGTATGCTTAGGATTCATTTTATTGTTGACAATGTTGTTTTAGAAAAACCGTTTGCTTGTTGCTCTTCTTTAAAAAAAAAACCTCGAAGTTAAACTAATGCAGCGGAAAAACCATTTTTCAAGTCATTTTGGAAAATTAGTTGCCTTATCGAATTGTTTTTCAAAAACAATTCATTTGCAGTGTAGCGGAAACTAGGGAACAATATCAAATTTTACTTAAACCCGATATCATGCATTATCCGGTTATTATGCTTGAGTAATTCATGCATGCAAAAATTCCCCAAAGAAAAGTTACCAAGCCACAGATCAGAGATAATTAAAAATTTACAAGCTAAACCCAATAAAGACTTAATAACACTTATTAAGAATAGTCTGAGGTCCAAGGTGATTCTCCGAATGCCGAGCCCGGTCCTAATTTTGAGGTTTACCTGAAAAGTTAAACATTATTGGGGGGTGAACTTATGAAAAGCTCAGTGTGAGTCAAATAATTATTTAAAGGGAAAAAACATCAAACACAGTGAAACATATTAGGATTAACAGAAGAAAACAGAACCATCATATGAATTTCATGTCATTACATAGCCATTATCAAATTGATGTCAAATGGTGTATGAGCATAGGTCATCATTCATTTGAGTAACTATCATTAATTTTGATACCATTCAATACAACAAAATATAATGCGTAGCATAAATCAATAACACTCGAAAATGTCGTGCACATGATGCAATGCAAAAAGGTTCCTACCCATACCATCCGCTACACACTACGAGTTTCCTAGAACCCGTCTGCCAAACTCCAAAACATTATGAGCATAGCTCGATGTGATAAAACCATAAAATAATCAATAATGCAGAAAATCTGCCGGATATCAAATAGTGCGATACAATCACTAATAACATATAAAATGTGATAAAATCGCCAATCCCCTCGGTACTCCAGGTGCAGTTCACTGACTACGAATAATACAGACTTAATATGCCGCCGGTACACCACGGAACTCCTACGTCAACCACAAAATCCCAACCAATGCATATCCAATATGTCACACAATCTCATACATAATCATATCTCAATACTTTCACATTCATTTGACATGCTCAGCATGTCCTCAATAATCACATACTTTTAGTAAATGAAAATAGTGTTCCAATCTTTCAAATTACCATTGTGTTGGTATCAATCAATATTGTTCAATTTCACATACTTTACGGATTTTCATTGTGCATAAATAGCACCTTTTCAATACACAATATAACAAATATCTCATGAATTTAAATCATACATAAGCTTAATATCTCAACACATTATATCATTCAATCAAACATTCTCATATCTCCTAACTCAAGTATGCAATTACAAACTCAATCAAACATTCATACTACCAACTAGCAATTTTGCCAACATGTCAATCTTTTAAGACTCAAAACATACCTGGTTTGGCCACTCACAAAATTAATAATTTGGCTATTAATACAATCCAATCAACAAGCTAATTTATCATATATAACATGATATTTAACATTCTCAAACAATTTTATGAGTTTAGGACACACACCTTATTTTTCGCTTCCTCACAGCACACTAGCGAATCTTCTAATTTTCCTTAATAATTCCTTAAACGAACCTAAACCAAAATTCAGTAAGAATTCAATCAATTTACCATTAAACCAGACCCCAAACACCCACTTATGAGTTCAAACGAATCGTTGAAATTATAAATATTTTATGAATCCAAACTAGTTAGATTCCTTACACTATATCGATGCAAACTGTACGTACAAGCGTTCTTCACCTTTACGGATGATTTGAGGCGTTTGGGTCTGCACCTACTTCAATAATATACTGGAAAATCAGTAGCTAATTAATGATTAAATTCCTTTATTTAATCCAATCATAACCTTTACCCAACAACTATGTCGAAATAACAAACTAGTTACTCTTAATTGCACTTATGTTTCATGATTTGTGGGATCCGAATAGCCAATCTATCAAGAACGTTTTTCCATAATTAATATGGGTTTAAAATCTGATTAGGAGGGTTAAAGAACTCAAATTAATCCTGGAAAAATATAGGCAAGAACCAAGAAACAAAACAACCCCTTTTCTTGCCCATAGGTGCACGCACCACCACTCGCAGTAGCCAAAATTGGGGCTGAATTTTAAAATAGTTTGAGATCTCATTAAATTCTGGAAAAATACCTTTAAAATCATTTAAAATCCCCAAAATTCCATATCTGGAAATTTAGGTTTTGAATGAACAATATTAATTAAGAAATTGAAGAGAGAAGAGACCTGACCCAAGCTAGTCGAGAGAAACGGCAATGGCACTTTCTTGGCAATATTCGGGATCGATCTTGAAATTCAAGATTTCAGATTTGGGGCTGATTTTAATGAGTAAAGATCACAGCAATATGGTGGAGAATATGTTAGCAAATCTTGTGGCCAAAAGAAAAGAAATAGATGGTAAAACTAGGTGTAGGCGACGACAACAATGGGAGAAAGAAAGAAAATTGAAGAGAAAAGAAGAGAGGAAGAGGGTGAACGGATTGGGTTGGTAAAATTTAAATTAAAGGCTGAAAAATACAATAAAAAGTTATATTTATACTTAGGGTTCAGGGGTATGGATGGCACACACATTAAAAAAAGAAAAAGGGATTTTGCAAAATTTAATTATTTTGCAAGGGAAGGGATTCGAACTTGGGACCTCATTTAATTTCCATGCTTTCTCATATTTCTTTTAACCATTAGAATTTTTCCTCATTCTTGAAATAATTTTGCAATATTTATTTTAAAAATAAGGCATGTCACATATTAGGATTTACAGCAAAATTTGAAAAATAATAAAAATGGTGAGAGAGAAGGGATTTGAACTTGGGTTTCAAGAAACATTTCACTAACACTTAACCAACAAACCAATACCTCATTTATTTCCTAAAATGAATAGATAAATTTCAAAAATTAAGGTATGACCACTCTTTCTCAATTCACAAATTCGATTCTACTAACCCCAAATTTTTGGGATGTTACAATTTTTTTATTGTTTAAATTGTATATGTTTGTAGAGGAGGAATACTACATAAACTTGTATGTTGGGAGGTAAATTTGTACGTGATCCCCATGTTAGGTATTTTGGTGTTGAGATGATTAGGATTAAAGAGTATCCAGATACGATATTATATTTTGAGTTGTGTAAAATAGTTAAAAAAGATTAAGGTCCAATATAGTGTAGCTAATTTATTTCCATGTACTTCGTAGTGGGACTTTGCAGAATAACCTTAAGGTTGTGTGGAATGATAGTAGCACTATTGACATGTTGAACTACTGGGTTAAGCATAAGGAGATAGACCTGTATGTAGAGCATGAGATTGACACTACTTTTTTTGTTGCTGATAATTTACTGTTAACTGCAACATCTATTGAAGGTTCTAGGGATGGTAATCAAGGTGGTGAGGGTGGTGAAGGTTTAAATGGGGAGGGTGTTGAGGTTGTTGGCAGTAAAAGTGGTGAGGTTGAAATTGATGAAGGTGGTGAGGGTGTTGAAGGTTTAAATAGGGAGGGTGTTGATGTTGATGGCAGTAAAGGTGGTGAGGTTGATGCTGCAAGTTAAGGTTTAGATGGTTTAGATGCATCTGCTGAAGGGTTTGAATAGGATGCTGGAGGTTTAAATAGTGGTGTTGAAGAAGCTAATGAGGAGAGGTTTGAGGATGAAAGTGATAGTGATTTACAGAAGGAGAATGTTTATTTGATGAAGGTGATGTACTTTTCAGATGGTAATGATAGGAAGGAGCTTTAAGAAGCTAGGAAAAAGTTGAAAGAAGTGGAAGGGAAATGGAAAAGTTAAGGAAATAGTAGTTGATGAGACTGAAAATGAAAGCTCTGAAAACCAGATTCAGGCTGAGGTCCCTGAAGAAGTTGAGGGTGAAGGATTAAATGATAGAGTTGCTAGGAAAGAAGAGGGAAATGGGATTGAATATTTTGATAGTGATGATTATGGGAGCATACTTGGGTTAAATGATGATGGCAATAATGATGCTTATAGAAGAATAAGTAGTTCCCCACTTACAATCCAAACACTTTTGTATTGGGATGCTATTTAAAGATGGTGAATAATTCAAATATACAATTTGTAAGTATTCAATGTGTTGTAAAAGAGAACTTATGATAATCAAGACTGAACCAAATAGGATTAGAGTTAAATGCATTGCATCTAAAAAGTGTAAAAGGAAAATATTTGCAAGTTACAGTAGCATGTCTAGGTGCCTGCAAGTGAAAAGTTTTCATGATGAGCACAACTGTTATGTTAGTTTTAGAAATAAAATGGTTAATGCAAAAGTAATTGTAGAACATTTTGAAGCTACTATTAGGGACCACCCAAAAATGAAGTTAAGAGAGATACAAAGAAGGGTAGCTTCAAAAATGAATGTAAATGTTAATATGACAAGGTGTAGAAGGGCCAAGAAAATAGTGAAGCATAAGTTGGTAAGAAACCTTGTAGAGGAATATGCTATGCTGTGGGATTATGTTGATGAGTTAAGACTAAAGAATCCTGGAAGTACTATAAATATGGCAGTGAATAGAGTAACACTTGAATCTGCACCATATTTCAAGAGGTTTTATGTTTGTTTTAAAGCACTGAAAAGATGTTGGAAAGAAAAGTGCAGACTTATACTAGGTTTGGAAGTTAAGCATGTGCTTCTACTAGTTGAGAAAACAATGCCTAGTAGGCCAAAGAAGAATAGAAGCAAAGCAAAAAATGAGTTGGAAAAAGTAAGGCCCGAACAACTCAGTAGGGCTAATTTGAATATGAGATGCAGGAAATGTGGTGGTGAAGGTCACAACAGAAGATCATGCAATCAACCTAACATAGTTGGATCACAGATATATTGTAAACACTTTTTCACTATCAAGTTTCAAAATATTTTAATGTAATTTGAGGTTGTAATTTTTTTTACAATCTAGTACGAGTACAAGAAATAGAAGCCAAAAAGGATGGCATATCAAGATCCTATCAACACACAAGAATCCACTACAAAAGAGAAGATGAAGAAATGAATTAAGATGTTGTTCTGACTAAACCTTTTGTTTGTTTATTGAAATAGTTGCTTACGATATGTTTTGTTTGTCATTGCATGTAATAGTTGCATAAGATTGTTTTTTTGTATTTCAGGTTCTAGGACTTGCTTGAAGTTGGTATAACAATGATGGTATATGTAACAAACTAATATGATATACCATTACTGCTATAGGCAACTATGTGGGTTTAGGGTCATTTTGTTAGTTACTTTTGTTCATGGTGCCTATAATTACCCATACAAACAACTATTTTGTACATGACATACAATTTCAAATATCCAATATTTTAGTACATGTAACATTCTCTTCTATCTCCAATTGTTCCCTTTCATTATACTTCCCTCAAATTAGCTACAAACACCAATTTGAATGTGACAATTTATGTCAACAACAAAGTTTGAAGGTACTAGATATACAAAACACAAGAACATGACACCATACTTTTCAAATTATAACATTACTACATAATGTGGAACATAAGATAAATAATACACTGCAAATAAACATTTTCTTATAAAAAAATTTCTCTTTCTTGAATGATTTACATTTTTGCTTCAACCCTTTAATTTCTGCCCTTAATTCAATGTGATCCACAACATCATCTTTGACATGTTTATAATTGTTCTCCTTGCCCACATTTTGCACACTGTCACTCTCAGACATCTCAACATTATTGTTTTTACTACCACATAGACTCCCACACTTCATAATTTGCTTCCTAAGTCTCATATTCTCTTTTGCAAGTATTTTTTCGTTATCACGTAATTCACATATTACTTCATTCGTCTTGTTACACAGCTTATCATCATACCACTTAAAAAATCCACATCCATCAACCTACAATTCGCACAAAAAGATTCGATATTATATTATATAAACCCTACAATTCACTAAGAAATCTAATGCTAGGATGAAACATAGCACCAATTTAGTCTAATCTACACAAAAATCAAACAAACTAAAAAAAGTTCCCGATTTCATATGAACCTTAAAACAAATTTACTAAATATATGCTTACCTGAAAATCTGAGCAACCATAATATCTTCTGTCTGGGTCTAAATCACTCCATGAAGTTTCTCTCGAAGCTAACTTGTTACAGAAACATGTTATTTTCATTCCATCATAAATGAACTCCTCTTGTGATGAAGAAACCAACTTCAATTAAGGCAACTTCTCCATTGATGGCTTCCAACCACAATTTTCAGACAATATTTTTTACGCTTTTATTGAACCACTAGATTTCAAGCTTCGATTTTTACAGAATTTCAGTGGAAAGGGAGAGGATTTGAGATTTAGGGCTCTTTATTTAGGGGCTCTTAGATTGTTTTATCCGTGTTTGTGTGTGTTTAAGGGTTTTTTAATTGTTTTTAAATAATTTTAAAATCATTTTATGACGTGGCATATAAGACAAAATCGTGCCACATTAGCATTTAATTATATTTGGACTACCACATCAGCGGTTAATGTTGATCGTTAGTCAACTAATGGCCACATTAACATGTCCGTTAAAAATATATCATTTTGATAAAAAAAATATAAATATTATGAGTTAAAATGTTCCAAAAAAAAAGAAGATAAAAAGCCAAAGTGATCAAACAACCAAACGTTAGGGGCTATTTTTAGTATTATACTTTTATTTTATAAAAACTAACCTTGTTATTGCAATCCTTTTCTTTCTCTTTACATGATTATAAATATCATAATCAACTTTCTATTTAGCAAATTCAGAATAACAAAATTTGTAATTCTTTTTTATGATGGGTCGTTCTCTATTTTATGATTGTTTTAGGGTCAAAATAAATTGTATGCTTTTGAATACCATGCAATCATATTTATATGGTGTGTTTACATACTATTTTTAATTTAATTTTTAAAAATATAACAACACAATTATTGATGTGAATTGTTAAAAGTTTTGGTAAGTTAATAATTAGTGGGAAAATATGTGCTACATAATTTTTGTAATTAAAAAAAATAATTCTTTTTTTTACTTTTTAATAAATATTAAGGGACACATAGTAATTGAATGAAAGTGTAATTATTAAGGTGGTAATTACACTATCTTGTAATTAAAAAGAATTGTGTGTAGTTGTCAAAATGTAATTACATTGTAATTCCCTATGTTATGTTCGGTAGAACAAGTTATAATTACACAGTTGCATAATTTATATTTTTAAAAATATTTGTTACTATAAAAAAATTATTAGTATGATAAAAATAATTTCTAAACAAGTAACAAATATTAAAATTAAATCATCATATATATTATGTTAGTCTAAAAAGTAGTTGATAATATGATTACTAATAAGAATAGCAAGAAAAGTATACATCATATGCAATTTTATCTAATTGTTCTAGTGCATATTTGTTAGGTTATTCCCTCTTTAATTTAACACATGCTCATTATCATCACATGTTAGTCATTGACTGAGTTCATTATCATTTGAAGTAGCATCATTAAAATTATAATCTTTGAAGTATGGATTGTCTCAATTCCTTCTATGATTGAAGTTATGAAATATGCAACATGCTAGTACAATTCAAACTTAATTTTTTATGCTATACTAAGGTGATGTTATTAATATGAGAAATGTCTTTTTAGAACAACATAAATGTCTTCTCAATTACATTTTAATGTATTGAATATCTAAAATTAAAGAGTTTGCGAGTTTTTTATATTGTTCGTGTCTAGCACCATTTTCTCAAATGGTCTCATACCCTATAATACTGTAACCTCCCAAAAATCGGGTTTGAAGAAATTAGGTTAACGAAACCAAGAGTGGTTATGTCTTGATTTTGAGTTAGGATTTTGAAAATTTTGCAAAGCAATTTGATTTGGTTCAGTGGTTTAGTGCTTTAAATGTGTGCCTAAGGTCTTGTGTTCAAATCTCTTTAAAATTTTTGTTAATTTTGTCTTAACCTCTATCCCTAATCGTATAGCATAAATAATAATTTTGACCAATTGATATTAAGAATGAGTTTACTGGTTTAATGGTTAAATTTTATATACCTTTTATTTTTGTGTTCAAGTCTCTACGAAAGTGATAAGAAAAATAAATTTTTAGGCTGCCTTGTGAAATTGTTCTATTTTATTTTAGTTATTTTATTTTAAAATAACTAACTCCTTTTCAAAAAATGTTTGTTATTTTTCTTCTTCTTTTGATTCTTTTTCTTATTCCTTTTTTATAACTTCTCAACTGGCTTTGTTGAAGAGATTGCATATTTCGTTGTTTTGACAAAAAGGTTAACAACGTAAGTTTGTTGTCAAATTTCTACTAATGTTCATTCTCGTTCATTATTTGTTAAAACTAAAATTGTTTTGCTCATTTTGCCCAATTCCTTTTTGAGGGTTTAGTTGGTTCTCTTTCTTAAGTGAAGGGATTGCATATCAAGATTCTCTACCTATTTAAGTACTTTTATTGTTGGATACGAGTGAGGGTAAGCGTTGAAGTCTGATTTGGGCTTTGTGTTGAAAGATTTTAATCAAACTTTGGTAGTAAATCTATTAGTTAGTGAAATGGATACTAAAATTGTTTGATTGATGTCTGATTATTGTTGTTTTTAGGGTCTGAAATTCATCTTTGTTTCTTCCACGTCAAAATTGAACTAGGTGTGTAACAAAAATTGAGAATTTTGCAAATGGCGAAAGCCAAAATTTGTGACTGTCGACACCACACGATCGTGTGCCAGGCCGTATGGTTGGCCATGTAACTCTCTGACTTGGGTCACATGGGCGTGTGTTCAGACCATATGAGAGACTATTTTGATTGTGAGTCACATGGGCAAATGACACGAGAGTGTGTCTAGACCATGTAACTTTCTGACTTGAGTCACATGGGCGTGTACCAGGACGTGTGAATCCACACTGGCTGTAGCACCCCAAACTCAGCCCAGACGTTATGGCCGGATCCGATATGCCACATTGAAGCGTTCAAAACATTTTATATTGTTGATCCAGAAAAAACCTACTTAGTGTTTTAAAAGATAATTTCATTATAGGTTAAAGTGAATGGAAGCTGTGCACCAGGTAGGAAACCGGAAAATAGGAGGTGAGTCTATCGGACTACTTAAGTACCAAGCTCCCTTCGGATCCAATCCTAGACATGCACACCGCCATTGCCACACCTTAATGTCATGTATATTTCTAGGAAACCGATTTGATTAAGTCATTTTTAGGAAAAGTGATTAATTTTGGAAAATACTTTCATTGTGGAAGCTTTGCTTGTTGTCGTGTTATTTTGAAATCAATTGTTGTTTTTTTTTTGAAAACGCGCCCTAAAGCTATCCAATTTCAACAGTTAAAATAAGTAATACATATCTTAGTAATACATATTAAAACCATCAAAAATAATTAAGCGGCCTTATTACATTTAAAAACCCAAAACTTCAAACGTAAATAATAGGATGTCCAGTTCACCAGAAGAAAACCAAACTTTCAGAACGGGTGGCCACTCCCAATTCCCTCACAGCTCCAAGCCCACTATGGTTGGGGATTTCCTGTGTGGATGAAAATAAAAGGGGTGAGTTTGGGGAAACTCAGTGTGTAAGGAAAACCCATTCAAAGCCCAAGTCAGCTCAAGCCTATTGGGCCTAAGCCCATTCAGGTAACAGTGGTACTAGACCAAAGCCCTTTTCAGATTACAATAAACTGGGCCTTAGCCCCTTATTCAGATAACAATATGGCCCATAGGCCCATTTCAAAATACATGCAACATCAATAACATATGCAAGCCCATTTGGGGAGACTACTCAACCCACCAACCACTACACTCCACCCGTACCAGCCCTACACACCATGTGGGGAATAGCTCAACCCACCCAGCCCAACACTCCACAGTTGCAGCCTTACTGCTCAGTTAACAGTAAATTGAGGCAAATCCTCCAGTACGTAGACAAGCCACTTTTAGTACTTCCTCCGTCAATATCTCAATCCCATGCATCAGATAATAACAACATGGCATGCAGTAAATAACAACAGTCAAACATGCATTTAGGTCAATTTAACCCTAGGGGTATTTCGGTAATTTATCTACTAGGGGTAAAACTGTAAATTTTCCACTTTTAAAGGTATTTCAGTAATTTATCTATTTTAGGGTTTTTCATGCATATTCCTACTTTTCACGTACTAACAGAATCACGTACCGAGGTTTCTTACCGAATTGGGCCCGTTGGCCCATCATTCCAATTTTGGCCCATTAAGCCCAAAAATATCGAGGGCACAGAAATCATGCACTTTGCAGTCCAAATTTTGCAGCTTACCAAAAACATTAATCGATTTACCTCACGAGCATTCGCACACTCGCAAATTTACAAAATACCGATTTTTGGCATTTCGGCTTTTCGACTTTTGTCGATCCAGACTAAGAAAGAGGGTGTTAGTTACACACCTGTTTGCGACGATATGCTGACGAGATCCACACATGAACCGCCTACAATTGAATTACTAACACGTTAATCTAACTATTCAAATACAAACTACGTATTAACCCCTTACAATATTCGGCCAACCACACCTACAGATCATAGTAAGCTTATAAGAAATCAATAAGCAACTCATTAACAATTTTTTGTCAATGTTTACCACATAATCATAATTTCACTGCAAGCTGTCTTCCTGAGAAACAGTCACTAAATCATTTATAACTAGAGCTACGAAACTCCAAATCAAGTGCCGTTAATTTTCCATAAAAATAGACTCATATATCTTCTATCCATAAAATTTTCAGAATTTTTGGTTTGGCCAATCAATACCAGATTTTTCTTAAAGTTTCCCATGTTTCACTGTTTGACTAATCTGACCACTCTTCATTACGAATCAAATTACTCATTGTACAGAATTCAAAATATGTTCTTGTTTATTCCATTTGAAACTAGACTCATTAAGATTTAATTACATAATTTATGCAGCTTCTAACTCATCTCCCACAATTTATGGTGATTTTCCAAAGTCACATTACTGCTGCTGTCCCAAGCAGATTTATTACCAAATCACTCTTTCACACTTAACTTGCATGCTTGTTATTTAAACATGTATATCACCAATCAATCATCACATATCTATGATTTTACTTAAGTATAATCTCCATTTCATCATTTTAAAGCACAACATGTTAGCCGATTTTTCCCCTTAGCATCTAAGGCACATGCATGCTCATTTGTTTGGCTCAACTTCACATATCTTCCATTTTTCATCAAAAGAACATGAAACAACAACCATTTCCTTCATTTTAATTCATGACTAAATGCTCACAACACAACTAAAAACCAAAATATGCTTCAAGAGTTAAGGTAGAATCAAGAAGAACTCATGAACATCAAGATAGAAGCAAACTACCATGAACTTACCTTCAATTTTCTTCCCCAAGTGACCAAACATTCAAGAGCTTTCTCCTCTCCTTTCTCTTCTCTAACTTTCGGCTATGATGAACAAACATGGACAAAACTTTGTTCTTTTCACCCCTTTTTCTTTTAATAAAATTTCATATTTCATCCATTTAATTCTTTAATACAAAAGACATGAAATGCCCATCATAGAACATTTACCTAAACCATTATCATGGAACATTTACCTAACCCATTATCATGGAATATTTACCTAATCCATTATCATGGAACATTTACCTAACCCATTATCAATTTGTACCATGAATTATGGATATCAAGTGCTCATATTGTCTACAACAACATGATGGCTGGCCACTTCATGTAACATGGGAGGTTTGTCATGCAAATCCTCCTATTTTGCACTCTTATTTATTTGGCCACTTCAATTTAGCCTATAGCATTTTCAAACATTTTCACAGAGGTTCTATTTCATAATTTCACCCCCTTTTTCTTATGGAACAAAAATTAACTAAAATTGTCGGGTTCTATCTTAAGATTGGGCCTTCTAGAGGCCCACTAACATAATTAAACCTATGCCAACATTCATAGAATTCCCGAAAATTGGGGCGTTACACTGGCGTGTTGGCCAAAAATCAAAATTCTTTCCTTAGGCCGTAGACATCGTTCGAATCGAATGTAGGCCTTCCGTGGGGTCCGTATGATCTGAAACAAGATACAAAACTTAAATTTTGATGATCTGTTGATGAATAATCCGTTATCTGTACGTATGTCTGATATGATATAAGTTAAGTATGATTTGTTAGCATATACTGTGTTTTTTTTGGGACGTGTTTAAGGTATGTAACTTATTTAGGTATGATTTGTGCTTTGTTAACTTTGATGATTAATTTATGTGTTACTGAGCTGGATGAGAACATGTGATATCCGAATATGTTGTTGTGTCTGATACTGATTTTGGTAAGTAACCATGCATGTGACTTCATGGCAAATCTAATATGATTAATTAAGATTTGATCAATCTGTTTTGCAAAGTGTGGAATCTCATGCGTTCTGTTTCTGTTATTGTACGACAACATGTCTTACATGCTTATCATTTTGATTCTGAATATGTGTGCCATGATACATTGCATGGGGTTCGGGATGATATGAATGGAGGAAGTTTCTGGCAGTTTAATGATCTAAATTATCTGGTGGTTTATCCACAATTCTATCTAGCAGCTAGTTTGCAATTCTAGTGGCACTGTCGACAATTATCTGTTGGTGTGATTTGGTTGGATGAGTTCTGGAGAACTCTATTTTGATTTGCAACGGAGTTGGGTAGGATGTTTTCTGATAACCTGCATCCTGGTTTTCTGAATTGGCTTAATCATACATCTTCTGTTTTGTTATACGATCGCTATGAAAATCTTTGTGATAATCTAATTTGTTCTGCTCTGGTTAGATGATCGTTATGAAATTCTCTGCGTTACTCTAATTTGTATATTGTGTTTTGTTTGATCTCTGTTTGAGTTTAGTTGTACACTAAGCTCCATAGTTCACCCCTTTTGTTTTATCTTTGTCTGTTCAGGCAAACCTCTGACTTAGGATTAGATGACGTGTGGGAGCTCAGATTGTTTTTGCATTTAATATAAATATGGTGAATTTCATAATTATTTGTTTTGATCTCTTGGGTTTGTAATATGTTTCTGAATTTGTTTTGGGTTTTGATTAACTCGTCAGTAATTGATATTTTCTAACACGAGACTACAAAATCACGTAAGTTGACAAAACGAACTTCAATTTTCAAAGTTAAAACTCCATAAAATGTTTTCTACAGTAAATTAAGTAATTTCTTAAGTGTTTTCTGAAAGTGAACAAATAGCTTTTTAATGACTATTTGTGAAAGTTGTATTTGCTAAATAGTTACTGAAATTAGTTTTCCAAGCGTGTTCATGTAATTTCTCCAGATTCGGTTATAACTTCTAGGCCAAATTTGGGGTGTTTCAAATATGGTGCAAGAAAACTTTTTTATCTGCATAATTAGCATTGACCTTATAAAATTTGAGTTCATAGTCCAAATAATCTATAGCTTTAATTATAAAAGCTTAATTTGGAGAAAAACTTATATTAGGTTAAGTCCCTTTTTATAATATGTAAATTAAGTAAAAAATAATATATAACATATAATTTTTATAAAAAATATTTTATAAATTGTCCAAAACTTTCATAACACTTCTTACAAATAATACAATTTTTTTCATAACTTTTTTAAAAAAGGCTTACTGACAAATTTGACCATTAGCGTTTGCATGTTTTGTTAAAATGACCCTAGTTATATTTTTGAGTCTTTTTTTGCCATCAACCTTTGTTCTTTTTTTAATCTGTTTTTTCTAACAGATTTAATGAATGTACTGTTAAAAAGTTAACGGGGATGACGTGGATTTTTATATATGGAATATTTTTAATGAGATGTAATTTATTACTTAGATAACCCGATAACATAATTACATGTGGAAAAATAAAACAAATAAATAATACATTAAATTAAAAAAATAATTCTTAATTTAAAGAAAATAAACGTAATTATCTAAAAAAATTAACTCAGTAGAAAAGCTTTTTAGTAAAAAAACGTATGAAAAATTGAAACCTATTAAAAGAAAAGAAATATTGAAACCTTGAATTTATTCATTAAGCATGTTAGAAAAAATAGATTAAAAAAAACAAAGTTTGGCCAAAAAAGGCTAAAAAATACAATCATGAAAATTTTGACAAAACATGCAGATGTTAGTGACTAAATTTATCATTAAGCTTAAAAAAAACTATAAATTTTTTTAAGTAAGTATATTATTTTCATAATATATAACATGGACACATAAATAAGTTATGTCCATGACCATAACTTTTTATAAATAAATATATTCTAACACTTTTATAACATATAAATTATTTTTTATAATAATGTTTTTGTCATAAATTTAGATTTTTTAAGCTTTAGATAATACAATTTTTTTGTTATAACTTTATAAAATAAATAAATTATTTTTTATAACATATATTTTTTAGGATTTATAATATAATAAAATTTTTTTCATAATCATCCTAAATACTTATACATGTTCATGCTTAGAATATAATTTTTATAAGTTGTATAAAAATAGTTTTTTAAAAAAAATTGGTTTGAATGTAATTGTTTGTGTAATTACTCAAATTCTCACTCTTTCGTTTAAGAATTGAAAAGTGTAATTAGGTGCTCAAATTACACTTAATTCAGTGAGACTTATCAATTACAATGATTACCCAAACATACCACAGTACGTAATTACTAATTAATTACTCCTAAATTTAATTATTAGATAACTTTTCAAATATTATCTAGAAATAATGTAATCGAATAGTTGAATATAATTAAAGGAAAGCTAAAAATTAACCAAAAATTGCCAAATAAATCAAAGGATTTGAATAATAATATCATTTGGCAGAACGATATCACTATTTAACTGAAAATTTGCTGATAAAGTTCCCATAAAAGTAATTATGGAGCCAATTAAATTCAACAATAATAGTAGCCTAAAATTTTTGAAAATATGCTATTAATAACAACATACTTACTATTGCCACGTGACAACAGTGGGT
Organism: Gossypium hirsutum; assembly: GCF_007990345.1. Lineage (NCBI taxonomy): Eukaryota > Viridiplantae > Streptophyta > Magnoliopsida > Malvales > Malvaceae > Gossypium > Gossypium hirsutum. Next base: position 54,226,701 of record NC_053432.1, on the reverse strand, counting down.
GCATTCAGGTGTCATTAACTGAATTGTGTCAACAAAGTTAAATTTTAATGTTCGAAAAAAAACCCAACAATAGAATATATATTAGATTTAAATATTTAATGTATATTTAAAATTTTAAAATATTTCTATGTATACTTAAATTTACGAATAGTTTATTAATTATTAAAAAGCATTTAAAACTGACATCATGAACATTTGAATTTTTCACTATAATTTTAATAATAATATCCAATACCTTAAATCAACAAATCACATTTTTCACAACACTCTTTTGAAAACGTTTTTTAAAAACACTTCTCAACCAGCAATACCAAATTAATCCTTAAACAACAGTCTTACAAGTATAATATCACTTAAGCAATGTACTCAAGTTCTGCTTTACCTTCAAATAAGTGTGATATTTACTTCAATTTTGTTTTCAAGACGAGCTCTATTTTGCCTCCAAAGATAACATGAGCGCAAATAAAACAAATAAAAACAGCCTATATAACAAGTAAAAGTATCAATAAAGTTTTTATAATATATCTTAAATTGTATCTTGGTCTCCTATATAAAAAAAATAATCTCTATATGTTAGATGGAGCAAAATAATATATTTACTAAAATTATGCTATTAAAAAAGTATATTTTCGTGTTTTATATGTAAGGTATAATAATAAATTTAGTTTTTCATCTTACATATTTAATCAATTTGGCCCTACTATTCTATCTAAAACAAACTGACCCTTCACATTTCATTGTTAATGTCACATTAATAAATTTAAATTTTTTAAAAAATTAAATATTATAATTTCAAAATTATAAAAACAAACTCCAATTTATTTTATTTTTAAAAAAAAAAAGATAAAACAAAATTTGACCTTTTAACTTCACAATTTATAACAATGTTAAGATGTCTTGACATGTAATTGCAATATTGCACCCCATCATAATCTAAAAATAAAAAATTTATAATTTCAAAAATTAACAAAATTAAAAATATATCAAGATAAAAATTATTTAAAAATCCAAAATATACAAATAAAAATTCAAAAAATCAAAAAATATAATTTTTTTTAAAAATTCGTCTGTAATAGGCTAATTTTGGCCTGGGCCCCCAAAAAATAATAACCGAATAAATAAAGCCAAAGGATGCAATCGGTCAAAAACGAGCTAAAAAGGACTAAATTGAAAGCCAATCATTAAATTGTGGCCAAATCAAAAAGATGGAGAAAGCCAAGGAGTTCAAAATTTGTTGACTTGGTAAAAGGCTAAAAATAGGAAGATATGATTTTTTTTTGTTTTGTTTTTATTTTATTTTATTATTAAATTATTTAGGCTATTTTTAGTAATCCTCGTGTATATAAATAGGGATATTTTGTTCTTTGAATGAAAAAGACTTGGAGGACTTTTGTATTCCTACTTCAATTTGGAATTGAATTATTCTCTTTTTTCCTATTTCCATTGGAATTGAATTATTTTTTTTTCTCTTTCAATTACGTGGGAGTTTTGTCCATTTCATTTTAATTTCTTTATTTTTTCTAAATTCGTCCAATTGCTTTTAGCTCTTTCGTTTTTTATTGTTTTACAATTAAGTTCTTATTTTTTTTTGGCCCTAAAATTTATTTTGACTGCATTTTGGTCCTCCTTGAAGCTGTGCGTTTTGGAGGGTGGAGATTATTTCCCTTTTGGTCCCTCCTTGTTATTCGCATGTTCAAATTGGTCAATTTCCTTTTATTTAATTTTGATTTGCCTCAGAATTTTGCTTTAAGGTTCGATTTAATCTTTCTTTTTTTTCGCTATTTTATTATCAAATTAAATAATTTAATATATTATTGCTATTATTATTATTATGTTTCTATTTATACTTATCTTGTTATTCTAATACTATTATTATTTATCTAATTTTTATTTATCCATTTATATTTCTACTATTATTATATTTCTATTTATTATATTTTTATTTCTGTTTATATACTAATATTATTTTCATTATTATTTTTCTTATATATGTTTTTTACTTTTGTTATTAACATTCTATTTATTTATTTATTTGTATTACATTTTTTGTTATTATCTATTTTAACTTTTTATATAACTCTCATTTCAAATTTTTATACATTATTTACTTTAATATTTTCATATGTTATGTATTTCAAACTTTTTTTTTACACATTATATATTTTGAATGTTTTTATATTATTTTTAAAGAGTTTTATAATATTATTTTATCTTGAATGGATACTATTTTTTTTAAAATTATTTTATATACTTTAGATTGTTTTTATAACATCCATTTTAAATTCTTTTTATGTATCATTTGCTTAGAATTGTTTTATATTTTATTTTAGATCTTCTTTGTATTTATTTGTTATTTGTGATTCATTATTATAACATTTTGTTTATGAATTATTACTTTGCGTTGTACATTATTAATCTATCACATTTTATTCGCTTAAAAGGTCGTGTTTTAATATCGTTTAAGTTTTAAAATCATTTTATTCAAAAGTTTTCAAAATAAGGCAATACTCGGTATTTGGCATCTTTGAGAAGTTTATGCCCTAACTTACTAGGTTCTAATTTTTCTCGTTGAATCTAAGTAACTGAGTACCCCTTTTTCAATCAAAACGCATAAGTTTCAAATAAAAGCTTATTTTCAGGAATTCGAGGTGTTGTATCCTAACTCACTGGATATGACATTTTGTATCTCGAGATAAGGATTTCTAAAAAATAAAGGCAATGTTCTATGTTTAGAAATCCGAGAAATTGTGTTTTAACGTGTTGGGTTTCGGTTTTTCGTTGGACCAAATAATCGAATATCCTTTTGTAATTTTCAAATGTATGAGTTTTTAGAAATCAAGAATTGATCGTGGTTTCGAAGGTTTAAAGAATCATGTCCTACCGTGCTGGATGTAATATTATATTCCTTCGAAACAAGAGATTTTTAATGTTCAATTTGAGTTATTCAAATGTTTTAAAAGTAATTGTATTTCAAAATATTTTTTTAAATTTTAGACAATAGGACATTAATTAATCAATTGGTACCAATTTTGGGCGTTACGAGGGTATTAACCCTTCCTCGTACATACCCGACTCCCAAACCCTTTTTTCTCGAATTTCATAGACCCAAAATCATTGTTTTAATAAATCAAAATGTTTTATTAAAATGATCAATCTCAAGATGATCCGATCACACCTCAAAAAAAAATAAGTGGTGACTCTATTTTTGTTTTTAAGTCGACTCCCATTTTTCAAATAAAAAAAATGGTATCGACATCTTCTTCATCATCTTCTTTGCACCATTATCAAAAGACTAAAATCCAGCATGAAAAAAAAAATCAGTTTTCCTAGACATAGACATGTGAGAAGAAGCCATCGGGAGTACTTGGTTAACTCTGTTCACTACTTCCTCCAAATGAAGCTAAACATTACAATTTTCTTTTTTAGTATTGGGATAATCACAGTAATTAGTGAGTTTTATTGAATTAATTACAATTTAAGTATTTCAATTACATTTCAATATTTATATAAAAATGAGAACTAAAGTAATTATATAAAAAATTATAAATAATTATATTCAAATTTAATTACCCTAAAATTTTTCAAAACATTCCATACATAATGTAATTTTAAAAAGTTAATTTTACACTATAATAATAGTATTTTATTTTTAAAATATATATTTTTAGAAATATAATACATGTTATTTTTATTAATCTCATTTAAAATAATAAATTTTTTATATTAAAGAAATAGATATTGATCATGAATTTTAAAATTTCTCAATACCTAAGACAAAGATCATACCCTTGACCACTAGTTAAAATAGAAAAAACCTTTGTTATCCCACCTAATTCTAATGGCTGATAACAAATATATATTTAATACTAGAGAAAAATAACTCAAAAAATTAGAGTAATTAGATAAAATTACTTACAATGTTAATTTGTTTTATTAATTGTATTTTTAAATACTTGTTTGGACCATGTAATATATATATTTACATACTTTTTTCTCCCAAGTATTCGTAATAACTTTTATAATAATTAATATCCTTTTAAAATTTAAAATTATACAATTTTATAACTACAATTTATACTAACAAATATAATATAAAAAATTACAATATAATTACACTAGCCTACTAACATATCTACAGAATTAGAATTCTAAACACCCAAAATAATTAAAAATTCAAATCTAAGAACTTGATTATCATAATAAAATTAACATAAACCAACCTTTTCTATTTTTAACAATTGAACTGATAAATATCAGCTCTTACAAGGTTTTCTCAATTGAATCAGTGGTCGAATTGATTAAACCACAAGTTCCTAATTCAATCGATTTGACCGATCCATCCAGTTCAATTAGATAAATTATTAAAAAATATTTGAAAACTAAAGACTACCAAATCAACTGGTTCAACCGATTTTTAGGTCAACTAATCCAACCCTTATTCCGAATGGATATGCCGATTCAGTTCAGAAAAGTGTCCAATTCTCGACTGGGTAGAGCATGAATTTTCAAAATACTTACCTTTTGGCTAATTTCTGTCCATCTCCTATTCAACTCAGCCATGCAAAGAGTTATGAAGCCGACACCATAAAATTGATTGGAAATAAATGAACTAATGAAATTTTAAACAACAAAATGGGTAAAGTTTAAACAACAATAGGTTGCTCTCCTTCAAGCTCCGATATCACTATTAACGAATCCGTCATTTCAAAGGACAAAGGTTCTGTTTTAGGATTTGGATTTATGACCTGCATTTGTAACAAAATCATGTATTAGCTACTAAAAAAAATCTGGGTTTGCAGCTGTGTTAGTCGGACTTTTTTATTTTTCTTAAAAGTATTCGTATCTATGCTCGACATCAAACTCGATTTTTTACAATTGAGATCGAGTTCTACCCGAGTTTTTTTTCAAATAAGAATGAAAAAAACTCAATTAAGCTCACAAGCTACTGGAGTCAAGCATTAGATACTTGAATTCAGCTCACTCAACTGCTCAACCTCGAGTTAGAATCGACAATGATTGATCTGAGTTTAACTTTTTGTCTTTCTTTCAAATCATACCTAAGTAGCTTGTGAGCTCAGGTGTCTTGTTTAGAACGTAGTATCAGACACTGATCTCAAGTCTAGATTAACATAGCCGAGTAGATGTGTACTGTACCTTCTTGTTGTTCTTTATATATCCGATGGCAACTTCTTGCCGCAAACATGCCCTTTCCGATAGCTCCGTGAAGGACGGGTTCTCCCCTTCTTTCATGTAGAGGCCAATATCCTGTCAAGAAACATAGTTAAGTAACCTGAGACATCAAGAAATGCTGGATTACCACACGAAAAAGGTGATTCCATCACTATACTGACAAGTAAGATGCGTTACCCCGATCCCAAAACAAGTATACTCTGTTTCTTTTTGAAGTTTTCATATATTTGGAGGATCATAATACCATATCCATGTCCAAATATGTCTCAATTATAAATCTCAAACACAAATACTTAAAAACAATGAAAAGTCTGAGTAACTAGCCTAAAAGGGTAACAGGATTCCAGTGCCTCACCGACAAAATAGGAGTTACTCCAACTTTTAGTTTTTCTTGAAGTACCAATACCCGATATATATTCGGACATGAATGTAAGAATAAAACCTTTCAAAGATCTTCCAAATAGGACTTAGAAAAAAAATTGAATATCCCCATATCAAACATGATCCGAACTTGATACCTTTATGTATATTTCATCGCCTTCAGCATTCAAAATGTCCTTCCAAACCTCATTCAGTTCGCTGTGTTCGGCCACTGCAATGCACAAAACAGAGTCATTTCTTAAGACAACACATTGAATGTAAAATACTGCTATAGAAATATAACTTTGAGACCTTGAGCTGTTACAAGACTCATCACTTCCTCTGCTGCGATATACGTCAAGGTTGGTTTGAATCTTGTAATCTGCGGGTAAGGAGGGATATCAACCATATGTGCAAAACCTTAAAAAATCAATGATCATATTATAAGAAATTCATAACTCGCTTAAATGTGTTACTTGTTTGCCCAATTTTGAGTCGCCAATCTCCGCAACTAGATTTTGCACCTGGCGAACAATCAATCCTCTTAATACTTAACTCAGAAATCAAAAGTTCACGACAATGGCATTATCATTATATCGAACGAAACGCACCGTCACTCCAAGTTTGTTGCAAATGTTTTCTGCAAGAAGAAGTGAGTATGCAGATTGCTTGTCTGCCCTTGATGGATCTGAAAAGAAAAATACTTAGCCGGAAGATTTAGTTACCAATCTCTATCAGTTACCATTACTTCTGTTACTCAGACATCAGCGGGAGTGTCAGATATGAGTACATGTCTGACACAAATATGTTCAATTTTTTCTTTAAGATCATATCCCATACTTTAAGAAAAATGAACCTGAGTAACATAGATTATTACCTCCGAGAAGCCATTCTCTATCGGAAATCACAAGAATAGAAAAAGGAATATGACCCCCTTTCTTGCGAGAATTTTGTATATCCATTATGGTTTCCTCTAAGTTATCATAGTTCATTGGGTTCCCGATCTGCAGTGCACAAAAATGAAACAATAGATTAGGCAGAAACCTTGAGAAGTTCAACATGATTGACTGAACAAGATCGTACCCTATGGATAACCTCGACATTTTTTAGTTTTCTTTGACCAGACATGGAGCTTGCCTTCTTCCTTTCTTCTAACGGTACGTCTGATAATATTTCCTGTAAATTGCGTATCGACACGAATTATCTAAAACTTAACTGATGCAAATGTATCGGAGTTGTTTTTCATCAAGTGTTAAGGTCGAAGAAATAACATGTCAGGAAGAAGAAAAAGCATCCAATTCCAAGACAAGATACTATGAAATCGTGTAGCTTAAAATCTGAAAAAGAAGATAAAAGCATACCACAATGCTTCCCAGTCCGAGATAATTATCGTACTCTTCAATCATTTGAACAACATCTGGTCGCCACCCCAGCAAAAGTATGCATTCTTTGGGCCCCAGACTTTGGTCTGATGCCTACGTCGAAACCAAAAGAACATATAACTGGTCTTTTGGAGCATTTAATAGATGCTATCAGTTATGGAACTTATCTCTTCGGGAAACATACCTTTGATCCTCGTTTCTTGGTACGTTTCACAATATTTAACATTCGTTCTTTTCGCAATTCTAAAGCATGAGTTGGGGTCTCTACATTATTTCTCGAAACTTCTGAAACTTTTTGCATGTTGGTTACAAGTTGTTGTTTTGCCGTCCTGTTAATAGGGGCAATTAACAATACCTGCATGAATAAAAGAGAAATGCATTAGGAAGGATGCATGGACCTGAAATTTCGGTAAAGCAATTTTTTCCAAACAAAAACTTTGTAAGTACTTGTATTACTACTCCAAGTTAAGAAATGGACACAAGCTACATTACTTGGACCCGGATATGTGTCGGACAAAGGTATGTTCATTTTTTCCATGATGGGCGTGTATTTGGAGGGTTATTGAAAGATCATATCTTCATACCCATGTCAAGATAAGCCTCAGACTAGGTGTCAGACACAAGGTACTTCAAAGAAAAAGGAAAAGCCAGAGCAACTTAGGACACAAGTAGTTCGTGAGACTATCTATAGTTGCATACATTCATAAGTATGGAAAACTTTGAATGATTTACTCAAGTTTACAAGACTCAAACTATCAATAGGTTTGCTAGAAAAGTCAATATACGTGTAGCAAGCAAGATATTCTCGAATTAAAATGGTTATTTCCTCTTCTAAATAGTGTCCCCAAGAACTTGACATTTTTTGTACAATAACATTTTATGATGCCGAATAATGGAACTAGCTTAAAAAAGTTACATATCAAGATGGAAGTTTGAAAAGTCATATAGTCTACATACTTTGTCCATTTCCTGAAGAACTTCATCATCTCCAGGGTGGAAGTATATCCTACCATTCCGATAAAGACCACAAACAACTGCCTGAAAAGAAACCAACATAAGACAATAGCATGGAAGTTCTTCATACCAACAAATACCGAGTTTTAGCATTACCTCTTGAAACCCTTGTCGTATTTGTCTATATGTCAACCCGGTTAGACTTGGAAAATGGTGAAGACTGAATACATTTTCTGCAATATCATGATAAAATTATTTTTCGAGTAGTAATCTACGACAAGAACAAGAAATGGACCCATAGAGTTTCATTTACCGATAGAAAAGACCCTAAGGGAAGAAACTATTAGAAGTGGTGACATTTTGTAGGTCAAGCCTATGTTCTTCCGACTCTATTGGTTTTTAAGTATCCGTATTTGACACATTGTCTGATACATTTTTAAACATGGGCACATAGATATGACCCTCCAGAGACAAGAAAAGACTTAAATATTGCACATACCCCATCTTGGTCACATTATCTATCCAACACTCATACGGTTTTATTGACCAAGAATAAGAACTACCTAGTTTTAAAAGGTATCTAGATTTACAACCATCCCAAATTATTTAAAAGCAGCAATAAACAGGGAATTTTAATATTTAAACTTTAATTGTCTTTCGGACATTAGGAAAATAGAAGTTCTCAACAAGAACTCATATCATACTTTGGTAATTAAGCAAGTGCCTGTAGATCTTTATGAGCCCCTTTTGCCGAGAACATTGAACAAATAGTTTAGAAGAAACATTTTCCACTGGCTCTACGTTCAGTCCAGAGATTGACTTCAAGAGCTCACATGTATTGGAATTCGAAACCTGCATCAGGGGAAAATTTTGCCAAATTAAACTCGATTTATCTTAGTAGAATAATATTTTGATCCTATGGTGATGCAAATGTGCAGACCTCGACAATCGCTGGAATGGATTCCATCTTGGGAATAGGTTGAAGTGCTAGTACAGAGAGAAACGCATCTGTATCAACTCCATACCTAATCAGTTAAGGAACCGTAGTCACTAAATTTCCCCTGAAGAAGGTCATCTGTATTATGCACTAATTAGAAACAAACATGCAAAAGAATCTGCTAGAAACTAGCATAGCAGAGCTTAATAGCTTCTGCTACAGCTGTTATCTTAACTTCATTCCTCAATGCAGTGTGCAACTTTTCCAGCATTCATAGCTTTTAAAGCCTATGTTCCTCCGAGTCTAAATTTTTTTTTTTTTAAGTACCTGTATCTGTTGCATATCCAGACATAGGTATGGGAATATCCCACCCCCCCCCCAAAAAAAAAAAAAAAAAGAAGAGAGAGTCTTCAAATACATTCAAATTTAGAAAAATTGAACATATCTGACAAGTCCAAGTCTGTGTAACGTAGTTCCAAACCCTCAAGTCCGAGTTTAAGGGTCAATCACTGCAGTGTAGGTTTGATTTTAGAAACTACTAGTAATCTGACAACTAATACTATTAAGTAAATTTTGGCTAAACAAATTATCGGGTAAAAAAGGCTAAACTTTGCATCATGCAGCATTCAAGAGTTAAAATAATCTTGGAGTAATAGGAAATGACATATTGTAACACTAACAAGAGACGATCATCAAAAGAATTTCATTTAAGTTGATAGATGTATTACTGATTTCCTTTTGTCGCAAGAATGATAATGGCGCGTGCCTTATTAGCTGCTGCTCTTTCAAATGATTTCGTCAAACTAAGGCTACAACTGCACAAGTAGAACTAATATTTAAAATATGGAAGCTTAATGCCAACTAGAAATTTTATTTATCTCGTGAAAACCAGAAGGGATCAAAAGTTAACAGATTTAGCAAAGAAGTGAGTAATTCGCTTGAAGTTAAAAGATATGACAGCTAAATTTTTATCTGGGACTAGGAATGACTATAAAAGGGAAACTAGTTGGGGTTTGTAAATTAGGGGGAAAGTGGATATCATTCCTATACCTCTTTGAAAGGATATCAATATGAATAAGATCCTTGGCAATGTTGTCCGCCAGCTTGTCTATTTGCTTCCTCGGAACATCCGCCAAAAGAAGAATTCTTTGCCTCCTATGAGAGCATTATACAAGTAGAAACCGATAATTACACAAACACACAACAAAAGTGGCAGTCTATGTCGCTCCAACTCTTCATTTTTTTAAAGTACTCGTGTTTAACAAATCTTTGGACATAAGTATCAAGATATGACCTTCCAACGACTCTCCAAATAAATGGAATATTTTATAAAAAAATAAAACTACCCATGCCGGACATATAGTTGTATCAGACACTCAGACCTGAGTCTGAGTATCATAGGCAGCAGCATAACAGTTTACCTGGCTGTAGCAGTACCTAAACGCACGGCAAATTTGTGATAATTATTTAGCTGCTGTAGTATGAAAGCCAGACGGCTGTTTACACCACAAATGATGATATGATCATTCTCCAAAACTTGCACTTGTGCACCTTCCCGGAGTTTTTGCATGTTGTTCTATTGCCCGAAATCAAAATGCCATGAGCTTAAGTAAATAATACAAGCACTCAAAAAAACAAAAACAAAAGACGTGAAGGTAAAAATTGCAATAGACAAAGTGCTTACTCGGAATTGTTCTGTCATTGTGCTTAACAGCCGAGAGTAAAATAATATCCCCCATATAGCAAGAACGAAGCCAATAATACGTTCGGTTCGTGTTCTTAGCTGTAGTTCAATACATGAATATGTTTTTCGAATTCAATTTTGTAATCATGCAGGCAAAACATATTTGATCATATCTTAAAGCAACCAAGTGATTAGATTCATAATGGATCACATACTCTTAAATGGGATGAAGATGAAATAAGGCATGACCACGCCTCCCAGCAGCAATCCTCGAGAGATTGTGATTTACCCCTGTGGTTTTCAAGCCATAGCTACCAGATTAGCAAACAAAAGTAGCATTGTAGCTATTTTCCATGATGGAGTTGCAAATTGGCAGCTAGAACATACAACAATGTTGGAAAATGATGAACAGTCTGATGCCGAATCAATGAGAAACAACTTAATTACAACATTCACCACAAAAAATACTTACAATTATACAACCTTTCACACATATTCTTATAAATTTGATAAATTCAAGATATATTGAAGTTAAAATGAATAGAAGATGTCACAATGGTAGAAGAAATTCTTGGTTTCAAGCAGGGATGGAGACAGACGGGGTGTTTTTGGCTCGCCTCTAACAACCCAGTTTTTATGTATATATACCTAAATTGTCCCAAAACTTATTTTATTTAACACTTTATCCCTCAAACCCCGACTCCAGAAAGAAAAAATCTGTATTATGCCGCTCCACCCCAAAATTTTGATAATACTTTGTGTTATACTAATTTAACAATCCAAGACCAATTATATGTTGTCTTACAAGACTTAGATGCTATAAGTAAAATATATAAAATAATATGCATAAAAAATTAAATGAGCATTTTAGTAAATATTCCGAGACATGGTGAGCAGATTTTATCTCAATACACCTCTCCTCAACCCCAAAAATTGTAATAAAAAAACCTGACTGACCTTGCCTTTAGCATGATTTTCACACACACACACAAAAAAAAAAAATTCCTCTATAGGAGTTTCAAGTACCATGTCAAGACAAACAATATTACAATATAACAGGTATAATTTCCTTTTATTCTTTTGTTTCTCTTTAGTAGTGATCAGATTATAAAACTGAATGAGAGGCTAAAATCGAACATAGTCTGAAGTACAGAAGTTATTGCAGCAAAATTAAACATAATAAAACTTCAGAAACCCTAACATTGCATTTGCCATAACATGCTACAATTATATATAAAATAATATTTAAAAAATCAAGATTAATTGTACATTACCTAAACCTGAAGAAGAGGATTCCACCTACAACAACGAATGAAAAGCATGCTACAAGGAGAGCCAAAAGAAACCTACAAAAAGTTGGAAACAAATGAATTACTCAATCTTATAACATAAATTCTGAACTATAAGTCCATGTGGATCGAGATGGGAACAAAAGCTATGTTGTTTCGACTCTTACCCAAGTCCGACACCCATGTCAGATACATATCCAGATGAGGATGAAAACGTAACCTTTCTATAACTCTCCAAATACACAGGAAAAGAATAGAAAATTTTAAGGTATCTGACACTTACACCCAAGTTCGAGCAGCACGGAATCAAGATTGGTTGCTTGGCATAATTTATTACTATTCAGTCAATATTGGCTTTGAAGCATACTTTGTTTATTACTACTCAGTCATAATTAATAATCAAACATCATACTACAGCTTAAATTGACAATCTCCTAACACCATGTCTCCGGTGTTGAAAAAACTGAACATACCCACGTCCAACAGTTACACCCAAATTTGAGTGAGATAGCTAAGGAGGGTCACCTACACATGACCAATGTCCAAGTAATGTTGCATAAACTGATCATTCTTAACTGTAGAATAGGCAGTTTTGCACCGATCACCATCAGACTTTTGGTCAATAATAGTGCCTTATTACTAAGTCTGGCCACTGGCCATAGAAATTGATCATTGGAAACAACAAAAAGCACCATGAATGCAAATGAAACCCAAAAAATATCTAGGATGATAAATTTTACTTACGTAGAAATATTTTTGTCCAGTTGAATGTTGAATAAATACAGTATCCGAGAAAAATTCCACCTAATATCTTGAACCGAAGGTAAGGACATGTTCAAGTTAAGAGGCGTCGGCTTATTCAAGGAATTAGATATGCATGCAAGAGGTAAGCTTCTAACAGCCAAATTCCGAAATAGATGTGGAAATAAGTCTTGGACCATCTTTATTAATGTGTTGGCAAAATCTATTTGGATTAATCTCAGTAAGAAAAATGCCGACAAAGTCCTGATCGGTTTAGCTTGATGACCCTGCAGCTGCAGTGATGACAATCAAGAAAATTTGGCCATTAAAAGTTGTAAAGTCATGGCTATACCATCCAAGAATCGAAAACGAATGAGAAAGCAGCAAGTTCTATGAGTCAAATAATGGTAATGTAGAAATATTTCTGTAAATGAACAGTTACTAGTGCAAGCTTCTACTCAATGACAGCAGCCAAATGCACAAGGTAATTTTGAACATTACCAAATAATTCAGTAAATAGCAAAATTGCATTATTGTAAGATGTACGGAATATTGTAATAAATAATGTCAACAGAGACTTCAATATTCATTTTCTGTAAATAATTCCATAAATGAATGTTTACTAGTGCAAGCTTCCACTACAATGACAGCAGCCAAATGAACAAGGTAATTTCGAGCATCACCACATGATTCCGTAAATAGCAAGATTGCATTATAATAAGAAGTCCAATAGCAATAAATGTTGGAAGACTTCTTTAGTCGTTTTCTTGGGAAGAAAGATCTTATGTGGCAAGAAAGATCTCCTTGCTTTTGGTTTTCTCTGATTTACATCCATAATCCATAGTTGAACAAGTTACCCTGATTTGTTTTTTTCCTTCCAAGTATGTTGCTCTAACTCTTCATTTTGCTTGAAGGACTTTTGTTCAACATCCATGTCGAACACATATTTGACAATAGGTATGGAAATATGACCTTCCAAGACATGCTCATGTTGCATGATTCCATCAGTTTCACATGTAGGGTGGCTAGTCCGTCACTAGTTTATTGAACAACAGGGGTCATTGTGCATGGTTAAGCTCATATCTGATCAAGTCCAGAACAAGTTGCCTTAAACCAAACTACCTTCCTTGATTGGGTTTTTCCTCTTTTGTTTCACCTTTATTTACTTAAGAGGATTATCATTATGGATGGATAGAGGAAGACACTTTCGAAACCAAACCAGAGTCATGTTATGGTAGCATGTACCAGAAATTGCTCCACTTGGCTCCACTCCGGAAAATAAAGAAAGACAGAAAACAAACAATCAACTGGTAGATGCATGCAACGTTCAGAAAACAAACAATCCACTGGTAGATGCATGCAACGTTCATAATGAAAACTATCTATTAATACAGAAGATATTCAAAGAATGGAAAAGAAAAATATATAATAACTCTAAGTCATTGCAACAAATTGATAGAACACATCTATTTACAACATCAAGAAAGCATATTCATATAAACACTTTTAGAATCCGAGATTTAATCCTTACTTGAGAACCATCCAGTAAGTCCATCCTAAAGAATTTGACATTCGAGTTATTTGAACTGCACTCTGAATTATATGTTTCTTTTCTACAAGTAACTTCCCATTTTCCTGTAAGAGAAAAGCTATCATGATTCTTACGGAAAGCGAAAAATGATCTTTTAACTTTCCGAAGGAACAAAACGTGAGGCAAATAGGCATAAATGTAAACTAGAAAACACAACTAGAAGTGTAATTATGAGCCTGTAAAACATAAGCTTATCGAACACTAACAAGCTAGGATTAGCTTGCACAATTACCAACCGACCACAAATGTTATGCATACTCCTTTGACATAAAAATCCGAAATTCCAAATTTAATGATTCACCTATGTGATAGATCTTCAACAAAGGGTGATTAGAACAATAAAAGTTCCACAGTTAACATCAAAAGATAAAGACCAAGCACAACCATCAGTTTGACAAACTCTTGATGCAGATGGCTTGGACTCACCTCTACCGTTTACAAATTTATGCACATTGTTAGATGAAGAATTGTTCAACCAAAAACTGCATAGTACTGATTTCCGGAAAAATATCATATTCTTCGAGCCTCTAATCCCGTGTGTTCTACAAAAAGAAAAAAGAAAAGGCAACTACATAAACTGAAAAAGAAAGAGCAAAACTTCAGACCACATGCTATGTTGGATAAGCTAAATAATTATCCAATTGATCAGGCAAAAAGACAAGGGAAGAAAAACCAATTTTGTCTATGATGGAACGGTTTTAACCTCGAATCCACTACTTGCAGAACCAGCACAGCCATGCTACAAGAACTGGTCAACCATTTTGTAGCTTTTAGAAAGTGCAACAGTAAAAAAACTTGCTATGTTACTTGGGTTGGTGTGTAGTCCCGAGTATGGATGTGTCCAACAAAAGTATATTTAATTTTCTAAGTTTTCCATGTATTTGAAGAGTCCTTTGAGAGTCATATCCATATTTGTGTCTGGCCATGTGGAGGACATGAGTACTTCGGTTTAACTATAATGCATGCTACTGTGATATACGTACTTTAGAAAACTGTAATGTTATTATTCGGGTTTCGATAATGAGTGCCCTTAGAGCAGTCTTTAAGGTGTAAAAGCGTACAACAGTCAAATATATTCATAAAATTGAAGAGTTTGAGCATCATAGAACATGTTATATATAATGTCAATGTTTCGGAGAGTTAGCAAACTTGGCAGACCAAAAACTCATAAAGGCACGCCACCACCACCCCCAACAAAAACCAAACCTATAACAGCATACATAATTATATAGAGAATTAGTCCATTAACATTGAAGAATTAAAGAAAAAAATAGGGTTTGTCTGAATCAATTAAACTAAGTTTGGGGAGGATAACTGGATACAAACCAATTGAACTAAAATTCAGCCCACTTCCTACTTAAGGACAATTGAATGAACTAATTGAAGTAAGTTTAGGGTTTAAAAAATGGAGTGTTTTAAGTTCATAAGACGAGCAGTAATGCATTATTACCAGAAATTCAATGAAACCCAACTTCAATAACTCATGTTCAGAGCAAAGAAAAAGATACAAAAGTACCTAGTAGAAGAGGATGGTTGAGTGAACTTGGAAATTGTTGGAGACAACCACCATGGCTGAGGGCTTTGAAACTGACAAAGATGGATCATCTTTGCTTCACTTTTTTCTTGGTGAGAGGGCCGAAAAGAGAAACAAACTAAAATTTATTAGAAAAAAGAAAACTTGAAATGTAGATAAACTTTTTGTTATAAGAAAAATATGGACAGAAAGTGGAGTTAGAAATATGAAATATGAAGTTTTAAGACAAAAATGAGAGCCAAAAAAATTTTGGAAGGAAGTGAAAGTGGACCAGTACTTAGAGGCAATAAGCATGTGCTCATTACTTATTAATTAGCCACGTTGTAGAATTTGAGATAAGATACACTATAATTGTATCTAAATACCCAGTGAGATTCATATTCTTCACAAAAGGTTGGGCCCGGGTTAGATTCGAGTCCGTAATTGTTCACAAAAGGTTGGGCCCAGATTAGATTTGAGTCCCTAATTGTAATGATTAGGTTTGTTTTTCATTTTAAGTCAATGTTTTGTGTGAGTTTTTGTTCAATTTTTCAGTTTTTCATCCGTTGTTCATTGTATTAAATGGACTCTACTTTATAGTTGGTAGGATTATATTTGTATTTATAATTATATTTTGGGCTAAATTGTATAATAAAAATTTTATATTTTCATATATTTTAATTAATTTTCATCTTTTATTTTTAAGAATTTAGTTTAATTTAAAAATTCAGGTCTAATTGTTGACATTTTAAAATTTCTTCACTTAAATATGTTGGTTGGCATTTTAAAATAAAAAAAAATCAACTAGTAATCATGTAAAGAAAAAATGACTTTATAATCTATTTGAATTTAACAAAGAATTTTAATGGTGTTGATAATTTTTAAAAATTGATATTAATATTTTAATCAGAATAAAGTATTAGACAAACTAATGACATTATAAAAATTGAAGTATCAAATTATGTAAAAAAATTAAAGCATCAAGGTTAAATCTCAAACTTGAGAATAATAAAAAAATCAAAACTGAAATTTAACTATTATTACATAATATTAAAAAAAAACAAAAGTTTTAATTAACAATGAGGCCTTGTCGTAGTTGGCGAAAGTAGAGACTCTTAGTCTTAAGTGCCTTGGTTCGATAACTACCATATGTAGTTAAATGTTTAGAATTTCAAATCCCACCATAAGTTGTTGTCATATATAAGTTTTAGTTCAGTTAATCAGTTCATAGAATGCTTATGCAGTAACATTTTGATTATTGTCCTAGTTTTAGTTCATTTGTGCTTTAATAATTTAATTCCACATTTAATAGTTTAAAAATTATATAAAAATATAAAAAATAAAAATATTTTTATAATATTAATTACCTTTAAAATAAAGATATTTTAATAATTTTACAATTAAATTATTGTCAAGTTAACTTATGATGAATTAGAAGTTACACTTGCAGCTACTCTACTTTAATATTATGTATTATATAAATTAATATAAATTAGGGATAAATCAATTATTATGTTACTATGCAATATGTTGCATGAAATTTAAGATAGTGTTTTAATTGAATTCATTACAAACATATAAAAAATATATTATCGAGAAATGCGTAGTTTTTAATTATCATTCGACATCTGGCATTGTGACTACGTAAGTAGCAACACTAATTTTTTGATCGTTGTATAGCATATATTGTATTTGTTTTTCTGAATACTTAATAGTTAAAAGATAATTTAAATGGAATGGAACAATAAGTTTAGAAATTATAAATAATGGTAAATAGGAAACAATTGTAGTTGTTTAGAGTTTACCTTGTATTTCAGATAAAATATGGTTGATGTCGGAACGAGAAAGAGTCGATGTTCTGACGACATGACACAGACATCATAATGAGAAGATTCACCACGCTCGACGACACGATGAAAGGCGTCCTGAAGAGACAGAATACCATGTCATGACATGATCCTCACTTAATTGGGTTTTTTTCTCCTAGTTAAACTTTGTTATATTTTCCCAGTCTAACTCTAATTATTTTAGAGATGTTTTAGTCATATTTGTACATGAATTTCAGCCTATAAATAGGCTTCTTAGCAACCCTAGATAGTTTAGAATAACAATAACAAAATTAAGCGAGAGTTTGTGAGAATTTCGGGAAATCTTAATATTTCGGGTTCATGGTTTATTTGTTTCTCCATTTTGAACTCCCATTTTTCGATTTTTTCTGTTTTAGTGATTTTTTCTTTGCCCATGATTTTTTATCCTCTTCGGAGGGGTTTTTCCACATAAATATTTTTGTCTAATTTTCTTGGTTTTTGTTTGTGTTTGCTACATAATTTGGGTTCGTCCCAACAAATTAGTATCAGAGCTCGATTCGATTTTCGTATTCAACCTGTTCAGAGATGGAAATGAGGTACGATATCAAGAAGTTTGATGGGACTACAAATTTCAGCTTGTAGCAAGTTCGGATGACAACAATTCTGGTTCAGAATGGTCTAAAAAAGGTCGTTGTAAGGCAAAATGCCATAGATGCGAATCAAACAGAGTGGGAGGAACTTGATAAGAAGACACTGCCAACAATTCAGTTGTGCCTCACTAACAATGTATTGCAAGATGTACTTACGGAGAAGACAATAGCAGCCTTATGGAGGAAATTTGAAGCCCTTTATATGAAAAAGTCCTGCGCAAATCGCTTGGTATTGAAACAATGATTATATACATTCTGTATGGTAGAAGGTGAGTCTGTTAGGGCTTACATCAATAATTTGTCACTCTCCTTAATGACCTAAAAAATGTCAAGGCCAACATAGATGATGAAGATCAAATTATGTTAATTGCTTTGTTCTTTGCCCCCTTCATACAAAACTTTCAGGGAAACCCTGATTTACGGTAAAGAGAGACTCTTATTTGAGGACGTGAAAGGAAATCTTTTAAGTAGGATAAACTCAAAAACGAGTTAGGCATGAAGAACAAGTTAGATGAGCAAGTCTTGGTTTGGTTGCTAGAGGAAGGCAACAATTTAAAGATTTAGGTCAGAGAAAATCAAGGGTGATATCTAAGTCAAGAAACTGTGACAAGGAATGTGGTTATTGTAAAAAGAAGGGTCACATCAAAGTTGAATGTTATAAACTTCAGAATAAAATTAAGAGGGTCATTGAAATCAACGAGAAAGAGAAGCAGAAAACCAATGTAGCCGATGCTACTCCTCCGAAATACACAAGCATATAATCCCTCGTTCTCCGTAAATATTTGAGTATATGCTTAACTGCTTACCAGTGCCTGGATTCGCTTGATATCAACTTACCAACCCCACTACAAAATAGTTATCTGGACGTGTGCATAGCATAGCATACAAGAGACTTCCTACTATCGAAGCGTAATGAACCTTTCCTATGTTCTCTCTTTCTTCTGCTATTTTAGGACAATCATCTAAAGAGAGATAGAATCTCGATATGAAGGGTTGATTTTCCTTCTCTGAATCAATCATTGCATAATGCTCCAATATATTGTCTATGTATGAAGCCTGAGACAGTGTTATCACTTTGTTCATTCAATCCTTTAGGATTCGAATTCCTAGAACAAAATTAGCTTCTCCCAAGTCCATGCTAAACTGTTGGGTTAACTATAGTTTAACCGATGACAATGTCCCTACATCATTCCCAAAGAGTAGAATATCATTGATATATAGAACGAGAAAAACCATATTTCCATCCCTAAATGTTTATAAGCGCAAGGTTTATCTAAGTTTTGCTCAAATTTAAAAGTTTTCATCATTTGATCGAATCTTTCATTCCATGAGCGAGACATTTGCTTAATTCTATATATGGATCAAAGCAATTTCCTTTAGCTATATATCCAGTGGGTTGCATCGAGTAAATGCTCTCTTCAAGATAGTCGTTCACAAATGCTGTCTTGATATCCATTCTCCAGATCTCGTAATCAAGAGCCGTCGTAATGGATAATAATATGCAAATTGGCTTGAGCATGACAACCAAAGAGAAGGTTTCTCCGTAATCGGTGCCTTCTTTTTGATAATAAACTTTTACTATAAGTATGGCCTTATAAGTTTCCACTTTTCCATCCATATTCGTTTTCCTCTTGCAAATCCACTTACACTCTATGGGTTTTATTCCTTTCGGTAAGTCTACAAGTTCCCACACTGAGTTGGAATACATAGAGCCATTTTAGCTTTCATAGCTATTTCCTAGAGCTTGGAATCAACACTCTGCATTGCTTCATCATATGTGAGTGGGTTATCATCTTCCTGTTCAACAGACCAAGTGTTAAAAACATTTCTTCCATATTGGAAGAATTCAGGCCTACGAGAGACCCTCCCATTGCAATGAGGCTCCCTATGGTGCTGATCATTTGCAAGCCTACTATTAAGAGTTGGTTCTAGAATCATTTCCGTGGGGTTTTGTATATTTCCCAAAAGCTCCTCGAGTACCTTTTTACTTCGAGGTTTGAATTCATTCATGTAACTTTCTTTAAGGAAAGTAGCATGAGTTGAGACTATAACAATTTGCTCTTTCGGGTTATAAAACAAACCACCCTTTATTTCTTTTGGATATCTTACAAACATGCAAAATTCTATCAGTGAGTCCAACTTCTTTGCATCTTTATCCAATACGTGGGTTGGGCATCCCCAAATCCTAAAATAATTAAGATTTGGATTCCTGCCATGCCACAATTCGTATGAGGTTTTCGATCCTGTCTTAGCTAGCACATCATTCAAAATATAACAAGCTATTTGTACAACGTATCCCCAAAAAAAATTGGCAACTTCGAATAACTTAAAATCGAACGTACCATGTCTAACAACATTAGATTTCTTCTTTCTGCCATGCCATTCTATTGTAGAGTGTCTGACACGGTTAACTGGGATAGAATCCCATTCTTTATGAGATACCTTAAGAACTCATCAGATAAATATTCCCCACCTCAATCAAATCGAAGTGCCTTCATGGTTAAACCTAGTTGTTTCTCCACTTCCGCACGAAACTCTTTGAATTTATCAAACGTTTCACTCTTGTGGTGCATCAGGTATACATACCCATATCTAGAATAGTCATAAAAAAAGTTACATAATACTCATAACTATCTCTTTCACTAACATTCATAGGGCCACATATGTTTGTGTGCACAAGTTCTAGGGGTTTTCCGACCCTCGTTTCTTTTGCATTAAAAGATTGCTTAGTCATCTTACATTCCAAGCAAGATTCACATTGTGGAAGATCAACTTCTTTAAACAAACTTAAGATACCGTCTTTCACAAGTCTAGTGATTCTTTCTCGATTAGTATGACTAAGTCTCAAATGCCAAAGGTACGTCTCATTAAAGTGAAATTTTTTTAAGTCTTTTATTCGATATTTCAATCTCAAGCGGTGTGTGCATTTTTGGTTTGATAAAATAGAGATTATTTGACATCCATCCAATACAGATACGATTGTTATTTCTAAATATTTCAATTCCATTATTAAAAGTCACGGTTAAGCCATCTTTATCTAAACATGTAACGAAAATTAAGTTTCTTTTGAAACTTGGTACATAGAAAATGTCTCTTAAAATAATCTTCCTAAAGTTATAAAAATAAAGATGTACATCTTCCACTGCTTCAACTGTCACACTTGTCCTATTCCTGGTCCGCAACAATAAGTTTTTATCTCTAAGATCTTTCGTCTCCTCGAACCCCTGCAAAGAAACACAAACATGATTAGTGGCTCCCAAATTAATAACCTTGTAACGCCCTCAAGCCCGAGACGATCGCCAGAGTCGAGCTTGAGGTGTTACTAAACTTAATTCATCAATTTAACAGCTCAAACAATTTATTTTTAAAATTTCCAGACAAGCTGGCCAACTGTGTTACAGTCGTTTAAAAATTCATATCTGGAGTTTCGAAACTCGAAATCCAATTCCGTAAATTTTTCCTGAAACTAGACTCATATATCTATTTAATTATTTTTTTCTAGAATTTTTGGTCAAGTTATTAGTTAAAGTTTCCCCTGTTTCAGGGTTCGACTACTCTGACCCCTGTGTATTACAAATCAGATATCTCCCTGTACAGAGTTTCAATGACTATGCCGTTTGTTTCTTATAAAACTAGACTCAATAAGGATTTCATACATGTAATATAAAACTCCTAATTATTTTTGTACTATTTATAGTGAATTTTTAAAGTCAGAACAAGGGATACAGAGATCACTCTGACCCTGTTCCACCAAAACTTAAATATCTCACAAAATATAACTCATATACCAGTTTTGTTCCATCCATATGAAAATAAGCTCATCAAGCTTCAATTTAATAACTTACTCATCATTTAATTCTATTTCTACTATTTTTAGTGATTTTTCAAATTTACATCACTGCTGCTGTCAGATTCTGTTTTATGGCAAATTTTACTTTACTATAGATTTTCATGGACTAAATAGCATTTTAAACATACATAACATCAAATATGACTTAGATTGGCCATTCCAATGGCTAATCATTTACAAACCCTTTTCTTTCCAAACCATAGCCATATCATAAGATCATTTACACAAAGTGAGTATTTTGCCATACATGCCACATTCAAAACACACAAGCCATTTTACCAATTTAGGCCTTCGGATAGTGTGGACGAATCTTCGACCTATCCCGATTCTCAAGCCGGCTTGTCAACAACTACAATGAATGAAAAGGAGGGAGTAAGCATAAATGCTTAGTAAGTTCACATGCAAATAGCAAGTAACATAATCATGAAATTCCACATAAAACATCATTTGCATAAACAACACCAAGACATTCATGTTTCATTTGCATTTAATATCTTTCTACGATTTCATCATACCAAGTTCTCAACCCTAGGATTTAAGCACATACCTGTCAAATTTTCTCATTCACCACACTTACCAATATGTCACCTTCATTTTAGGCATTCTTCTCATTCACTTAAATTCACCCAGTGAACACATGGAATATAATTCGAATATGCGGATTTCATGAACGTAAGTGCCATACCCGCAGCTAGACAAACTCAATAGCCTGCAGAACTTATGTAGCCAAGCTACCATGTAACCCGCCCATAAGTGAACTCGGACTCAACTCAATGAGCTCGGGCATTCGCATCCATAAGTGAACTCGGACTCAACTCAACAAGTTCGGATGCCTAGTTACATCTCACGAACTCGGAGTCAACTCAACGAGTTCGGAACTCAAGTATCCTAGTGACATGTCACTTGTATTCTAATCTATTCCTAAGGTTCAAACGGGCTTTTTCCTTGATCTCACATCTTTGCCGTCTTCCACGGAATATCGGAACCGATACTCGGTGATAGTTCATACTCATCAAGTAATTCACATAATTACATATTATTCAACAATAACCACAAAACATAACATTTCATGATAATAATAAGCATCATATCATATAAACAACATTAAATTTCTCAAAATGACAATTATGTTACTACATTTACACATGAACTTATCTCGATACAAAATTATTAGCAATCGAGCCTGTTATTCGTAAACTTTGTTTTTCCCTCGATCGCCACTTGAATCTCGTTTCTCTTGATCTATAATACCAAATTAATCTTATTTAATACATATATTCATCAAAACAGAATTTAATATGAACTTTGGCAAAATTACATTTTTACCCCTAAACTTTTACATAATTATACTTTTGCCCCTAGGCTTGGGAATTATACTTCATCCCTTATTCTTATGTTTTATGACATGCTGATCATTTTTCCCTTCTATGACAACATCAAATTCTCACCCTAACATGTACTTATGACTATTAGGTATTTTTACCGATTAAGCCGTTTTACTCGTTTTCGCTTAAAACCGAGTAGCACAAGTTGTCTAACATAAATTAAAACCTCATATTCTTTCATAAAACACCAAAATACACAAATTTCACGTATGGGTATTTTTCCAAATATGAACCCTAGGTAGAATTATTGCTAGCATAAGTTAATTTGAGCTACCGGGATTTCAAAAACATAAAAATCATTAAAAACGGGGCATGAAATCACTTACTATGAAGCTTGAAAGTTGAAGAAACCCTAGCTATGGGGAGGTAAAATTCGGCAGCAACAATATGGAGAAGATGATGATTTTGTGTTATTTTTCCCATTTTATTTCATTTAATATGCAAATGACCAAAATGCCCTTACTACTAAACTTTCTAAAAATTCCATCCATATCCAATTTTGTCCATAGACATAGAAATTGGCCAAATTGCTATTTAAGACCTCCTCATTGATATTCCAAAGCAATTTTATACTAAAAACTCCTAGAATGCAAGTTTTGCAAATTATTCGATTTAGTCCCTAATTTCAATTTAAGCACTTTAGGCATAGGATTTCATCACGAAATTTTCACACAATCATGCAATCATATCATAAACAAAAAAATAATTATAAAATAATTATTTCTATCTAGGATTTGTGGTCACGAAACCACTATTCCGATTAGGCCCTAATTCGGGATATTACAACTCTCCCCCCTTTTAAGGATTTTCGTCCTCGAAAATCTTACCAGTAAACAGGTCTGAGTATTGGTTTCTCATAGTTTCCTCAGGTTCCCATGTAATCTCTTCTACCCCGTGCTTTTGCCATAATACTTTCACGAGAGCGACACTTTTATTTCTTAGTTGCTTTACCTCTCGAGCTAAAATCTTAATCGGTTCTTCTTCGTAAGTCATATCTGGTCGTAGTTCAATTTTTGTCGGTGAAATTATATGTGAGGGATCCGAATGATACCGACGTAGCATAGATACGTGGAAAACATCATGCATCCTCTGTAGTTCAGATGGCAATGCTAACCGATAAGCTACTGGTCCAATTCTTTCAATTACTTCATACGGTCCAATAAAACGCGGACTTAACTTACCCTTCCGTCCAAATCTAAGGACTTTCTTCCATGGAGACACTTTCAAAAATACCTTATCACCAACTTGAAACTCGATTTCTTTTCGTTTCAAATCCGCATAAGATTTCTGTCTATTTGAAGCAGCTTTCAAACAATCTCGAATCACTTTCACCTTATCTTCGGTTTCTTTTATTAGATCAACTCCATAAATCTGATTTTCCTTAAGTTCAGTCCAATACAATGGTGTCCGACATTTACGACCATACAATGCTTCATAAGGTGCCATCTTCAAACTCGTCTGATAATTATTATTATAAGCAAATTCTACCAATGGTAAGTACTTTCCCAACTACCTTGAAATTCCAATACGCAACATCAAAGCATGTCTTCAAGAATCTAAATTACTCCCTCTGATTGTCCATCAGTTTGTGGATGAAAGGCTGTGCTGAAATTTAACTTCATACCTAATGCCTCTTGCAACTTTTGCCAAAACCGTGAAGTAAATCTCGGATCTCTATCCGAAATGATTGACAAAGGTATTCCATAAAGTCTAACAATCTCACAGATATACAATTCAGCCAACTTATTAAGAGAATAATCCGTACGTACCGGAATAAAATGAGCCAATTTAGTCAGTTTGTCAACTATTACCCAGATGGCATTTTTCTTCCCCGGAGTTAACGGCAACCCTGATACAAAATCCATAGTAATTCGATCCCATTTCCATTCAGGAACCATGATAGGCTGGAGTAATCCCGAAGGTACTTGGTGTTCAGCTTTCACTTGTTGACAAACTAAGCACTTTGATACAAACTCGGAAATATCTTTTTTCATTCCACTCCACCAGTACATTTTCTTCAAGTCATTATACATTTTCGTACTGCCCAGATGAACTGCCAAACAACCATTATGTGCTTCATGCAAAATCTTTTGAATCAACTCATCATTTGTCGGTACACAAATCTGGTTTTTAAACATCAAGCAACCATTAGAATCGATTCTAAAATTTGATCCCGTATCAGTTTCACACTGCTTTCTCTTGGCTTGCAAATCTTGATCATTTTTCTGAGCTTCACAAATCTCTTTTAAAAACATCGGTCTTGATATTAACTCTGCTAGAATCGAACCATCATCTGATACCTTTAACCGAGTGTTCATAGCTCTCAAAGCAAATAGCAAATTTCTGCTTAAAGCATCGGTAACCACATTCGCTTTTCCCGGATGGTAATCAATAACAAGCTCGTAATCTTTTAATAACTCCAACCATCTTCGCTATCTCAAATTCAAGTATTTTTGTGACATCAAGTACTTAAGACTTTTGTGCTTGGTATATACTCTGCACTTTTCACCATACAAATAATGTCGCCAAATCTTCAAAGCAAACACTATAGCAGCCAATTCCAAATCATGAGTCGGATAATTCCTTTCGTGAGATTTTAACTGCCTCGAAGCATAAGCCACCACTTTTCTTTCTTGCATAAGTACACATCCTAAGCCATTTCGTGAAGCATCACTATACACCACAAATTCTTTATCGGATTCGGGTTGTACCAACACTGGTGCTTTAGTTAATAACTTTTTCAATTCTTCAAAACTCTGTTGACATTCTTCTGTCCATTCAAATTTAACATCCTTTCTGAGTAGTCTAGTCATAGGAGCAGCAATCATAGAAAATCCATTTACAAACCGCCGATAATACCTAGCTAGCCCCAAGAAACTTCTAACCTCGGTTACATTTTTCGGTGGTTTCCAATCAACAATGGCTGCAATTTTACTAGGATCAACTTGTATACCATCACCTGAAACAATGTGACCTAAAAATCCAACTTCCCGAAGCCAAAATTCACTTTTACTAAACTTAGCTTACAACTGCTTATCTCTCAAAGTTTCCAAAACTATCCTCAAGTGCTCAGCATGTTCTGTCTCATCTTTTGAATAAATTAAGATGTCATCTATAAACACCACAACAAATTTGTCCAAGTATGGCCGAAATATGCGATTCATTAAATCCATAAACATAGAAGGAGCATTTGTCAACCCGAATGGCATAACTAAAAATTCATAATGACCGTACCTTGCTCTAAAAGCAGTTTTAGGCACATCCAACTCTTTTACTCACAGCTGGTAGTACCCAGATCTCAAGTCAATCTTTGAAAACCATGTCCTCCTTTTAGCCGATTAAACAAATCATCAATTCTTGGCAACAAATACTTTTTTTTGATTGTCACCTTGTTTAATTGTCGATAGTCAACACACAGTCTCATAGAACCATCTTTCTTTTTCACAAATAACACAGGAGCACCCTAAGGTGAAAAACTCAGTCTCACAAAGCCTTTATCAGTCAACTCTTGCAACTGCGACTTTAATTCTTTCAACTCCGCTAGTGCCATTCTATATGGAGCAATCCAGGTCAGAGCTGTTCCCGGTATCAAATCAATAGCAAATTCTACTTCCCTGACTGGAGGCAAACCTGACAATTCTTCTGGAAATAGGTTCACAAATTCACACACAACCGGCACTGATTCAACTTTCTTTTCAACTTCTTTTTTATTAATTACATATGCCAAATAAGCTTCATAACCCTTTCTCAAATATCTTTGAGCCGACTTCAAAGAAATCATACTAGGTAATGCCTCTGATTTGTCTGGTTCAACCCGCAGAATTTCACCACTTTCACACTTTAATTCTATAACCTTTTCTTTGCAATTTACTATAGCATCGTTCAATGTCAACCAATCCATACCCAAAATAACATCAAATTCATCAAACGTCAACAACATCAAGTCGGCGGAAAGTAATGACCTCGAATCATTAAAGGGCATTTCCTGCATACTTTATCAACTATCACACATTTGCCTAATGGATTCAACACTCTAATCATAAATTATGTGTTCTCAACAGGTATATTCATACTAGACACCAATTTCATGCACACATATGAATGAGTAGAACCGGGATCAATCAAAGCAATAACATTAACATCATAAAGAGAAAATATACCAGTAATCATGTCGGGTGATGAAACATCTTCACGTACCTTTATAGCATAAGTTCTAGCTGGAGCCCTTACTTCAGATTTAGCTGCTGAATCT
This sequence comes from Gossypium hirsutum, assembly GCF_007990345.1. Classification (NCBI taxonomy): domain Eukaryota; kingdom Viridiplantae; phylum Streptophyta; class Magnoliopsida; order Malvales; family Malvaceae; genus Gossypium; species Gossypium hirsutum. The sequence goes on along the minus strand of NC_053432.1, from coordinate 54,199,115 downwards.
CTGGCTACATTCTTGCTGCTTGCTTCATTTCTAGCTTTTCTCAAATATCTTCCTCTCGAGTCTGCACCACTAGCTTTTACACTCTAAAATTTTTCTTTCTCAGCTCTCTCTGGGCAGTCTCTAATAAAATGATCTGAAGAACCACACCGAAAACATTCATTCGCTCTGCATGGGCCAAAATGATTTCTGCCACACCACTGGCACTCAGGCTTAACGAATCTTGTATTTCCCACACTAGCCGCAGAAGTAGTCTGAGATTTAAGACCCACATTTTGCTTCTTAAAATTTCCATATGATTGTTCAGCCGAAACCTATGAACGAGGATTCATATTTCTAGACTTTCTGGATTGCTGTGAGAATGAACTGCTCGTCGGTCTTTTCTTCCAATTTTTAGTTTCGGCCTCTACTTTTTTCTTCTCTTTAAGTAGTTCTTCAAACTTGCAAGCTCGATCAACCAGTACTACCATTTCTTTTAATTCAAGAATCCCAACAAATACTTTGATGTCTTCATTGAGTCCGTCTTCAAATCGTCTGCACATTTTAGCTTCTGTAGGAATATATTCTCTAGCATACTTACTCAACCTGACAAACTCCCTTTCGTATTCAGTAACTGTCATGTTCCCCTGTTTTAATTTAAGAAACTCTTTACACTTCTGAGCAATAAATCTTTCACTGATGTATTTCTTCCGAAATTCTTCTTGAAAGAACTCCCAAGTTATTTTCTCTTTCGGTACTACTGAAGTCAATGTCTTCCACTAATGATAAGCTGAATCCCTCAACAATGATATAGCATATTTTAAGTATTCCTCAGGTGTACAAGACAATTCATCAAATACTCGAATAGAATTCTCAAGCCAAAACTCTGCTTTCTCGGCATCATCATCAATATTTGCCCTGAATTCTTCGGCCCCTTGCTTACAGATTCTGTCAACTAGAGTTCTGTGAAATTTCATCAGATCTACACCTTGAGGCATCAGGGGTACAGGTTGAGGAATCGGGGGAGGTGGGGGAGGTTGTGCATTCGGGTTCGTACGAACGAACTCAGTATACCAGGCACTTATCATCTGGAGAAAGGCTTCCTGAGCCCCTTCTCCTCCTCCTTGACCAACAGTAGGAGGTGGATTTTCAGTTGGCACCGCCCCTTTAGCCGGAGCTGGTGCATTACTCCCTACATCATCAGCCGCAACTGGATCGGGATCCATTTACTATAAAAAATATTTAAAAGGTCAGAAGTCGTCACACTATCACAATATATATATATCATGTATAGCAAAACCCGTACATACAACACATTAGTCCGAGAACCGACTAAACTTGCTCTGATACCACCAAATGTAACGCCCTCACGCTCGAGACCGTCGCCAGAGTCGAGCTTGAGGTGTTACTAAACTTAATTCATCAATTTAACAGCTTAAACAATTTATTTTTAAAATTTCCAGACAAGCTGGCCAACTGCGTCAACTTCGTTTAAAAATTCATATCTCGTGTTCCGAACTCAAAATCCAATTTCGTAAATTTTTCCTAAAACTAGACTCATATATCTATTTACTAATTTTTTTCTAGAATTTTTGGTCAAGTTATTAGTTAAAGTTTCCCCTATTTCAGGGTTTGACTACTCTGACCCCTGTGTATTACGAATCAGATATCTCCCTGTACAGAGTTTCAATGACTATGCCGTTTGTTTCTTATAAAACTAGACTCAATAAAGATTTCATACATGTAATATAAAACTCCTAATTATTTTTGTACAATTTATAGTGAATTTTTAAAGTCAGAACAGGGGATATAGAGATCACTCTGACCCTATTCCACCAAAACTTAAATATCTCACAAAATATAACTCATATACCAGTTTTGTTCCATCCATATGAAAATAAGCTCATCAAGCTTCAATTTAATAACTTACTCATCATTTAATTCCATTTCTACTATTTTTAGTGATTTTTCAAATTTACATCACTGCTGCTGTCAGATTCTGTTTTATGGCAAATTTTACTTTACTATAGATTTTCATGGACTAAATAGCATTTTAAACATACATAACATCAAATATGACTTAGATTGGCCATTCCAATGGCTAATCATTTACAAACCCTTTTCTTTCCAAACCATAGTCATATCATAAAATCATTTACACAAAGTGAGTATTTTGCCATACATGCCACATTCAAAACACACAAGCCATTTTACCAATTTAGGCCTTCGGATAGTGTGGACGAATCTTCGACCTATCCCGATTCTCAAGCCGGCTTGTCAACAACTACAATGAATAAAAAGGAGGGAGTAAGCATAAATGCTTAGTAAGTTCACATGCAAATAGCAAGTAACATAATCATGAAATTCCACATAAAACATCATTTGCATAAACAACACCAAGACATTCATGTTTCATTTGCATTTAATATCTTTCTACGATTTCATCATACCAAGTTCTCAACCCTAGGATTTAAGCACATACCTATCAAATTTTCTCATTCACCACACTTACCAATATGTCACCTTCGTTTTAGGCATTCTTCTCATTCACTTAAGATTCACCCGGTGAACACATCGGAATATAATTCGAATATGCGGATTTCATGAACGTAAGTGCCATACCCGCAGCTAGACAAACTCAATAGCCTGCAGAACTTATGTAGCCAAGCTACCATGTAACCCGCCCATAAGTGAACTCGGACTCAACTCAATGAGCTCGGGCATTCGCATCCATAAGTGAACTCGGACTCAACTCAACGAGTTCGGATGCCTAGTTACATCTCACGAACTCGGAGTCAACTCAACGAGTTCGGAACTCAAGTATCCTAGTGACATGTCACTTGTATTCTAATCTATTCCTAAGGTTCAAATGGGATTTTTCCTCGATCTCACATCTTTGCCGTCTTCCACGGAATATCGGAACCGATACTCGGTGATAGTTCATACTCATCAAGTAATTCACATAATTACATATTATTCAACAATAACCACAAAACATAACATTTCATGATAATAATAAGCATCATATCATATAAACAACATTAAATTGCTCAAAATGACAATTATGTTACTACATTTACACATGAACTTATCTCGATACAAAATTATTAGCAATCGAGCCTATTATTCGTAAACTTTGTTTTTCCCTCGATCGCCACTTGAATCTCGTTTCTCTTGATCTATAATGCCAAATTAATCTTATTTAATACATATATTCATCAAAACAGAATTTAATATGAACTTTGGCAAAATTACATTTTTACCCCTAAACTTTTACATAATTATACTTTTGCCCCTAGGCTTGGGAATTATACTTCATCCCTTATTCTTATGTTTTATGACATGCTGATCATTTTTCCCTTCTATGACAACATCAAATTCTCACCCTAACATGTACTTATGACTATTAGGTATTTTTACCGATTAAGCCATTTTACTCGTTTTCGCTTAAAACCGAGTAGCACAAGTTGTCTAACATAAATTAAAACCTCATATTCTTTCATAAAACACCAAAATACACAAATTTCACGTATGGGTATTTTTCCAAATATGAACCCTAGGTAGAATTATTGCTAGCATAAGTTAATTCGAGCTACCGGGATTTTAAAAACATAAAAATCATTAAAAACGGGGCATGAAATCACTTACTATGAAGCTTGAAAGTTGAAGAAAACCTAGCTATGAGGAGAGGTAAAGTTCGGCAGCAACAATATGGAGAAGATGATGATTTTGTGTTATTTTTCCCATTTTATTTCATTTAATATGCAAATGACCAAAATGCCCTTACTACTAAACTTTCTAAAAATTCCATCCATGTCCAATTTTTGTCCATAGACTTAGAAATTGGTCAAATTACTTTTTAAGACCTCCTCATTAATATTCCAATGCAATTTCATACTAAAAACTCCTAGAATGCAAGTTTTGCAAATTATTCGATTTAGTCCCTAATTTCAATTTCAGCACTTTAGGCATAGGATTTCATCACGAAATTTTCACACAATCATGCAATCATATCATAAACATAAAAATAATTATAAAATAATTATTTCTATCTCGGATTTGTGGTCACGAAACCACTATTTCGATTAGGCCCTAATTCGGGATATTACAAACCTAGTAATCAATTGAGTCTTCCAGTAAACAAGCTTCTATCATTAAGAATTCCATAGATTTGCCTTTAGTGGCCAAGTATTCCTTCCACTCTTTATAGTTTGCCTTGAAGTGCCCTTTCTTACTGAAATAGAAACATTTAAACTTAGATAAGTCTGTAGGCTTTCTGGTTCTCTTCCTTTCCACTTGTGGTGGCTTAGAGACCTTAGCCTTGCCTTTCTTAATGTGATTTCCTTTCCCTTTTGATGAAGAAGCAATGACTATATTCGCTTTTGCTTTTCGGACTGGCTGACCGTCGGTCAACATCAATTCATAGGATTGTAAATCCTTTATGAGTTGGGTAAGCGTCAAGTTTTTGTTTCCAAGTTTATATGCGGCTCGAAAACTAGTAAAATCCTTGGACAAGCTTTTGAATACCACCTTTATTTAGGTGTTTTGGTCCAAATTGGCCTCATTGTCCGCGGCTTGAGCAAAGTAGCCCATAAGAGTGATCATATGGTATTTGACTGGAGTGTCGGGTTTTTGCGAGGCATTCATTAAGCTAGTTATAGAAGTCTATCAAGACAAGGCAACTTGGCCTCCGAACATGTCTTCTAGCTTATCTAGAATCTCTTTAGCAGTCTTATAGCTCTACAGTTGCTTATACAGAGTGCTGGTCACGCTTACCAGTATATAACAACAAGCTATCTCATCACTTCTCTTAGCATTTTATTGCCTCAGCTTGAGTGGCCGGAGGGCATTTAGTATCAAGAACTATTTTACGTTTCTCACAACTCAGGACAATTATTAGGTTCCTTTTCTATTCCTTATAATTGTTTTTGTTTAGTTTGTCTTCAGTGAGTATGCTTAATTATTGAGTTGGTTCCATTTTCAAACTGAAAATAAAAGAAAATCATATATTAATATCTTTGTATTAAGAAAATGTTTGAAAACATTTTGCAACATTACGATATACATGAAGATGATGCATGCGTCTTACATTAAACCTTGAAAACATTTGTAAGCCATTACAATGATAATTCTCACTCCAATTGAATCAAGCCACAATGGGGTGATCATGATAAACTAATAAGAACATGGATTTACATCCAATTAGTATAGGTACCTAATTCCTTAGGCATTCACATGTACTAATAATCATGTATTGTTTGAACATCATTCTAACTTAAGTAGAGCTCCATGGGGAGTTATTTAACTAGAAGGTCTTGAGTGTATAACAATCAACTCGATACCTATCGCATCATGTACCACAAATGAGTCATCATGGGACAATCTTATTGAGTAGCATGCTTTGATTAGTTTCCCTCTTTTGAAGATAGAATTTCTCGAGCTATCGCATGATAATTCCTATTACAAGGGTCATTCCAATTATCATTTGATCACAATAGAATTCTTCTTACTTTTAAGAAATCTCCGCAGTGAAATCCATATAGAAATCTTACCGTAGGGTAGTGCACTTTCTATGCCATTACAAGAGACTATTAATGAAGGTCGCAGGTCTTGTTTAGAGACCTTCTCCCACTCAATATATTAAAAAACATGCAAAGTTTTTATAATTTCTGGTTTGAATCATGTATGATCAATATATGCATGACAAGTACATGTGACATTCTTTCCTAAACTATATGGAATGCTTACCTCATGTATGCAAGACATGCTATGACAATTTTATAATATTCACATTCAATTATTTACATGATTCGGTCAAACAATTTTGATTCTCTATAGTTTTTCTTTTAAGGGAAAACTCGAAGAAGTAAATGTGAACCGTGCACTAGAAAGGTTCCCAGGAAAGGGAGGTGAGTTGTATTTGACCACTTAAAAACCAATCCTTTCTTTGCCAAATCCAATCCTAGACATGCACCTTCTCATTACCACACTTCTCGCATTTAGACAACTAATGAGCAACATTTGCTTTCATTTTGCTTTGCATGCAAGAACCTTTTGAAGACAATAAAACAAAGTATATTAATGTAATAAATGAATTTTTTATTAACCAATCTGTTCAAAAAATTACAAGTGTATATTGACGAAAATACTACACTTAAAGGCACTAGATCCAACACTATATACATGAATAGCTACTGCACGCCATTTCACTTTGGCAAAGTCTGGCTTAGTCCCTCCTAATTATTTTGAGTCTTTGTTTAACATGCAATCGAGAAAAAAATTTATAAGTTCCAAGGAACGTAGTGAGATCTGTATACGGAAATTAAAAAAAATTGAGAATTCTAGTTTAGAATTAAAATTCTTGAATTTCATAGGAGCATTTGTGAACTTAGTTGTGAAGGCCCATGCCCTTTGTGTTCTAAGCCGTTAATTTGTGGACTAGATCCTGGTCTAATCCCGACCATGTTCACTATTGGGTCTCAACCCTTTCCATTTCTCATTGTTCCATCTCCCTGATACTCGCATTTATTACTTTTGGTTAGCGACGCTTGGCAACCACCCAAGTAATTGTCCTAACTACAGCTTTTACCAAAATACAATGTCCTCACTACCTTGGAGTACTAATGCTTACAAAAAAATATTATATTACTCGCTTTGTTGATCCATTCCTTAAAAGGGCTTCATTAGACATGTAGTTCCTACCTTTGATAGACCAAAAATATTTCTACCATATTTCATGGTCCTAACGGACCTCCGCATTCCATTATTCTTTAACGGATTTTACTAGCCATTCAACCTTGAGCAAGCATTTACTCCCACGAAGTCTGTTATCTATTTATTCAATCTTTTGGCTGACTTTTTTGTTGACTTACTAATTTATGACTGCATCCTATTATAGCCTAATCTGTGTTTGCTTAAACCAAGTTGGATCCACAGCTTCCCTGGTGCACTAGTTTTGATTTACATTATGTATACATCTTTATTTAAGGAGTCACTTCCTCTTTTCATCCTAACTGGGGTTGAGGCGTTTCCTTGGTCCCATTCATCATCGTCTTTGGCGATTTCTGTTATTATCCCTGTGGTTTGAGTTCCTCAGACACGCCAAGCTCATTCATTCTTGTGACTTATCACACCAGTCACACTGCAAACTCTACTGTAATTCTTGGTGTTCCTCTTGAACTCCAGACTTTCAAATTGTGATTCCCATGTTTTACACCTTGGTGGACTTTCTTGAGTTTTCTGTCTTGGCGGACTACCCCGTGTTTACTGTCTCGATAGACTACCTCGTGTTAGCTATCTCAATGGACTACCTCATGTTTACTGTCCTAGTGGACTACCCCGTGTTTATTGTCTTAACAGACTTTATTGGTTGCCATAGTTGAGCTATGGTACATTAGACCTCTTTTGAGGTGTTGCCTCGTAGGACCTTACCGCCATCGCGGTGTCGCCTCATAAAGCCTGCTGACCACCATTACAGTGTTGCTTTATGGAACCTAATAATCATTTTCACAGTGTCGCCCTAAAGGACCAATTGATCATTTCATTTCTTATTCAACCTTGATGCTCAAACATAGAAACATCCCCTCTGTAAGGCTTGGAGGTTTGCGCATCATGGTTTTCTTTCAGCAACTTCGTATGGCGGTATTTAACAGGAATTCCATTTTCCCTATTCCTCCTCCTATTCCTCCATTTTTCCATTCCTAAACTTGATGGTCAAACACCACAGTGTCCCTTCTGCAAAACCCAGAGATTTTCAAATCACAATTTGCACTCAGGAACACCGTATGGTGGTATCTAATAGAAATTCTCATTCCCAAGTCATAACTTCATCTATCCTGTTAACACTTTCCCCCATACTACGCATACATTACTCAAGCATATCATACAATTTATCATTAAACAAACATCATGCCAAATTATCTATCACCAACTACCTACCATAAAACAATCAGTAGACAAATGGTAAGAGCTCACATAGTATTGTGCACATACATAACCTACTCTTTCTTCAAGCATATGCACACCATATATTAGGAAACCTCAGTACATCATCAACGTGATACGTGCAAGCCACATAACATTATCTATCATCCAAAGGCAAGGCATAGAAATTCACCTCACTTTCTTATCCTTGTCAACTTAGCTTGTCCAAATGCTAGAGCCTTCTTTGTCCTGGCAGTTAAGGATGATAACCATTTATTAGTTAAACTAAAGGTGTTCAACCCTTAAAACTCAGAATCCATCATTGTATAAAAGCTTTTAAGGTTCTTACTCTACTATTTTCTTCAGTCCACGACTAAAGAGAGGTAAAGAAGCTTAATAGCTCCTTAATTTCTCTACTACTAGGCTTCAACACACAAGACTACTACGACATGCAGAGCTTCCTTTAGCTACATCCTCTTCTTCTTCAAAGCGATTAGGAAATTTTGTCTCCATACACACATATATATACTCTTGTGGCACGATCTTCACCTATCGTCACAACCATTCATCTTTAATAATTTTGTCTCCCATTATAGAACCAGCCAGTTCCCATCTAACTAAACTAGAATTGAGATTCAACTAATCACGATTCAGCCATTAAAATTTTGAAATTCCCAATAGAGCCCAACAATTCACAAATCCTTGTAATTTAGTCCTAGCTTTCCTTAATTTTAGGTCAATTAAAAACAATCGGGTGTTACAACATATCATATACACATCCAAAATAGGCATATTATGTGGACCATTTCATTACTATTCAAAATTTTCACATCAAAACCTAAAAACATGCCACATAAATGAGTCTGGAACGAATTTGAAAGTCTACTGAAGCTAAAGCTGGATATTGTGAGCTCTGGAGTGATCCGACAGACATGTTCAACAAAATGGCAATTATAAAAACAAAAAATAAAACATAGTAAGAATTATGAATACGTAGTAACTTCATAGGAACTAAAACAATAAACTCACCTCAATTATAATTAATATAACGAATTAACTACTATACAAATTTCCCATTTCCACATTTAACTATAATAAGGTGAGATCATTAGATGCAAGTCTCAAGCAATTCAATTTATACAATACCATGTACTCAATTTGATGTCATTTAATCAGTATCATCAAATATTTATATGCTTCAGATAAATTATTCAATTGTCAAATAACATACCCAATTTATACCATTCAATCCAAATCAATACCATTGCATCGAACCGTTGAGCATAATAAGCAACATTTACATCATTCCAATTTCATTTAACCATTTCCAATCACAATATACAATATCAATCATTCAATTCCTTTTAACCAAAACCATGTAGCCCAATGAACTAAAATAACAAATTTAGATACGCAGGTAACTAGTACAAGTGTGCTACTAACCCTATTGGGATGCCAGTTGTATCCTATCCTATTGTTCATTTAGGCATGATTTACAGATCAGTATCATTTATTACAATTCATTCCATTGCTCACATTTTATACAATTCCAATCACAATTCAAAATATAATCACATATCATCAATTCTTGTCCACTTGATGTCAAAACAATATATATATACCTTTTAACAATATAACATCACCATGTATATATCATACACTCGTATAATAAATTTTACATTCATTCAATACTGCATATCTATCTGTATTTATCACAAATCTCACATTTTCTGATGTAGTCCTTTTAATGCCATAAGTCATTGAAGTTACATTTACATATATAATTAATAAATACAACCACACTATTCAAGCATAATAAGAAATTACAGTAAGTTTCATATGAACTTACCTTGAAAACGACAACTACAAAGTGTGAGGGACTAATATGCAAATTCTCTATTTTTTCACGATTATCTATCGATTGATTCAAACCTAAATCTATAATAATTTATTATAATTTATCAATTCCAATAGCCTTATATCATCTTAGTATATGAATATAACAACTTAATTTAATTTTACACAATTTGCCTAAAGTTTTTCATTTTATTCAATTTAGTCCCTAAAATCAAAATAACTATATCTTTAAATTTTAATCTTCATTTTTCAATATGATTTCAAGTTCATCCCTATACAGCCCTCTAAATTCAATAATTATAGAAATTTCATGTCAATTCTAAAATATTTTCATTTTAGTACCAAAGCTCAAAACTAACAAAAGTCACTTTACACATCAGTCCTTAATCAATTCTAAGCTTACAGCCGATCCATTTAACAAAAAAAATCATGGATGGAAATATTTCAAAACTTTAACAATTTTACGATTTAGTACCCGGGATAGTTAGATTAAGCTACAGTGATCTAAAAAACATAAAATTTACGAAAAACAGGCTTAATTTGGACTTACATGCAAGAGATTAATTTTGGCCTAATTTTCTTTAGCTTCAACCATGGGGAATCGGGTGAAGATAATAGGAAAATGAAGATGATGGTTGTCTTTTTAGGTATTACAAATTTTAACATAAAAAAGAATCTAAAATTTAATTAAAAATAATATCCTTTTAAAACATCATCATTCCACCGCCTATTAACCTTCAAAAATGTTTAATTCTCATTTAAACCCTAAAACTTATTAATTAATCATTCTAACTAGTAAAAATCAATGAGATTAACTTTTACATTTTTTACAATTTAGTCATTATACATGAATTAATCACTTAATCGACAAAATTACTAATCCAAAATTCAATTAATCTATACAATAACTCCATAAACATTTAATAAAAAAATTTACAAGCTTTTTTTATGAAATCGAGGTCCTGATATCTTATTTTTCGATATCACTAACTTTAGAGTCAGTACACTTGTACTTTAACTATCCAATTGACAAATTTCACTAGACCAAAATTCTATATAAAATTATAATTAACTTGTAAATATTAATTAATAATATTTACGGAGTCAATCATTAAAGAATGGGGCTTTGAAACCACCGTTTCTAGAACCACTGAAAATTGGGTTGTTACAATGTTGCAACTAGATGGTCTAGGTACCAGCTCCCATGTTTCATTCCTCTCGAATTGTTGTAACTCTTCTTATAGAACCTAAATACAATCAACATCATTTAGGGCCTCTTCAACTCGTTTTGGCTCGATTTGAGAAATGTAGCAGGCTAATCAAACCATGCCTCTATAATTCTATCTTGGTGTCTGCCTCTTTTTTTTTTATTTCATTATGGACATCACCAATAATATTTGTTATTGAATGATTCTTCTTGACCCTTGAAAAAGGTTGAAGTGGTTTAGCATCAATAGACTGGTCATAAGTTTAATTAACAACTTAAACTTTTTAGCTTTCTATTTTTGACTGTTCTTCAAGTTTCCCAGTGCCAAGAGGAGTGGGCACAGCCTCAGACACATTTTCAGAAGGTTTATAATCCTCATCATCACTTTGATCTCTTGTACTCCAACATCATCAACTATCACATTGCAAGACTCAATAACCTTTTGGATGCATTTATTGAACACTATAAAGGTTTTACTGTTGTTAGGATAACCAAGGAATATCCCCTTATCAAACTTAGGATCGAATTTACCCTGGTATTTTTTGTCTTTCAGAATGAAACATGTACTCCAAAAGACATGAAAATACTTCACTATAAGATTCTTTCCCTTCCACAACTCATATGGAGTCACAAGTTTCTTTGGTGTGATAAGCACTCTGTTGATCACAGGAGTAGCATGTTAACTGCCTCACCCTAAAAGCAATAAGCAACGCCATTGCTCTTGAGCATTACTCTGGCCATTTCCTACATTGTCATGTTCTTTAGTTCCACCACTCCATTTTGTTAGGGTATCTTTGGTGTAGAAAGTTCCTACTGGATCCCCTTTTGATCATAAAACTAAACAAACTCATTATTTTCGAACTTGTGTCCACGATCACTTCGATCCTCCTTACCATGCCAATAGCTCTTCCCTTATCATTCATCAACCCTCTACACAATCTTTTAAATTCATCAAATACATTTGATTTATCTCTAAAAAACCTTACCCATGTATACCCGGAGTAGTCATCAACACATACAAGAACATATCTATTCCTTTCTAGGCTCTTTGTTTGCATACGACCAAACAAATCAATGTGCAAAAGTTTAAGTAGTGCTTTGGTTTGAATATGAGCCATCTTTTGATGCTTTTAACGATGTTGTTTGGCTTTCATACAACTGTTACACACATTAGGTGTAACACCCAACCTGGTCGCTGGATCCAAATGCGTGATGTTACATTACATTGCCGAAGCAACTCAGGATAACTCATTTCATAATCATAAAATTTAAATCCTAATTATCATTTAAACCAAGTTATTCATCAAACATATATAAAAATATACAATCATAATGTATAAGTTTCAAATTCATCATTTTACAGAGTTATGGAAGGTCAAATTTAAAGGTAGGACTCAAATTCAACTCAACTATCAAATTTCTATGTTGTGTCTCGAGACAACGGACTTCTTGTCTCAAAACAGGCCTCATTTTATTTAGGTATTTTTGTTTCGATATCAATAAGTCTTGGGTCACTAGATATGGTGTCTCGCGGCAGGGTCCCTTATGTTTCAAGACCAACCACTATTGTTTTCTTATTTTAGCTTTGATATTTGAATGTCTTGAGATAAAGGGTTCTTTTCTCGAGACCTAGAGCTAGACAAAACTAATTTAGCTTCGAAGTTTTTTTGTCTCAAAACGAAAGCCACTTGTCTGGAGACTTAAATAGCATTGTATTGAGATTAGCTTACCAAGTCTCGAAACACTAAGTAGGTCAAAATATAAGGTAAATTTTATTCTTATGATTTTGAGACATGATCGTACTATCTCAAGACATAATGGTAAAATGACCCTAAATGAACATTTTTAAGGGATCAAACTAAACCAAATAACATTTTAAGTAAACCTAAACTTTACATCAAAGTAATACCATCAATCTAACACATCTAAACATAATCAAACATCATCAAATTATAGCAACAAACGCATAATCATTTAACCATTTATTTCTCATTATCAAAATTATATAAACTAACATAATTATCTACTAATTAAATATTAAATTTCATCTTATAAAACTTTATAGGCCAAATATCAAATATACCAAAATGACCATTTAAACAACATGGCCCAAAACAACCCAGGTGTTTTGAAAGAGGTAGCGAAATGATTCCCAAGCTGATTTGTTGAGAATGAATGTTTTGAAACTTCCAACTTACTGGTAAGTCTAAATTATATAGGTTTATTTAACACATTTCCACTTTATTATGCTATATGTTAATTTTTGTTTGCTTAATTTGCTGTAGTTGGACCACTGAATTAACAAATGTGGGAGCCAATAAAAACATACACACGGACATGAACTAATATCCACTTCATGTAGATGACAAGAAAGAAAATTTGACCCAGAAAAAGTTGATTAAAACTAGTTGAAAGTTGATTGCTAAGAAGGGCTAATCTGCTAACTAGTTGGGTTTCCAAAACCCTCCAATAGGAGGGTGAAAAGCCCAATTCGGCTAAGGCATGAAGAGCAGCTATAAGACCCCAAAAACGACCTAGACGTTATGGTCGAGTCCGGGAGTGTTACGAAGAAGGGATTTGAAACTGACGATACTTCAATAAAACCATGTTTAGTTATTTAATAAAACGTCTAGGTATTATAAAACATATTCATTTCTGAAACCGTTATATGTTGTTCTCTAAAGTTAACCATTTATTTCGCAGCGGAAGTTTGAAAATTATTTAAAATAAAACCAAGCTCGTGTTTCCAAAAACCATTTGTTAAAACCATTTGTTTGCTTAAAGTGTTTTTGTCAACGTTGCAGAAAAGAAAACAAAACAAAATCCAAATCCAAAGGTTGAATCATACAATCCAGAGAGTCCCAAAAATTACAAACTCTTAAGAAAACTAGATTTTAAAATAAAATCATTATTACTAAATAAAAACAGATATTGATAGAGTGGTCACTGTTGAGCCTCCGTCGTACCGACCCGCCTAAGACTGTGGATTACCTTTACAGAACAGACAAACAGATGTGAGTTTTCGTAAACACAGTGTGTAACCCAATAGAAATAGGCATGCAACATACACAAAGTTTCATATACAGTCACATACAGATTCGGACCTAAGTCCATCCTAGAAATGGATATCAGAATTAGATGTACAAAACAGATATACAGAATCCTACCCCCATCCTTGACACACCATCTCCATCAATCCCATCACACCATGTGGGGTTAAAAACACCCACCCATCCCTACATACCATATAGTGTTGATGCGACAGATAACAGATAATATACAAACAAGTTGCCAGAATATAGGCGCGCCATGCAGACCACTTCCTCCATATATACAACTCCCACCCTAGACTCAGATACAGAATACAGATGCAGAAATATCAGAGTAAACATGCTTAACATGCTTGCATACAGATAGATACATACTTAAATAGTATAGTCAGACATACATATAGTATCCTACTAAAATCAGTCGTTCAGAATATCATATCACATAGAATAAGGTTTGGTTAGCCCTTATCGACCCTACGATAGACCCACAGTCGATCAGAAGGACCCGTGCAACCCTGAGAAAATTTTAGAATTTTGGGCCCACACGCATTGGCCTAAAACCCACACGCCCAAACTGGCCTAACCCGTGTAGCCCACATGGCGACACTCACTCTGTCACATGGCGATGTCTTGTACACGACAACGCCTTCGTCAGTCACAAGGCCAACAACACGACTAGCCACACGCTAGTTTGGAGTCGACAGACTCCATTTTTGCCTTTCGCCAAAGCTTAATTTTTCGTGTTAAGAGTACACACCTGGTTCATTTTCGAAACAAACACAACCCCAGAGTGAACAGAACCTAAAATTATCACAAAACGCCTACAATCAAAGTGGATTCACAATTCCAAACGAATCCTCATTCAAATTCACGTAACCAAACGCATGCCTTCAAAAGAAAAACTGTACTAAAACGTTTTGAAAACTTACCCTCGACGACGGCGGCCTCTAAACTTAACTATGCAATCGAAGGGTCTCAGTTCTCTTAAAGAACATCTAGCAAAATGGTATACCGAATTAATCTCATACACCAACAGAGGCTAATGTATAAATCAAAACTATCACAAAACACAACGAACCCCTTACTTACGCAACAACACGAAGGAATCGAAATTATAAAGTATCGCGATTTGAAAGAGAAATTTCTACAAAAATTAGAAAAAGAAAACAAAAGTTGAAAATGGGAAAACAGAAAGAAAAAGAAGTTAGAAAAGGAAAAATTTTGGGAAAAGAGAAAATCCAAAATTAAAATTAAGAAAATCTAATAACCTATCCCTAATTTTTCTCCCACCCCCACTAATCTACTAACTCTTAACCACATCAGAATTTCAGTTCCTCCAAACCTTTATCAGACACCCGAAGTAAAAATTATCACCTATGCTCACATAGGGATTTAAACACAAAACCTCCAACACACTAACTCCTTACCACTCGAACCAGCAGGCTCATGTTGATATGAGTTTACAAAGAATATTACAAATGCCTACCCAACAGGGATAAGGGTAGGATAAAAAAATAACAAAATTTTCCAAAAGTAAGACTTGAACCCAAGACCTCAAATACATTTCATTGAGAAAAACTCTCTTGGCTGACCACTTTGAGAAGCAATTTGCGAAGGAGCAATTGTGAGAATTGGAGGAAGCCACCACGAGAATGGGAGGAAGCCAACACGATCAGTCTTAGGGGAATTGCCGAACTCATCGAAGAGTTTCTTCTTCCTTATTCTTTTCAAGTGTTCTTAGTTGTTCAAACATGATTGAATGTTTTTCCATTAATGGTAATGAATTAAATTTGTTTTAGCTAGAATAATTGCAATGATTTGATTAAATTCATTCGATTCATGTTTATGTTTTGTGCCTCAATTGTTCATGCTTCCAATTTAAATCATTCATGTTATTCATGCATTAAAATATGTTTGGAGGCATTAGAATTAGTTGCTTAATCCTTGTGCTAAAGGACGCGATAATTGGAAGTTGCATACTTAGTTTATATCCTATTTAGAATAAATTAAAGGTTCATAATAATCTAAGAAAGCACTATTACCTTGCATAACTTTAGGTTTATGTGATTAATTATTTCAAACCTAATCTGTCCCTGTTACTTCACATGAAATTTAAGGAATTCTTAGTTAAATGTGGAGATAAAAATATTTTTTTTTCTAAGTATAAAACTTCAAAAGAACTTATATAAGATTCCAAGTTAATTAATGATCGAGTTACCATGGAATATTTTCTAGAACATTGTTAAACATGATGAAGACTGAATCGAGTCAAGTGTTGTGATTGTTCTAGCTTATTCATGCTATTGTTGTTAAACTTGTGAAATTATTACTAAAATCACTTCATTTCATTTGTAACACCCCAAACCCAGCCCAGAAGTTATGGCTGGATCCAGCATGCCACATCAAAAACGTTAAAAAAAATTTCCATTCTAAGTCTAGAAAATCGTACTTGATGTTCAAAAGATTAATTCATTAAGGGTTAAAGTGAATGGAAGTTGTACACTAGGTAGGAAACCGAAAAAGAGGTGGTGAGTCCATCGGACTGCTTAAGTACCAAGCTCCCTTCGGATCCAATCCTAGACATGCATACCGCCATTGCCACACTTTAACGTCATGGATATTTCTAGGAAACCGATTTGATTAAGTCATTTTTTGGAAAAGTGATTAATTTTGGAAAATACTTTCATTGCGGAAGCTTTGCTTGTTGTCGTGTTACTTTGAAATCAATTGTTGTTTTTGAAAACGCGCCCTAAAGCTATCCAATTTCAACAGTTAAAATAAGCATTACCTATCTTAGTAATACATATTAAAACCATCAAAAATAATTAAGCGGCCTTATTACATTTAAAAACCCAAAACTTCAAACGTAAATAAAAGGATGTCTAGTTCACCAGAAGAAAATCAAGCTTTCAGAACGGGTGGCCACTCCGAATTCCCTCACAGCTCCAAGCCCACTATGGTTGGGGATTTCCTGTGTGGATGATAATAAAAGGGGTGAGTTTGGGGAAACTCAGTGTGTAAGGAAAACCCATTCAAAGCCCAAGTCAGCTCAAGCCTATTGGGCCTAAGCCCATTCAGGTAACAGTGGTACTGGGCCAGAGCCATTTTCAGATTACAATAAACTGGGCCTTAGCCCCTTATTCAAATAACAGTATGGCCCATAGGCCCATTTCAAAATACATGCAACATCAGTAAACATATGCAAGCCCATTTGGGTAACAGTGGTACTGGGCTAGAGCCCTTTTCAGATTACAATAAACCGGAACTTAGCCCCTTATTCAGATAACAGTATGGCCCATAAGCCCATTTCAAAATACATGCAACATCAGTAAACATATGCAAGCCCATTTGGGGAGACTACTCAACCCACCAACCACTACACTCCACCCGTACCAGCCATACACTCTATGTGGGGAATAGCTCAACCCACCCAGCCCAACACTCCACAGTTGCACCCTTACTGCTCAGTTAACAGTAAATTGAGGCAAAGCCGCCAGTACATGGACAAGCCACTTTCAGTACTTCCTCCGTCAATATCCCAGTCCCATGTATCAGATAATAACAACATGGCATGCAGTAAATAACAACAATCAAACATGCATTTAGGTCAATTTAACCCTAGGGGTATTTCGGTAATTTATCTACTAGGGGTAAAACTGTAAATTTTCCACTTTTAAAGGTATTTCAGTAAATTATCTATTTTAGGGTTTTTCATGCATATTCCTACTTTTCACGTACTAACAGAATCACGTACCGAGGGTTCTTACCGAATTGGGCCCGTTGGCACATCATTCCAATTTTGGCCCATTAAGCCCAAAAATATCGAGGGCACAGAAATCATGCACTTTGCAGTCCAAATTTTGCAGCTTACCAAAAACATTAATCGATTTACCTCACGAGCATTCGCACACTCACAAATCTACAAAATACCGATTTTCGGCATTTCGACTTTTCGACTTTTGCCGATCCAGACTAAGAAAGAGGGTGTTAGTTACACACCTGTTTGCGACGATATGCTGACGAGATCCACACACGAACTGCCTACAATTTGATTACTAACACGTTAATCTAACTATTCAAATACGAACTAAGTATTAACCCCTTAAAATATTCGGCCAACCACACCTACAGATCATAGTAAGCTTATAAGAAAACAATAAGCAACTCATTAACAAATTTTTGTCAATGTTTACCACATAACCATAATTTCACTGCAAGCTGTCTTCCTGAGCAACAGTCACTACATTATTTATAACTGGAGCTATGAAACTCCAAATCAAGTGATGTTAATTTTCCCTGAAAATAGACTCATATATCTTCTATCCATAAAATTTTCAGAATTTTTGGTATGGCCAATCAATACTAGATTTTTCTTAAAGTTTCCCATGTTTCACTGTTTGACTAATCTGACCACTCTTCATTACGAATCAAATTTCTCATTGTACAGAATTCAAAATATGTTCTCATTTATTTCATTTGAACCTAGACTCAACAAGCTTTAATTACATAATTTATTCAGCTTCTCATTCATCTCCCACAATTTATGGTGATTTTCCAAAGTCACGTTACTGCTGCTGTCCCAAGCAGATTTATTACCAAATTCACTCTTTCACACATAACTTGCATGCATGTTATTTAAACATGTATATCACCAATCAATCATCACATATCTATGATTTTACTTAAGTATAATCTCCATTTCATCATTTTAAAGCACAACATGTTAGCTGATTTTTCCCTTTAACATCTAAGGCACATGCATGCTCATTTGTTTGGCTCAACTTCACCTATCTTCCATTTTTCATCAAAAGAACATGAAACAACAACCATTTCCTTCGTTTTAATTCATGACTAAATGCTCACAACACAACTAAAAACCAAAATATGCTTCAAGGGTTAAGGTAGAATCAAGAAGAACTCATGAACATCAAGATAGAAGCAAACTACCATGAACTTACCTTCAATTTTCTTCCCCATGTGACCGAACATTCAAGAGCTTTCTCCTCTCCTTTCTCTTCTCTAACTTTTGGCTATGATGAACAAAGATGGACAAAACTTTGTTCTTTTCACCCCTTTTTCTTTTAATAAAATTTCATATTTCATCCATTTAATTCTTTAATACAAAAGACATGAAATGCCCATCATGGAACATTTACCTAACCCATTATCATGGAATATTTACCTAATCCATTATCATGGAACATTTACCTAACCCATTATCAATTTGTACCATGAATTATGGATATCAAGTGCTCATATTGTCTACAACAACATGATGGCTGGCCACTTCATGTAAAATGGGAGGTTTGTCATGCAAATCCTCCTATTTTGCACTCCTATTTATTTGGCCACTTAAATTTAGCTTATAGCATTTTCAAACATTTTCACATAGGTTTTATTTCATAATTTCACCCCCTTTTTCTTATGGAACAAAAATTAACTAAAATTGTCAGGTTCTATCTTAAGCTTGGCTTTCTAGAGGCCCACTAACATAATTAAACTTATGCCAACATTCACAGAATTCCCGAAAATTGGGGCGTTACATCATTTTATTTCACTCATTTGCATTTAGGTTAGTTTGCATTTAGTTAATTTATTTAATTTTAACATTCATTACCTTAAAATATTGTGTTTTATTAACCAACTTGTAAATTCTTAATTTTACAATTATTGATTAACAGATACAGTCTCTGTGGAGACGATAACTCTTTAACTTACTTATTACTTGATAACGACTATGTACACTTGCACATTCTGTTGGAACCATGTTTTTGGCGCCGTTGCCAAGGACTGTTAATTTAATAATTGATAGTGATACTATTTCTTGCATTTTGGTTTTTTATTTTTATTTAATTAATTTTTTAATTATTTTTTCAAGGGTTTATGAGCATAGATCGAATTATCGATTTACTCCTTGTAGACCCTGAAATCGAGTGAGCATTTATACAAAAGAGACGAGAAAGACTAACCTAGATACAAGCCGTAGAAATGGACCTTGAAAATCAAAACGAAGTTTAAGGAAATGGAGTTGCTAATGCTCGCAATTCAATCCTTATTGTTGATGATAAAGATAGAGCTATAAGGCAGTACGCTGTGCCACTTTTTAATGAGTTAAATCCGACAATTAGGAGACAGTTTGAATTAAAGCCTGTAATGTTCCAGATGCTTCAAACAGTGGGCCAGTTTAGTGGATTGCCCACAGAAGATCCATACCTTCACCTTCGACTGTTCATGGAGGAAAGTGATTCCTTCAAGATAGCCGGTGTAACCAAGACGTATTACGATTGAAGTTGTTTCTATACTTGTTGCAAGATAGAGCATGGGCGTGACTTAATTCTTTGCCACTAAGCTCAATTTCTACTTGGCTAGAATTAGCTGACGCTTTCTGGTAAAATATTTCCCACCTAGCAAAAACGCTAAGTTACGGAATGAGATCCCTACTTTTTAGCAAATGGATGAAAAATTCTTATATGAGGCATGGGAAATATTCAAAAAGTTACAATGTAAGTGCCCTCACCACAAGATTCCGCATTGTATTCAATTAGAGAAATTTTATAATGGTCTCAACGTACACACTAGGATGGTGGTAGATGCTTCTGCATATGGTGCTCTCCATTCTAAGTATTAAAATGAGGCTTACGAAATCGTCGAGAGAATAGCCAGTAACAATTACCAGTAGTTGACAAATTGAGCAACTGCAAGAAGATGAGTAGTAAGAGTGCATGAAGTGGATGCTCTCACTTCACTTGTAGCTCAAGTATCTACTAGTTCTTCAATGCTTAATTTTTTTCACTAACGGTTTAAACAATGTTACAACTCAGCCACCGAGTTAATTTGACATTATTTTCTATATACTGTGGGGACGGATATTGGTTTAAAAATTTTCCTTCAAATCCCAAGTTTGTTTATTTTTTTTTGAAATTCAAGTTTGTTTATTATGTAGGGAATCAAAACCAGAATAGAAGTGGACAAGAATGACAGTCTAACTTCTATAACGTGAAACCGTCCAAACTTTTCTTAAAGTAACCAAGGAGCTAGATTGAACAACAACTACATGCAACATAGATCAAATCAACCTCTTAGGTTCAATCAACAAGTTCAGAAACCACCTCAAGCTGAACCGTCCAACAATTTGGAGAATTTTTTAAATACGTACATAGCTAAGAATTACGCCTTAATCTAGAGTTAAGCAGCAACACTGAAAAATTTGGAAAACTAAGTAGGTTAGTTAGCTAAGGAGCTTTGCAATAGACCACAATGAGCCTTTCCAAGTGACATGGAAAATCCTAGGAGTGTGGGTAAGGAACATTGCAAGGAGTTGCTTTACAAAATGGAAGGACTTTGGAAACTAAAGAAGTTGAGGTTGAAGATGAAACTGTCGAGTAAGAAAATCAACTGACATTTTGTAACATCCCAAAATTTAGCTTAATGAGAATGTAGAATTGCATAAAAAATAATGAGTTAGCTAAGTAGTTAGTTGTTAAATGTGAAAGCATGAAAGTTAATTTGAGGTCCCAAGTTCAAATCCCTTCCATTGCAAAATAATTAAATTTTGCAAAAATCCATTGATTTTAATGTATGTGCCGTCCATACCCTTGTAACCTAGGTATAAATGTTAATTTTATACAAAATAATAAGAATTTATTCCTTTTTCTCTCATCCTAGCCGTCCCTCCCTTCTCATCTCTTCCTTGATCTTCAAATTTTCTTTCTTCCTCTATTGTTGCCGTCGCCCATAACACCTAGTTTTATCATCTTTTTTCTTTTATTTTTGCCACAAGATTTTGCATCATCTCCTCCATCATATTTCTTCCATTATGAAATCTTGAGTCTCCAATATTGATTCCTAACGTTGCGAAGAAGTTCCATTATCGTCTATAGCATCTAGCTTGTGTAAGATCTCTTTCTCTCTTGTTTTCTTGTTAAATATTGTTAAATAAAAACCTAAATTTTTAGATCTAGAATTTGGGGGATTTTTAAAAATTTAATGGAATTTTTCCGTACTTTTAATCAATTCCTAAATTGGTTTTAGATCAGCCCTAAAATTGGCCACTGAGGATGGTGGTGTGCGCACCTATGGGCAAGAAAGGGGGCTGTTTTTTTTTAATTCTTTCCCATCTTTTTCCATAGTTATTATGGGTTCTTGAGCCCCTTCTAATAAGCCTTGAAAAAAAATTTAATTATAAAAAATCGTTATTGACCAATCAGCAAATTGGATATGATAATTCGAGAAGTGTAAGTGTGGGTAATTATAAACTAGTTAGTTGTTTTGATATAGACTTTGGGAAAATGTTATGGATTGATTAAATGTAGTATTTTAATCAAGATTAGATACTGGTTTTATAGTATTTAAATGTTTTAGGTGCTGACCCAAATGCTCTAAATCAACAGTAAAGCCAAAAGTTGTTCGTGCGTATGATTTGCATAAAAACAGTGTGAGAAATCTATCTAGTTTGGATTCGAAAAATAGTTGTAATTGTGACGATTGGATTGAAACCATAAGTGGGTGTTTAGGGGATTTATAAGAGGTGTAATTATTGAGTTATATATTGATTTCTTTTAATTTAATTAATTTAGGTATGTTTGAAAGTTTATTAAAGAAACCACAAGATTCGCTAGTGTGCTGCAAAAGAGCGTAAATAAGGTGTGGGACCTAAACTCAATAACTTGTTTGATAATAATAAATATTATGATTAAATTGATGGTTTAGCTTTCTGATTGGTCTTGACTTAATAGCTAAGAAATTAAATTTCTATGTGGCCCAATCAGGTACATTACGAGCCTTAATTATTTGGCATGGTGGCATTGTTGCTAGATTGATTGAATGATTGACATTTCCATGAATGTTTGGTTAATTTAATGTATGATTGGTGGTAGGTATGACATGTTTATGAATGAAAATAAGGCTTATGCATGATGTATTCGTACAAGTGAATTGCTATGATATGTTTGAAAGACTGCTATCCATGCACACAGAAAAAAAATAAAAGTACATGAAATTGTGTTTTGGGAATAATATCGTCTTTATGGTAGTTTTAAAGTTGGATTATTGATTCCATATTCTGAAAGTATTGTGATAATTGAGGGCATGTATCGAGAATGCCAACTAAATGTGAAAAATATTGATTAATGGCTATGTATAAGATAATATGACATATTGCATGTGCATGGGGTGAGATTATGTGGATGACGGAGGAGTTCCGTAGAGTTCTTGTGGAATATTAAGTTCACATTTATATGTAGTTAATGAACTACACCTAGAGTACTGAGGGGATTGGAGATTTTATCGCATTATTTGATATTGGAGATTTTATCGCATTATATGTTATACAACAGATTTTCTGCATTTATGTTATATGGTGGTTTCTACCACATTGAGCTTTCCTCGCATATATTGGAGTTCAACAAATGGGTTCTAGGGAACTCATGGTGTGTAGTGGATGGTTTGGTTAGGAATTCATATTACATTATGTTATGATCATGTTACATAAGGATGTTATTATGGATATTGAATATGTTATTTGGTTCTATGAGAAAATGCTTGAATGTATGTGATATGCTTGATTGTTTAGACTCACACTGAGCTTGTTAAGCTCACTCCATTACTTCAACTTCTCAGGTAATGAACGAACTTAGGATTGAATTGGCATGTGGATGTAGGACGTGCTTTAGACTTGAAACAACATTGTGATTTTATTTACTTAGTTTTCTATTCTATTATTATTCGATTTTTAGACTGTAAAATTATTAAAAATTATGGTTTTGGACTGCTTTCTTTTTCATGATTTTCATTCTTAGATGGATTTTTGGATTTATATATATAGAAATTGAACTATGCATGTAATTTGGCTAAGTTAATAATTGGGATAGTATGGTATATTTTCTGCTGTAACCAAGATAAACAAAATATTTTTCAAAGGCAATGATGTCTATTGAGTTTTTCGAAAACCACACCTAATTCACTATCTTGGCTTAATAATGGTTGGATTAGTTAAATGAATGGTTTCCAAAATTAGTGAAGGCAACTGCGATTTTATAAAAAAAGAGTGTTTTTGAGGTTTCAACTATCGATATAGTAGGTTCGACGATTAGGTGACTGATATGACTTTCACGATTCGGTCATAATATCTAGGCTGGGTTTGGGAGGTTACACAGTTGAAATTCTTACATCTGATTCTACAAATTCGGAGGAGGTAAAATCTAAACTTGTCAACTCTGGTAATCTAACATCTATCTCGGATGCAAAGATGTTACCACGAAAAAGCTATCTAGTCTAAACCAAAGTTCCACAACCTCCATATCCTCAAAGACTCCAGCAACATAAGCAACAATAGGGTACTCAATTTAGGATAATTTTGGATGTATTGAAATAGATACATATCAACATTTAGTTGGTGGAAGCTTTGGAGCAAATTCTGAACTATGCGAAAGTTATGAAGGAATTTTTGTCCAAGAAGAGTAGGTTTGGGAAATTTGAAATTGTTGCCCTAACTACAGAATGTAGCTTATTTTTTCAGAATAAGTTTCCTCCTAAGTTGAAGGATCAAGGAAGTTTCATCATACCTTATAATATTTGAGAATCCTATTATGGCAAGACTTTGTGTAATGACCCAAAAATTCACGGGCATCAGAAAAGTGTAGTATCGGGCCTCTGTCTTAGTAAACAGAGTTCGTCAATAATTATTAGGAATATTTGTAAGTCTAGTAGTGTGTTTAATTAGGCTTTAATTAAGTGAAATTAGCTCAATTTAGAGAAAATAGTAAAAAAGGACTAAATTGAATAAGGGGTAAAAGTTGAATTATAGATTAATAGAAAATAAAAAGGATTACATTGGCAATTAAGCCATTAACAAGAAATGAGGCGGCATATATGTAATAAAAATCTAAGATTTTTATGTTATATTTTAATTATATAATTAATTATTTAGATATAAATTATGTTAAGTTAATTTAAAATAATTATACTACAAGATTTTTATATGATAAATAAATTGAAATTATGACAAGTGGATGGTGATGATAATGTACAAATGTAAAATACAGATGTTTACATTTGTAATACATATATTTGTTATTAAATAGATATTTATTATTATAATTATTAATTATTATTGTTTATATTATTATAATTATTATAATTATTATAATTATTATATTATGGAATAAATTAAGAAAAGATATATGTAGGGTGTAAAAATCATACATGTCTCATGCATATATTTATACACTTGTAAAATAAATATATAATTACTTAAAATTTAAGTACAAAGATATTTATAATTATTAATTAAATAAATATAAAATAAATAAATCAAATGGTGCCAAATGTAGGGTGATAAAGTTGTACAAATGTAGTAAAATATGTATATACACTTGTATTATAATTAAAAGATATTTATTAATTAAATAATTATTATAAATTATATTATTATAATATAAAGTAAAGAAATAAAAACAAAACAAAACAAAAGAAAAAGAAAGGAGAAAGAAGCAGAGAGCATTTCGAAACAGAGCAGGGAAAAGGAGAAAAAGAAAAATAAAAGGAAAAACTAGGGTTTGAAGGTTTTAAGCTTTAATTGGTAAGTCAGTTAAGTCCTTTTTACTTAAATTTGATGTTTTAGAAGCTTTAGAATAAAGTTTTGTTGAAATTAAGTTGAGCTTTTGGAGGTTTTTAGGTTTTTGAACATAGTTCATGTTGAACAAAATAATGAATTAAGGGTTTAATTGAATGAATTTCAAGATAGAATTGAAAAAAGGGATTGAATTGTAAAGTAAGTTATAAGTTTTACATAGTAGGGATTAAATTGAAAGAAGTTTAAAATTAGGGTTTTAATATGAACATTGAAAATTTAAGTTGAATATGGCAAAATATTAAGTAGAAATGAAAAGTGAATTGAGTTAGAAAAGTAAATGAGTTAATTAGGATTAAATTGGAATTAATGTATAAATTGAAAATAAATTCAATTAATAATTGTAAATTAGTGCTGTAATTAATAGTGTAAATTATTGTTTTCGTAGCTAACAAGGAATTCGAGGCATCGGCTCACAAAGGAAAGGAGAAAGCTATCGAGGACTAAAAAGAGAAATTCACAGTTTGTATTACTATAGTTCAAACTACTATTTATTAAATGTTAAATTTAAATTTATGTGTATGTAAGTAAAATTATAAGGTAAGTACCAATATTAAATTGAATGAAATTGAGATGAAGTATGATTATGTATGAATATTTGATAGTATATTGTTGGAAAGTGGAAAATTGTATCGAATTGAATTGTACATTGAAAGTAAAATTGAAATTAAGAAATGATTTGAACACCTTATTAACTAGTCGGGTTGAGTCGGATATAGTTGGCATGCCATAGGATTGGAAGAGTACGAGAATTTATCAGCTTCGTCATCAGGCACTATATGTGTCGTATTAGGCACCACGTGTGTCGTTTCAGACATTTTATGTGTCGTATACTGCTTATGATATATTGATCAGGTACTGAGTACCGTTTTAGGCACAATGTACCGTACTGGTGTGTTTAGGTTGAAATCTGCATATCCGCCAAAGTTTGGGTTTGTTAATAATGTGAACAACTAAAATGAGAAATTTAAAATAAATTGATTGATTATACTATTGAAAATATTGAAGGAAATGAGAAAGTTGAATTGTGGATTGAAATTGAGATTAGAAATGAAAGGCATGAACTAAATGTTCATGTAGTAATTGAAATTGAGGCATATGATATGTGAATGAAATTGAAGAATAGCTAAAAAAACAAAATTGTATTGTTGTTGTTAATAAATGAAATTTTAAGAATGAATTGATATTTGAGAAATTTAATCGTTACATGCTTGATTATTATATTCTACTATTTTTACTATAATTTGAATTATGGTAATACCACTGAGTATTAAAATATTCAGCGTATAGTTGTTTCCGTGCGCAGGTCGATAGGAGTCTAGAGTTCCGGTCCAGCATCTAGAATGATCCCAACTCTAGCATCAAACTTTGGTGATGTATTATTCTTTTGGTAAAAGTGGCATGTACATAGGTGTTGTAATGGTCACTTTAAAATGTTTTATGATTTTAGTTGAAATAAATGATATTTGGTGTTTTGGTACTAAGTTAAATAAAATGGTTTGACAAATTTGGTAAGTTTGGTATTAAACTTCGAAAGAAAAATGAATAAAGCTAGTTAGTAAAATTTGAATGATATTATGAATGTTTATTTAATTAAAATATCAAGTTAATGTTTTAGGTATAATTTAGGTGTATTTAAAGCTGAATTGGACTGGTTGTGATTTTTGTTTGGATTGGTTTCGATTTGAAATTTGCAGGGATGGTTAGATATTTATAAAGGGGTTATATTGAGTTCACAAAAAAAATTCCAAAATACCCAAACAAGTTCTGATTTGATTCTAACGTGTGAATTGGACTTCGAGGGTCCGTTATAGGGACTTTATGATTAAATCAAGATATGTATGTCATTTATTTGAATTAATTGTAAACTGTTTGATATGTTCTGTAATGCTTCATATCCCTGTTTGCTAAGGGGTGTTACAGTTATTGGTATCAGAGCTATTAGGTTTAGTCAACTCTCGGACTAAATCAGGCTCGGAAACTGAGTCTAGATGTACATGTCACTGTCGAGTCGAAATTGAGTCGGGATTTGGATGCTGACCTATTTGTTTGTTTTTGTTTTATAGGTTAAAGCTGTCTGATGAAAGAATAAATGATATTGGTGAAGAAATGTATACTGGAGACGAAAAGTCGTATGGATTAGATGAAATGAAGTCAATTACACCTAGCATAAATCCAGTAAGAAATCCATCTCCTAGAGTTGATAGAAGAAATGATAGAGATGATTCTGATATATTACGAGTAATTGCCGATGCATTACAAAGAGTAGCGAGAACTGCTCCTACTACGACTTCAATACCAACTCAGAGACAGGCCCCGATAAAAGAATTGAGAAAATATGGTGCTACTGAATTTTTGGGTCTAAAAGGAGTCGATCCATCTGTAGCTGAAAATTGGATGCAGTCGACTAAGGCTTAGTTTGGATAGGCGGCGTGTTTACCTCCAGTGAGGTTAAAAACAGCGATGGCTGTGAGATTAGTTACTGTAGCGGTGAGATTGGATACTGTAGCGGTGAGATTAGAAACAATGGTGGAGTGTGTGTTTGGATTCAAACGCAGCTGTAGCGGCGAGGTGAAAATAAAAAATGACTATTAAGGACATCAGATTAAAATTGACATATAATAGAATTTTTTAAATTATTTTACTTATATAAAATTATAAAAATATGTGAATTTATAAATTCATTTAATAAAATATTAAAATTTATCTTCCAATATTTTATTATAAATATTTTAATGAATTATATAATCAATTTAAATTATTTATTAGATAAAATGATAATTATTTTTAATTTTTTTATAGTTAAATATTCTTTTATAACAATGATAAAAATTATTTTCGCAAATAGCAACATTATACTTGGATCAAATTTTGAAGTATCTAAACGAATGATTTTTAATTAAAAAAATAGTAACATAAGACATAACAAGTTTCATTATTACTAGAAATTAGGTTATGATACAAAATTGTTTTTACAAATATTGATTCATTAAACTATTTGCAATGGTTTCCCTTAACATTGCAATTTCAAGGTCACTTTCACTGTTAGAAGAACTCGATTCACATCTATCAAAATGGCCTGAAGAGATTGGCATGTCGGGTATATTCTCAAATTGTCAAAAACCCTGGTCATTTGACCAAGCATGTCTTCGAATGTAATTATGCAAAACCATTGTTGCAATAACTATTAAAACTTGCTTGTCGAATGAATAGCGTGGAATATCTCTTAATATTGGCCATTTTTTTCCAAACTCCAAATGTCCGTTCAATCACAGAGCATAATGAAGAATGGGCATGATTAAAGATTTCTTTTTTTTCCACATGCTCGATGATTACCCCGACGAAAGTCAGGTAAATGATATCGTTCCCCCTATATGGACCTAGAAAACCTGCCAATTGTGGATATCCTGAATCCACAAGATAATATTTTCCTACAAAAAAGTAAAACATAATATCAAGTTTAAAAATAAATTAAAAATTTTAATATTGTTTTTATGTAAAGATTAATTAAAAAATTAAAGTTCAACTTGGTGGAGGGTGTGGAAACTTTAACTCTTGTTTTCTATGTGCTTGCAAAAAAATTCTACTGTCATTTGTTGTTCCTTCCCTGTGACACCCCTAATTTGACCCTAGTTGAAAAGTGGTTTCGGGACCACAAAATCGAGTCATAAAAATAATTAGCCGTCATATTTTATGACTATTATATGTGAATACGAATGTGTGAAAGTTTTAAGCTTTGATTTAGTAAATTGCATGTGAATTTAGTCAATAGGACTTATGTGTGACACTTTTGAAATGTGATAGATCAAAACATAAGGATCTATTAGTGCATGAAATAAAAAGGGTGGACTTGCATGTCAATTTCCCCCCCTAATTAGTAGTGGCCAGCCATGAGCATGAGAGTGGACAAAATGTTATGGGGTGAAACATGTTGGAAACATGTTGTGTTAGTGTGTTATGGGAGAAAGAATATAATAAAGGGTTAGTAATAAAGAAATGAAAAGGGAGGGGTGATGAGAACAAAGTTGTCTCATCCATGTTCCGCCCCCATTTCCGTGACTTGAGAAGGAAAGAAAAGAAGAAATCGGATCTTCTTGGCCGAAATGAAAAGAGGAAGAAAGGAATGAAGCTAGAAAGGAGAGGGCAGCTGCATGTAATGGAAAACTATGAAATTTGTTTGCTTAGAAGTTAAAATTTTCAAGTAGAAGGGTAACTCTTCTAAACTCTCCCTTGCCCATAGCTTTTCGTTGACAAATTCTGGTTGCATTGTTGATTTGAGCTTGACGAATATGTGGGAGAAGAGAAGATTTTCTTTTCTAGTTGCAAATGTTGCATGTCTAGTAGATGAAGAGTTTCTCACTTGTGTTAAAAGAATTTAGTGAATGCTTGTGTTGTTATAATCCATTTTTGTAACTTTGGGGTTGATTGTATTTAGCTAACAAGGTAGGAGAAGGTTGTAGTAGAAAAGGGAAAGAGCAAATTGAATAGGTAGAATCGGTGTTGGGAACCTTAGTGAGCTTTCCTTGAACTTTTATTCTCTTGTGTTTGACAATTGTTGAAAATGTTAAATCATTGTCCGAATTTTACCTTGTTGGTATTGTTCATTGCTGCCCTGCTTATGCTATCTGATTGTGGTATTGATGCTGTTTGAATATTGTGTTGTTAATGACGTTCAGATAGTGGTGTATTTATGTTGTTTTAAGGACTGTTGTTTAGTGTTTTAATGCAGCAAAAAGAAATTGTTGTTTAGACGACAATTAATGTTATCTAAGTGATTGTAAATTTATATTAATAATGGTTGAAGTTGTTAATGAACAAATGATATATAAATGAGCTATTTAGATGTTAAAGAATGTTGTCTAAATGGGTGAAGACTATGATGTCTAAAACTGCTATTAATTATTTTACAAGCTGAAATTTAAGGGGATTGAATGCCGAAATTAATTGTACATGAAGGTTAAAGTTTTTGTATCCGATGCTTCAATCCAAGCTGAGTGATGGTGTTCGAAAGTGCTCTGCGGCTTTAGTTTAAGAGCAAAGAGGATCAAAGTCGGATAGGGGAAAAAGAGAATGTCAACGAATAGCCGTGGATACCTAATCGTCGACCACTTCCGAGGTAAGTTTTAAGTGATCAAACATTGAGTAAATTCAATCAAAATAGGACATAATGAGTTGAGTTAATAAGATATGATGTGGCCATGATATGTCTTAAACTCAAAAGGTAAGTTCATAAGTGTTTGGACTTGGAAATTTAAGAGCAAATTGTAATAATTTGCTTTGGACAGCAGCAGTAACGTGATTTTAGAAAATCACTATAAATTGTTGGCGTGAAATTATAGGCTGAATAAAATATGTAATCAAAGCTTAGTTAGTCTAGTTTCTTATAAAAGAGACCGTCGAAGCAAAGAAATTTCCTATAAAGAGATATTTAAAGTTGTGTGGGACTATGTCAGAATGACTCCGAAATCCCTTGTTCTGTATTTAGAAAATAATTATAATTTGTACAAAAATGGTTATAAGATAAAATTTATATGCTTAGACTCCTTAATGAGTCTAGTTTCAAATGAAATCAAATAGAACACATTTTGAATTCCGTACAATGAGAAATTTGATTCGTAGTGAAGAGTGGTCAGATTAGTCAAACAGTGAAACAGGGGAAACTTTAATAAAAATCTGGTATCGATTGGCCAAACCAAAAATTCTGAAAATTTTCTGGATAAGATATGTATGAGTCTATTTTCAGGGAAAATTAACGGCACTTCATTTGGAGTTTCGTAGCTCCATTTACGAATAATTTAATGACAGTTGCTCAGGAAAAACAACTTGTGCTGAATTTGGGATTTTGTTGTAAACCTTAATAAAACCATTTGAGTTGCTTATAAGCTATCGATTAAACATTGGTAATCAAAGTACCAAATCCGTATTAAAGTGAAGCTATAAGCCACAAATGACTAGTATACCTAGTCAATTTTGTTATGATGAAATTGATGTACAAGTATATATATGTGATAGGGCCGAGTGGCCAATGTGATGAATGTGAAAGTATATATATATGTGATAGGGCCGAGTGGCCAACGTGATGAATGTGAAAGTGTATATATGTGATAGGGTCGAGTGACCAACGTGATGAATGTGAAAGTGTATATATGTGATAAGGCCGAATGGCCAATGTGATGAATGTGAAAGTGTATATATGAGATAAGACCTAATGCCCAATGTGATGAATGTGAAAGTGTATATATGTGATAAGGCCGAATGGCCAATGTGATGGATGTGAAAGTGTATAAATGTGATAAGTCCCGAAGGGCATTTGTGTCAGTACTATATCCGGGTTAAAACCCCGCAGGCTTTATGCGAGAATATTATCCTGATTAATGTCCGTAGGCTTCGTGCTCGTACTATATCCGAGCTTTAAAGACCTGACGGCTAAATGCTAGGATTCAAGTAAGACTTTGATATTGAGTATCTGCATTAAGTTACCATCAAATAAGTATTATGTATTTAAGATGTTCAGGTACGTATTACTTACTCATCGGTGGAGTGATTTCAAGGTGAATTATTAGTATCAAAGAGGTAGGTAAATGTGATTAATATTATAACTCCAAATATGAGAATGATCTAATTGGTAATGGTATGTTTGTATAATAGAGTATGCGATGAAATATTCTTATGTATTAGTGCATATTCTGCCCAAAAGCCTTATGATTTGAGCATGGGTTGGGTTGAGCTAGATGTGCCAGTACAAGGTAAGGATTATGATTTGTAAGCTTACGTATATGTGATAAGGAATATGTTTGGTATTTTATGTGCCTATGGTAATTTAGTACTTGTCATGTTGAAATACTTAAAAGTATGGATGTGATTATGAACAAGTGGAAAGGATTATTGAAAGTTGAAAATCGATGAAGAATGTGCTTTGGAAATATTTGACCATCTAGGTCATTATTATTCGAAAGTATATATGTGGCATCCAAGTGTTGCGTTTAATGATATTATAGATCGAGATGAAGCTCTAGATTAACTTCATCGAACAGTTGAAATGAATGACCAATGATAGTGATTGAGAACACTTTGTTTTGCTTAAAACTTACTAAGCATTAAATGCTTACTCCGTTCTTTGAATCTCTGTTTTATAGATTTTGGTTCGTCAGCTATCGGACTCGGGATTATTGAAGTCGAAGTCGCCCACACTATCAAAGCCCTTTTGGTACACTTTTGGTTGAACTCTGAAAATGGCATGTATAGGACTACCCTTTTTGTTGTTGGTCATGTATCCTTCGGTTTTGTGTAAATTTGGATAGCCATGCGAAAATGGCTTAAATATACTTTGATCATAGCATTAAAATCGTTTTGTATGTTGTTTGTCGAGAGGTATGGAAATGTTGGTAACGGTTAGCCATGGGAATGGCCATTCATGATCACTTTTGGTATATGTATGACAAACTCTAGTTGATCCATGGAGGATCATGAAATAGGTAAAGTTTACCTTAAAAATAGATGCTGATAGCAGCAGTGACGTGAATGTGAAAAATCACTAAAAATAGTAGGAATGGAATTAAATAGTGAATAAATTATGTAATCGAACCTTGATGACTCTACTTTCATAGGAAAGTAACAAAACGATCATATGAATAGTATGTTAAGATATATTTAAGTTTTCGTGAGACAGGGCCAGAACGGTTTCTGGATTCCCTGTTCCGACTTTGGAAATTCATTATAAATTAACCAGAGATAATTATAAGTCATGCCATATATGTACGGATTCCTTTTCGAGTCTAGTTTCTATAGAAACAAACGGAATCAGTATTGAAGCCCAGTACAGGGAGATATCCAAGTCGTAATGCGCAAAGGTCAGTGTAGTCGAACCCTGAAACAGGGGAGACTTTAACTAATAAACTGTACTAATTGGCTCAAGCAAAAATTCTAGAAAAAAATCTGTAGATGGACATGTGAGTCTAGTTTCAGGAAAAAAATTACGAAACTGATTTTTGAGCTTTGGAACTCAAGATATGATTTTTAAGGTGACAGTGACGCAGTTAGCCAACTGCCTGGAAACTTTTAAAAGTGGACTGTGTAAGTAAATTAATTAAGTCGGTTAGCACCTTGTGTTCGACTCCGACAACGGTCTCGGGTACGGGGTGTTACAATTTTATTGGTATCAGAGCTACGGTTTAGTCGATTCTAGGACTACCGTAATACGTTTGGGTCTAGCTATACATGCCATTATGTGAATATTTGATAGTGTGGTGATTTCTGACAATTGAAAATGTGTTTATTTATTGTAATGAATTCCGATCCCGATCGAGCTGTAGCAGATGGTATTGAGAGGACTGAGACATGCTTATGATGTGTCAATATTGAGAAGGGTATAACATAAGTAAGTTTTGAGTAATTGAATTTGGTATTTAACTTAAAATGCCATGATATATATGTATGATAGATGAATGATGTCCCATTGTCCTTATCATAATAAGGTTATTAGAGAAATGAACAAAGGAAGAGATTAGGGATATATGCTTTTGTGTGATTGCTTATTGAGCTGAAAGTTTAGTAAAAGAAGCATACATGTATTAGATTTGAATGATATTTACGACTTAAAGTCAAGAATCATGCTATATGTTTACATGTGAATGAATTAATTAAATTATAAATGTGATTTGTGCCATGTGAAACATGATAACATGTGAATAAATATGTATGAGACTCAGTGATGTGAATCCGAGTTTAAAGACCCGCTGACTATATGAAGAGATTATGTCCGGGTAAAGACCCGATGGCTATGTACAGAGATTATGTCCGGATTAAAATTCGCTGGCTTTGTGTGGAGATTTCATCCGAGCTAAAGGTCTCGATGATGATCCGGGCTAAGTCTCGAAGAGCATTTGTGCTAGTGATGTATCTGGGCTAAGTCCCGAAGAGCATTCGTGCTAGTGATGTATCCGGGCTAAGTCCCGAAGAGCATTCGTGCTAGTGATGTATCCGGGCTAAGTCCCGAAGAGCATTCATGCTAGTGATGTATCCGGGCTAAGTCCCGAAGAGCATTCATGCTAGTGATGTATCCGGGCTAAATTCTGAAGAGCATTCGTGCTAGTGATATATCCGGGCTAAGTCCCGAAGAGCATTCATGCTAGTGATGTATCCGGGCTAAGTTCTGAAGAGCATTCGTGCTAGTGATATATCCGTGCTAAACCCCGAAGAGCATTCGTGCTGGTGTTATATCCGGGCTAGGTCCCGAAGAGCAATCATGCTGGTGACATGTATTCGAGCCTTCGTGCCTAGTAGGCTTCGTGCCGGTAATTTAAGCAAAGTTTAAGTATTCATTACTATACGAATTCAAATTTAAATGAGATGATATGTTTAAAAGTGTACATACATGATGTTTATAGACTTGGTTAAGTCATTTCAATGTGTAATAACGAATGAATAAGAGCACTATGTGTGTGAATGATTAGAGGCACTGTGTGTGTGCGAATTCCTTTAATCGAGCACTATGAGTGCGAGATCGGTCAGTGGGCACTAAGTGTGTGAAGTGGAATTCATGTAAGACCTCGTCTGGGACGAAGGCATTGATTTGAGATAGTGTGTAAGACCATGTCTGGGACATGGCATCGGCTCGATATGTGAGCATATGTAAGACCATATCTAGGATATGGCATTGTAAGAGCTATATGTGCTTAATGAGTATCCGTAATGATTTCGAATGATTCAACGGGTATCGTTAACAGTGATTAAATGTGCTAAATGAATTCAATGTTCAGGTATGTGGAAGTTGATTTTCTGTTGGAAATAGGTTAAGTTGAATAGTGAGATATGATGGAGTTATAAAGGATATTTATTGGGATGTTTGAGTATATGTGTACTTTCGGTCAGGTTACAGCTTATACATGAATGAAAATGTGGGTTACAAATATGTGGGTTGATGATGTGAATTATACATGTTAATATGTGCTTAATATGTGTTTGAAATGCATTTGTGAATTAAATTAAGTGATTATTGCTTATGAAATCAAGAAAATGAGATATATGTGCATACTTGTAGAAATGTTTATGTATTTGTTTTAAGATAAGAAAATGATTTTATAGATCGATGCGAAATCAATAATGAATTACAATTGCTATCGATGAGCTAATGTTTATATGAATATAATTCAATAAGAGGACGTTATCCTAAACTATGCATCGGTAGAAATTTTCGGGGACGAAAATCCCTAAAGGGGGGGAGAGTTGTGACACCCCTAATTTGACCCTAGTCAAAAAGTGGTTTCGGGACCACAAAATCGAGTCATAAAAATAATTAGCCGTCATATTTTATGACTATTATATGTGAATACGAATGTGTGAAAGTTTTAAGCTTTGATTTAGTAAATTGCATGTGAATTTAGTCAATAGGACTTATGTGTGACACTTTTGAAATGTGATAGGTTAAAACATAAGGATCTATTAGTGCATGAAATAAAAAGGGTGGACTTGCATGTCAATTTCCCCCCTAATTAGTAGTGGCCAGCCATGAGCATGAGAGTGGACAAAATGTTATGGGGTGAAACATGTTGGAAACATGTTGTGTTAGTGTGTTATGGGAGAAAGAATATAATAAAGGGTTAGTAATAAAGAAATGAAAAGGGAGGGGTGATGAGAACAAAGTTGTCTCATCCATGTTCCCCCCCATAGCCGTGACTTGAGAAGGAAAGAAAAGAAGAAATCGGTTCTTCTTGGCCGAAATGAAAAGAGGAAGAAAGGAATGAAGCTAGAAAGGAGAGGGCAGCTGCATGTAGTGGAAAACCATGAAATTTGTTTGCTTAGAAGTTAAAATTTTCAAGTAGAAGGGTAACTCTTCTAAACTCTCCCTTGCCCATAGCTTTTCGTTGACAAATTCTGGTTGCATTGTTGATTTGAGCTTGACGAATATGTGGGAGAAGAGAAGATTTTCTTTTCTAGTTGCAAATGTTGCATGTCTAGTAGATGAAGAGTTTCTCACTTGTGTTAAAAGAATTTAGTGAATGCTTGTGTTGTTATAATCCATTTTTGTAACTTTGGGGTTGATTGTATTTAGCTAACAAGGTAGGAGAAGGTTGTAGTAGAAAAGGGAAAGAGCAAATTGAATAGGTAGAATCGGTGTTGGGAACCTTAGTGAGCTTTCCTTGAACTTTTATTCTCTTGTGTTTGACAATTGTTGAAAATGTTAAATCATTGTCCGAATTTTACCTTGTTGGTATTGTTCATTGCTGCCCTGCTTATGCTATCTGATTGTGGTATTGATGCTGTTTGAATATTGTGTTGTTAATGACGTTCAGATAGTGGTGTATTTATGTTGTTTTAAGGACTGTTGTTTAGTGTTTTAATGCAGCAAAAAGAAATTGTTGTTTAGACGACAATTAATGTTATCTAAGTGATTGTAAATTTATATTAATAATGGTTGAAGTTGTTAATGAACAAATGATATATAAATGAGCTATTTAGATGTTAAAGAATGTTGTCTAAATGGGTGAAGACTATGATGTCTAAAACTGCTATTAATTGTTTTACAAGCTGAAATTTAAGGGGATTGAATGCCGAAATTAATTGTACATGAAGGTTAAAGTTTTTGTATCCGATGCTTCAATCCAAGCTGAGTGATGGTGTTCGAAAGTGCTCTGCGGCTTTAGCTTAAGAGCAAAGAGGATCAAAGTCGGATAGGGGAAAAAGAGAATGTAAACGAATAGCCGTGGATACCTAATCGTCGACCACTTCTGAGGTAAGTTTTAAGTGATCAAACGTTGAGTAAATTCAATCAAAATAGGACATAATGAGTTGAGTTAATAAGATATGATGTGGCCATGATATGTCTTAAACTCAAAAGGTAAGTTCATAAGTGTTTGGACTTGGAAATTTAAGAGCAAATTGTAATAATTTGCTTTGGACAGAAGTAGTAACGTGATTTTAGAAAATCACTATAAATTGTTGGCGTGAAATTATAGGCTGAATAAAATATGTAATCAAAGCTTAGTTAGTCTAGTTTCTTATAAAAGAGACTGTGAAAGCAAAGAAATTTCCTATAAAGAGATATTTAAAGTTGTGTGGGACTGTGTCAGAATGACTCCGAAATCCCTTGTTCTGTATTTAGAAAATAATTATAATTTGTACAAAAATGATTATAAGATAAAATTTATATGCTTAGACTCCTTAATAGTCTAGTTTCAAATGAAATCAAATATAACACATTTTGAATTCCGTACAATGAGAAATTTGATTCGTAGTGAAGAGTGGTCAGATTAGTCAAACAATGAAACAGGGGAAACTTTAATAAAAATCTGGTATTGATTGGCCAAACCAAAAATTCTGAAAATTTTCTGGATAAGATATGTATGAGTCTATTTTCAGGGAAAATTAACGGCACTTCATTTGGAGTTTCGTAGCTCCATTTACGAATAATTTAATGACTGTTGCTCAGGAAAAACTACTTGTGCTGAATTTGGGATTTTGTTGTAAACCTTAATAAAACCATTTGAGTTGCTTATAAGCTATCGATTAAACATTGGTAATCAAAGTACCAAATCCGTATTAAAGTGAAGCTATAAGCCACAAATGACTAGTATACCTAGTCAATTTTGTTATGATGAAATTGATGTACAAGTATATATATGTGATAGGGCCGAGTGGCCAATGTGATGAATGTGAAAGTATATATATATGTGATAGGGCCGAGTGGCCAACGTGATGAATGTGAAAGTGTATATATGTGATAGGGTCGAGTGACCAACGTGATGAATGTGAAAGTGTATATATGTGATAAGGCCGAATGGCCAATGTGATGAATGTGAAAGTGTATATATGAGATAAGACCTAATGCCCAATGTGATGAATGTGAAAGTGTATATATGTGATAAGGCCGAATGGCCAATGTGATGGATGTGAAAGTGTATAAATGTGATAAGTCCCGAAGGGCATTTGTGTCAGTACTATATCCGGGTTAAAACCCCGCAGGCTTTATGCGAGAATATTATCCTGATTAATGTCCGTAGGCTTCGTGCTCGTACTATATCCGAGCTTTAAAGACCCGACGGCTAAATGCTAGGATTCAAGTAAGACTTTGATATTGAGTATCTGCATTAAGTTACCATCAAATAAGTATTATGTATTTAAGATGTTCAGGTACGTATTACTTACTCATCGGTGGAGTGATTTCGAGGTGAATTATTAGTATCAAAGAGGTAGGTAAATGTGATTAATATTATAACTCCAAATATGAGAATGATCTAATTGGTAATGGTATGTTTGTATAATAAAGTATGCGATGAAATATTCTTATGTATTAGTGCATATTCTGCCCAAAAGCCTTATGATTTGAGTATGGGTTGGGTTGAGCTAGATGTGCCAGTACAAGGTAAGGATTATGATTTGTAAGCTTACGTATATGTGATAAGGAATATGTTTGGTTCTTTATGTGCCTATGGTAATTTAGTACTTGTCATGTTGAAATACTTAAAAGTATGGATGTGATTATGAACAAGTGGAAAGGATTATTGAAAGTTGAAAATCGATGAAGAATGTGCTTTGGAAATATTTGACCATCTAGGTCATTATTATTCGAAAGTATATATGTGGCAGCCAAGTGTTGCGTTTAATGATATTATAGATCGAGATGAAGCTCTAGATTAACTTCATCGAACAGTTGAAATGAATGACCAATGATAATGATTGAGAACACTTTGTTTTGCTTAAAACTTACTAAGCATTAAATGCTTACTCCGTTCTTTGAATCTCTGTTTTATAGATTTTGGTTCGTCAGCTATCGGACTCGGGATTATTGAAGTCGAAGTCGCCCACACTATCAAAGCCCTTTTGGTACACTTTTGGTTGAACTCTGAAAATGGCATGTATAGGACTACCCTTTTTGTTGTTGGTCATGTATCCTTCGGTTTTGTGTAAATTTGGATAGCCATGCGAAAATGGCTTAAATATACTTTGATCATAGCATTAAAATCGTTTTGTATGTTGTTTGTCGAGAGGTATGGAAATGTTGGTAACGGTTAGCCATGGGAATGGTCATTCATGATCACTTTTGGTATATGTATGACAAACTCTAGTTGATCCATGGAGGATCATGAAATAGGTAAAGTTTACCTTAAAAATAGATGCTGATAGCAGCAGTGACGTGAATGTGAAAAATCACTAAAAATAGTAGGAATGGAATTAAATAGTGAATAAATTATGTAATCGAACCTTGATGACTCTATTTTCATAGGAAAGTAACAAAACGATCATATGAATAGTATGTTAAGAGATATTTAAGTTTTCGTGAGACAGGGCCAGAACGGTTTCTGGATTCCATGTTCCGACTTTGGAAATTCATTATAAATTAACCAGAGATAATTATAAGTCATGCCATATATGTACAGATTCCTTTTCGAGTCTAGTTTCTATAGAAACAAACGGAATTAGTATTGAAGCCCAGTACAGGGAGATATCCAAGTCGTAATGCGCAAAGGTCAGTGTAGTCGAACCCTGAAACAGGGGAGACTTTAACTAATAAACTGTACTAATTGGCTCAACCAAAAATTCTAGAAAAAAAGCTGTAGATGGACATGTGAGTCTAGTTTCAGGAAAAATATTACGAAACTGATTTTTGAGCTTTGGAACTCAAGATATGATTTTTAAGGTGACAGTGACGCAGTTAGCCAACTGCCTGGAAACTTTTAAAAGTGGACTGTGTAAGTAAATTAATTAAGTCGGTTAGCACCTTGTGTTCGACTCCGACAACGGTCTCGGGTACGGGGTGTTACATTCCCAACCAGGAAATGCAAAAATAAAGCACATGTTGAAGTCACAAATTGCCATAATATTTTGAGTTGGCTCACCTTTCCGTCCGATATAAGGTATTTGACAAGAAGGCGAAATGCATACTTTTATGTGTGTTCCATTTATGGCCCCAATACAATCCTTTAAAATAAATACAAGTAATAAGATAAAAGTTAGAAATAATTTATATTTTAAAAATATAAAGATTGTGTAAATTTTACCTTAAAGTGAGGCCAATATCTTGTATCATGTCGAATATGGTTCGGTACTTCCTTGAATTGACCTTCAGTGGGTTTAATCGTGTCTATTCCTATTCGAACAAATCTATGCAACATATCAGTAAAAATTCAACTAACAGTTTCCCCAAATCGTTGAAATCACTTTACTGTATTTGAATTTGATTCTCTATTTCCAAGAATATACAATGATAATGCTAACTTCTCCATCGCAGAGACCTTCCCATGCGTTAATCCATAATTTGTTTGCAATTTATGCAACAAGCTGTGAAATATTTTTTTTGGCATCCTAAAACTATTCATGCAACGATCATCATGCCCATTTAATACTTAGTCCACCCACATTTGACCTGTATAATTTGAATCCATACACGGTTGCATAGTGAAATAAGTTCCATGGTGTACCAATACACTGCTTAACACTTGTTATTCCTCTTCATGATAATTGTTGTGCTCAACTTGTATAACAATTGTGGCTATTCTTCGTTGAGCTTCTTCACTTAATTCAGGGGTATCATACTTCATATAAAAACTATTATACATATTGTTAAATTCATCCATAACCTGAAAAAGTAATCAAATAAAAATAAATTAATAACTTGTGACATTTTATACAACACAAAAAATTGAATAAAAGCATAGCATAAATATACCAAACATAAAAAATATCATACATTAGTTTTACATATAAAAAAGTAGATCATACATTAGTTTTACATATAAAAAAGTAGTATAGTTATATTATAATGATAATTCTAAGGAGCTTATGGTGGAGGTGGTGGATGGTACGGTTGGAAGGGATATAAGGATGTTGCTACCAAGGATGAAAATGATGCAATTGGATTTTGTTTAGCATACTCACGTTGAAGCCACCAAACCCTAACATCTGGATCTAAGTTCAAAAACACTCTTGTTTCACTAGTATTTGGAACATTTTGATGGCAAAATAGTACAGTTCATCTTTTTTTGGAATTTCATCTCCCAAATCACACAAAGCATCCTGAAATAGTATATTGAGTGTGAGGAAAAATAATTTCATTCACTGACTTCCTTGGACTAGCCATACTCTTACACAATTTCTCAATATGAGTAGCTAATAAATTTCTTGATGATTTTCTACTTGAACTTGATTTTTTTCCTTTACCGTGTACAACCCCAAGTGTTTCCGTTCTTCGATTAGGAGTTTCATGAGAAGGGTTTGATGGTACCTCATTAGGAGGGATACCTTCATTCTCATTACTATTTTCATCTAAATCACCAAATCCCTCATTAGGTGTATCATCTCCCATAGGAACCCCACTTGGAAGAACACCAGACGAAGGTGCCCATGCATTCTCTCCAGTGGCTACAATGCCACCAAATATTTGCCACATTAAATCATTCAATCGTGGTTCAATTCCTTTCTTCTTAAATCCTTTAAAATCAGGATTTTCCTACAAAACATGTTAAGTGTTAAATGTTATACTCATATTTTTATATTTGTAAATTATTAATTTCAATAAACTTTATGCATTAAAATAATGATAAAGTTAACACTAACCTGTATTTTTTCAACCCACCATTCTTCGGTAGCATCGACCATCTTTTTAGATGGACACCATCCAATACCTGTAGATTCCTTAAGCAACTCCCTCCATAACCTCTATTCCTTTTTTAATGTATCCCACTTATTTTTCAATTGAGGTTTCCATAATTTTTTTTGTGTTTTTGCTTGAAAAAGAGCAACGACATTTTCCCATCCTTTTGAGTTTAGATGAGTTGTCGGTCTATTACCAGCATTGACTTCATTCACATAAAGTTCACAAAATATCAACGTCAGCTCATCATCCCAAACAGCTTTTGTTGCTAAGGTACTATCTCCCTCCACAAATTTTTATGTCTTTACCATCTATTTTTATTATTTTGATTTCAAATGTCAACCGGCATAAAACCATAAATATATAATTAGATGAAATAATATAGTTTCATAAAATTTAAGAATAACACATCACAAAAAGATGAAAGCCATAAGATGAACACTAAAGAAAAAATTCTCAAAGATCCATGGTAAACAATAACGAGGATATAGAAAAGATAATTGATTATGACTATCTTTTCAAAAGTGTAAGCAAACTTCATTCCTTATGTTTTTCTTAGCAACACTAGTCATCAAGAATTGCTTTGTCCAATACATCAATGTTATAAAACTATAACCAAAGATAAAGTCTTGATTTCTTTTCTTGAAACAACTGTGATGACCAACAGATAACTGATTATGAGCTATGACCTATAATCTATTTGAGCGCTATGTTTTAAGTGTCAATTGTTATTGAGGTGATAATTGAATTTATTACTTAATGGATGATTGGTATTTGGGAGATAGGTGGAGACTGTAGAAAAAAATATTTATCTCGTTTAAAGGTTCAACTTTAGGGTTTCAGACAAAAAAAGAAAGTTAAAATATAGTATTTAACATATAGGGTTTCAGACAATTTTCTTTAAAGACCTAATTGCACCAAAGCATTCTTTAAATTGGTTCTTAAATTTCAAAACATTTTAATTATATTCTCAAACTATTTATGTTATATCAATTAGGTATTTTCATTTTTTTTATTTTTTAATTTAATCATTAAATGACATGCAAAATCATATGACATAAAAGTAAAATGTTGCTTAATTTTTAAAATTTATAACTAAAAATGAAGTTAAGAAAAAGAGAGTGAAATATGCTTTCTGTAAAAACTTCAAAAAACCTCATAATCAAGATTTTCATAACATTCACTTTTACAATATCAATCTTCTTTAAAGCTTTTATTTTAAATTATGTCACATTTAATTTTAGTAACGAAAAGATTTGATTTATATAATATAAATAATTTAAACATGTAATTAGAATATTTTAAAATTTGAGGACCAACTTAGAATAAATGTCATGGTCTAAAGATTTCTAGTGCAAATAACTCATTCTTTGAGTAATCTTAAATTTTGGATCGATTTAATTTTTTGTTTTTATTATTTTAATTAGTTTAGTCTTTATTTTTTTACCAAATAAAATAGAAGTATAATAAAAAAAACATAAACCTCTATTTTTTTTAATAATGAAACAATAGAGGTCATACATTAAAATTAAAATTATTACATTTAAGCATGTTAATTATGATTATAGTTGCAATTATAGTTGGTGATGCAATTATATTTTCATGAGCTAATATAACTATTGTTTATAAATTTATCTCAACACTCTATATTTAATATAAATTGTAGTGGAAAAAAATTATATTGTATCAAAAGAAAGATGGTTTAAGTACAATGCTGGGATTGTTTATTATTTTCAGGGAATATTCCATGGTAAATAGATTATTTT
This sequence comes from Gossypium hirsutum, assembly GCF_007990345.1. Classification (NCBI taxonomy): domain Eukaryota; kingdom Viridiplantae; phylum Streptophyta; class Magnoliopsida; order Malvales; family Malvaceae; genus Gossypium; species Gossypium hirsutum. The sequence continues at coordinate 54,155,119 of NC_053432.1, read as the reverse complement.
CTTGATCCCTTTATTATTTTCTTGATCATTTAGCACAGGAAGATATAATGCTGGGATTGTTTATTAATTGAAACCTGGAATATTCAATTCAATTCTTAAGCTACAATCATTAGATTAGATTAGATTAGATTAGATTAGATTAGATGTTTATCTAAAATCTCTGCAATCAATTTTCATTTCATATTTAATTCAATTTTCATGTAGCAGAGGTTGATTTCTGATGTTCTTAAATAAAAAACTGAACAACTTCCTATCTATTCCTATCAGCTACTTTGATTAGATTTTAGGGTCTCACCCTGATTAGCATTCTATAGTGATAAAATTAGGATCTGGATTCTCTATATTCCCTTTAATTGTAGCCATTTGCTGGCTGGCTCGCGTCACCGGAATCAACTCAAGATTTGGATTCTCAATATGACTATTAATTATAGCCATCTTGTTTTATCTACCCATTGCTTTCTCTTTGAATGTTATACTCCCCCCCTTTTATTTTTCTGGTAGTCCTGATCAAGAGCCATAAAATTCCTAAAAGAAGCTTTTTCTTTAATGATAGTTGTCGAAACCATTTTTAAAACCATTTTTAAATCGAGTTTTGGAAAATGGGAATCGACTTTAAGAAAAACGAAAACGAGAGTCGCCACCAATCTTTTTAGGTGTGATTGGATCACCTTATAAAATGTTTTGTTTTAAAACATTAATTTTGGTCTACGAAAGTCGAGAAAACAGATTCGGGAGTCAGTTACGTATGAGGAAGGGTTAGCACCCTCGTAACACCCAAAAATTGGTACCTAATTGATTATCAAGTGTCTTTAATGTTGGAAATTTGAAAGTTTTAAGATGCAAACCTCTTTTAATTAGAATGTCTCAATTTTGAAAACTAAGGCTCACTTATTTCAAACGAGTCAAAACATCACATCTAGTAAGTTAGGATGCAACATTTTAAAACCTTTGAAACTAAGCTCGTCTTTCGAAATTTCCTATCTCGAAACAACAAAACGCCATGTCCAGTAAGTTAGGACACTATGTTTTGAAATCTCGAAATAATTGTTTAAGTTTTGAAAACTCAAAATCACTTAGAAGGGTGCTTGACTATTCGAATTCAACGAGAAAAGTCGCAACCCAGTAAGTTAGGGCACGACCTTTCTCGAAGTTTCCAAACATCAAGCATTGCCTTTTATTTTTTTTAAAAAAAACCTTGGAATATTATTTTAAATGACATTTTAGGATGACATATTAATGCATCATGAAGCATAGATGTACAAAATATTCTAACATTTCCATACAAACATAAATAATATCATTAAGACAAAACTAAATAACATGAACATACATTTAATAAAAAAATCATACTAGGGTAAATATAAGATAATAAACAAATAAAAACATGAGTAAACTAAAAGAAAAGCATAATACATGCAAAAATTATACAACAATATATCATAAAATAACACATAAAAGAAATAATTAAACATAGCATATAAAAAAATGAAACTATGCACAAATAAGATAAATGACATACACTAAAAAAATGAATAAATAGAACATTTACAAATTATAAAAATATAATGCAATAGTTCAAAATACATGAAATGATAATATAATATATATACATGCATAGAAAATATATATTTGAAAATAAACTATATAAAAAGGTTAAATATTATAATATATAAAATACATAATCAAATGTATAAAAGATAGGAATAAATATACATATTTGAAAAATGAAGAAATTAAAATAAAAAAAGGTTGAAAAACTAAGATAGACGAAGAATAAAATAAGAACAAACCACAGAGAGTAAGAACGCAAGAGGGAGAGAAATTTGAGTGAATGCTCTCAAGAATTCTTATTGCTTTCCAAAACTCAAGTGTGTTTACAATGAAGGGAGAGGCCTCTATTTATAGTTAAACCTCCTCAAATCCAACGGTACAGATCAATTACATCAACGGTTAAGATTAAAAGGTATCTACAAATTAAATCTCTAAGATTACAAAATCATATCTTCTAAGATTGCATATCATATCTAAGATTGTATCATATCTAAGATTGCATATCATATCTAAGATTGCATATCATATCTAAGGTTGCATATCATTGAAGATTATATTTCCATATGAGTCAAGCTTGTAGATGGACTTTAAATCTTTTCAAGTAATGGGCCATTCTGATCGAGCCAAATTATATTTGTAATTTTGGACTTGGACTTTGTTTTTTTTTTGGGTTTATTATTTTTGTTTTTGGACTTATTTCTGGGCCCGGGCAAAATTGAGTGTCTACAGGTGCCCCTCTTTGCTCATTGCTGTGTAACAGGAATAGAGCAAAGACTATAAAAGGACCAATTTTGCCCGGGCTCGCCGAGTCTTGAGTTCTTGATCCTTGATCTTCTTTAAATGGCCTCTTGACGGCTTCAATCTGCTTCACTGCAACTTAGGAAGGCGATATCTGCTATATTTGATCTGCTCCTCGTCTAATACAGAGACGCCAAATCTGTTATCTTCGATCTGCTCCTCGTCTAATATAGAGACGCGAAATCTGCTTCTTCAATCTGCTCCCCGTCTAATACAGAGATGCCAAATCTGTTATCTCTGATTTGCTCCCCGTCTAATACAGAGATGCCAAATCATCTTGGATCTGCTTCAATGAAAGTCCAATCTATTATGTCTTCGATCTGCTCCCTGTCTAATATAGAGATGCCAAATCATCTTGGATCTGCTTCAATGAAGGTCAGATCTGCTGTGTCTTCGATCTGCTCCCCGTATAATACAGAGATGCCAAATCATCTTGGATCTGCTTCAATGAAGGTCCAATCTATTATGTCTTCGATCTACTCCCCGTCTAATACAGATATGCCAAATCATCTTTGATCTGCTTCAATGAAGGTCAGATCTGCTGTGTCTTCGATCTGCTCCTCATCTAATACAGAGATGCCAAATCATCTTGGATCTGCTTCAATGAAGGTCAGATCTACTATGTCTTCGATCTACTCTCCGTTGAATATGGAGATGCCAAATCTGTTTCTTTGATTTGTTCTCTGACAGTACAGAGATGCCAAATCATCTTAGATCTGCTTCAGCGTAAACACGTAAAAGGCAAATCTGCTATGTCTTCGATCTGCTCCTTGTCAATGCAAGGATGCCAAATCATCTTGGATCTACTTCGATGTGAAAACATCCGAAGGTTAGATCTGCTATGTCTTCGATCTGCTCTCCGTCGAATATGGAGATGCCAAATCTATTTATTCGATTTGTTCCCTATAAACACAGGGATGCCATGCTGAAATCTTCGATCTGCTTCGTTGGAAGCACAGGAATGTCAGATCTGCTATGTCTTCGATCTGTTCCCTGTAAACACAAGGATGCCAAATCTGCTATCTTCAACTTGTTCCCTATAAACACAGGGATGCCATGTTAAAATCTTTGATCTGCTTCGCTGTAAGCACAGGAATATTAGATCTACTATGCCTTCGATCTGTTCCCTGTAAACACAGGGATGCCAAATCATTTTGGATCTGCTTCGATGCGAAAACATCCGAAGGTTAGATCTGCTATGTCTTCGATTTGCTCTCCATCGAATATAGAGATGCCCGATTTGCTATCTTCGACTTGTTCCCTGTCATTACAGGGATACCAAATCATCTTGGACCCTACTGCTTAGGGGGTTAAGGTGCATCGTCTTCGATCTGCTCCGCTACTGCTTAAGGATAAGATCTGTAAATTTAACCTGTTACCCTACTACTTAGGGGATTAAGGCGGGTCTTCGATCTACTCCACTACTGCTTAGGGAGATAAGATCTGCAAATTTAACCTGTTACCCTACTGCTTAGGGGATTAAGGTGAGTCGTTGTCGATCTGCTCCGCTACTGCTTAGGGAGATAAGATCTGCGAACCTGTTACTCTACTGCTTAGGGGATTAAGGCGAGTCTTCGATCTACTCCACTACTGCTTAGGGAGATAAGATCTGCAAATTTAACCTGTTACCTTACCGCTTAGGGGATTAAGGCGAGTCTTCGATCTGCTCCACTACTGCTTAGGGAGATAAGTTCTACAAATTTAACCTGTTACCCTACTGCTTAGGGGATTAAGGCGAGTCTTCGATCTTCTCCACTACTGCTTAGGGAGATAAGATCTGCAAATTTAACCTATTACCCTACTGCTTAGGGGATTAAGACGCTGAATTTTGTAATTTTCAATCAATCTTGCTACATTGTCCAGTGAGGAATCCACCTGTAGAATTGATTTTCTGGAATTTATGCTTATGCCAAATAATTAAGATGCCATGATCGAAATGAGTCAAATGCTCCTAATTAGACATATTATGATGCAAAATGTTTATGAAAATAACTCCTATTTCGGACGTCATCACTCATTCATCTATCGAGCTTTCCACCTCGTTCTTCTCGACATATCAATCATACTCTGCTCGTATGCCTCGAATCTTCTCCATCAATTTGGTTTACCGTACCATTCCCCAAATGTTACGACCCACTGAAGATGTTTATGAAATGATCCTTTTTCAAGATCAATATTACTTAAAACGTCCAACCACCTTTTGGACTGAAGAAGAAAATCTCTCGAGTATCTCCAACCCATACATATGGAAATTCCTTAAACAATTGTCTTGTTTCAGTTTCTTGTATTATCTAGAAATTTCCAGAGTAATAAGCAAAACTTCATTTGTGAAGATATTTTAGTTCATCTATCATTATTTCAATGCAACATGCTTTATGAATAATGGGAGACAAATAAATTGATCATGAGGATAATTAGATTTGGACAAATTATTGGAAGGAATGCAAAAAGATTAACCTGAGAACATATCTTTACGAAGAAAAAGAATCCAAAGATAGTAAATAGGATAGAAATCAAATGCCCCAGATACCGCCGCTTGAGCGTCTATACACCAGCTCCATGAAGACTTTCTTGAGTTCAACATGTGTTTAAAAGATCCAAAGTAATTCGTTGATGCCTCGATATGTAACATACTTCACTTCTCGTCGAATCCAGTATAGCAAGGTCACTGCATGACTTTCCAAATTTGAGCTGCCCTTTCGGGTTTTCAAGTCAAAACCCTTTTGGTCTCAAGGCGCCCTTTGCAGGTTTTCACCTTGGCCTCTCCATTTTTTCTTTTTCTTTTTTTTTCTTTTTTTCTTTTCTTTTTTCCTCTTTTTTTTTGAAATAGAAGTCCCAAAGTGCCCTTTGCGGGTTTTCACCTTGGCTTCCCTTCTCCTTCAGACAAAGTACTCCTTGACCGAGTCCGAATTCACTGGATCAGATAAATTCTTCCTATCAATTTCTTGTCAAAATCAGTGCACCTCTAGAGAAAGCCCTCTTCACAACATATGGCCCTTCCCAATTCTGCATCCTTTTGCATGGGAAGGATCTCTTTCAGCACAAGGTTTCTTTTATGAAATTCTTTTGGACGAACCTTCTTTGTCATAAGTCTGTGTCATCCATTCTTGGTACATTTTCTTAGGATGAATACTTTCAAGTTAAGTTTACTAGAGGTGTTCAATTCTTGACTCCATCAAAGCTTGGAGGAAAAACTTGATTCATAAACCCATGAGAAAGGGATTGCCCCAGCGGTAGTCCTGGCTATTGTTTGTCAAACCCTACAAAAAGATGGTTCAATGATTCTCAGTAGTCAAGAATGAAGTTGCTGACTTTATCCTTCAACCTGGAAAGCTGAGGTACAGAGATTACTCCCGGAGCATACATCCCACCATGACTCGATGATGTTTCTGAAGCATCCCTAATCTTCATAAATTGCCCCCAACTGTGAAGCTGCCAAATAAGCGTAGCAAATAGGAGCCACAAAAAATATGGCTACGGTGCTCTTTTGATACATATAGGATAGAGAATGAACAAACTCTTGCAGATCATCAGCTGAAAACCCAGCCTGGTCTAAGAGAACATGATAGTGGGTCTGCCTCGTGATTCCAATCATTCCAGCATGGGTACCAAGGTAAAAATCATTGTTCTTTGGATGACATACTTTGTTGTCAATGACAGTACCATGTAGCACATTGTCAGGAGATCCCTGCTGAAAAAACTTGGTATGATGGTTTTTCGTACAACAATAACCACAATCTTTAGGGTTCCACTTCTCGTCAAGGAACTTGTAAGCCTCAATAACTTGATCAAAACTTGATTGAATTGAGACTCGCTAACCCCATCCTTGAAAATAATGATTTGATCAAGTTTCCTCTTCCCTGAACTTGTATAGAAGTCTAAGAGAGCTTCCTTCATGATACCGTCATCCACTTTGTCAGAAACTGGTTTTGAAGAAAGAATCTATCATTTTAAGCTTCAGAGATTGTGTACAGCCTGATGCCTCATAGTTGGAAATCAATGGCCACCGCCTGGAGCTAACCATCGCAGCTATTGACGGCACATCAGACTGCTCAGGAAAGCCAAACAATGCACCCATTCCAAGGATGATGGTTGGAACCTTTGAAACAACTGGAATTGAAGGTGTTTGCCCCAACGTAAGCATAGAGAGTAGGCGGTAGTTTCTTATGCCAATTTTTACCAGTCTCGGTCATCTTCTGTAATTTATTTTTTTCTTCTTTTTCTTTTCTTTTGGCAACCTTTGTTGTACTGTGGTATGGCGCATTATCTTTGAAAAGACTGCAAACTTTTGGCATTGTGCAGTTATATATAATATTTTTTTTTGAAATGGATGACTTTTGACTTTGTAATATTGGCATATAAAGCTATCTCCCCCTCTTAATGGAGTAGTTGACGTCCACGAAGATAAGTCATTGTCAGCTTGAAACTTTTGACGAGCTCGGGTTTATAACATACATGCCCCATAAGTCTTGACTCCTTTAAATTTGGCATTCATTGTACAACTGATGCGATCTCTTTCCATGGTGGACCAACAGTGCCCCAAAACCTCATGTTTATCCTGGCAATTGCAAATCCTCCTGCATGCGTCTTTGGACCACATTTTTGAATTCCCATCATAGTCTCAACAAGGTCTTGTTTTGTCTCCTCAGCTAATTCCAATTTCGTAATCTTTCCTTCCTCTAAGGCTATATTTCCTACCACCACTTCATGGGGTAAAAACCATTTTCAACAAATTCAGAAACAAGTCACAATTTCTGTTACCTTCAAAGTACTGAGATTCTCTAAACACATATCGTACTCAAAAGGAACTCTGAATTTGTAGTATCGTTGCCTATGTCATTGATATCTAGGGATCTATGATAGGCACACAAAAGAATATACAAGGAATAAATGAATTCAAGAATGACTATTTACATGAAATGAAAATTTATAAAAAATGTCAAAGGTCAAAAGAATCAGAATGAAAGAATATTTACTCATATAAATAATAAAAGTATGTTTTATTGAAAATAAAAATGTCTGAACATGAGCCCATTTCTCAAAAGAAATCTCATTACTCCTAGGCTTTAGAGCAACAAGAGTGTTCTGAATATTACTCCGTAAAACTTCTAAAGATTACAGGAAGTTCTTCTGCAGTCTAATTGTTTAAAGAACTTCCCGGTTCGTAAGGGCGAATGCCCTCAAGGTTTCTTTGTTCAGTCCCTTCTTCATGTATGACATTGATGGGATGATTTTCATTTCCAAACACCCCCTTCTCCGAGTAAGCTATCCCTCTTGACACAAAAGTCGGGGATATGTAAGGGAATGTCGTTAATTCCCATTCAACTTTTTTTTCACTCAGCCGTGACCCTCTTCACTCTCTCTGTTTTTCTTTCTCTTTTTAATAACTTTAACTAATTAGGGTCTTTTTTTAATTTTGAATGCAAATGATGCAATGAAATGCTATAAGATGCAAATGAATGCAAAAGGTATCGATCTCGATTCAATCTTATTTAGAAAACTTTATTTAGAAAAAGAATATCTTTACATATAAATGGATTACAAATACGCTTTCGCCCTAATGCCTAAAGTTTTAACAACAAAACAAACTCTTGGCCACGATCAAATTGTAGCTCATATTGGTGCTCAATATGTCAGCCTGTGCCGCCAATGTCTGTAAATAATCAGCTGCCTCCTGAGTTTGAGCTACGACCTCACCCGTGGGGTAATCCGTGCAGCTAAGGGCACCTCCTCCAATACCTATGAAGTTGATCTGATTATTTTGAGATAGATTAGCGAACAAGTAGGTATCCCATTCTGCAGTGTGCTACCTTAAAATAATATCCTATATCCTCAATGTTTCTCGAGACCTTTCAGATTTCTACCCACGCAGAGCATCCTGCCTCGGTACCTTCGCAGCATAGCTAATCTCTAAAGGTCTTTGTATGATACGGTCTTCTTTAATCGCTTTCTTTCACACTTACTTGAGCTATCCAGGCCATCGGGGCTTGCATTTCCATTGTTTCTGATAAGTACAACAGTAAACTCAAGCTTGTTGTTTGGTAGCGGTCCTATAGTAAATGAGCTTTTTACCATCATAGGCAAAATTCTTTCCATCCAACTCATATTTGTAGGTTTCATGCACTCTATCAATCACTTTTCTTCCAATACCCTTACCATCCACATGGCAACCGTCTTCATATGAAAGAGAAATGCTATAATGGTAGAAGTGTCCATCAATACTCCCACACTCACTTTGAATTGCTCATCTATCCTCTTGTCAAGCAAATACTGCAAGTCCCCTTAGTTATTGTAGAATAACTGCTTGGCTTTATTACTCCATTGATCCCATATTTCCTTTAACTCCTGGAGATTATTTTGCGCCACGCTGATGCGAGTGTAATCCCATAATTCTGATGTGTATCCTTCAGCGTTTCCTTTGACCATTTATGGACGTTAGCGTTGCCCTCCATTCTATCAAGAAGTCTGTTCTCCATAATAAAACTTTCTAACTTAGAAACTGACCGTGAATCGATACCTTTTAAATGCAAAATGACATGCACAAAAGAAAGAAAACAGTCAGTATCATATGATATTAATAAACACAAAGATAACCTAAGTATAATTCTATCTATATTGATCTCTTACAGTTTTTCTATATGTGGTTTGTTTCTAAAGTTTGAGGTACCCGAACCAGCAAATTCCTCGATCCTCACCCATTATAGGCTCATTTGAATCGAGTTCAGTTCAAGGGAATACATTTCCCTATGGCTACACGGAGATGAAAATCTCACGAAACCATAGGTACGGATGTATCCTGAAAGTGATCCACTATCCTGCACGGAGGCGAAAACCTCACGAAGGCGTAGCTTCTCACTCCCACTTAAGGGTGTGACCACAACAGTCATGCAAATGCAATGCGTATCAGAATATAGCAACACATGCAATAATACAAACACATGTAATGCAAAGAAGATTAAATTTTAAAATTTTTAATTTCCGACATTAAGACAAGAGATAATCAATTACACGGCATGACTCTCTTATTAGTCCCCAGTGGAGTCGCCAAGCTGTCAAAACCATTTTTAAATCGAGTTTTGGAAAATGGGAATCGACTTTAATAAAAACGAAAACGGGAGTCGCCACCAATCTTTTTAGGTGTGATTGGATCACCTTATAAAATGTTTTGTTTTAAAACATTAATTTTGGTCTACGAAAGTCGAGAAAATGGATTCGAGAGTCGATTAAATACGAGGAAGGGTTAGCACCCTCGTAACGCCCAAAAATTGGTACCTAATTGATTATCAAGTGTCTTTAATGTTGGAAATTTGAAAGTTTTAAGATGCAAACCTTTTTTAATTAGAATGTTTCAATTTTGAAAACTAAGGCTCACTTATTTCAAACAAGTCAAAACATCACATCCAGTAAGTTAGGACGCAACATTTTAAAACCTTTGAAACTAAGCTCGTCTTTCGAAAATTTCTATCTCGAAACAACAAAACGCCATATCCAGTAAGTTAGGGCACTATGTTTTGAAATCTTGAAATAATTGTTTAAGTTTTGAAAACTCAAAATCACTTAGAAGGGTGCTTGACTATTCGAATTCAACGAGAAAAGTCGCAACCCAGTAAGTTAGGGCACTACCTTTCTCAAAGTTTCCAAACATCAAGCATTGCCTTTTATTTTTTTTAAAAAAAACCTTGGAATATTATTTTAAATGATGTTTTAGGATGACATATTAATGCATCATGAAGCATAGATGTACAAAATATTCTAACATTTCCATACAAACATAAATAATATCATGAAGACAAAACTAAATTACATGAACATACTTTTAATAAAAAAATCATACTAGGGTAAATATAAGATAATAAACAAATAAAAACATGAGTAAACTAAAAGAAAAACATAATACATGCAAAAATTATACAACAATATATATCATAAAATAGCATATAAAAGAAATAATTAAACATAGCATATAAAAAAAAAGGAACTATGCACAAATAAGATAAATGACATACACTAAAAAATGAATAAATAGAACATTTACAAATTATAAAAATATAATGCAATAGTTCAAAATACATGAAATGATAATATAGTATATATACATGCATAGAAAATATATATTTGAAAATAAACTATATAAAAGGTTAAATATTATAATATATAAAATACATGATCAAATGTATAAAAGATAGGAATAAATATACATATTTGAAAAATGAAGAAATTAAAATAAAAAAAAGGTTGAAAAACTAAGATAGACGAAGAATAAAATAAGAACAAACCATAGAGAGTAAGAACGCAAGAGGAAGAGAAATTTGAGTGAATGCTCTCAAGAATTCTTATTGCTTCCCAAAACTCAAGTGTGTTTACAATGAAGGGAGAGGCCTCTATTTATAGTTAAACCTCCTCAAATCCAACGGTACAGATCAATTACATCAACGGTTAAGATTAAAAGGTATCTACAAATTAAATCTCTAAGATTACAAAATCATATCTTCTAAGATTGCATATCATATCTAAGATTGCATACCAATCTAGTTACTTGAGTTCATTTAGCTCCAAACTGGCCCAATGAACATGTTGATGTATTGATGGATTATATGATATAAGCCAAGTATGACATAAACTTTAGAAAATATATCATCAGTAGAAAGATGTAGTTATGGAGAAATAGTGATACCAGTAAGTAAACCACTACCAACTCACACACCACAAACATGACTACTGCCTCTGTGATTCACCACAAAATGGGTTTTTAGGGTGAATATAGTGCCTAGGCCAAAAGACGGGGTTCGAAACTCTAGTTATTCATGCTTATAACTTATTGCTTGTAATGATCCAATGCACATGGGCTTAATCACATTATATACTTGGATTTTGTTTTTGTTTCAACATCAACTTTAAGCTAGGCGCTTAGCATAAAGTCCAGGAATGAACATGCAATCTATTCTTAACAGAATTTAATCGGGAAATGAAATACCTCTTTGGGACGATTCAGATATCGATAGTTTCTCAAAATCAGAAAAGAGGAGTTTCAAAGGTCTCTATTGATTTCCAGCCCTACAACAGACAACAGGAGTATTCCTTAAAGTTTCAAAATTGCATTAATTTATAATGGAAGCAAAAACCTTTATTTTTTTGGCAAATTAAAAGTTTTATTAAAACCCTAAAATGGGAGACTAAACTAAAAGTTATACATACGCAACACCCTTAAGCCTCAACAACACTGCTGCCTAAGCGAAAGATGAAACACCTAAAGGATTAAAAGCTATAATTGCTAATTTGCTATTAATGTTGGCAAACTACAATCAATTTTCTTTGTCTTTATTCCCATAAATTCAAGTCTCCATTCAATTTTTTCTGCAGTATTAGCTTATTAATAAAAAAATCCATCTCTAATTAAGTACTTCCCAAGGATCCAATTAACCTCAGCCTTAGAATAAGCAGAAAGTTACACCAATTGTTGGATCAACAAAGAAATGAAGAAAACCCAAAGTTTGGAACAAAAGAAACAGCAGAAAAGAAACTATGAACAAAAATCATATTGCAAATGGAGAAATCAATTAAAAAAAGAAAGAAAAAGAAGAAGAAGAACTAACCGATGCCATGGTCAAAGAAAGATGATGAAGTTGGGTCAATAAATGAAGTCTGTCTTAAGGATGGAAAAAATGAGGGATTTTTACATAAAGGCATAAGCCATAGGGGAGAAAGTAGATTGGGAGACAAGGGGGGTTTGATACCTATACAAGTAGAAATCTCAATGTTAAGTACAGACCCATACAAGTAGAAATCTCAGCTTGCAACCCATACAAGTAGAAATCTCAATGTTAGGTATAGACCCCCAACATTCCAGTAGAAATAAAAACATAAAAAAGGGTAAAGAAATGAAAGAATGAAAAGAAATGACATACATAAAGCATCAAGAAGAAACCAAAGGGATAAATTTGAGCTTAACACTTACAATCATAGGCTTATTGGTCCTCGATTGAGGAGGAGTTGTCATAGCTTGCAGCAGAGGTTTTTCTTCCCTGTTATCAGCAAAATTTGGCTGCCAAATCTAGAAAAAAATAAGATTGATAAAGAAACTTTCAAGGATAAAATGGTAAATTAATAAATAAAAGTAATACCTTCGCTGCACCAGTGAACTTACGACTGCTTTCAGCTCCAGTTGGTTTTTGGGATATCAGTATGGTGAAAATTAATTTTGGTTGCACTGAAATTGTAGCACCCCAAACCCGGCCCAGAAGTTATGGCCGGATCCGGCATGCCACATCAAAAACGTAAAAAAAATTTCCATTATAAGTCCAGAAAATCATACTTGATGTTCAAAAGATTAATTCATTAAAGGTCAAAGTGAATGGAAGCTGTGCACCAGGTAGGAAACCGGAAAAGAGGTGGTGAGTCCATCAGACTGCTTAAGTACCAAGCTCCCTTTGGATCCAATCCTAGACATGCATACCGCCATTGCCACACCTTAACGTCATGGATATTTCTAGAAAACCGATTTGATTAAGTCATTTTTAGGAAAAGTGATTAATTTTGGAAAATACTTTCATTGCGGAAGCTTTGCTTGTTGTCGTGTTATTTTGAAATCAATTGTTGTTTTTTTTTTTGAAAACACGCCCTAAAGCTATCCAATTTCAATAGTTAAAATAAGTATTACCTATCTTAGTAATACATATTAAAACCATCAAAAATAATTAAGCGGCCTTATTTCATTTAAAAGCCCAAAAACTTCAAACGTAAATAAAAAGATGTCCAGTTCACCAGAAGAAAATCAAACTTTCAGAACGGGTGGCCACTCCGAATTCCCTCACAGCTCCAAGGCCACTATGGTTGGGGATTTTCTGCGTGGATGAAAATAAAAGGGGTGAGTTTGGGGAAACTTAGTGTGTAAGGAAAACCCATTCAAAGCCTAAGTCAGCTCAAGCCTATTGGGCCTAAGCCCATTCAGGTAACAGTGGTACTGGACCAGAGCCCTTTTCAGATTACAATAAACTGGGCCTTAGCCCCTTATTTAGATAACAGTATGGCCCATAGGCCCATTTCAAAATACATGAAACATCAGTAAGCATATGCAAGCCCATTTGGGGAGACTACTCAACCCACCAACCACTACACTCCACCCGTACCAGCCATACACTCCATGTGGGGAATAGCTTAACCCACCCAGCCCAACACTCCACAGTTGCAGCCTTGCTGCTCAGTTAACAGTAAATTGAGGCAAAGCCTCCAGTACGTGGACAAGCCACTTTCAGTACTTCCTCCGTTAATATCCCAGTCCCATGCATCAGATAATAACAACATGGCATGCAGTAAATAACAACAGTCAAACATGCATTTAGGTCAATTTAACCCTAGGGGTATTTCAGTAATTTATCTCTTAGGGGTAAAATTGTAAATTTTCCACTTTTAAAGGTATTTCAGTAATTTATCTATTTTAGGGTTTTTCATGCATATTCCTACTTTTCACGTACTAACAGAATCACGTACCAAGGGTTCTTACCGAATTGGGTCCGTTGGCCCATCATTCCAATTTTGGCCCATTAAGCCCAAAAATATCGAGGGCACAGAAATCATGCACTTTGCAGTCCAAACATTGCAGCTTACCAAAAACATTAATCGATTCACCTCACGAGCATTCGCACACTCGCAAATCTATAAAATACCGGTTTTCGGCTTTTCGGCTTTTCGGCTTTTGCCGATCTAGACTAAGAAAGAGGGTGTTAGTTACACACCTGTTTGCGACGATATGCTGACGAGATCCACACATGAACCGCCTACAATTGGAATACTAACACGTTAATCTAACTATTCAAATACAAACTACGTATTAACCCCTTACAATATTCGCCCAACCACACCTACAGATCATAGTAAGCTTATAAGAAATCAATAAGCAACTCATTAACAAATTTTTGTCAATGTTTACCACATAATCATAATTTCACTGCAATTCCTGAGCAACAGTCACTAAATTATTTATAACTGGAGCTAAGAAACTCCAAATCAAGTTCCGTTAATTTTCCCTGAAAATAGACTCATATATCTTCTATCCATAAAAGTTTCAAATTTTTTGGTTTAGCCAATCAATACCAGATTTTTCTCAAAGTTTCCTATGTTTCACTGTTTGACTAATCTGACCACTCTTCATTACGAATCAAATTTCTCATTGTATAGAATTCAAAATATGTTCTTATTTATTTCATTAGAAACTAGACTCAATAAGCTTTAATTACATAATTTATTCAGCTTCTAATTCATCTCCCACAATTTATGGTGATTTTCCAAAGTCACGTTACTGCTGCTGTCCCAAGCAGATTTATTACCAAATCACTCTTTCACACATACCTTGCATGTATGTTATTTAAACATGTATATCACCAATCAATCATCACATATCTATGATTTTACTTAAGAATAATCTCCATTTCATCATTTTAAAGCACAACATGTTAGCTGATTTTTCCCTTTAACATCTAAGGCACATGCATGCTCATTTGTTTGGCTCAACTTCACCTATCTTCCATTTTTTTTCATCAAAAGAACATGAAACAACAACCATTTCCTTCATTTTAATTCATGACTAAATGCTCACAACACAACTAAAAACCAAAATATGCTTCAAGAGTTAAGGTAGAATCAAGAAGAACTCATGAACATCAAGATAGAAGCAACGTACCAAGAACTTACCTTCAATTTTCCTCCTCCTAATGACCGAATACTCAAGAGCTTTCTCCTCTCCTTTCTCTTCTCTAACTTTCAGCTATGATGAACAAAGATGGACAAAACTTTGTTCTTTTCACCCCTTTTTCTTTTAATAAAACTTCATATTTCATCCATTTAATTCTTTAATACAAAAGACATGAAATTCTTATCATGAAACATTTACCTAACCCATTATCATGAAACATTTACCTAACCCATTATCATGGAACATTTACCTAACCTATTATCATAGAACATTTACCTAACCTATTATCAATTTGTATCAATTTGTACCATAAATTATGGATATCAAGTGCACATTTTGTCTACAACAACATGATGGCTGGCCACTTCATGTAAAATGGGAGGTTTTTCATGCAAATCCTCCTATTTTGCACTCCTATTCATTTGGTCACTTCAATTTAGCCTATAGCATTTTCAAACATTTTCACATAGGTCCTATTTCATAATTTCACTCACAAATGACAAAATTAAAGCATGAAATTTTGCCAACATTCACAGAATTCCCGAAAATTGGGGCGTTACAGAAATGCTCAACCAAACAGGTTGCCAGTGAGGTTGGTAGCCCAAGTGCATCTCACTGGCATTAAACAGTGAACCAAAGGCAGCCTAAAAGAATTTTACAGCAAATTGATTGTACCCCCCAGGAGTGTTTGATTTGTGCTGTATCATTGCTACAAGGGGAAACTTATTTATGGTGGGAACCAGTGGTTCGACATTTACTGGACGATGAGATAACATGGGACCTATTTCAGAAAGAGTTTCAAAAGAAATATATCGGAGAAATGTATATCGAAGGCGAGAAGTAAGAGTTTTTAATACTACAACAGGGTGATAGGTCAGTAATAGATTATGAGAGGGAATTCTCGAGACTCAGTAGATACACCTTAAAATTTATACCAACAAAAGTTGATAGTTGCAAAAGATTTTTACAGGGTTTGCGAGACGAGATCAAGGTACAGTTGGTATCTCACCGTATTACTGAGTTTGTAGATTTGATTGAATGAGCCAAAATGGTGGAATAAGTTCTGGGCCTCGACAAAAAGATTAAAGTTGTTAGACCAACCGGGAAACGTATGGGAATTACCGGTTTGAATCCTCAGCCAAAAAGATCAAAGGAATCTCAAGGTGGATGGAGATCCAGTTTTAGATCGGACAGAGGTGGTAAAAGCCGGGGAAAACAGACGATGGTATCTACTACTAGTGTAAGAGGTCTACCCCAGGATGTAGACATTCCAGAATGTGGACATTGCGGGAAGAAACATTTGGGTGATTGTTGGAAAGTGACTGGAAGCTGTTTTCGTTGCGGGTCGATAGAGCATTTTGTTAAGGACTCTCCGAAGAATAAAAATGTTACTCCTCTTGTATCACCGAGATCAGTGTCTACTGCTAGAGGTAAAGGTTCAGGCAGAGGTGGTTTGGTATCCAGATGAGGAGGCGTTCGAAGGATCAGTGACATTGTTACCCAGCAGTCTGAGGCCGGAGTACCAGCCAGAGCCTATGTGGTCAAAACTTGTGAAGAAAGTTTGCGAGTAAGATTCAGTTGGAAGCCAGTGCAGTAAAATTCGGATAGTTTGCGAGTTTCTTGATGTATTTCCCGAAGAATTACTGGGTTTACCACCTGACAAAGAGGTTGAATTTGCAGTAGAGGTTTATCCGGGTACAGTTACAATATCCATACCCCAGTACCAAATGTCACCTACAGAGTTAAAGGAGCTGAAGATACAGTTGCAAGACTTATTAGATCGTGGTTTTATTCGACCGAGCATATCACCGTGTGGAGCTCCAGTATTATTTGTTAAGAAGAAATATGACTATATGCGACCTTGTATTGATTACCGGCAGCTGAATAAGGTAACAATTAAAAACAAATATCCATTGCCTCGTATTGACGATTTGTTTGATCAGTTGAGAGGAGCTTCTATATTCTCGAAGATTAACTTAAGGTCAGGTTACTATCAGTTGTAGGTAAAAGAAAGTGATGTACCGAAGACAACTTTCCATACGAGGTATGGTGACTATGAGTTCTTACGTAACACCCCAAACCCGACCTAGACGTTATGGTCATATTTGGCAATGTCACACGATAGTGTTTTTGAAACCTCGTTGTTACGGTCAAAACATTCCATGTTATTATCTTTAGTAAACCTTTTTTAGAACTTAGAAGTCGTCTTTATTCATTTAAAACATTTGTTTTGAAACATCCTTTGTTGCAGAAGCTTTAATAAAATAGTTTAAGTGATCATACGTTTAAAAAATACTTTTAAATTTTTGAAAATTGAATTTCCTACGACTAGTAGGTATAAATCCGTAAAGTAAAATAAATAAATAAAAAGCCAAATTTAAAACCAAAGTCCCAGAGGGTCCTTAAATTACAACCCAAATAATCAATAATAATCAAATTATAAATCGTAAATTGAAAACCATGAAGTCCAAAAATTACTATGGTCACCGCTGAGTCCTCTATCGCACCGATCCATCTAAGTCTGGGGATTACCTGTGCACATTAAACAAAAAGGGTGAGTTTATGTAAACTTAGTGTGTAATCTCGCAGAAACAAACAAACAATCAGTATTCACAGTGCACAGTTGAACAGTCTTGGGCCTAAGCCCTTTTCAGTATCAGTGACAGTTTGGGCCTTAGCCCATCTCAGTACAATGTCAAAAATGTAGTAGGGCCTTAGCCCATCACAGTATCTGTAGTAGTAACAGTTATGCAGTAGCAAAATCCTACCCAACTAGCCTCTACACACCATCTCCGTCCAACCCTACACTCCATGTGGGGATATAATCAACCCACCCATCCCTACACTCCAAGTAGTACTGAATGCGGCACAAAACAATAGTTTGCAGCTGAGCTGCCAATAAATTAGGCTTAAAGCCTTTCTGTACACTTCCTCCGAATAACAACCCCCAACCCAATACAATGCAACATACAATGGATGATATGTTATTATGAAATTTCAGTACATTTATTCAATTCATATCTTAACATGCTAAGTACAGATATCATTCAGTCAATTTCACACATTTATGGGTCTAAGTAGCGCTTACCGACCTTACAGTGGGTTTACATTCGACTTGGGCGACCCGTGCAACCTTAGAAACATTTTGGTAAAAATGGGCTCACACGCCCATGTGATCTGCCCATGTGGTCCACTCGGCCCAAATTGGTTATGGCCTTGTGATCCATTTTTAATGTAACCCATGCTAGCTAAATATTTATATATGTTTTCACTATTTACTTATATGTTCATTCAAAGTTGTCTACTTGAGTCATTGTCACTAAATTATTTATATCTTGAGCTACAGAATTCCAAATTAAGATCCGCTTGATGTTTTTGAAACTAGACTCAAATACCTTTCTACCATAAATTTTTTAGAATTTATAGTTTATTAAATAAGTACAGTAAAATCTTCAAATTTATCCCTATTCTATTATTTGACAGCTTCAACCTTTCCTTACTAAAATTTTTTCTATCTTTTAATATGGAATTTGGATGAAGTTTCTGTTTCTTTCTCTTGAAAATAGACTCATTAAGGATTTAAACATATAATTATTTTTTACAACTTTTGATGATTTTCCAAAGTCAGGCCAGGGGAACCCGAAATCATTCTGACCTTGTCTCACAAAATTTATTATATCTAATAATTTACAATTCCATTGCTTAAACTGTTTCTTCCATGAAAAACTAGACTCAATAAAATTTAATTTAATATTTTATTAAACCTCTAACTCAATTTCCAATATTTTTGATGATTTTTCAAATTTAGACTAGTGCTGCTGTCCAAAACTATTTTAATGCAAAATGTTGATTTCCAAGTTTATAACACCCTTATTTCCTTTCTCTACAATTTTTTTCACATCATTTTCTCTTATTTCTCGATAGCAAGCAATATCAGCTTTTCATCGAATCCCTCTGCATTTTGGGTACACACCTAGTATCATTTCTGATGCGTAAGCATTCTTAAGCCTCCAGAACCTAAAAATCGACCAACATATCTCCAGATTAATCATTTAATTAGTTTTTAATCATCCAATTTCGGAAGGAAATAGACTAAAAACCTAACAAAACCCTTACCTCACTTGAGTAACCTCGACTTCGCACAATCACAGCGTCGATTCAAAACCACGAGCCCCTTGATTAACCGAGACCGATTAACAATAGACAAAATTGTTACGTACTGAACACGCGCAACCAACGATGAACAATCGAATCAATTGGAAAAAAAAGGAAAGAAACGAAAAGGGAAAAAATAATGGAAATTTCGGCAGTAACTAGAGGAAAGAATCGGCAGAAGAAATTAAAAAAGAAGAAGAAAACGTCAAAAAAAGTTCGGGGAATTGGAGAGAAAATCGAAACTCTATTATTATTATTATTGCAACAAAAAGATAATCAAATTATTTTTTGATAACCTCTCCCCACTTATCTCCTAAAATCACTCCTTATTAACCCACTAAAAGACAACTACTCAGAATTTTTCCCCAACACAACTCTTAGCTAAAGTTGGATCAAAAATACTATCTCCACGCCATTACAGAAAATTGAACACGGGACCTCCAACACTCCAACACTCCACTAAACCACCAGACCAGCAGGCCCATTCTAATATGAACTTACCGACAATTAAACTTAAGTCCTTTGCACAAGGTTAATGCTTTATTTATAAAAATACCAAAATTTGCCCAAGTAAGGCTTGAACTTGGGACCTCTCACACACACCCAGAACACTTAACCACTGAAGAAGATACACACTTGTATGTCACACATACACGAAATCAAAAATTAAAATTTTAGGGCGTTACATATTAGAAATGTCATTCGAGTTGAAAAATGCTCCAATTGCTTTTATGGATCTCATGAATTGTATCTTTCAGCCATATTTAGACCAGTTTGTAGTAGTTTTTATTGATGATATATTGGTTTATTCAAAGTCAAAGTAAGAGCATGATTAGCATCTCAGGATTATACTACAGATATTACGGGAGAAGTAGTTGTATGGAAAGCTCAGCAAATGTGAGTTTTGGTTATCAGAAGTTCTGGGACATGTGGTATTTGCAGATGGAATCCGAGTTAATCCAAAGAAGATTGAAGCGATTGTTCAGTGGAAACCACCAAGAAACGTATCAGAGGTATGTAGTTTTCTTAGTTTAGATGGCTATTATAGAAGATTTGTAAATGGATTTTCGAATATAGCTTTGCCGATGACCAAGCTGCTACAAAAGAATGTATCGTTTGTGTGGGATGATTAGTGCCAAGAAAGTTTTGAAAAGTTGAAGCAAATGTTAACAGAGGCACCAGTTCTGACATTAACAGAGTCAGGGAAAGATTTTGTAATGTATAGTGATGCTTCTTTGAGTGGTCTGGGTTGTGTACTAATGCAGGATGGAAAAGTAATAGCCTATGCATATCGTCAATTGAAGCCACAGGAACGTAACTATCTGACTCATGATTTGGAAGTAGCAGCTGTGATTTTTGCTCTAAAGATTTGGAGACATTATTTGTACGGTACGAAAGGCTACATTTATACCGATCATAAAAGTTTGAAATATCTTATTTCTCAAAAAGAATTGAACTTTAGACAAAGACGGTGGATAGAGCTTCTAAAGGATTATGACTGTGTTATAGACTACTATCCAGGAAAAGCTAATGTTGTAGCTGATGCATTAAGTAGAAAAGCTGCAATTGAATTGAGAGTGATGTTTGCACGACTTAGAATCAGTGATAATGGGAGTCTTTTGGCTGAGTTGAGAGTAAAGCTAGTAATGTTTGATCAAATTTGATTAGCACAGTTGGAAGATGACAAATTGTTAAAGAAAAGAGAGATGATACAGAATGGTACGGCAGGAAGTTTTAGCATTGATGATTATGGATGTTTGAGATATCAAAATCGGATTTGTGTTCCAATTAATTCTAAGTTGAAGAAATTGAATCTTCAAGAAGCTCACGACAGTTCATTTGCTTTGCACCCTAGAGGCAAGAAGATGTATCGTGATTTACGAGAACTATATTAGTGGCCAGGGATGAAAAGAGATATAGTTGAATTTATGAGTAAATGTTTGACTTGTTAGCAAGTAAAAGCAGAACATCAAGTTCCTACTGGATTACTTCAGCCTATTAATATTCTCGAATGGAAATGGGATCGTATCACGATGGATTTTGTTACGGGATTATCGTTGTCTGCAAGTAAAAAGAATGCTATTTGGGTGATTGTTGATCGGCTTACCAAGTCTACTCACTTTATAGCAGTTAGGACCGATTGGTCATTGTAGAAACTTATGGAGGTGTACATTTGAGAAATTGTTAGATTGCATGGAATTCCAATATCAATAATTTCAGATCGGGATCCTCGGTTCACATCAAGATTTTGGAGGCAGCTATATGAATCATTGGGTACTCGACTTAGTTTAAGTACAGCTTTCCATCCGCAAACTGACGGAAAATCTGAACGGGTAATTTAGATATTAGAAGACATGCTTCGAGCTTGCATCATTGATTTTGAATTAGGTTGGGAACGTTATTTGCCATTAGTTGAATTTGTCTACAATAATAGTTTCCAATCTAGTATTCAAATGGCCCTACATGAAGCTTTATATGGTCGAAGGTGTAGATCGCCGATATGTTGGATAGAATTGAATGAAATAAAAGTGATTGTGCCGGAATTGATTCAAGAGACAGAGGAAACAGTTAAAGAGATCAAAGATAGCTTGAAGGCAGCTTTCGACAAGAAAAAGTCTTATGCTGATTTAAAACATCAGACATTGAATATTCAGTTGGGGATAAGGTATTTCTTAAAGTTTCTCTATGGAAGAAAGTCTTGAGATTTGGTCGGAAAGGTAGTCCACATTTTATTGGGTTGTATGAAATAGTGGAAAGAATTGGACCGGTTGCCTATCGATTAGCTTTGCCTTCAGACTTACAGAATATTCACGATGCTTTTCATGTTTTGATGCTTCGAAGATATAGATCGGATCCTTCTCATGTTTTCCCACTAAAGATATTGAAATTCAATCTGATTTGACTTATGATGTAACAGCCCAAATTTCAGTGATATCGGAATAGTGATTTGAAATCACTAAATCTGACATGTGAGTTTAGATATTAGTAAGTAAATGTTAAGTGTGGTTTTAGAAATAATTTTGAATTAAATGAAATTATGTAGTATAGGAAGTTGTAGATAAAATAGAATAAAAACGAGGTATCGAGACCTCGAATTCATAAATCGAGCCATAAATATTTTTAAAAAATATTTATGGAGTGTAAATAAGTTAGTATTAAGTTTTCGTTAAAAAATTTTAACGTTTGGATAGTCAATTAATTAAAAATGACTAAATTGAAAAAGGTACAAAACTTGATGAAATGATTAAATGGCTCAAGTGTTAAATGAGGGAGGACTTAAAAGGAAAATTAGCCTAAAGGGAATGGATGAGGCGGTATAAGCAAGAAAAAAATCTGGAATCAGGTGAACTGAGGGTAAAATGGTAAATTTTACAAAATTAAACAAATAAATTGAAATTGAAAGAGATTTCTAGGCCATTCTTCTCATAATTTCTGCCAGACAGCCATGGGAGAGAGCTTTTAAGCTGGTTTTGCACAATTTCACTGCATGTGAGTTTATTTCTTGCCCTTTTCTTATTTTTTTTGTATTTTTAAGACTTTTGCAATTAGGTCCAATCATATAATTCATTAGTTTTTGATTTGGTGGGTGAAATTGGAAGTTACCCTGGCTGAGTAAGGGCAGTATATGATGAATTATTATGAAATTGAAGTTCTAATTTCATATTAAGGTTGTTTTATTAAGTCATTTTGATAGAAAATGGTATTTAGGACCTAATTGTGAAAAAGTTGTGAATTAAATGTTAGTGTTGAAATTCAGAATATCAAAGGTTTTGAAATAATTTATAATGATAAAATAAAATGTTAATTGAGAAAAAAATTAGTTCAACTGATGGGTGAAATGAGCAGGGACTAAATTGTAAAAACTGTAAATTTTGGGGTAAAAGTGTAATTTTGAAATTTGAACAGCATAAATTGTGAAGTGAAATAGAAGTCAAATAAATGCTAATGAGTAGAAATACTTTATATTATAGATCAAGAATCCAAAGAAGAACGAGAAAAAGAAAAAGTTGCGGAATAGTCCCTAAATTTCAATATCTTCTACAAATCAGCTAGGTAAGTTCATATGTAAATGTTGGTAACATAGTTATTATTTTAAATATTTTTATGTTATTTAAATGATATGATAATTATTATGAAATATTATACTCGTGATAATTGTTTGATAATATGTCAAATTGTGTGATATACTTGGAAAATGTAAAATACTACCGAGTATCGGTATCAGCATTCCGTAGGAGATAGTTGAGACATATGATTGGGAAAAAGGTCCCGTTGAACCTTAGGAATGAATTAGGATACAAGTGACATGTCACTAGGATATTTGGGCATCCGAACTCGTTGAGTTGAATCCGAGTTCACTTATGGATGCGAATGTCCGAACTCGTTGAGTTAAGTCTGAGTTCACTTATGGATGCGAACGCCCGAGCTTGTTGAGTTGAGTCCGAGTTCGCTTATGGGCGGGTTACATGGTAGCTTGGCTACATATGTGGCACTTATGTGCAAACTTTCCATGTATCCGAATTATATTCCGATGTGTTCAACGGGTAAAATTCTACTCAAATGGAGGAATACTAGAGATGAAAGGGACGTATTGGTAATTGTCGTGAAATGAATACTTTGAACAGGTTTGTACTTAACCCTCGGGTTGAAAACTCGACATAACAACAATATGATAAGATTGTAAATGAAAATGTGATATGAATGTCTCGGTGATGATTATGAAAATGATGTTTTATGTTTGCTTATATAGTTGTGTCACTTGCTATTTGCATGTGAACTTACTAAGCATTTATGATTACTCCCTCCTTTTCATTCCTTTTAGTTTTGACAAGCCAGCTCGGAAATCAAGAACGGTCGGAGGCTCGCTCACACTATCCGTGTATCATCTTGGTATAACGGTTTGTATATTTTGAGCATGGCATGTATAGCATTATAATCATTTTGTGTATATAGTCTTATGATATGGTTATTGAGTGGTATGGAAATGCTTGATAATGATTAGCTGTTGGAATGGCTAATCAAGGACATATTTGGTGTTATGTATGCCTAAATGCTAGTTATTCCATGGAAATCATGAAATAGGTAAAATTTATCATAAAATAGATTAAGACAGCAGCAGTGACGTGAGTTTAAAAAATCATTAAAAATAGTAGAGATATAATTAGATGATGAATAAAATAGGGAATTAAAGAATTATGAGTATATTTTCATATGAATGGAACAAAACAGGTATATGAGTTATATTTTATGAGATGTTTAAATTTTTGTGAAACAGGGCCAGAGCGATTTCTGGATCCCCTGTTCTGACTTTGGAAATTCACCATAAATTGTACAAAGATAATTAGAAGTCATGCTTTATATGTACAGATTCCTTATTGAGTCTAGTTTTATTAGAAACAAATGGAATAGTCTTTGACACTCTGTACAGGGAGATATCTGATTCATAATACATAGAGGTCAGAGCAGTCAAACCCTGAAACAGGGGATACTTTAACTAATAAACTGTACTAATTGGCCCAACCAAAAATTCTAGAAAAAAATTAGTAAATAGATATATGAGTCTAGTTTAAGGAAAAATTTACGGAATTGGATTTCGAGTTTCAGAACTCGAGATATGAATTTTTAAGCAACTGTGATGCAGTTGGATAGCTTGTCCGAATTTGTTTAAGTGCTCAAATAAGTTTAGTAATGCCTCGTGCTCGACTCCGGCGACGGTCTCAGGTAAGGAGGCATTACATATGAAGAAGAGCCAGTTCAGATGGAGAAATCATAATGTAGAAGAAGCGACTTGGCAACCGGAAGAAATGATGAGAGTACAGTATCCTCATCTTTTCTCAGGTAAATATCGAGGACGAAATTTATTAAGGGGGGAGAAATGTAATGACACAAAAATTCACGGGCATCGAAAAAGTGTAGTATCGGGCCTCTGTCTTAGTAAACCGAGTTTGTAAATAATTATTAGGAATATTTTTGAGTCTAGTAGTGTGTTTAATTAGGCTTTAATTAAGTGAAATTAGCTCAATTTAGAGAAAATAGTAAAAAAGGACTAAATTGAATAAGGGGTAAAAGTTGAATTATAGATTAATAAAAAATAAAAAGGATTAAAATGGCAATTAAGCCATTAATAAGAAATGAGGCAGCATATATGTAATAAAAATCTAAGATTTTTATGTTATATTTTAATTATATAATTAATTATTTAGATATAAATTATGTTAAATTAATTTAAAATAATTATATTATAAAATTTTTATATGATAAATAAATTGAAATTATGACAAGTGGATGGTGATGATAATGTACAAATGTAAAATACATATGTTTACATTAGTAATACATATATTTGTTATTAAATAGATATTTATTGTTATAATTATTATTATTATTATTATTATTATTATCTTATGGAATAAATTAAGAAAAGATAAATGTAGGGTGTAAAAATTATACATGTGTCATGCATATATTTA
The DNA here is from genome assembly GCF_007990345.1 of Gossypium hirsutum. NCBI lineage: Eukaryota > Viridiplantae > Streptophyta > Magnoliopsida > Malvales > Malvaceae > Gossypium > Gossypium hirsutum. Next base: position 54,129,457 of record NC_053432.1, on the reverse strand, counting down.
TACACTTGTAAAATAAATATATAATTAAAATTTAAGTATAAAGATATTTATAATTATTAATTAAATAAATATAAAATAAATAAATCAAATGGTGCCAAACGTAGGGTGATAAAGTTGTACAAATGTAGTAAAATATGTATATACACTTGTATTATAATTAAAAGAAATAAAAACAAAAGAAAAGAAAAAGAAAGGAGAAAGAAGCATAGAGCAGGGGAAAGGAGAAAAATAAAAATAACAGGAAAAACTAGGGTTTGAAGGTTTTAAGCTTTAATTAGTAAGTCAATTAAGTCCTTTTTACTTAAATTTGATGTTTTAAAAGCTTTAGAATAAAGTTTTGTTGAAATTGAGTTGAGATTTTGGAAGTTTTTAGGTTTTTGAACATAGTTCATGTTGAACAAAATAATGAATTAGGGGTTTAATTGAATGAATTTCAAGATAGAATTGAAAAAGGGGATTGAATTGTAAAGTAAGTTATAAGTTTTACATAGTAGGGATTAAATTGAAAGAAGTTTAAAATTAGGGTTTTAATATGAACATTGAATAGTTAAGTTGAATATGGCAAGATATTAAGTAGAAATGAAGTGTGAATTGAGTTAGAAAAGTAAATTGAGCTAATTAGATTAAATTGGAATTAAGGTATAAATTGAAAAGAAATTCAATTAATTATTATAAATTAGTGCTGTAATTAATAGTGTAAATTATTATTTTCGTAGCTAACAAGGAATTCGAGGCATCGGCGCACAAAGGAAAGGAGAAAGCTATCGATGACTAAAACGAGAAATTCACGGTTTGTATTACTATAGTGCAAACTACTATTTATTAAATGTTATATTTAAATTTATGTGTATGGTAAGTAAAATTATAAGGGAAGTATGAATATTGAATTGAATGAAATTGAGATGAAGTATGATTATGTATGAATATTTGATAGTATATTGTTGGAAAGTGGAAAATTGTATCGAATTGAGTTGTACATTGAAAGTGAAATTGACATTGAGAAATGATTTGAACAGCCTATTAACTAGTTGGGCTGAGTCAGATATAGTTAGCATGCCATAGGATTGGAAGAGTATGGGGATTTATCAGCTTTGCCGATCAGGAACTATATGTGTTGTATTAGGCACCACGTGTGTCGTTTCAGGCGCTTTATGTGTCGTATACTACTTTTGATATATTGATCAGGTACTGAGTACTGTTTTAGGCACAATGTGCCGTACTGGTGTGTTTGAGTTGGAATCTGTGTATCCGCCAAAGTCTGGGTTTGTTAATGGGGTGAACAACTGAAATGATAAATTTAAAATAAATAGATTGATTATACTATTGAAAATATTGAAAGAAATAATAAAGTTAAATTGTTGATTGAAATTGAGATTAGAAATGAAAGGCATGAACTAAATGTTCATGTAGTGATTGAAATTGAGGCATATGATATGTGAATGAAATTAAAGAATAGCTAAAAAAAATAATTGTATTGTTATTGTTAATAAATGAAAGTTTAAGAATGAATTGATATTTGAAAATTTTAATCGTTGCATGCTTGATAATTATATTCTGCTATTGTTATTATAATTTGAATTATGGTAATACCACTAAGTATGAAATACTCAGCGTACGGTTGTTTTTGTGCGCAGGTCGATAGGAGTCCAGAGTCCCAGTCCAGCATCAAACTTTGGTGATGTATTCTTCTTTTGGTAAAAGTGGCATGTACATAGGTGTTGTAATGGTCACTTTAAAATGTTTTATGATTTTAGTTGTAATAAATGATAATTGGTGTTTTGGTACTAAGTTAAATGAAATGGTTTGACAAATTTGGTAAGTTTGGTATTAAACTTGGAAAGAAAAATGAATAAAGCTCGCTAGTAAAATTTTGAATGATATTATGATTGTTTATTTAATTAAAATATTAAGTTAATGTTTTAGCTATAATTTAGGTGTATTTAAAGGTGAATTAGATTGGTTGTGATTTTTTTTAGATTGGTCTCGATTTGAAATTTGCAGGGAAGGTTAGATATTTATAAAGGGGTTATACTGAGTTAACAGAAAAAGAATTCGGAGTACCCAAACAAGTTCCGATTCAATTCTAACGTGTGCTTTGGACCTCGAGGGTCCATTATGTTCTGTAATGCCTCGTAACCCTATTCTGGCGTCAGTCTAGGGTAAAAGGGTGTTACACTTTGTGTGATTTGGGATCGAGTATCAACTTGATTCCTATGTTTGTGTTCAGAAAACTAGGTATTGGTGAGACTAGACTGACTACTGTTACACTTCAATTAGCAGACAAATCCTTAGCGCATCCAGAAGGAAAAATCGAGATGTATTGGTACATGTTGATAAATTCATATTTCCTGCTGACTTTATTATCTTAGATTTTGAAGCATATAAAGAAGTACCAATCATCCTAGAAAGGCCTTTCTTGGCAACCAGTAGGACGATAATCGATATACAGAAAGGTGAACTCACCAAGCAAATTTAAGATGAACAAGTGACCTTTAATGTACTCAAGGCCATAATATCTCCTGATGAGGTTAAAGATTGTTACGCTGTCTCTAAGGTAGATCCGCCCTCTCCTAAAAAATTAGAATTCAATGATCCGTTGGAAGATACTGAAAGGGGATCTATTGAAGGACAGAAGAGTTTAATCCAATCTCAAGTATTTGATCCTGGGAAATTCGAATCTCAGTGGGTAAAAGCAACGATCATTTATCCCACCTATGACATTCTGTGGGTGAGACCTGTACCAAAGAAAAAAGGTGTCACAGATCATAAGCTGATTTCGTTAAAGACAATCAAGTGTTCGCAAATTTGTGTGAATGATAAAAAGTTGAGCAACGCAACGCAGAAAGACCATTTTTCGTTGCTATTCCTTGATCAAATGATGAACATAATTGGTGGGCAAGATTAATTTTTCCTTTCTAGATGGATATGATTGGTATGATAAATGGTCGTTTGACATCGCCTCAGTCAGTGATGATACCCAATGACATTGAAGGAGTTCTCTTCACTTTCTCTATCATTATTTTATTTTCAGTTTTTTTCTCATTTGAATAAATGGCATAATTATAAAATTTTCTTGAATTAGTACATTAAGTAAATTTTGTCTAAAGAGATTGGAACTTAAGTGGGACCAAATCGTGACCCCTCCAACCTTTCTTGAAAACTTAATTTAATGTAATCTTTAGAGAAAATTTTCTAATTAGCCTAAAAAAATTATTTTTATTTTCAATTTCAATTTCAATTTTCAATTTTTATGTTTAATAAGAGGGTTAAGATTGGCCCAAGTACTAATATGTTTCTTTGTTTAGTTTTATTTTGGTACAGATAATAAAATTTTGTAGTTTAGGCTCAAGGCCCAGAATAGTAAAAATGAGGAAAATACCCAAAATTTTTCGGCCCTAAGCTTCCCTAAACCCTAGTTGTGCCTCCACATATTTCCCTCCATACCTTGCCGCCCAAGCATCCATTTTAGCTAAATTCTTTCTAAAATACCACTATCATATTTTCCACACCCATTGAGTAATTAGCTTTAACCCTAACCTCTATCTTTTTTTCACTTTTTCGTCGACCTCAAAAACCCAAAATTCCCCCACAATTTTTTCTCTTTGTCGTCAACTTTAAGAGCCAAAAAATTTCTTTACCGCTGCATCTCCTCCTTGCCACAGAGAATTTTTCCTTTTGTCGCTACAACTCTATCGCTACCGCAACCTTCTTACATCCTCACCTTTGCCACCTCCTAAATCCTTGTCAATTAGTCAAGTCTCAAAAGAGAACTAGATCTTCAAAGACTTTTGCCAAAAATCCAATTGTGATTCAAGATAAGGAAGTAAGGGAAAGATTTGATTCCATATTCAAAAATCAGCTCATGATGCCGGAAAAAGGTTTCACTTTGGAGAGAAATGAAAAGATAATTATGCCTTTGTCAATTCAGAAAACAATTAATGCCTTAAAGTGGAATCAATTTTGTGACGCACGATCATTTCCTGAAGAGGAATTAGTACGAGAGTTCTATGCCAATTTAACCACGCCAATTGCTTCTGAAGTCCTTGTTCGTAAAAAGAAGATATCCCTTACTTCTAAATCCATTAATGATTTGTTTAACCTACCTGGTGTTGAAAAAGATGAATACTTTAAATGATAAAAATATCAACTGGGATTTTCTTCAACAAGTACTTTATTTTGTTGCAAATTCGAGATCCTAATGGATAATAAGAAAATACGACAGTCATTCTTGTCAAAGTGAGTACTTAAAACCAGTGGCTAAGGTATGGTTCTACTTTGTTCGATATAGTTTCATGCCTATCTTACATAGTTCCACCATCTCGATGGAACGAATGTTTTTCTTGTATCAATTATAGTAGAGAAGTCTATCAATGTTGGCAAAATTATTCTCAAGGAAATCCAACATTGTATGAGGAAAAAGGCAGGAAGTGCTTATTTTCCATTATTGATTACTTCACTATGCTTGAGAGCCCAAGTTAAATCAAAAACAAACCTGAAAGGTTGTTAGGTTCAAGGTTGCATAACAAGACATGATCTTGAAAGATACATGGAGAATGTTGAACAGTTGAACCAGATCGAGCTGAACGAACCAAAGTTTTATAAGTCATCAATCAAAACTGAACTAGAAGTTGACTCATTAAATGAAACTGAAGAAGCATAATCTAAAGTTGAACCAAATAGCCCTGAACTGGGAGTGGAACCAAATATTACTAAACTAGTTGAGCCAAGTGTTAATCCCGAGTTGAACATTCTAATGACCACTTCTTCAAACACTATGAGTAATTCAAAATTTTAATCTATGATGGATATTTGGAAATTTATGCATAACCAACAACAGGCTTATTGGAAATATGCAAAAATTACATATGATTCTATAAGGAATACTTTTAAGAATATCACTAATAGTTTCATTCTTAAGTTTCCAGATCATATCTTTAAGTCATGGCAAGAAGAGGTTGTGAATACAAGCGAGAACGAGAAGGAAAAAGAACAAGATAAGAGGGGATGATAAAGATGAATGAAATGGGGATTTCTTTTTTCTTTAGTATTACTTTTAACACATTTATTTTAGGAATATTTTATTTTATGCACAATAAAGTTCAATAGTTTGCAATTTATGAATAAACTAAGCCAATGCATTTCCATTAATCTTTGTTCTCTAGTAAAAAGCATAGTAGTGTGGCAATATGAATGTACATGTCTGAGGATAGGATTTTTTAAGAAAGACTTGGTACTTAAGCAGACTCCATGACTCACCTCTCTTTTTTCTTGAATCCTACCTAGTGTATAGTTTCATTCACTACTTTGTTATTTTGCAATGAGTACATTGCTTCTTTTTAAGGGGGTAAGGGCCAATCTTGTATGATTTTTAAAACTTTTTGATTTTCACAAATAAGTATGCTGAAATAAAGTGATGCTCAAAAACAATGTTTTGTTAATAAGTTAGCTCATATGCATGTATAATTTTTTTATTTTATTTAAGTTCTTTTTATATGTTAGCTTAGTTATAATATGCTTATATTTTTCATTAGTCTTATATAGTCTTCGCCATGAAAATGAACTTTTCTTGTTAATAAGTTAGCTCATATGCTTATATTTTTCATTAGTTATATATAATCTTATATAGTCTTTAGAATTGTCTTAGTAACTTTCTTGAGGCAAAATTCTAGGAGGCATAAGACTCTAAACATGATTTAGGAACATTTTCTTTTGATCGTTTGAGCCTTTCAAGCCTACCATATGAATTTAACTCTTGGAGCCTTAGTCTGAGCTATATTGCCTACTTTATTGTTATTTACCTACATTGTAACACCCCAAACTCGGCCCAGACGTTATGGCCGGATCCGACATGCCACATCAAAGCGTTCAAAACATTTTATATTGTTGATCCAGAAAAACCTACTTGATGTTCAAAAGATTAATTCATTAAAGGTCAAAGTGAATGGAAGCTGTGCACCAGGTAGGAAACCGGAAAAGAGGTGGTGAGTCCATCAGACTGCTTAAGTACCAAGCTCCCTTTGGATCCAATCCTAGACATGCATACCGCCATTGCCACACCTTAACGTCATGGATATTTCTAGAAAACCGATTTGATTAAGTCATTTTTAGGAAAAGTGATTAATTTTGGAAAATACTTTCATTGCGGAAGCTTTGCTTGTTGTCGTGTTATTTTGAAATCAATTGTTGTTTTTTTTTTGAAAACGCGCCCTAAAGCTATCCAATTTCAATAGTTAAAATAAGTATTACCTATCTTAGTAATACATATTAAAACCATCAAAAATAATTAAGCGGCCTTATTACATTTAAAAGCCCAAAAACTTCAAACGTAAATAAAAGGATGTCCAGTTCACCAGAAGAAAATCAAACTTTCAGAACGGGTGGCCACTCCGAATTCCCTCACAGCTCTAAGCCCACTATGGTTGGGGATTTCCTGCGTGGATGAAAATAAAAGGGGTGAGTTTGGGGAAACTCAGTGTGTAAGGAAAACCCATTCAAAGCCCAAGTCAGCTCAAGCCTATTGGGCCTAAGCCCATTCAGGTAACAGTGGTACTGGACCAGAGCCCTTTTCAGATTACAATAAACTGGGCCTTAGCCCCTTATTCAGATAACAGTATGGCCCATAGGCCCATTTCAAAATACATGCAACATCAAGAACATATGCAAGCCCATTTGGGGAGACTACTCAACCCACCAACCACTACACTCCACCCGTACCAGCCATACACTCCATGTGGGGATAGCTCAACCCACCCAGCCCAACACTCCACAGTTGCAGCATTGTTGCTCAGTTAACAGTAAATTGACGCAAAGCCTCTAGTACGTGGACAAGCCACTTTCAGTACTTCCTCCGTCAATATCCCAATCCATGCATCAGATAATAACAACATGGCATGCAGTAAATAACAACAGTCAAACATGCATTTAAGTCAATTTAACCCTAGGGGTATTTCGGTAATTTATCTCCTAGAGGTAAAACTGTAAATTTTCCACTTTTAAAGGTATTTCAGTAATTTATCTATTTTAGGGTTTTTCATGCATATTCCTACCTTTCACGTACTAACAGAATCACGTATCGAGGGTTCTTACCGAATTGGGCCCGTTGACCCATCATTCCAATTTTAGCCCATTAAGCCCAAAAATATCGAGGGCACAGAAATCATGCACTTTGCAGTCCAAACATTGCAGCTTACCAAAAACATTAATCGGTTTACCTCACGAGCATTCGCACACTCGCAAATCTACAAAATACCGGTTTTCGGTATTTCGGATTTTTGACTTTTGCCGATCTAGACTAAGAAAGAGGGTGTTAGTTACACACCTGTTTACGACGATATGCTGACGAGATCCACACACGAACCGCCTACAATTGGATTACTAACACGTTAATCTAACTATTCAAATACAAACTACGTATTAACCCCTTACAATATTCGGCCAACCACACCTACAGATCATAGTAAGCTTATAAGAAATCAATAAGCAACTCATTAACAAATTTTTGTCAATGTTTACCACATAATCATAATTTCACTGCAAGCTGTCTTCCTGAGCAACAGTCACTAAATCATTTATAACTGGAGCTACGAAACTCCAAATCAAGTGCCGTTAATTTTCACTGAAAATAGACTCATATATCTTATATCCATAAAATTTTCAGAATTTTTTGTTTGGCCAATCAATACCAGATTTTTCTCAAAGTTTCGCATGTTTCACTGTTTGACTAATCTGATTGTAACACCCCGTACCCGAGACCGTTGCCGGAGTCGGACACGAGGGGTTCACAGACTAAATTCGCTTACTATCGCAGTCCATTTTAAAATTTTCCAGGCAGTTGGCTAACTGCGACACTGTCACCTTAAAAATCATATCTTGAGTTTCAAAACTAAAAAATCAGTTTCGTAATTTTTCCCTGAAACTAGACTCATATGCCCATCTACATATTTTTTTCTAGAGTTTTTGGTCAGGCCAATTAGTACATTTTATTAGTCAAAGTCTCCCATGTTACAGGGATCGACTACACTGACCTTTGTGCATTACGACTTGGATATCTCCCTGCACAGAGCTTCAATACTGATGCTGTTTGTTTCTGTAGAAACTAGACTCAGATAGGAATCTATACATATATGGAATGACTCCTAATTATCTCTGGTTAATTTATAATGAATTTCCAAAGTCGGAACAGGGAATCCAAAAACCGTTCTGGCCCTGTCTCACGAGAACCTGAATATCTCTTAACATACTGTCTATATGATCATTTCGTTACTTTCCTATGAAAATAGATTCATCAAGGTTCATTTACATAATTTATTAATTATTTAATTCCAATCCTACTATTTTTAGTGATTTTCCAAATCTACATCACTGCTGCTGCCAGCATCTGCCTTTAAGGTAGACTTTACCTATTTCATAGTTTCCATGATTCAACTAGCCCTTTTAGCATAAATAGCACAAATTATGATAGTGATTAACCATTCCATACCAAATGATTATAACATTATGCTCAAACATATATAAGCCATTTTCGCATGGCTATATACATTAACCAAAATATTCTTCCGCCACTAGTCTATTTTATACATGCCATAAGATAATCCAAAACATAGCAGTACCAAACAGTGGATAGTGATAGTGTGACTAGTTGCTGACGATCCCCGAGCCTGTAGCTTCGCAATGAGATCTATAAAACAGAGGAAACAGAGTAAACGGAGTAAGCATTACAATGCTTAGTAAGTTTTAAGCAGTGTCAACAGATAACAATCAAATTATAACATAGTTGTTCGTATTTTTATTTCACTCTTCCTTCGGGCATACCATCCCTTTACCGAATATGCACATCTCATCATATACAATAGGCAGATAAACTTTCACATAAAAGTGAGCTCATGTGACATAGATATATCGTATGATTTCACATCACCTCTCACACTGATCCGATGTCACATAATCATAGGAATAGTCTCATAGATTGCTCTCGTATGCATCACATAACTACCTTATGATTTAGTGCAAATCAAGCTCACATATAAACTTGGAGTACATACCTGTTTAACCTTTCGCATTGAATATATTTATAAGCAATTCTTATTACGAAGTCTTACCCGGACATAATCTCCACACGAAGTTATCGGGTCTACCCGGACAAAATTCCCACACGTAGTCATCGGGTCTTTAGAGCTTGGATATAGTACGAGCACGAAGCTTACGGACATTAATTAGTGATAATATTCTCGCATAAAGCCTGCGGGGTTTTAACCCGGATATAGTACTGACACAAATGCCCTTCGGGACTTATCACATTTATACACTTTCACATCCATCACGTTGGCCACTCGGCCCTGTCACATATATACACTTTCACATTCATCACATCGGCCATTAGGCCTTATCACATATATACACTTTCACATTCATCACATCGGCTATTAGGCCTTATCACATATATATACACTTTCACATTCATCACATCGGCCATTAGGCCTTATCACATATATACACTTTCACATTCATCACATCGGCCATTAGGCCCTATCACATATATATACACTTTCACATTCATCACATCGGCTATTAGGCCTTATCACATATATACACTTTCACATTCATCACATCGGCCATTAGGCCTTATCACATATATACACTTTCACATTCATCACATCGGCTATTAGGCCTTATCACATATATATACACTTTCACATTCATCACATCGGCCATTAGGCCTTATCACATATATACACTTTCACATTCATCACATCGGCCATTAGGCCCTATCACATATATATACACTTTCACATTCATCACATCGGCTATTAGGCCTTATCACATATATACACTTTCACATTCATCACATCGGCCATTAGGCCTTATCACATATATACACTTTCACATTCATCACATCGGCCATTAGGCCCTATCACATATATATACACTTTCACATTCATCACATCGGCCATTACGCCATACTATCATTTCATATTCGAATACTCATAAACTTACAATATCACGATTTAGGATTCAAGTATGGGTTTAATCAATAGCTTGTGAGCAACTAAAACAAGTTTATCAAGGTTCACAACATAATCTCAAATTCAGCACAAGCTGTTTTTCCTGAGCAATAGTCACTAAATTATTTATAACTGGAGCTACAAAACTCCAAATCACTCTCCATTAATTTTTCCTGAATATAGACTCGTATATCTTCCATCCATAAAATTTCCAAAATTTTAGGTTTGGCCAATCAATACCAGATTTTTCTTAAAGTTTCCCCTGTTTCACTGTTTGACTAATCTGACCACTCTTCACTACGAATCAATTTTCTCATTTTACAGAATTCAAAATGTGTTGTATTTGATTTCATTTGAAACTAGACTCATTAAGGAGTCTAAGCATATAAATTTTATCTTATAACCATTTTTGTACAATTTATAATGATTTTCTAAAAACAGAACAGGGGATTTCGGAGTCATTCTGACACCGTCTCACACAACTTTAAATATCTCATTATCGGAAATTCCTTTGCTTACACGGTTTCTTTTCTAAGAAACTAGACTCATTAAGATTTAATTTCATGTCTCATTAAGCCTCTAATTCAAGTCCATAAATTTATGGTGATTTTCTAAAGTCACGTTACTGCTGCTGTCCGAAGCAGACTATTTCAAATTACCCTTAAATTCCCAAGCTCAAACACTTAAGAACTTACCATTTGAGCTTAGAACATATCATGGCCACATCATATCTTATTAAATCAACTCATCATGTCCTATTATAATTGAATTTACTCAACATTTAAACACTTAAAACTTACCTCGGATGTTATCGAATTATCACGAATCGACTATTCAGCTACTTTCTCTTTCCCTTATCCGAAATTTGTGCCCCTTTTTGTCCTTGAGCTTAATTAAACAAATTCAACTTATCACATCTCTATTATTCCAAAAAAAATCACATTCGGCACATTTAAAAAAAACATTGATAAGTCTCAAAACACAAGCAACACTTATCAAAGTCATGTAATTTACGCACTTTACAAGGCACTACTACATTTATAATCTTACTTTCATACAACCATTCTTCTTTGACCGAATGCTTCCACACTCATGTCTTCATTAACAACCTCTGAAACTACAATTTATTCACATCCTTATTTATGTTACATTCGGCTATCATAATAAAAATATATAAATAGTTACAGAATAACCACTTTAGCCGATTACTACAATTAAAACAGTCACAAGGACTCAATTAGATTCCACCCAAACATGCTTCAAACACTTTTCAATCAATTAGCCTGCCCAAATACTCATTTTATAACATACACATTTCATTTGAGGCCATTCAACAACAATTCACTATCCTTTAGACCAAAACCGAATGCTCCTTTATGGATTTAGGCTACCAACAAATAGCATAAATTCCATCCTTATGACATTTTACCTATGGCGAATGCTTTACTAATATTTTTAAAGAAATATCAATTGGCATATTCACCTTACCACTTCTCAAAATTACAAACAATTCATGTCATCAATTTGGGAGTATATTCGGCATTCAAATAACACATAATAAATTTCTCTTAAAAAAAATTCTATAAATTAGCCTCCATTGCCGAATTTACTAATACATTACCCCTTTAGCCTAAAGTCATTTTAGCATATAATGCACAAACATTATACCACCACCATTAAATACATGACATAACCGAATCAACAAAATCATGAGCAACGTGTCAAATATAATTCACACTTATCATTACACTTTGGTCAATTTATCAAAATCATTAATAACCATCATTTGATGAAATCACCATAACCAACTTAACAATATAAACAAGCCATTTAAACCCCCAATTTATCAACTTTGACAAGTTTAAAACTCACCTAATGACTAATTACAAATTAAAGCTTCAAGCAATCAAATTTAACTCATCAAGAACTTGGCCGAATACACATTCTTTGACCAAAATCGAAATTCAACGTGGGGTTTATAAGGGATTGCATCTAGCTCATAAATTAAGTTCACAATTTCCTATTCATATGAAATTTAACCTCATGGAGTCTATTAAGTACTCTTAATCCCTTTTCTAACAACAAATTTCAAACATAGGATTTTCTATACAAAACCGTACATGCTTCCATAAAAAAAATCTAAGAGAATAACTCATGGTTTAAGATAGAACTAAGATACAAACTCAATTTCACAAGTTTTCAACAAAAAAAATGACATAAACTCATACCTTAGAATCAATCTATGCTAATGGCCAAATGTGTCTCAAGCTTTTTTTTTCCTTCTTTCTCTTTTCTACTCACGGCAATGGAGAAGAAGAAAAAGATGAACCCACTTTGTTTTTATCACCCATTTCTTTTAATATATGTTCATATTTCATATTATTTATTCATTTAACATTTAATTTATTAATATAAAAGGCATATATTTTGTATCCCATACTCCTTATTTTATTGTTCCTAACATCCATCACTAACATAACATGTTTGTGACATGTTTCCACTCATAGCATGGCCGGCCACTATGCCTTAATTTGGGTAAATTGACATGCAAACCCATCATTTTCACAATATGCATTAATAGGCCATTTTGCAATTGCCTAGCACATTTCTAAATTTTCTCACATAAGTCCTATTTGATAAAATTCACTTACAATTAACAAAATTCAAACATGAAATTTTCACACATGCACATGTACATATAATGAGCATCAATTATGACGGTTAATTATTTTTATGACTCGGTTTAGTGGTCCCGAAACCACTTCCCGACTAGGGTCAAATTAGGGGTGTCACACTGACCACTCTTCATTACGAATCAAATTTCTCATTGTACAGAATTCAAAATATGTTCTCGTTTATTTCATTTGAAACTAGACTCATTAATATTTAATTACATAATTTATGTAGCTTCTAACTCATCTCTCACAATTTATGGTGATTTTCCAAAGTCACATTACTGCTGCTGTCCCAAGCAGATTTATTACCAAATCACTCTTTCACACATACCTTGCATGCATGTTATTTAAACATGTATATCACCAATCAATCACCACATATCTATGATTTTACTTAAGTATAATCTCCATTTCATCATTTTAAAGCACAACATGTTAGCCGATTTTTCCCTTTGGCATCTAAGGCACATGCATGTTCATTTGTTTGGCTCAACTTCACCTATCTTCCATTTTTCATCAAAAGAACATGAAACAACAACCATTTCCTTCATTTTAATTCATGACCAAATGCTCACAACACAACTAAAAACCAAAATATGCTTCAAGAGTTAAGGTAGAATCAAGAAGAACTCATGAACATCAAGATAGAAGCAAACTAACATGAACTTACCTTTAATTTTCTTCCCCAAGTGACCGAACATTCAAAAGCTTTCTCCTCTCCTTTCTCTTCTCTAACTTTAGGCTATGATGAACAAAGATGGACAAAACTTTGTTCTTTTCACCCCTTTTTCTTTTAATAAAATTTCATATTTCATCCATTTAATTCTTTAATACAAAAGACATGAAATGCCCATTATGGAACATTTACCTAAACCATTATCATGGAACATTTACCCATTATCATGGAATATTTCCCTAATCCATTATCATGGAACATTTACCTAACCCATTATCAATTTGTACCATGAATTATGGATATCAAGTGCTCATACTGTCTACAACAACATGATGGCTGGCCACTTCATGTAAAATGGGAGGTTTGTCATGCAAATCCTCCTATTTTGCACTCATATTTATTTGGCCACTACAAATTAGCCTATAGCATTTTCAAACATTTTCACATAGGTCCTATTTCATAATTTCACTCCCTTTTTCTTATGGAACAAAAATTAACTAAAATTACCGGGTTCTATCTTAAGCTTGGGCCTTCTAGAGGCCCACTAACATAATTAAACCTATGCCAACATTCACAGAATTCCAGAAAATTGGGCGTTACAACTCTACCCCCCTTAAAGAAATTTCAGCCTCGAAATTTACTTGATCCAAATAGTTGAGGGTATTGTTGACGCATAGTCTCTTCTAATTCCCAAGTAGCTTCTTCCCTTCCATGATTACGCCAAAGTACTTTCACTAACGGGACAGATTTCCTTTTGAGAACCTTAACATCTCGAGCCAATATTTGCACAGGCTCCTCCTCAAAGGTCAAATCAGTCTGAACTTCAATTTCTGCAACTGGCACGACATGAGCAGGGTCAGAACGATAACGCCTTAACTTGGAGATGTGAAAAAAACATCGTGAATCCTGTCTAACTCTGGAGGCAATTCCAACTGATAAGCCATTGAGCCTACTCACTTCAAAACCCGATAAGGCCCAATGAACCGCGGACTCAACTTGCCCTTCTTACCGAACCATAATATCTTCTTCCAATGAGAAATCTTTAAGAAGACCATATCACCTATTGAGTACTCAATCTCCTTACGCTTCAAATCTACATACAACTTTTGTCTATCAGATGCCTCCTTTAATCGATCCCTAATTATTCTGACCTTATCCTCAGTATCAGCTACCAACTCTGGTCCAAGAACTTGTCACTCTCCTAGTTCGGTCCAACAACTAGGTGTACGACAGCTTCGTCCATACAGTGCTTCATACGGTGTCATTCGAACACTCGCCTGGTAACTGTTATTGTACGCAAATTCTACCAACGGCAAGTAATCCTCCCAACTACCTCGAAAGTCAATCACACATCCCCTCAACATGTCCTTCAGAATCTGAATAACCCTTTCCGATTGACTATCAGTCTGGGGATGGAAAGCCGTACTAAAATTCAATCGCGTCCCCAACGCCTCATGCAACTTTTTCCAAAATCGAGATGTAAATCTGGGATCCCGATCAGAAATAATTGAAACTGGGACTCCATGAAGTCGTACAATCTCTGCCACATACAACTTGGCTAACTTTTGAAGTGAAAAGTCAGTACGAACAGGTATGAAATGGGCTGATTTGGTCAACCTATCCACAATCACCCACACCGAGTCTTTCTTCGATGGTGTCAAGGGCAGCCCACTCACAAAGTCCATGGTTACCCTCTCCCACTTCCAAAGTGGTATCTTCACTGACTGTAACAGCCCAGAGGGTAATTGATGCTCAGCTTTCATTTGCTGGCATGTCAAACATTTCCCTGCAAACTCCGTTACTTCTCGTTTAAGTCCAGGCCACCAGTACAGTTCTCGCAAGTCATGATACAACTTATTCCCTCTAGGATGCATGGCACATAGTCCTCCATGAGCTTCCTTCAATATTGTCTGCCTCAAATCAGAGTCCTTCAGAACATAAATTCTTCCTCAGAAACACAGAACTCCTTTGCCATCTAACTCAAACTCAGAAGTTTCCCCTTCCTTAACTTGTTGGAAACGAGCGACCAAAGACTCATCGTTCAACTGCTTTTCCTTAATCTGATCCACCCAGGTTGGCCTCACTTGCAACTCAGCCAACAGACTTCCATCATCATACAGACTCAAACGAGCAAACATTGCTCTCAGATCAGATACAGCTCTACGACTTAGAGCATCGGCTACCACATTAGCTTTGCCTGGGTGATACTCGATCGAACAGTCATAATCCTTAAGCAACTCAATCCATCTCCTTTGCCTAAGGTTCAGCTCCTTCTGAGTCAACAAATACTTACGACTCTTGTGGTCAATGTATATAATACACCTCTCCCCGTACAAGTAATGTCTCCAAATCTTAAGTGCAAATATCACTGCCGCCAACTCCAAATCATGAGTAGGATAGTTCTCTTCGTGAGGTTTAAGTTGTCGTGATGGATATGCAACCACCTTACCCTCCTGCATTAGCACGCAGCCCAAACCCACGTGTGATGCGTCACTGTACACAGTAAAATCCTTCCCAGACTCCGGTTGAATCAACACAGGTGCTTCAGTCAGAACTTTCTTCAACTTCTCAAAAGCTTCCTGCTGCTTCTCAGTCCATACAAACGGTTCTCCTTTCCTTATGAGTTTTGTCAGGGGTGCTGCCACAACAGAAAAACCTTCCACAAACCTTCTGTAGTATCCTACCAACCCTAGGAAGCTTCGAATTTCCGACACCGTCCTAGGTGGCTTCCACTCTAAAATTTCTTTAATCTTTCGAGGGTTCACCTTAATCCCTTCGGCAGAGACCACATGTCCTAAGAAGGTTACCTCCCTCAACCACACAGTTGCTGAACTTCGCAAAGAGTTCCTTCTTCCTTAACACTTGCAGCACTATACGGAGATGCTCATCATGTTTCGCTTCATTTTCAGAATATACCATGATATCGTCAATAAAGACGACTACGAATCGATCCAAGAATGGTTGGAACACCCGATTCATCAGATCCATAAATGCTGCAGGAGCGTTCGTCAGTCCAAATGGCATAACCAAAAACTTGTAATGACCATACCGAGTCCTGAATGCCGTCTTATGGATATCCGCCTCCTTGACCCTTAACTGATGATATCCAGATCGGAGGTCGATCTTAGAAAATATAGAAGCCCCTCTAAGCTGGTCAAACAGATTGTCAATCCTTGGCAGTGGATACTTATTTTTAATCGTCAGTTTGTTCAACTGGCGATAATCAATGCACATCCTATTGTACCATCCTTCTTTTTCACGAATAGCACCGGTGCTCCCCACGGAGACACGCTTGGCCTAATGAAGCCCCTATCCAACAACTCTTGAATTTGTGCCTTTAGCTCTACCAACTCCTTCGGTGCCATTCTATACGGTGCGATAAACACTGGTGCCGTTCCAGGCAATAAGTCGATTCTAAACTCCACTTCTCAGTTTGGAGGCAATCCTGGAAGCTCCTCTAGAAAAACATCTTGGAACTCCTTTACGGTCCTAACCTTATCCACTGTCAGTCCCTCCTCTTCCGACTAACTTACAAATGCCAAATAGACCTCACAACCTTTTCGAATCCACTTTTCGGCCCTTAATGCCGACACCACATTGGACAAATAATCCCTTTGCTCACCTATCACCATAACCTCCTCATCCTTTGTGGTCCTTAACACCATTCGTTTAGCAGCACAATCCAGGGTCGCCTTATGCACATTGCCTGTGACAGGGCATCATCCTCGGCACCACGGTCATGAGACTCTACCTTTGTTACCGGTGGTACCGGTGCATCCACCGCCGGCATATGTCTCGAAGACGAAGATCTCGCTCGAGCACTTCCTCGGCTCCGTCCACGGCCTCTTGTACTCATATTGTATTATCTTGATTACGAATTTTTATGCATCAATTAATATTCCAGTGTTTATTACAGATGTTTTATGAATCAGACAGTAGTTCAGAGTTTGTTTTTGCAGAATCGAAGTCTAGCTACAGTTTCAGTCTCTTATCAGATTTTCCTATGATTTCAGTATCATCCTATCTAGAGTATCCTAGCAGGATTTTAGTACAGACAGATAATTCAGGAAAATATTCAGAAAAATTCAGAATACTTACAGACTTGAGCCGGAGATTCGGAATGCCACCTTCTAAAGATCTAAATTTTGAAAATCGAGTTTTTCGCATTCTTTATAAAATTTTCGCTTTCGAAAATCTTTATTTTTGTAAACCCATTCCACAGCCGAGTTGTTGCAATCTAGGCTCTGATACCACTAAATGTAACACCCCAACCCGGCCCAGACGTTATGGCCGGTCCGACATGCCACATCGAAGCGTTCAAAACATTTTATATTGTTTATCCAGAAAAACCTACTTAGTGTTTTAAAAGATAATTTCATTATAGGTTAAAGTGAATGGAAGCTGTGCACCAGGTAGGAAACCAGAAAAGAGGAGGTGAGTCTATCAGACTACTTAAGTACCAAGCTCCCTTCGGATCCAATCCTAGACATGCACACCGCCATTGCCACACCTTAACGTCATGTATATTTCTAGGAAACCGATTTGATTGAGTCATTTTTAGGAAAAGTGATTAATTTTGGAAAATACTTTCATTGCGGAAGCTTTGCTTGTTGTCGTGTTATTTTGAAATCAATTGTTGTTTTTTTTTTAAAATGCGCCCTAAAGCTATCCAATTTCAACAGTTAAAATAAGTAATACCTATCTTAGTAATACATATTAAAACCATCAAAAATAATTAAGCGGCCTTATTACATTTAAAAACCCAAAACTTCAAACGTAAATAAAAGGATGTCCAGTTCACCAGAAGAAAATCAAACTTTCAGAACGGGTGGCCACTCCGAATTCCCTCACAGCTCCAAGCCCACTATGGTTGGGGATTTCCTGCGTGGATGAAAATAAAAGGGGTGAGTTTGGGGAAACTCAGTGTGTAAGGAAAACCCATTCAAAGCCCAAGTCAGATCAAGCCTATTGGGCCTAAGCTCATTCAGGTAACAGTGGTACTGGACCAGAGCCCTTTTCAGATTACAATAAACTGGGCCTTAGCCCCTTATTCAGATAACAGTATGGCCCATAGGCCCATTTCAAAATACATGCAACATCAATAACATATGCAAGCCCATTTGGGGAGACTACTCAACTCACCAACCACTACACTCCACCCGTACCAGCCATACACTCCATGTGGGGATAGCTCAACCCACCCAGCCCAACACTCCACAATTGCAGCATTGCTGCTCAGTTAACAGTAAATTGAGGCAAAGACTCCAGTACGTGGACAAGCCACTTTCAGTACTTCCTCCGTCAATATCCCAATCCTATGCATCAGATAATAACAACATGGCATGCAGTAAATAACAACAGTCAAACATGCATTTAAGTCAATTTAACCCTAGGGGTATTTCGGTAATTTATCTCCTAGGGGTAAAACTGTAAATTTTTTACTTTTAAAGGTATTTCAGTAATTTATCTATTTTAGGGTTTTTCATACATAGTCCTACCTTTCACGTACTACAGAATCACGTACCGAGGGTTCTTATCGAATTGGGTCTGTTGGCCCATCATTCCAATTTTGGCCCATTAAGCCCAAAAATATCGAGGGCACAGAAATCATGCACTTTGCAGTCCAAACATTGCAGCTTACCAAAAACATTAATCGATTTACCTCACGAGCATTCGCACACTCACAAATCTACAAAATACCAGTTTTCGGCATTTCGGATTTTCGACTTTTGCCGATCTAGACTAAGAAAGAGGGTGTTAGTTGCACACCTGTTTGCGACGATATGCTGACGAGATCCACATACGAACCGCCTACAATTGGATTACTAACACGTTAATCTAACTATTCAAATACAAACTACGTATTAACCCCTTACAATATTCGGCCAACCACACCTACAGACCATAGTAAGCTTATAAGAAATCAATAAGCAACTCATTAACAAATTTTTGTCAATGTTTACCACATAATCATAATTTCACTGCAAGCTGTCTTCCTGAGCAATAGTCACTAAATCATTTATAACTGGAGCTACAAAACTCCAAATCAAGTGCCATTAATTTTCACTGAAAATAGACTCATATATCTTATATCCATAAAATTTTCAGAATTTTTTGTTTGGCCAATCAATACCAGATTTTTCTCAAAGTTTCGCATGTTTCACTGTTTGACTAATCTAATCACTCTTCATTACGAATCAAATTTCTCATTGTACAGAATTCAAAATATGTTCTCGTTTATTTCATTTGAAACTAGACTCATTAATATTTAATTACATAATTTATTCAGCTTCTAACTCATCTTCCACAATTTATGGTGATTTTCCAAAGTCACGTTACTACTGCTGTCTCAAGCAGATTTATTACCAAATCACTCTTTCACACATACCTTGCATGCATGTTATTTAAACATGTATATCACCAATCAATCATCACATATCTATGATTTTACTTATGTATAATCTCCATTTCATCATTTTAAAGCACAACATGTTAGCCAATTTTTCCCTTTAGCATCTAAGGCACATGCATGTTTATTTGTTTGGCTCAACTTCACCTATCTTCCATTTTTCATCAAAAGAACATGAAACAACAATCATTTCCTTCATTTTAATTCATGACCAAATGCTCACAACACAACTAAAAACCAAAATATGCTTCAAGAGTTAAGGTAGAATCAAGAAGAACTCATGAACATCAAGAGAGAAGCAAACTACCATGAACTTACCTTCAATTTTCTTCCCAAAGTGACCGAACATTCAAGAGCTTTCTCCTCTCCTTTCTCTTCTCTAACTTTAGGCTATGATGAACAAAGATGGACAAAACTTTGTTCTTTTCACCCCTTTTTCTTTTAATAAAATTTCATATTTCATCCATTTAATTCTTTAATACAAAAGACATGAAATGCCCATCATGGAACATTTACCTAAACCATTATCATGGAACATTTACCTAACCCATTATCATGGAATATTTACCTAATCCGTTATCATGGAATATTTACCTAATCCATTATCATGGAACATTTACCTAACCCATTATCAATTTGTACCATGAATTATGGATATCAAGTGCTCATATTGTCTACAACAACATGATGGCTGGCCACTTCATGTAAAATGGGAGGTTTGTCATGCAAATCCTCCTATTTTGCACTCCTATTTATTTGACCACTACAAATTAGCCTATAGCATTTTAAAACATTTTCACATAGGTCCTATTTCATAATTTCACTCCATTTTTCTTATGGAACAAAAATTAACTAAAATTACCGGGTTCTATCTTAAGCTTGGGCCTTTTAGAGGCCCACTAACATAATTAAACCTATGCCAACATTCACAGAATTCCAGAAAATTGGGGCGTTACTTACATTATAAGCCATATTGTTATCTTTTTTTTTATTTTCACCCTATCTTGCACCCATCTTAACTATACTTGTCTTGGTGAGTTAAAATTCGAGGGAAAATTTAGAAAGATGTACATGCTTCGAAAAAAAAAAAGAAAAGAAAGAAAAAGAATGATCTTTCAAGTGTTGAGAAGTATTGTTGAGCATGGGTTTCAAATTAAGTTTGGGGTGTTAAAACCCTTGAGTAGGAATACTTTACCCAAAAAGATTCAAGACAAAGTTAGGTTTAAGATGATTAAGCCTAAAAGTCATTTCTCTTTATCACTACCTTGAGCCTGGCCCCATTACCACCTTATAAAAGACCTATTGATTTAGATAATTATGCTAACTACATTAGTGAAGAGAAATTGCTAAGTTCAACATACGAAGACCATTGATTAAACCTCAAGATTGTTTTGTCTTATTAGATAAGGAAAATTTGTTGAATGGTGAATTCTATATATGACTTTGAAATGCATGCAAATTATGACTCGTGATAGCATTTTCTTGTACTTAACATAAAATTTTGGAATAATATATTTGTAAGTGAGTGATTTATTGAAAAGAAGAGTTTGTGAGCATAAATTTGTTAGTAAATGATTATGTGAAAAGTTGATTCTATGTAAATATTGTGCAGGATTGCCCTAAATTTTTTCCATTGCATGAAATATTACTTAGGACGAGTAATGAATTAAGTTTAGGGTGTGATAATTCTAAATTATATATGTTTATTTAGCACCTTTTCACTTAGAATTTATGCAAATTTCGAGCATGTGGATAACTAATTGTGTCATTTTAGTTCATATTAAGAAATGAAGCATAATTTTAGTAAAATTTGTACTTTTACATAATTAGGTGTTAATTTTACACGATTTCACTTTATTATGCTACATGTTAACTTTTGTTTGATCAATTTGCTGTAGTTGGACCACTGAATTAATAAATCTGGAAGCCAATAAAAACATACACATGGACATGAGCTAATATCCACTTCATGTGGACGACAAGATAACAAATTTGACCTGAAAAAAGTTGATCAAACCCAGTCGAAAGTTGTTTGCTAAGAAGAGCTAGCTTGTTAACTAGTTAGGCTGCCAAAACTGTCCAATAAGGGGGAGAAGAGCCCAAATCGACTAAGGCATAAAAAGCAGCCCAAATTAGCATTGGAATAATTGAATTGAATATCCATACATGTGTAAAAAAATTACAAACCAACCCCCAACTAATACCTTCATTGCCGTCCAACCCCATACCACGAATCAAGGAAGAATCGGTCACAAAATCAAGTAACCATCAATCCCTCATCCCACAATTCATGGCCGACTATGCAAAGGGAGATTATCAAGGGATATGCATGCTACTTTTAAAAAACTCCCAAGTTCTCCCTCAAGTATAAATAGGCATTTCCATTCACCTTTCATGTCATCCAAAAAAAAATCTCATTCATCCCTCACATCCCTCAACTTTCCTCTTTCTCTCCTCTTTTAAAGTTCTCTATTTTCCCTTTCTTTTAGCTAGCATTTCCTTGAGAAAACTCTGTTGGTCGACCACCTTGAGAAACAATTTGCGAAGATGCAACAACGAGAATTGGAGGAAGCCACCACGATCAGTCTTTAGTGAGTCGCTGAACTCATCAAAGAGTTTATTCTTCGTTATTTTTTTTCAATTGTTCTTGGTTGTTCAAACATGATTGCAAATTGTTTAAATGTTTTTCCATTAATGATGATGACTTAAATTTGTTTTAGCTAGAATAATTGCAATGATTTGATTAAATTCATTCGATTCATGTTTATGTTGTTTTGTGCCTCAATTGTTCATGCTTCAAATTAAAATCGTTCATGTTATTCATGCATTAGAAATAGATGCTTAATCCTAGTTAGATGGTACTAATGGACACGATAATTGGAAGGTGCATGTTTAATTTATATCCTAATCAGAATAAATTAAAGGTTCGTAATAATCTAAGAGAACACTATTATCTTGCATAACTTTAGGTTTATGTGATTAAATTGTTTCAAACCTAATATATCATTGTTACTTCACATAAATTCTAAAGAATACTTAGTTAAATATGGACATAGAAATATACATGTTTTTTTCTAAGTATAAGACTTCAAAAAAACTTATATGAGATTCCAAGTTAATAAATGATTGAGTTGCCATGGAATATTTTCCTGAACATTGTTAAACATGATGAAGAATGAATCGAGTCAAATGTTGTGATTGTTCTAGCTTATTTATTTTATAGTTGTTAAAACTTGTGAAATTGTTGATGTAACCACTTCATTGCGTTTTATTTCATCTCATTTGAATTTAGGTTAGTTTGCATTTAGTTAGTTTATTTAATTTTAACATCCATCACCTCAAAATATTGTGTTTTCTTAACCAAATTGTGAATTCTTAATTTTACAATTATTGATTAACAAATACAGTCCCTATGGAGATGATAACTCTTTTACTTACTTATTACTTGATAACGACCATGTACACGTGCACATTCCGTCACGAACCACTTACAAAAATCCTCGTCCAAGACCTACGCTTTGAAATAAACAAAACGTACACTAAGTATTGAATACTTAGTGGTGCTAACATAATTCAAATACATTTCATTAAGAATAAACTAAAGTATTATATATAACAAAATATCAATCACATTAATATTTTTATTTTAACTCAACATATCAATTTTCCAAGTTTCTTATTAATTTCACATTTCAATAGCTATTTCAATGCTTATTCAATTTGGCCCTATTATCCAACTATAGACATTAGAATAGGAACTTAGATCTTTATATGTTAATATGTCCATGTCCTTCTGAAATTAGGATTATTTTATTATGTCATCCGGGGTAACCTAACAACGATGACTTTTAGTATGTGATTATTCTACCATCCTGGCTTGCTCGACAACGATAGTTTTTTTTAGTAATTTTCTGTATTGTTTATTCAACCATCCTAGCTTGCTCAACGATGATGGCTAGCAAATCATTGTATCGATGACCCTATGGCATGCCAACTATACTTGGACTTACTTCTAGCATCATTTCATAGGGCATTAACATCATAATCTATATTGTAACATACAGTGCCTCGATGTATGTGCATCGAGTAGAGAAAATTGCAACCAAAGACTAAAACATGCAGTGTATTGCAAGTGTAACAAGTCGAGCTGTAATATTTATAAAATGTACAATGGAACACCTTGAGGAGTATCCCAAGGATCAAACCCATAAGAGACATGTTGATAATATTGGATTTAAAGCATCAAACATGCAAAATAGAAAGTCTAAATAACTATTATCTAACAACCTATAGTACCACAAATCATGAATTGAAGGTTTTATGCTTAACTTATATCTAAAGACTTAATTGTAAATATTTAAAAACTTATAAAAGAAATAATCAAAGAAAAAATGTAGTTGGTTAATATTTGTGTTGACAATTAATTCTTAGATCTGGGAATTAGATGCAATAATTTTCTAATCAAATTAATTAATACCTCTCGGTCAATAATTTACCCAATTTACAATTTAGTCCAATTAATCTCTCGATCTAACTTAGAATAAAGGGTTATAATTGAATTTTTACTCGATAAGGTCTCCTCTCGGTCTCACTTATCTATATTTTTACCAAGAGTTGTCAATTCCAAGTATCTATTTCTATTCAATTTAGTCTAGATTATTCAATTTAGTCCCTAATCTTTAAAATAATTGTTCAACAATTCAATTAATAAACTACCCAAAGGATTTAGTTAATGCTTATCTTAAACAAACACTACCCAATAATTTCCATGCCCATTTAAATAATTAAACAATATAGAAGTTTGAAGTGTTTAAAAATTACTCATAATTTTTTATGAAGTCCTTGATTTTGATTACTGCGATGGAGTGTAAACACAAGGTTCCACATTTTTGATTAATCAATTGTAACTTTTGAATAAAAACTCATTAAAATCTAGTGAAATTAAAAGTGAAAACTTAAGGTTAGAAGAAGGTCCTCGTACCATGGAGTTAAGAAAGAAGACAAAGTGCAGAAAAATAAAAAGAAAATGCAATGGTCACTAACTAAAATTAACCTAATAATCCAAAAGCTAAAAGACTCCCTAAAATGTTTTAAAATGTTATTTATAGTGCTAACATGTTTGACCTAGAATGGACAAAAATGTCCCCTTCTTAACAATTAAAATAACATGTTTTGACTGAAGAATGCCCTTGCAAATTTTAACCCGTCGAGCCTTGATGTTGTGACTCCAAAACATTGATGTCAGGACCTTGCCAACAACATCCTCCCAGATTTGTCTGGTAGAATTGGTGTCGTGACTCTGGCTCCTTGAACAGTTGGGATCCTTTAGTAATGGTGACGGCCATCGATGTCACGACTTCAACAACATAATCTCGTGACTTTAGCACTTGATGCCGCAACTCCATGCTCTTAGTGTCAGGACACTATCATCAGTTCACCTATAGTGTGCTAGTTCTTGAAATTCAAACTCCTAGGGTGATAGATAACTTAAATGTCGCGACACCAAGAGTTTGGATTCACGACCCCAAGTATACCAGAAAGGTTTCTTCAAGTTTTTTTCTTAATCATCTCCTGCACAAGCTAAATTTAATCATTAAACTCCAAAAGGCAAGATTTTGTCATATTGGTTACAAACTACACTAAAAACACATAAAATTGAATATAAGATAAAAATATAATAAATATAAGAAAATCAAAAAATAAAACATCAAATGCTTAAATACAAATTCATTAAGTGTTGAAAAGAACGTAAGTTACCAATCAATTTAAGGCAGATTAGTAACATATATCATTCTACTATCAAAATCTAAATATCCACAATCACATCCAAAACAATTTCAAACATTTATCTCTTATTTCAAATATCACCAACCAAATCCATTATTTGAAGTTGATAGGAGAAAGATACCACTACCTCGATGCATAGTCATTTTGATTATAATGACTAATTAATTTATGAAAGCAAATTGAAATTGATTTATAGAAGCACAAACCGCACAAGTTATTTGATGTTCGCCGTTTTGTTTTTCCTTTTGCCTTTGATGTTCTAGCATTGTGTTTAGCCACGTTCAATTATAGAATTATAGAAACAACGTTAACCACACAATCCAATACAACCATTTTAGCCCTAATATCTGAATTATTCATAACTTTAAATTTTCTTTTTCGAATTGTAAACCAATTTCATATTTCTTCATTAGGGACCTCTAGTTTTCAATTCATAACATTTATTGGTTTTATAAATTTATAAAACATAGAAACTTAGCTAGCACAAAAATTAATTCTTAGTAATTTTCTTCATTTTAATTTCTCAAGAGTCAAATTGATTAGATAGTATTTATCAATAAAAATATTTTTAATTAATTATAAAATGTATAATTAAATAGAGAATATATTTATTTTATTTTATGTTTTAACATATAAATTAAGAGAATAACAAATAAATTCATACATTATAAATTCTATACAAATATCAAAGTATTAATATTATATGTATTTTACGTTTTGTTAAAAAGTTTATTTTAGGTTGAAAAAAAATGTTATATCTATATTTTATAATTTTTATCTAAGCATTATAATATTTAAAATAAAATCAAATTCATAGATAAAAATATATTTATTTAATTATAAAAAAGTCTAAATTTTATTTTTTTTAGTTTATCCAATTATGTTCAATAATCTTATATATTTAAAAAAAATTATTAATTAGTAACATATATGATGTTATTTTTTCAATAAAACTTATAAAAGATATGACTATGTTAATTAATTTCACCTTAATTAATAATTAATTAATATTACTTTTGTTATTATCACATTATTATCACTTAATATACTAATAAATTGTTTTTAATGTCAATTTTAATATAATGAAAAATAAAAGTTCACAAGTATTTACAAATTTGTATTTTTATATTTATTATATATAAGCAGAGTTAAAAATTATTATGTATCATTAATTAATATTTAAAAAAAGGATATATGATCATTTCTAATTTTCAATTTGGGTATTAGGTATTTATTTTTCTTAATTGAAAAATTAGTAGATCATTTCATTTTAAAAATTTTGAGATTTTTTCCTGGTTGATTTCAAGTGGTTAAAGAATTTCAAGCATAAAAATTTGGAACTTACCTCATTTTTGTGACATGCTTGGAATTCTTTCAGTACTTGAAATTAATCAAAAAAAAATTTAAAATTTTTAGAATGAAATGATCGACCGATTTTTTCAATTACCTAACAGCCAAATTGATTAATCTTAATAATTCTAATTTCTTGCTTTTCATTTCAAATTTAACCATGATACTTCAATTATACAAGTGAAAAGAAAAAAAGAAGGGAAATATGAGATGATGTTGGTTTTATTTTAATAAGGTAAGATAAATACTAAATCTAAAGATTAGAACCTTTTATTTTGATCTAATGACTAAAATCATTTTACTTCTCATTTTAAATGATGACTATTTTCGGTTATAAGAAATTATCTACCAAACATATTTTTATGTTTTTATTATTAAAAATAGTTTTTTATTTCCTTTTTCACAAATAAGTTTTTCAATTTTTAAATTAAAAAACATTTTTTGGAAAATGAAAATAAAAAAGAATTAAAACTATCCTCGTCTCTTCAAACTTATTATGGATTTTAATGTTTTTAAGATATTTTTATATTATATTCTTTAATGTGAAAGCTCCGCAACTATATATCTTTAAATATCCATAAATAATATTGAATGAAAACTTCTAAACTTGGTTTAACTAATTAATATATAAATGTTGCATGGCATATAAATATCAATTCCTAGAGAATTAATTATTACTTAATTCAATAATTAATTTAATTCAATTTACTAAATTTAGGATACAACCATCACATTTATATAAGGTGAAATTTGAATTTGGACCTCAAAATTTATTTTAGTTTATTATAAGGGGTAAATATCAAATTTATACATAAACTCTAGTCTATTATGTAATTTGATATATGAATTTTGACTTGGAGCAATTATACACATAAAACTTACATTTTGGTTCATATGTATGCATAAAACTTTAATTTTAATTCAATTGTACATATTGAATGAATACATACATTTATTTTCATATTAGATTAATATAATTGTCAATATATTAGCGTAAAATTATGTTAATTTGATAATGTTGTCAGGGAATTGTTAAAATTTAATCAAATCAAATTTTCATATATAAAATTACATAAAATCAAAGTTCATGTATGATTTTACACACTTATCCATTATTATAATTATTTACTTTAGTGGAGCTTTTTACTTCCATAAGCAGGTTAAGAATCTGTCACGTGTTCTTCATCAACATTTAAAAATTTAAAAAGAAATAAATGGGGACATATGGTAATTTCTCAATTTCGAAGTAATGCGATTAAAGAAAAACTCTATTGGAACTTCAGTGTCCTGGTTTTAATCTCATCACATGTAAATGTCTTGTATGGGTCTCTCAATGATTGTTTTAAATTTAAATCTTATTATATATGTAGGTTATATTTAGATTTATTCTAAATTAAATTTTAATATATTTTGATTTTTTTATATTGAATTTATTTTTGTTCTAATCCATTATACTTATACTCATAATTATACTTATAAAGTCCTTAAAAAATCATAGTGATAATAATCCAAATCTAACACATAAAATTTGGAACAAATCCAACTACTAATTTATTCTTCATTTCAATTTCATTTACATTTAATGATAAATCAGTAAACTGATTCGGTAGGCTATTTATTACTCATCAAAGTTGTGAGATCGGATTGATTGATTTTGGGTAAAATAAATTATAAATAGGATTGAGTTTGAACTAAAATCTTAATAATAAAATTAATTTTTTATTTCAATTTAATTAAGGATTAATATATATAAATCTGCCTCAACTTCACAATTTATACTTAATTTTTTTAACTTCATTGATATTTAAATTTAGAAATTATAAGCTAAATTAGTACTCTTTATTGGTACCTAACTAACATAATTAGATTTTGAGCTATTAGCCAATAGAAAATCGACATGTGTCACAAAAAATAATAAAAATATTTTTGAAAATTAAGAACTTAAAAGAATTAGGAATTTATTTTGCATCTATAATGAATTTGGACAAGTGATTGTCTAGATTCATTTGAACCTAGACAATATTTTGTCCTAGTTCATGCCAAATGTTTTTTTAGTGATTTTATATATATATATATTTATAAATTCACTAATAACAATATAATTTATTTTTTAAAAATAAAATCCTATATTATATATATTGTTATGTTTTTAGAATTTTTATTGAATTTTAGATTTTTTTTTATTTCAAGTATACAGTAATATATGGAAAATTGGTTGTCTTGATACAAATGAATCTGGACAACAAGCTATCCAGATTCATTATGAATGTGTATTTGTCATGGGTCATGAATCAAAGCCCATTACTAACGCACAAAGAGCGCCCCATGGAGGTCAAGTGATTAAATGGGCTCATTCAACCCATTTGAACTAACTCGATTCGTGGAACATGTGGAGAAGCCCATCTAACTCGATTCGTGGAACATGTGGAGAAGCCCATCTACTTAAAGCCTTGGTGGTCCAATGAAGCACTTAAGGAAAATTAGGGCTACCTTGGTGAATATGGAAAGTAATCTTAGAAGATATGTAATCTAATAAGATTTGATTTTGTAATCTTAGGGGATCATGCAAATCCCTTAAGAATCTCAACTTGTAGATTGACTTAATCTCGTCCGTCGATGTAAACTAACCTATACCGTTGAATTTGGGGGAGCTCAACTATAAACAGAGACATTCTCCCTCATTTGTAATCACTCAGTTATAATCTTTCATAGTAATTGAATACTATTGAGAGCATTTACTCAAACACTTGGCGTGTGATTTTTTTTCTATTCTTTCGCTTTTCTTTTATCTTTGAGTTTCTACCATTCTTTTTTTAGTACCTTAGAGAGTTTCTATCAAGAATTTTCACTTTTCGAGAGCTAGGTTGACTTAGATGAATTTGAAATTAAGAAACATCATAAGGTCGCACAGATTGCAAGACTAAAGTTCTAGCCCTGTAACATATTTCTCTAGTAATTTTATATATTATTGTAACACCTCAAACCCGGCCTAGACGTTATGGCCGAATCTGGCGGTGTCACATTGAAGTATTTTTTGAAATCATAATTTCATTGGAAAGCCCGTTATATATTAAAACCTTATTATATCATTAACGAAAATTTGTAAATCATATTAGATTGTTATTACACTTTAAAACTATGTTTGTTTCGGAAGCTTTAAAATTATATTAAGAAGACGTGGTGTTTTTGAAAAACAGTTATCTTTTGAAAACATGTCTTCTTCCAACAACTAGCAGTTTATATCAAAGCAAATAAAAATCCTAAATTAAAATTTAAAACCTTAGAGAGGCCTTATTACATAAATAAATACCTAATTCGAAATTTAATAGTAAATAAAAGTCAAATATAAAGCAAGAGCAGTAGTGTGGCCACCTCCGAATCCCTCATAACACCGATCCGTCTAAGGCTGGGGATTTCCTGTACAGATAAATAGAGGGGTGAGTTTACGAAAACTCAGTGTGTAATCCCCTAACAAACAAGCAATCAATCATTCAATAGATAGATGCAGTTTGGGCCTAAGCTCGTTACAGTATCAGTATTAATGTGGGACTTAGCCCATTAAAGTAACAGTATCAGTGCAGTAATGCAATTAGAAATCCTACCCAATCCAGCCTCTACACACCACTCCGTCCCGCCAAACACACCATGTAGGGATAAAATCGACTCACCCAGCCAAACATACCAAGATTAGCACCGGTTGTGGCACTAAACAGTATTGGAGCAAACCTGCTAGTAATATGAACGACTTAAAGCCATCCGTAGGTCCACAGTCGTCTTGGGTGACCCGTGCAATCTTAGGTCCACAGTCATCTTGGGTGACCCGTGCAACCATATCAGTACAGTACACTTCTTCCAAAATAACAATCCCAACCCCATACAACATGTCATGCATCATATCATAATATCTTACATGGATGCAACATATATATAACGTGGCATACTCAAATACAGTCGTACACATCGTAGGGCAAATCAATCATTTTATCTTACAGGGGTATTATAGTCATTTTACCCTATAGGGGTATTACAGTCATTTGACCCTATCAGGGTATTTTGGTCATTTTACCTTACAGGGGTATTTCGATCATTTTACCCTATGGGGGTATTTCGGTCCAACATGGCCCAAAACGGTCTAAGCCCATGAGAACGCCCATGATGTCCTCTCGTAATCCAGTACCCACGTTTATGCGTTTGGGGTTACCACACGAGCGATCGCACGCCCATGTGCAATCAATGGTCCTATTTTTCAGCTTTCGCCAATTTACAGTTAAGACAATAATTACACACCTGATATGATTTTCGATACGCAATGCTCTCGAGATACAACACTTAGAACAAACGGCAATTCCATGCCCAAAATTAGTCACCTTTAAAATCATACCAATTAAACAACTACAAACGAACTTTAATTATATTGCTTACCCCTACTGTTCCAAAAGAAACAGCCTACGATTCCACGGGTAAATTGAGTCTGTTGTAATATGATGCTGTTATAACAATGTTCAATACAACAGAGGATTAGGAGTATACTACACTTAGGAAAAGAAATCTCCCCCCAAATCAAATGGGGCACAAAACCCCCTTACCAAAAAACTTACCAACCGATGCAGCCCACGGAGAACAAGAATAACCAACACCGACTTTCCCCTTTTAGAGAGAAACCAAAAGGCAGGAGAGGGGAGAGGAGAAGTATTCGGCAACAGTACAAAGGAATAGGGTGATTGCTAAGAATCGGTTGATAGAAGGAAAAGGAACTAGAAGCAATAGGTCAAAGCATAGAAAACTGAGATGCCGACTGTTAAATATGAGCCAATGAAGAGAACAACAGAGGAGGGAAAGTATTCAGCCAACACAACAATAGATTGAGGGAGGAGAGAAGGGTATTCGTCTAAACAAAAAGGAGAGCACAGTAGGTTGAAGAGTATAGGAGAACAAAATCATAAAGTGTAGAAAAAGATTCCCGAATGGTCCAAGCAATAATCGGCCTCAAACAGAGAAGTGAAAAGAAACCAAAAAAAAAACTACAGAAAAGATGCTAAGCCAAAGCCGAATTCTTCCAAAACCGAAATCACTAGGTGCCTACAATCCTAATTTGGCACCAACACCTCCTCCACTTCAAATCCCCTTGATTTCCTCCTAAAATCTCTCCTCAACTCCCTCCTACGATCTCTTCATGACCAATTCAAACTTCATTCCCCTCACAAGTGTTTCGGTCAAACACAACCTCCTCTCATGGCCATCAGTAAAAATAATCTCCATTTGTGCTAGCATGGATTTGAACCTCAGACCACAAGCACATTCCTACGCCATTATCCACTAAACCAACAGGCCTATTCTGTCATGTTTTAACAATTTTTACTTATAACCCTACTGACCAAAGATAGGGGTTTTATCATTAAAAAGCAAAGTTTTTGTGTAAGTCAAGGCTTGAACTCAAGACTTCTCAAACACTCCCAGAACACTCAAAACACTTAACCACTAAAGCAGACATGCAGTTGTGTCACTTTCTTACAGAACTAAATATTTATGAGTAGCTTCCTAACTGCTCCCATGCTCAAGACCTAATACTTCTAGGCCCAAATTCAGGACGTTACAATTTTTTAGAATTTCAAAAAAAATATAAAAATACTTTTAAAAATAAATTCCATGTTTTAAAATAAATTCCAATTTTATCACTTAAATTATTCTAAATTTATTACTTAAGTAATAAAAAATATTTTAAAATGATTTATAATCATTATTATTTTTTAAAATATAGAATAAAAATGAAATTCATTTTAAATGATTTATTAATTAAATAATAAAAATGAAAATTTATTTTAAAATTTGAATTCATTTAAAAAATAGTTTTATATTATTATTTTTTCAAATTTAAAAAATATTTATTAATTAAGTAATACACATTTTGAATGAACTTAAACAACACGTGAAATAAAAAAAATCCTAAAATTCAATAAAAATTCTAAAATATAAAAAACTAAAAAGCTGAAAATTTTATAAAATACAAGAGTTTAATTTTTAAGTTATTATATTTTTATTTTTGAAATTCTAAAAATAAAGATTACTAAAATGACATTCACAATGAACATGATCTAATGGTTGTCTTGTTTTAAATGAATTTAGATAGTCACTTTTCCAGGTTTATTGTGCATGTAAAAAAATTATTAATTTTTTTATTCATAAAAAAACTATTTTTTAATTTTTTGTGACACATGTCAACATTCTATTGATTATCAGCTCAAAATCTAACAGTGTTAGTCATATATCAATAAAAAGTACTAACTTGGTTTATGGTTTTCAAGTTTAGGTACCAGTTAT
Organism: Gossypium hirsutum; assembly: GCF_007990345.1. NCBI lineage: Eukaryota > Viridiplantae > Streptophyta > Magnoliopsida > Malvales > Malvaceae > Gossypium > Gossypium hirsutum. The sequence goes on along the minus strand of NC_053432.1, from coordinate 54,096,241 downwards.
ATTTACAAAAAGTAACCAAGTTTATACAATTTACCAAGTTTAGGTATGTCTGTATATATTAACCTTTTATTTTAGAGGAAAACTTAGTTAATTTTCAAAAAAAAAATCTCATGACTTAAATAAAACCGATTAAGTTTAACATTTTTCTTATAGCAATGATTTCTTTTGAATACTTAGGTAATTCCTAATTTATTTATTACTCAAAATTTAGTTATAACTTAGAAACAAAAAAGTGATATTCAATTTAGTTTTAATTAAGTTAAATTAGAATTATTTAATGTATAATCAAATCTAATTCCACAGTCATTATCCTAAATACAAATTAAAAAAATCATGCACGCTAAATAAACTCTAAACATGAGTCCTATGCCACATTATAAATAAAATAGTACAATACTGAGATACCAAGAATTATAAAAAAGAGCCTAATAATACTTTCATATAAATAAAATGTTTCCAAGCCCTCTGTATGTCATGTCCGTGTTCTAACCTGGTGGGTTATCTGTAAGGATGAAATTAAAGGAAACTGAGCTATGAAGCTTAGTATGAGTTCTATCACAAGAAAATTAGTGCAGAATAATAAACCAAGCATACATAATAAAAATTTTCAATACAATAACATTCATATAGTATGGCAAAAGTTTACAATTCATTCAAGCATGCTTATGAATGTCAATGCAAATGATATTTCAGTTTAACAGAAAATAAAAGTCCTACCCCACTGCTACACTCCAAAGTAAGAGCTCCACAAAACTCTTTTAACTCGGACACTCCAGTTTGTGGATGAACCACCAGTGTTGCTAGTTAATACGTTGCCACTAGGTTGTGAATGCACAACGGGTTTGCAAATAAAAGCTTCTAGTAAGTTTATGGATAAACCACCAGTGTTTGCAGGTTAATACGCTGCCAGTAGGTTGTGAATGCATAATGGGTTTGTAGATAAAATTTGTCAGTAAGTGTGTGGATAAGCCACTAGTGTTTGTAGTTAAACTGCCAGTACTTCCTCCTTTCAATCGACCCACCCCATACAATGCAATATAGCATGCTAGTAACAATTAAGTATAGAAAACAGTAGACATGCTTAACATGTATTCGGTTTGACAATAACAGTAGGCATGTTTTATCATGTATTCAGTTCATCAGTAATAGTAGGCATGTTTAAAATGTAATAAGTTCAATAATGACGGTAGGCATGCAACCAGTAATACAATGGTAAAAATAACAGTATCAATTTATCAGAAAGGTAGTGACAGTAGACATGAAATATTCATATACCGTCATTAAATAGTAGCAATTCAATCATCAAACCATAGAATCTAGCATGTTCGTACTATTAGGAACTCAATCGAGTGAATAAAATTTCTAAAAACAATTCGAGGATTATATAGGGACTAAATTGAATAATTTAAAAAAGTTCTAGGCAAAGCTGAAAAGCAGGGGTCGCACGGCTATATGGCCAAGCCGTGTAAGAGACTATAGGTTGTGTGGAGGGGTTACATAGTCATGTAATAAACTATGACCATGTGTCAAATGCAAAATCAACCACACGATTGTGAGAGATTCAAACTAGCCTAGGGTTTTAGTGGCACATGGCCGTATGAGAGGCTGTGTGGTCCGTATTCCTGTACGGAAGACCATATGGCCTAGTTTTTAGACATGGTTTTCTCTGATTCACTTGTAAAAGAGTACACAGCTTTCATTAGGAGCTCGACCAACTTTCCTCGTGATTAAATTTGGTCTGATACGCTTAAAATAAGTCTTTCAAACGAGATTTATACATGAGTTAACGATTGATTTTAATTTTGACAAGATTTACTCAACTTTCCTCGTAATTTACCCTTGCTGCCAAAAATAAAATGGATTCTAAAGATGTAGTGTCTCTAACTCAAGTATGCAAGGCAGAGGAGTGACGTGTTAACCATTAGGCCTAAGGCCTCAATGGGGAGGTGTGACGTTTTAACCATTAGGCCTAAGGTCTATTTGTTGTTTATTTTGTACTCTAAACATTATTTATTTTAGTTTGGTTTCTATCTTAGTTTGCAGAAAATTAAAAAAAAAGAAAGAAAGAAATGGGAGAGAAATGGGTTAAACCTAGAACCTCTAGGGAGTGGGCATTTTCTCTACCCCTTCTTACCCTAAAAAAGTAGGGGCACCTTGCGTCATTGAACCGATAACCATCTTTCAACTAACCTAACCTCCTCTATCCCTCGGGACCAATAAAGGTAGTACAGGAATATTCACCTATTGTCCATCGACTAAGCCTTTCGGCCTAATCTTAGGCCCTGACTCACCCTCTGTGGACAAACCTTGCGGAGGAACCCTTGGGTTTTCGGGGCATTGGATTCTTACCAATGTTTGCATTACTCAAGCCAACATTCTCGCTTCCGCACAACTACTTAACCATCAAGCCTAAGTCATTTCATGGTTAATTATTTCAATTAACCCTCTATGTTTTTGGGTGTGACAATTATCCCCTCCTTAAAGAAATTTCATCCTCAAAATTTACCTAGTTCAAACAGATAAGGATACTATTGATGAAATTTCTCTTCTGGTTCTCAAGTGGCCTCCTCCATGCCATGGTTCTGCCACAGAACTTTTACAAGATGGATTAATTTCTTTTCAGAACCTTTACCTCATGATGTAGAATTCGTATGGGTTCCTCCTCAAAGGACAAATCCAGTCTCACCTCAATATCTTCTAATGGCATAACATGGGAAGGGTCGAAACATATCATCTCAACATGGAGACATGGAATACATCATGAATACAGTCTAATTCTAGAGGTAATTCTAGTTGATATGCTACTGGACAGACTCTTTTAAGAACTCTATAAGGTCCAACGAACCTAGGACTTAACTTGCCATTTCTCGTAAATCTCAACACCTTCTGCCATGGGGACACTTTCAAGAAGACTTGATCTTTGACATTGTATTCAATATTTTTTCTCTTTAAATCTTCATTCAAGTTCTTCCTATCCAAAGCCTCTTTCAGTCTATCCTAAATCAATATAATTTTCCCCTCAAACTCCTATACCATTTCTGAACTCAAAATTTTCCTTTCTCCCAGTTCAGTCCAACGCAATGGTGTTCGACACTTTTGACCATATAAGGCTTCATAGGGTGCCATTTGTATTCTTGATTAGAAACTATTGTTATAGGAAAATTCTACTAAAGGCAAATGTTCCTCTCAGTTAGCTCGGAACTCGATGATATAGCCTCTTAGCATATATTCCAATATTTGAATAACTTGTTCGGACTATCCATTAGTTTGTAGATGGAAGGCAGTACTAAAATCCAAATGAGTACCAAGTGCCTCGTAAAGCTTTTTTTCAAAATAGAGATGTAAAACGGGGATCTTGATGTGATATGATTGAAACTAGCACTCCATAAAGTCTTAGAATTTTCGAAATATACAACTTAGCTAGCTTTTGTAAAGAATAGTCCGTACGGACATGTAAGGAATGAGCTGAATTAGTTAATCGATCTACTATCACCCAAATTGAATCTTTTTTAGTGGGTGTTTAAGGTAATCCACTAACTAAGTCCATCGTTACTCGTTCCCACTTCCATAGAGGTATTTTGATTGGTTGTAACAACCTAGAAGGAAACTAGTGTTCAACTTTCACTTATTTTGATTGGTTGTAACAACCAGTTCCTCGTCAATTTGCACATAATACGTCCCTCAGAAGTACAAAATACCATTGTCATTAAACCCAAAATCTTCAGTTTTATAGTCTTTCACCTGCTTAATCCACGACAACAGGGACACATCTACAGGTTGTTTAGCCTTGATCTCACTAGCTAATGTGTGTTTCACTTGTAGCTCGGTTAGCAAGCCTCCATCACCCACTAGACTTAACATAGCAAACATTGATCTTAAATAGATCATCTGCTTCCTACTTAGACTTTTTCAGGGTGGTATTGAATTACACAATCATAATCCTTTAATAGTTCTATCCATATCTTTTACCTCATGTCCAATTCTTTTTGGGTGAGAAGGTACTTGAGAATCTTATGATTGGTATAAATGTAGCACTTCTCACCATACAAGTAGTGCCTCCAAATTTCCAATGCGAATATCATTGCTGTCAACTCTAGATCATGAGTCAGGTAATTATACTCATGTTGTTTCAACTGTCTCAATGCATAGGAAACTACTTTTCTATCTTGCATCAACACACATCCAAGGCCAGCGTAGGATGCATCGATGTACACCACAGACCAGTGTAGGATGCATCGATGTACACCACATACTTTATTCCCGATTCAGGCTGAATTAACATAGGAGCTTGGTTAACACAACCTTTAGTTTTTCAAAGCTAGATTGTTACTTATTTGTCCACTTAAATGGAACATCCTTCCTCAATAACTTGGTTAGGGGTGTAGCTATTAGAGAGAACCCTTCAACAAATCTACAATTTTACCCAACAAAGCAAGGAAACTTCAAATTTCAGAAACATTTTTGGGTTGTTTCCATTCTATGATAGCCTCTATCTTTTTTGGATCTACTTGAATACCCTCTACAGATACCACATTACATAGAAACATAACTTTCTTAAACCAGAATTTACATTTGTTCAGTTTGGCATACATTTTCTTTTCTCAAAGGATTTGTATAACCTTTCTAAGGTGTTAATCGTGTTTGGTTTTAGTTTCTGAATAGACTAAGATTTCGTTGAAGAATACAATGATAAATTGATCAATGAAGGGTTGGAACACTCAACTCATTAAGTTTATGAAGGCATTCGGAGCATTGGTCAAACCAAAAGGCATTACAAGGAATTTATAGTGGCCATATATAGTCCTAAATGCGATTTTGGGCACATCTGCCTCCTTTACCTTTAGTTGATAGTACCCCAACCTTAAATCTATCTTAAAAAACACCGTTGCATCTTGGAATTGATCAAATATGTTGTTTATCCTAGGTAGGGGATATTTATTCTTAATGGTTAGTTTATTCAACTGTTAATAATCTATGCAAAGCCTTAGAGAGTCATCTTTCTTTTTGACGAACAGGACCGAAGCTCTCCACAGAGAAACATTGGTTCTAATAAACCTACGATCCAAAAGCTCTTGAAGTTGAGTTTTCAATTCTTGTAGCTCCTTAGGTGCTACGCGGTAGGAAGCAATGGACACCGGAGTAGTGCTTGGCAATAATTTGATTTCAAATTCTAGTTCACATCTGGAGGTAACTTTGGTAACTCCTTGGGAAACACGTTTGGGAATTCTTTAATGGTTCAAATGCTGTCTAAGGCAAAACTATTGGCATTCTCATTCATTACATATGCTAGATAAGCCTCGTACCCTTTCCAAACTAACTTCTCAGTGACCATGGAAGAAATTACATTAGATAAATAGTTTTATTACTCCCCAACCATAACAATCACACTACCCTCTATCATTTTCAAGGTTACTCTCTTAAAGGCACAATCTAGGCTAACTTGGTGTTCCACTAACCAATCCATACCTAGAATCAAATTAAACTCCCCAAAAGGTAACTCCATAAGATCTGCTAGAAACATTACTCTTTGAACCTCCAATGGACATCTCCCATAGACCTTATTTACAGTAGTCGTTTGTCCTAAGAGGCTTGCTACATTAACATCAATAGTGGTTTCCTCTCTCCCAACACTCAATTTATTAAACATATTACATGAAACAAATGAATGGGTGGATCCTATGTCAAAAAGGGAAAAGTATAGAACTGAATGAATAGTAAAAATACTTGTGATACTATCAGATACATATTTATCCTTATGTCCTCTAACAACATAAATATGAGAAGGTTTCCTAGCCTCAATTCAGTTTACACCAGTTGCTACAATATTTGTGGCCCTATTTTGACCTCGGCCCATCGGAGGCAACTAACACATTCTCTGATATTGGGTCTGATTTTGAGTCGGAGCTTTTTCTTGCCTGCCTCAATGAGGACAATCTTTGACCATATGTTTTGTCAACCTACTCCAACTTTTTTCAGCACTCACCTGTATGTTGCTTATTAAATTATTAATAGTTGGGAGTCCTACCCCCAAAATTAGCCACAACAACCCCTTTCTGCGGTCTACCCTCTCTGGCTCATTTTATGGGATGAGTATTCGAGCCAGTAGAACCCGAATCTCTCTTAAATGGGACCTTATTCTTTACCAGTTGTTCGTGTTCTACCTATTTAATTTTCTCCACTAGGGTCTCAAACACCTGTTCTTGGTGTGGAGCAACCTGTATTTTGAGGTCGAAACATTGCCCATTTTTGAACCTCATGCACTTGTCCTATTCTGTGGTGGCTTGCGTACCCTTTATAATAGACAACCACCAACGATAGGCCTTTTCCCTTAATAATGACACAGTGCCCTTCAACTTCTGCTTTGGAGTACAGTCTAGATCCTCTAGAATGTTGAAAAATGTGCTCATATTGTAGTAAACATGTAATTGTTTTCTATGTATTTGAACGATAAATAAATAAATTTCACATTTCATGTTATGTCTTTTGCATTTTCGTCTTTTATATTTTGCATGCATAATGAAATTGTGACAAGCAAATGTTAGCTCATTCATTGTCTACATTCAAACTAATGATAAGTTACCTTGTAAGAACATTTACATTGTCTAAGTTCAACTTGTGGCTAGACCGGATCAGTCAGGTCGTCACTGGCTCGGACCGAACTAACAGAAACTGAACTAGCGTGGGGTGCTAGCTATTGCGACAACGACATTTTGGTGTCCGACAGTGGTTCTTCTATGGTTGAGTAGTAGAAAAATTACACTCCTATTGGGACTCTACTAGAGAATTTGATTTCAGATTAACTATTCCAAAAAATAATATTTTAATAGATTTAATATTAAATTTAATTTAATACTTATCTTAATAGTATTTTTTAATTTAATATTAAAGTGATTATCTTAATATCAAATTTAAATTAATTTTTATCTTTTAGATAAATATTCTATTAATTAAATAATATTTAATATTAAATTTAATATTAAAGTGATTAAGTTTAATCATAGTTGAACTCTTTAAACTCTCCTTATATAAAGAGAGCATTGGGTCATTATTTACACATACTTGAATTCAAGAGAAAGTTGTAAAGAGAAAATTCTATGAAAAAATTATTTCAACAAAATTTCTAAAGATATTTTTATTATTTACAAATTGGTCCAAAAATTTAAAGAAATTACAAAATTATCCCACTAGTAATTTTTGTGAAAAATTTTCTGATTCGAAATGAGCCTACACTTGGTAGACGTGAGCTTGAGGATAGTGGAGAAAACTACTCGGTCGAATTGTTCATCCTAGATGAATTGAAAAGATACAATTTTGATTAAGTGTTTATTATTTTAGACATCACTACCAAGTTTTTGTTTTGGAAATTTTTTTGGAAACTTTGGTTTTTCCTAAATTTATTTTCCGCTGCATTTTTCAAACATGATTTTCCAACATAGAATCCTTTCCATCGACTCTATCCAATATTCTGCCACGGTAGGATTCATTCCAACAACGGCTTTGAATGTTTTATCCCTATTCGATCGAAGCCTCTCTACAACAGCTCCATGGCTCCATGATCCAGTTTGGGCTCTAACAATCCTTTATAACACCTTCAGTATCGCCTGTGTCACCGCATCATCATAATTTTTGTAACCTTCGCCCCCGCTGTCAACAGAGTTCTCAACATATTCCTCCTTAGGGATTAGGTTTTCACCTTGAACAGTGAGCAACTCCATAAGTGCAGCCTTACGCGACCTACCCCTACCATGTATACCTTGGGTGTTCATAGTGATCTCACAAAAATTTAGAATCTAAAGTAAAATCTACAATTTTCACATAAAAGTTCAAGCACTATTTACCTCTAAAGTATTTACAGTCTAAAAATTACAATTGATCTTTAAAGGTTTCAAAACTAGGACTGACACTGGAGTCTCGAATTTAATTTCCTGCAAAAAATCAATTTTACAAAAAATTGTGGCATTGTTTTTTCCATAATACCCATTTTTTTCATGCATGCATGCAGACTCTATCAAATTTCCATAGCCTGAGTTTAGAAAACCTAGGCTTTGATACCACCAAATGTAACCTTTCCAACCTAACCTAGACGTTAGACACGAATTAGACCCAAATCTAGAAGATTACATTGGCCACCGAAATGGCCCAGTAAGCTATTAGAGTTTTTAAAACAGTCGTATTAATTTTTTGTTTATTTTAGAGGAAAACTTAGTTAATTTTCAAAAAAACTCGTGAATTAAATAAAACCGATTAAGTTTAACATTTTTCTTGTAACGGTGATTTCCTTTGAATACTTAGCTAATTCCTAATTTATTTATAACTCAAATTTTAGTTATAACCTAGAAACAAAAAAGTGATATTCAATTTAGTTTTAATTACGTTAAATTAGAATTATTTAATGTATAATCAAATCTAATTCCATGTTTATTATCCTAAATACAAATTGAAAGATATCATGCATGCTAAATAAACCCTAAACATGAGCCCTATGCCATAATATAAATAAAATAGTATAGTACTGAAATACTAGGAATTATAAAAATAAACTTAATAATACTTTCATATAAATAAAATATTTTTGAGCCCTCCAAATCCCGTGTTCACGTCTAACCTGGTGGGTTATCTATAAGGATGGAAATTAAAGGGAAGTGAGCTATGAAGCTCAGTGTGAGTTCTATCATAAGAAAATCAATGCAAAATAATAAATCAAGCATACATAATAACAATTTTTAGTACAATAGCATTTGTATAGTATATCAGAAGTTTACAGTTCATTCGAGCATACTTATGAATGCCAATGCAAATGATGTTTCAATTTAACAGAAAAGAAAGTTCTGACCCCACTGCTACACTTCAAAGTAAGAGTACCCCAGAGCTTATTTAACTCAGGCACTCCAGTTTCTAGATGAACCACCAGTGTTACAAGTTAATACGCTGTCAGTAGGTTGTGAATGCACAACGGGTTTATAGATAAAAGCTGCCAGTAAATTTGTGGATAAACCACCAGTGTTTGTAGGTTGATACACTACCAGTAGGTTGTGAATGCACAAAGAGTTTGTAGATAAAATTTGTCAAAAAGTGTGTGGATAAACCACCAGTGTTTGTAGGTAAACTATTAGTACTTCCTCCTTTCAATCGTCCCACCTCATGCAATGCAGTATGACATGCTAGTAACAATTCAGTATAGAAACAATAGACATGCTTAACATGTATTCGGTTTGATAGTAACAATAAGCATTTTTTATCATGTATCTAGTTCATCAGTAACAGTAGACATGTTTAACATGTAATCGGTTCAACGGTAACGGTAGGCATGTAACCAATAATCCAATGGTAAAAACAACAGTATCAATTCATCAGAATGGCAATGACAGTAGACATGAAATATTCACATATTGTCATTAAACAGTAGTAATTCAATCATCAAACCACAAAATCTAAAATGTTCGTACTATCACGAACTCAATCAAGTGAATAAAATTTCTAAAAATAGTTCAAGGATTATACAGGGACTAAACTGGACAATTCACAAAAATTCTAGGTAAAATTGTAAAACAGGGTCACATGGCCATGTGAGAGGCTATAGGTTGTGTGAAGGGATTACATGGCCATGTAACAAATTATGGCCATGTGTCAAATGCAAAAATCAACCTACAAAAGGGACACAACCGTGAGAGATTCTAACTAGCCTAGGGTTTTAGTGGCTTATGGTCGTGTGAGGGGTCATGTTGTCCACACACTCATGTGGGAGACCATGTGGCCCTATTCTTAGACACGATTTTCCCCAATTTGCTTATAAAAGAACATACACCTTTCACAGAGAGCCCCACTGATGTTCCTCGCGATCAAATTTGATCCGATTAACCTAAAACAGGTTCTTCAATTGGCATTTATACATGAGTTAACAATTGACTTTAATTTTGACATGATTTACTCAAGATTTAGGCTAGAATCGCAAACTATTATTTAATTGAACAAAGATACGTTGTTCATTACTACTGCGGAAATTACGAGATTTGATCATTGAAATGAGGTGTATTTACCGATCTTGGATGGAACTAAATGGATGCTTTCAATGGTGTAATCTATAACCGGTAGGGAAAACGATCTGAGTAGGGATTGATTTGATCTGGGAAGCAAAAATAATATGAGCAATGAAGAGAAAATGTTTTTCAAAGATGAAGATGGAAAAGAAAAGGGAGAAGAAATAGGGAAAAGAAAGCAAAAATTCAGTTTTGTTTGGAAAGGAAAGCTATAATTCAATTGTAACTAGAAGAAAAGGGCTAAATACCATGGGTTTTCAAACTTTTAAGGGGTTACATGGTAATTTACCATTGCTACTGAAAATAAAATAAAATTTGAATGACTTGAACTTAGGTATGTAAGAGGGAAGGGTGACATGTTAACCATTAAGCTTAAAGCTTATTTGTTATTTTATTTTTACTCTAAATAGTACTTATTTTAGTTTTATTTCTATCTTAGTTTTCTGAAAATTAAAAAAAAAATAAGAGAGGAGTGACTTGAACCTAAAACCTATAAAGAATGCATTAACTACTTAACTATCAAACCTTCGTCATTTCTTAATTAATTATTTCAATTAACCCCCTACTTTTTAGGTGTGACATTTTATTATTTTGTCACTTTTTAACTAGTAAAATAAACTATTTAGATTGGTTTAACTAAACTCAAAGGTATGTGTATAGATAATTTTCAAATTTTAACTATCTCAACCCAATCCTTTTAACACCCACTAGATTATAGTACATCCACGATATAAATGAAAAATGTATATATAACAATTTTTTTAAAAAAAATTGATATAATAATTAAATATTTCTTTTGTAAAATGGTAAAGATGAGATTAAAATTATAATTTTTTGAGTTAAAATCCTATTATGTGTAAGTATTTTTTTTAAAATTTTATATGAGAAGATAAAATTGCCCTCAAAATAATATCTATTACTTTGTCAAAATGATGGGTTTTTGGTAACTTTATGAGTTGATGGGTGGTGGTGAGTAGAGGTGCTCATGGGTCGGGTCGGGCTGGGTTCGAGCCGGGTTCAACTAAAAATTTAGGCCCATTCATTGGGCTCAGGCCGGGCCGGACCCAAAAAATAGGCCTAAAATTTTGCACAAGCCCGACCCAAATAAAAATGCTAAAACCTGGGCCTGGCTCGGCCCGCTCGTATTAATTTTTATATTATTTATATAATTTTTAAATATATATAATACATCAAAAATACTAAAAAATCAAAATAAATATTTTCCAACAAATTAAAAATAAATTTTTAAAAATATGTAGACTTAAATAGCACTAAGATAGATACAACTTAATAAGCAAATAACTTTAAAATTATAGCAAAATTAACAAATGCCTTTAAAATAATACCAAAATTAATAATAAAATAAATTTTATACAATATCCAAATAATAACAACAAAATATAGTAGCAACATAATAGTAATATGGTAGCAAAATAGACACTAACTCAATCAAAATCTTAAATATAGTAGAGATCAAAATCTTAAATATAGTATAGATAATTCTAACATTATTAAAAGTTATTTTTTTAAAATATACTTTAGATTTTTAAAAATAGTTTATTTGTAACAATTTTATAACAATGTTAAATTTCAAAACAAAAATTAAAATATTAAATTTTGGAATTTAAATGTTTATATTTTATTTTTTTACAATTAATCTAATTAATCAATTAAATTATAAGAAAATATTTAATACACTGTTAGTGGAGTTTTTAGACTCTACAAGTAAGGTCAGGGTGGATAAGTGTTTTATAAAATTATAGTAAAATATTAAAAAATATTTTAAAAAAATACATGAAAAACTTTTAAAATTACTTGCAGAAGAAAAAATTACAATGTCAATATATTAAATACTACCTCTTAAATTATACCCAAAAGATTTTTTATAATATTGAAAGAGAAAATTTTAAGATATGTTTGGAAAAAAAAATTAATTTTCTTTAGATTTTAAAAATTTTAGCACTTTAAATTCCATCGATTCATAGACTACTAATCATAATCACATTTTTTGAAACAGTATTTTTTTAAAGGAAATATTAATATTGGAAGTTGATAAAATATTTATAATAGAAAATTAATAATAATAAGAAAAATATGTACATTAGAGCTATAAGAACGAATATATATTTAATAGCATGAAAAATATAAAAATTATAATTGAAATGAATTTTGCAACTAGATTTGAAAAAAAAATTGCTGGATAGGAAAATAAAATAAATTCTAATCTCTTAGTCAAAATCAAGAAATTTCATAAAGTATCTCGGAAGTCCTTATATTATAAAGATTAAATTAAATTCGTACTTCTATTATTAAATGAATTAATTTAGTACCTATAATATTTAAAAAAAAACAAATAACTCTAAATTGTAATAGAGTTGACATTTATTGTATAAAAATGTCTTGAATTTTTTTTCAATTGCATCCATTTCTAAACAAAAAATTTCATTTATATAATCATAAAAAATTTAAAAATATTAACGCTATTAAACAGTAAATTATATTTTTAAACAATAAATGTTAATTTTATTCCAATTTGATATTATTTAATTCTTATTAGTAATATAAGAAGTAAATTAATCAATTTAATAATAATGAGACTAATTTAATCAAATCCCACAAAAGGGAATTGTAGAAATTGTGCCTTCTAAAATTGACAGGTCGAAATTTTGTTTTATGGAAAGAAAAGAATGGGAGAGAAAAATGAAAAGAAGAGAAGAGTAGAGACGAAAAAAAAATATATGTATTTTTTGTTTTTATTTTTTTATTTTTAAAATATTATATATTTATTTTTCATTCAATTGAAGAGGAAAACTATTATTATTATATTTTATTTTTGTAGAGAAAACAACATAAATCGAAAACACTATAAAATTATATTAATCCTCATAGAACTGAAAAAAAATCTTATTATTATATTTTGAAATAATTTATTTAAAGTGATTAATTCGCAAACTCATGAATTGATTGAAGTTTCGCATGTGATCATCTAAGGTAAAATTTTAAAATAAAAAATTATTTAAATAAGCATTTTAAATTTAATTTAATTTTATATGATTTGATCTGTACGTCTACTTGCTAGTGTGTACCTAATTTTTTTGCAAGCTGTTTTAATCACTTATTTATTTAAAAATGATTTTTTTTATCAAACAATTCATGTACAATGGAACTCCCCTCACACGTCATGTCGTATAATATGAATGAGAGATGCTATTAGAGTACATATGAACCAAAAATTCGAAGATTTTTAAAATTTTAACCTTAAATAATTTTTTTTATAAAATCATAAAATTTAGTTTAAAACAAATTGAGGGCTTTGAAACCTCTCTAATATTATTTAGAATAAATTGGTGGGTGATTGGAAGTGTACAGGGTCAAATATGAACTTCGACAAGATCAAAACTCACAAAACAGTGATGTGGCATTGTTCAAGGGCTTAAGTATGTTAGAATAATTAGTTTAGAAAATAGTGTTTTTAAGCATAGAAGAAGTTTAAAAATGTTCTTAAAACCAAGTCGTGTAGTATTTATAGTAATAAACCACAAACTGAATTATTACTTGTGTTTTGTGCGAGGCGGTTTAAGTCGTTTTTTGGCTTTCTACTAAATGATCTTCTCCTCTATTCTTGACCTTCAAATTTCTTTGAGTGTGGGCTTAATAAAATATATTGAACACACAGAATGAAAAATTTTATTAACTTTTAATAAGAATGTTAATCTCTCTATGGGAACAGAAAATATTGAGCTTTTTAGAAAATAGGATTTATCCTTGTAAATAAATTGCCACTATTTTCTTACAGAATAACGATGCTCTATTGATTATGTCATTAGGTCATTCCATAACTCGTATTTATAGGAAAACAGTACAAGAGTTGTACTTGAGCAAGGGATAATTAAATAACAATTTAATAGAAAAAAGTACAATATTCCACTAGATATGGAATGTAAGGGGGGTGACAACAACCCTAAAGGAGACTAAGGTTTATCGCCCCTTATTATATGGAATAAGCTCCTGAGCCCGTCTCATATATCGGGTACAATTATATATGTTATTTGAATTTTTATCCAACACTTATAATTTATCCAACTTAATAACTGTCGAGACCATTTTCAAATTGAGTTTTAGAAAATGGGAATCGACTTTAAGAAAAACGAAAACGGGAGTCGCTGCCAATCTTTTTAGGTGTGATTGGATCACCTTTAAAACATTTTGTTTTAAAATCATTAGTTTTGGTCTACGAAATAAAAAGAACGGGTTCGGGAGTCGGTTACGTACGAGGAAGGATTAGCACCCTCGTATCGCCCAATAATTGGTACCTAATTAATTATCAAATGTCATTAAGGTCGGAAATTAGAAATTTTAAGATGCAATCCTCTTTTAATATTTTTGATTTTTTGTTTTGAAAATTAGGGTTCACTTATATCAAATAAATCAAAATATTTCGTCCAATAAGTTAGGACACCATATTTTTAGGATATTTGGCACTAAATTAGCCTTTTTGAAAATTCCTATCTCGAAACGACAAAACGCCACATCCAGTAAGTTAGGACACAACGCTTTGAAATTCCAAGATAGTTGCTTGTATTTTGAAATTTTTAAAAGTTTAGAAGGGTATTTGACTATTCGAACTCAACGAGAAAAATTGCAACCCAATAAGTTAGGGCACTACTTTTCCTGAAGTTTTCAAACACCAAGCATTGCCTTTTTATTTTTGAAAACTTTAGAGTCTCGTTTTTTAAATTGATGCATGAATGAGCATATTTACATTATGGAATAACATACAATATAACATATTATCAGAATAAGTAAGTAAAAACATGAATTTAAACAAATTTTAAACAACGAACATAGCAAATTAAAAACAAGTAAAATATACATACAAAAAAAAATACGATATACATTAAAAATGAATAAGTAAGCATATAAACTTATAAGATATAATTCTATATACATTTTAATAAACCAATAGACACAAAGAAAAAAAAACGGTGCATAGCATACAATTTAACATAAACATGCCTAAAATCACACCAACATACATGCCAATTCTAAAATACGACTTCTAACAATAATTATAAAATAACATTATAAATGATATGTAGGATTTAATCAACTAAACAATATCGAAATATAAAAAAAACAAAGATAAATAAGTAAAATGTATAAAATAAAAATAAATAAAAATAAGACATTTAAAAGTATAATATAAAAATGATAAAAGAGAACCCCTTTTTAAAATAATGATGTCTACATATAAGTTATATTATAAAATATAGTAGTTATACATAAAAATGTACTAAATATTAATATTACATTTATTTATAAAACTTTAAAGATATATATAACTAATAAAATAATATAATATAATATATACTTTATAATAAAATAAAGGTAATATAAGGAAATATAATATAATATATTTTAAAGAAAAGTATTATGATATATAGTAAAATATAATATGTAATAAAAATATATAAATAGAATATGACGAAATACAATATGATAAGGGATATAATAATAATATAATAAGTATTTTTCATATAAAAATATAGGAAAATAAATAATCTATAATATATAACCTATAAAATTAATAGAATAAATATTATATACATATTAGAAAAATGACGAAATTAAAATAAAAAAAGGGTTGAAAAACTAAGATAGACGAAGAATAAAATAAGAACAAACCACAGAGAGTAAGAACGCAAGAGGGAGAGAAATTTGAGTGAATGCTCTCAAGAATTCTTATTGCTTCCCAAAACTCCAGTGTGTTTTACAATGAAGGGAGAGACCTCTATTTATAGTTGAGCCTCCCCAAATCCAACGGTACAGATCAATTACATCAACAGTTAAGATTAAAGGATATCTACAAATTAAATCTCCAAGATTACAAAATCATATCTTCTAAGATTGTATATCATGTCTAAGATTGCAATCATATCTAAGATTGTATCATATCTAAGATTGCAATCATATCTAAGATTGTATCATATCTAAGATTGCAATCATATCTAAGATTGCAATCATATCTAAGATTGTATCATATCTAAGATTGCAATCATATCTAAGATTGCAATTATATCTAAGATTGTATCATATCTAAGATTGCATATCATATCTAAGATTGCATATCATTGAAGATTATATTTCTATATGAATCTCAAAGAATAATATCAAACATACCTCAATCTAGTTACATGCATGGCCAAACCTCTTAGAAACTTTTCCCCTAGGCACCGAATATTCAAGAGCTTCTTAATCAACTTGAAGATGACCAAATGCCTTAACTTCACTTTCTTCTTTTTCTTTCTTTAGGTACGGCTATTGTGGTAAGGAAAAGGATGAACACTCCTTCTTCCTCCCTTATTTTATTCATCCTTTTTTTCTTTTTAATTCACTTCTTTTATTTATTCTAATCTACTTACCAATATTAAATAATAAACAACATAAACTTGGAGGAATGGAACCATGCTTGGCCGGCCAGTTATCAAGAATTGGGCACTTTGACATGCAAACCCAAACTTTCTCACCTTGTTATTATTTAATCCTTTCAATTTATCTATCATCTTTTCTAAATTTCTCAACTAAGTCCTTTCATGAAAATCCACATTCCTAAGGCTAATTTTAAACCTTTATTATTTCCACACATACACTACCACATTTAATATATGCAATTAAAATTAAAATAAATTTTCTTGTAACTCGGTTTTGTGGTCCCGAAACCACTTCCCGACTAGGGTCAATTTTGGGCTGTCACAGATTTTGTTTTAAAAAATTTCATTTTAAAACATGGCAAGTAAGTTGTTTGTTACAATGATAACAAAAGTGGGCATTTCCATTAGCATGTAGATAGCCACTTCAAAAACTTGCCTAAAAAACAAAATAACAATGCTATCAATTAAAAAGTAAATTCAAATTTATCGAATATAATCAAATTAAACTTTATGAATCTTATTAAAAAACAACTTATATCATTAGGATCAGATTATCATAATACATTTCTATATCAATCTTCTACTTCAACCAACCAATCAATCAATCAATCATCATCATCATCATCATCTTCTTCTTCTTCTTCTTCTTCTTCTTCAATTCATCATTCTTATTATCATCTTCAATTAACATTAGACTTCTAATGTAATAAATTACTTTGGAGTTGCAAATTACATGAACAATTATAGAATAAATAAGAAGGATTTATTATTGTAATTTGGAGAATTTTATAAAATTATAATAGTGATTAGAAAATAAACATAAGGCAAATTTAAAATTAATATCAACATATAATTATAAAAGTGAATTTTTTACATTAAACAATAAAATGAGAGGGGAAAGTAAATAAGGGTAAGCTTAAAATAAATTTAATATAATATGTAAAGTAAACAAAATAATTATGTAATCAATAAATATCATAAATGTAATAGGCCAATTTTGGCCTGGGACCGAAAAACTAATAACCGAAGTTAAAGGATGCAATCGGTCGAAAACAAGCCAAAAAGGGCCAAATTGAAAGACAATCATTAAATTGTGGCCAAATCAAAAAGATGAAGGAAGCCAAGGGGTTATCAAATTTTGTTGACTTGGTAAAAGGCTAAAAATAGAAAGATATTATTTTTATTTTATTTTATTTTATTATTAAATTAGTTAGGCTATTTTTAGTAAACCTCATGTATATAAATAGGGGTATTTCGTTCTTTGAGAGGGGGAGGAATTACTTTTGGGATTACTTTTGGTATTCCTACTTCAATTTGGAATTGGATTATTCTCTATTTTCCTATTTTCATTGGAATTGAATTATTTTCTTTTCACTTTCTATTATGTGGGAATTTTGTCCATTTCATTTCAATTTCTTTGTTTTTTCTAAATTCGTCCAATTGCTTTTAGCCCTTCTGTTTGTTATTTGTTTTGCAATTAAGTTTTCATTATTCTTAATTTCGGCCCTAAAATTTGTTTTGACTACATTTTGGTCTTCCTTGAAGCTGTGTGTTTTGGAGGGTGGGGATTATTTCCCTTTTGGTCCCTCATTGTTATTTGCATGTTCAAATTGGTCAATTTTCTTTTATTTATTTTTGATTTGCCCCAGAATTTTGCTTTAAGGTTCGATTTAATCCTTTTTTTTTATTTTCGCTATTTTATTATCAAATTAGCTAATTTAATATATTATTGCTATTATTTTTATGTTTCTATTTATATTTATTTTGTTATTCTAATACTATTATTATTTATCTAATTTTATTTATCTATTTATATTTCTACTATTATTATATTTCTATTTATTATATTTTTATTTCTATTTATATACTAATATTATTTTCATTATTATTTTTCTTATATATGTTTTTTACTCTTGTTATTAATATTCTATTTATTTATTTATTTATTTTACATTTTTTTGTTATTATCTATTTTAACTTTTTATACAACGCTCATTTCAAATTTTTACACATTATTTACTTTAATATTTTCATATATTATGTATTTCAAACTTTTTTTACACATTATATATTTTGAATTGTTTATATATTATTTTTAAAGAGTTTTATATATTATTTGATCTTGAATGGAAAATAATTTTTTAAAAAAAATTATTTTATATACTTTAGATCGTTTTTATAATCACCCGCGTTTCAAAGAACCCAATCAACATAAGGAAATATTTCGTGTTGGGGAGTTCGAGGAATCGTGCCCTGTCATGCTGGGTTTCGATTTTTCGTTCAACTAAAATACGGAATGTCCTTTGAAAATTTCGTCCATGCTTTTTAA
The DNA here is from genome assembly GCF_007990345.1 of Gossypium hirsutum. Taxonomy (NCBI): domain Eukaryota; kingdom Viridiplantae; phylum Streptophyta; class Magnoliopsida; order Malvales; family Malvaceae; genus Gossypium; species Gossypium hirsutum. The sequence goes on along the minus strand of NC_053432.1, from coordinate 54,077,444 downwards.
AATTAAAATGAGGCAATATTTCGTGTTTGGGGAGTTTGAGAGATCGTGTCCTATCGTGCTGGGTTTCGATTTTTCATTCGACTAAGATACGGAATATCCTTTTGACATTTCATCCATGTTTTCTTAAATTAAAATGAGACAATATTTCGTATTTAGAAATTTGGTAAATCGTGCCCAATCGTGCTGGGTGGCAATTTACCGTTTAACCAAATTACCGAATATCCTTTTGAAATTTCAAATGCATGAGTTTTGGGAAATTACGAAATGATCTTGTATCGAGGGTTTGAAATATTGTATCCAATCGTGTTGGACATGATATTTTATTCCTTCTGAACGAGAGAATCTCGACATCCAATTCAAGTTATCTAAATGTCTTTTAAAGGAATTGAATTTCAAAATCTTTCTCAAATTTTTGACATTAGGACAATAATTGATCAATACGGTACCAATTTTGGGCGTTGCGAGGGTGCTAATCCTTCCTCGTGCGTAACCAACTCCCGAATCCATTTTCTAGTTTTTCGTGCCAAAAACGTTGTTTTAATAAACCGAAATGCTTTATTAAAATGATCGAGCACAAGGTGACCCGATCACACCTAAACAAAAAGGATTGGTGGCGACTTCATTTTCCAAAATAAAAATGGTTTCGACAGCTTGGCGACTCCATTGGGGAACATAAGAGAGTCAGGCCGTAAAATTGATTATTTTCTGTCCTTTTATCGAAAAATTGAAATTTTTATTTGAAAAATCATGCTTCTTTTTGTCGCATTTTTTGATGTTGTGTCATTTGTTTGTTGTGTTTTAAGGATATTCCTGCATCATCTTGCATGACCGTTGGGGTCACACCTTTTAAGTGGGAGTGAGAAACTATGCCTTCGTGAGGTTTTCACCTCCGCATGGCCATAGAGAAATGTATTCCCCTAAACTGAACTCGACCCACATGAGCCTATAATGGGTGAGGATCGAGGAATCTACTGGTTCAGGTACCCTTTCTCTAGAACTGAGCCACATATAGTGAACCTTAAGAGCCCAACCCTAGTTAGAGCCACTCCAAACCCTAGCGATTACCCAAATAGGTGTCCTATATTGTTTTTTTCCTCCTATGCTAATGTGTTTTGTTTTGTTTATGACTGCATTGCATTACATCATCATAGAAAGGAGATGTTGATTCATATTTGATTACTAAATAGAACAGTTTGTCATAAGAAAACAAATTTCTTGATAAAGTGGATTAAAATACGGTTGTCTGAATATAGTCCAAGTAAACACAACTGAAGAAGGCTGATAGTTCACAAAGGAAAACAAGAATTTACCTGAGGATTCAAGTTGATAAAGATTATTCGAGAGCAGCCATGTTCCGACTTTCTTAAAGGAGCTAACAAGCATCGCGAGGATAAGTAAGTAATAAGTCGCGGCCCAAATCAAGAAAAAAAGGAGCTAGTGGGGGCATCTATTGAAAGCTTGCGAGATTTGAATTTTACAAAGGAAAGAAATTGACGTCTTCGCCTGGAACATGAGGGCAAGGCTGCATATGTAATCCGTTTTATGTAAAGGAATTTGTTTTCTAGAAAAGTTGTTCTAATAGAATTGAATTTAGAATCAACGGCTTACTTTCTTTTGCATTCATTCCATGCATTTGCATTGCATTGCATCATGTGCATTAAACTTCACAAAAGAACCCTAATTAATTAGAAATCGTGTTACAATTACCCTGGAACATCACTACTACACACGGAGAAAAGCCAAAGCTATGGATCAAAGGCTGGAAAAATTGGAACAAATGTAGAGAGAAATGCAGGAGCGGCTGCAAGCACAGATGCAAGAGCAACTAGCCAAGATTCAGTAGGATATGAAAGATCAGATGCAAGAATCACAGAAGGACATGATGAATCAATTAACTCAGTTGTTGCTCGGAGGGCCAGGAAAAGGGAAGAGCCCTATGATCAACCCAGAGGGCGATAGCGAGATCCATACTTATCCTCCAGGTTTCACCCTAGGGAATACCCCAGTACCACCTCAAAGGGTGTCTCTTAATATCAAACCCCAGTATTAGGCTGGTATTTCGGCACCAATGAATTTCCCGACGGGCTTGTGTTCCAAACCCAAGGATGATCGGGTAAATCCTTCGGTCCCCGACTTTGATGAGATGGCAGAGGTAGGGAACCAAAAGGAGAACTCTCAGAGCAGTTAGAAGTCCGATACAAATGGTTGGAAGAGAAATTCAAGGTGCTGGAAAGCGCAGATTATCAATGTGGTATGAATGCTAAAGAGTTGAGTTTGGTTCCAGATCTAGTGCTCCCTCCGAAGTTCAAAATGCCGGAGTTTGAGAAATACAATGGAACCAGCTGCCCTGAGGCCCACATCACGATGTTTTATTGGAGAATGACTGGTCATGTCAATAATGATTAGTTGCTAGTTCACTGTTTCCAGGATAGTCTGAGTGGGGCTACGGCCAAATGGTACAATCAGCTGAGTCGCACCTAAATTAAATTGTAGAGGAACCTAGCACAGGCCTTCATGAAGCAGTATGGCCATGTGACGGACATAACGCCTGATCGAATCACGCTACAGAACATGGAGAAGAAGTCAAATGAGAGTTTCAGGTAGTATGCTCAGAGATGGAGGGAAATCACTACGCAAGTTCAACCGCTACTCTTGGAAAAGGAGACGGCTATGCTTTTCATTAATACTTTGAAGGCACCTTTTATTAACCACATGCTAGAGGGCACGACAAAGAGTTTTATAGACATAGTGATGTCCGGTGAAATGATAGAGAACGCAATAAGGAGTGGAAAGATAGAGGCTGGGGAGAGCGCTAGGAGGTCAGCCCCGAAGAAGAGAGAAATGAGGTCGGCAATGTGAGCATGGATCATGTAAAACCAATCATAATGAATCAACCAAGAATGACGGTCACAGGCCAGCAAGCTTCGTCAAGACAGGAACCCAATACAAGGTAGAATATGAGAAGCCCCAGTTTACTCCCATTCCTATAACGTATCGGAAGCTGTACAAAAATTTATTCGATGCACATGTCGTATCCCCGTTCTACTTAAAACCGTTGCAACCCCCGTACCCCAAGTGGTATGTTGCAAGTGCCCAATGTAAATATCATGCGGGCATTGCGGGACACTCGATAGAGAACTGCACCTCCTTCAAAAGAGTAGTCGAAAGGCTTATCAACATAGGAATTGTGAAGTTCGACGACTCTTCAATCGCTCTGACAATGGAGTAAATGCGATATTTGAAAGAGGGGGCAAAAGGGTTGCGATGCCTTGAACAAGTCAAAAGAGGAAGGAATATCGGGGAATCTGAATGACATATCCAAAGAGAGAATAGGGAATAAAGGTTTCCATATCCTTGCATACTTGGGAATGTTTTGAACAATGAGACTGTGGAAGAGATCACTGTATTTTTAGAGCTAATCTAGAGTAATATTCAAAACACGCTTGTTGCTTTAAGTCTAGAGGCAATAAGAATCCTTTTGTGACATAGGTTTGTGTCTAGATTTTTTTTATTTCAATAAAATACATCTTGTCGAGCAAATATTCTTTCATTTTTTCCATTTCATAATATACATTCTTTTGTTCTTTGGACTGTCTTCTAAATATTTTTTTATTCTTTATCCATGATCATATCATATAAATAATCATCATTAGAATCATTTATTCTTTGGAAATATGCCTTTGTACCTACAATAGGTCCCCAGATATCAACGACAGGAGCAACATTGTAACTGACTCCCTTTTGGGGTGAGATATGTGTTTAAGCGGATCTCAGGACTTTGAAGATGACAGAGATTGTAGCTTATCTCTTGATTTGTTAAGGATGGTAGAACAAGATGAAAAACAGATCCTACTATACAAAGGGTCAGTGGACATTATAAGTAAGAGGTAAAGATCAGTACCTGCATTACCACGAAGACAAAACGAATCGTCATTGAGTTATTCCAAGAAATCAAAGAGGTTTTCGCTTGATCATGTCAAGATATACCCGTGATATTAAGACTTGTGGATGATAAAAATATCTATACGGTGTCAAATAGACATATGTTAATAGCTTCACGGTAGCCACGCTAATCATAAGGTTTGGATACTATTGATCCACCATGGAAGGGGATTGCATTAGCTATTTAGTGAGACAAAATTCATGTGCCTCATTCATTTTTTCACAGACTTTCTTTATGTGGGGCATGGATGTTATCAGGTCATTCTTAACTAATATACATTGATTCATCTTGGCAGTCGTCAATTACTTTAAGAGGAGGGTGAAAGTCACTTCATATGCCAATGTTACAAAGTCATCAAACCCCCCTAAAAAAAAGGTTATAGTGAAATGCGACCGAGACTTGTAAAGATTGACATAAAGAAGTTACAATTTACCCTCTATGCTTATCGAACGTCGACCAGAACTCGTTGGGGCAACACATTGCTCGTTGATTTATAGGATAAAAACGGTATTAAAATCAAGATTCTTTCTCTCCAAGCTTCGATTGAGTCAAGAATTAGATGAAGCAGAAGGATTCAATGAACTTAATTGAAGAAAAGAGATTGAAAGTTACCCGTCAAGGTCAAAACATACCAAAAATTAAGGATGCGAGTTTACAATAGAAAGGTTCGCCCTAGAGAATTCCACGAGAAGGACCTGACATTGAAGATTTCTATACAAAAAGACTTCAGAAAAAAGTGGATCCCAAATTGGGAAGGACCTTATGTAGTAAAGAAAGCCTTCCTAGAGGAGCATTGATATTGACCGAGATAGATGGAAAGAACCTACCCAATCTGGTGAATTTGGATTTAGTCACAGTTAACAGTTTAAAAAAACACAAAAGAAAAGAAAAAGAAACAGGAGAGGCCAAGGCGAAAACCCGTAAAGGGCGCCTTGAGACCAAAGGGGATCTGAGTTGAAAACCCGAAAAGGGTGGCTCAAATTTGGATCAAAGTGGGGCATATAGTGGTCTGAGGGCATCGACAAAGTGTTCCGGATCCCCAAAACACAGATTGAGCTCAAAGTGGTCCTCAAGAAGTTGGTATAGAGAAGCTCAAGCTGCGATATATGGAGCACCTAGCATTCCATTTTACCCATTTTTGGGATTTGATATCTTTGACTATCTTATTCTTTTCAAGATACATCCTAATAAATTTCCTTCTTAATTGCATTTTGCCATTCTTGGTTAACTTACTTGCTTTGAGCTATGTTTCTGGTCCGTGGTTATGATCTTTTTCAAGCATTTTGCATTGAAGTAATAATTAGTGGACTAATAATATTTTCATAAAAGGAGTTTCGCATATTACTCTGGAAGTTTCTAAATAATACAGGAGCCTGAAACGGGACTATTATTTAAAACTCACCAAGCTTAAGTGTTGGAAATATTTAAGCCCAAATTGAAATTATCTTCTTAGGTTTTCTGTCAAAGACATTCGTTGAGCAAAAAGGAAATTACATTAGTATTATAATCCTGGTAAAGAACGAGCAATGGGATTATTCTCGAGAAAAGAAAAATGGTATTTTGTATTCATGCAGATATCAGGCATATACATCTATTCATTACACCTAGGAAATGGTGTAATAGATCAAATTGATTGAAGATAATGCAAATCTTATACTTCTGAGTTGCAGTAGGATAGATAGAAGAAATCAAATGACTATTCCCCTAAAGTTGCAGTGGGAAGCATAAACTTTACGTCCCAGAAGGTATAGTGGAAGAGACTTTGAAACTACAGTGGGGGCAAGCCAGATGAGCAAAATGGGTTGTTTCTATGGGTTTTCGTTGGAAATGCTAGTTAAGCAAAAAGGCAGCGTAATACAACGGTGATAAAACTCTGATGAATAACGAGTGATGATACTTTAAGCGTTTAAAAGGAATCATTCTCATGACATTTCTACATTCATAGCATTCATAGCGCATTTGGTTAGGAGCATCTAATTCATTTTGATCATAGCATTCTAATCAATTTGGCACAAAAATAGGCATATGAAACCGAGTTTACAGGGTATGTTCCCCAGAGGACAATGCAGTGACATCGGTGAATTTACAGGTCTTATCTTCTTGAGGTAGCAAGAAAGCAGACTGAAAATTACAGATCTTATCTCCATGTATCGGCTATGAAGCAAATCGAAAATGGCGAGTTTTATCTCCATATCTCAGCTATGGAGCAGATTTTAGCCACCAGCCTTATCTCTCTAAAGTAGCAAGAGAGCAGGTTGAAAATTGCAGGTCTTATCTCCATGTATCGGCTATGGAGCAGATTTTAGCCACTAGCCTTATCTCTCTGAAGTAGCAAGAGAGCAGGTTAAAAGTTACGGATCTTATCTCCATGTATCGGCTATGGAGCAGATCGAAAATGGTGAGTCTTATCTCCATGTTTCAGCTATGGAGCAGATTTTAGCCACCAGTCTTATCTCTCTGAGGTAGCAAGATAGTAGGTTGAAGATACAAGTCTTATCTTCCTCAGGTAGTAAGGAAGTAGACTAAAAATTACAGATATTATCTCTATGTATCGGCTATAGAATAGATCAAAAATGGCGAGTCTTATCTCCACGTATCGGCTATGGAGTAGATTTTAGCCACTAGCCTTATCTCTCTAAGGTAGCAAGAGAGTAGGTTGAAGATACAAGTCTTATATTCCTCAGGTAGCAAGGAAGCAGACTAAAAATTACAGATCTTATCTCCATGTATCGGCTATGGAGCAGATGAAAAATGGTAAGTCTTATCTCCATGTATCAGCTATGGAGCAGATTTTAGCCACCAACCTTATCTCTCTGAGGTAGTAAGAGAGCAGGTTGAAGATACAAATCTTATCTTCCTAAGGTAGCAGGGAAGCAGACTAAAAATTACAGATTTTATCTCCATGTATCGGCTATGGAGCAGATAAAAAATAGCGAGTCTTATCTCTATGTATCGGCTATGGAGTAGATTTTAGCCACCAGCCTTATCTCTTTGAGGTAGCAAGAGAGCAGGTTGAAGATACAAGTCTTATCTTCCTGAGGTACCAAGGAAGCAGACTGAGAATTACAGATTTTATCTCCATGTATCGGCTATGGAGCAGATTTTAGCCACCAGCCTTATCTCTCTAAAGTAGCAAGAGAGCAAGTTGAAAATTGTAGGTCTTATCTCCATGTATCGGCTATAGAGCAGACTGAGAATTACAGATCTTATCTCCATGTATCAGCTATGGAGCAGATCGAAAATGGCGAGTCTTATCTCCATTTACGGATATGGAGTAGATTTTAGCCACCAACCTTATCTCTCTGAAATAGTAAGAGAGCAGGTTGAAAGTTACTATCTTATCTCCATGTATCGGCTATGGAGAAGATCGAAAATGGCGAGTCTTATCTCCATGTTTCGTCTGTGGAGCAGATTTTAACCACCAGCTTTATCTCTCTGAGGTAGCAAGAGAGCAGGTTGAAGATACAAGTCTTATCTTCCTCAAGTAGTAAGGAAGTAGACTAAAAATTACAGATATTATCTCTATGTATCGGCTATAGAGCAAATCAAAAATGGCGAGTCTTATCTCCATGTATCGGCTATAGAGTAGATTTTAGCCACTAGCCTTATCTCTCTGAGGTAGCAAGAGAGCAGGTTGAAGATACAAGTCTTATATTCCTTAGGTAGCAAGGAAGCAGACTAAAAATTATAGATCTTATATCCATGTATCGGCTATGGAGCAGATCAAAAATGGCGAGTCTTATCTCTATGTATCGGCTATGGAGCAGATTTTAGCCACCAACCTTATCTCTCTGAGGTAGTAAGGGAGCAGGTTGAAGATACAAGTCTTATCTTCCTGACGTAGCAGGGAAGCAGACTGAAAATTACAGATTTTATCTCCATGTATCGGCTATGGAGTAGATAAAAAATAGCGAGTCTTATCTCCATATATCGGCTATGGAGTAGATTTTAGCCATCAGCCTTATCTCTTTGAGGTAGCAAGAGAGCAGGTTGAAGAAATAAGTCTTATCTTCTTGAGGTACCAAGGAAGCAGACTGAGAATTACAGATCTTATCTCCATGTATCGGCTATGGAGCAGATTTTAGCTACCAGCCTTATCTCTCTAAAGTAGCAAGAGAGCAGGTTGAAAATTGCAGGTCTTATCTCCATGTATCGGCTATGGAGCAGACTGAGAATTACGGATCTTATCTCCATGTATCGGCTATGGAGCAGATCGAATATGGCAAGTCTTATCTCTATTTATCGGCTATGGAGCAGATTTTAGCCACTAGCATTATCTCTCTGAAGTAGCAAGAGAGTAGGTTGAAAGTTACGGATCTTATCTCCATGTATCAGCTATGGAGCATATCGAAAATTGCAAGTCTTATCTCAATGTTTCGGCTATGGAGCAGATTTTAGCCACCAGCCTTATCTCTCTGAGGTAACAAGAGAGCAGGTTGAAGATACAAGTCTTATCTTCCTCAGGTAGTAAGGAAGTAAACTAAAAATTACAGATATTATCTCTATGTATCGGCTATAGAGCAGGTCAAAAATGGCGAGTCTTATCTCCATGTATCGGCTATGGAGTAGATTTTAGCCATTAGCCTTATCTCTCTAAGGTAGCAAGAGAGCAGGTTGACGATACAAGTCTTATATTCCTCAGGTAGCAAGGAAGCAGACTAAAAATTATAGATCTTATCTCCATGTATCGGCTATGGAACAGATCAAAAATGGCGAGTCTTATCTTCATGTATCGGCTATGGAGCAGATTTTAGCCACCAACATTATCTCTCTGAGGTAGTAAGAGAGAAGGTTGAAGATACAAGTCTTATCTTCCTGAGGTAGCAGGGAAGCAGACTAAAAATTACAGATTTTATCTCCATGTATCGGCTATGGAGCAGATAAAAAATAGCGAGTCTTATCTCTATGTATCGGCTATGGAGTAGATTTTAGCCACCAACCTTATCTCTTTGAGGTAGCAAAAGAGCAGGTTAAAGATACAAGTCTTATCTTCCTGAGGTACCAAGGAAGCAGACTGAGAATTACAGATCTTATCTCCATGTATCGGCTATGGAACAGATTTTAGCCACCATCCTTATCTCTCTAAAGTAGTAAGAGAGCAGGTTGAAAATTGCAGGTCTTATCTCTATGTATCGGCTATGAAGCAGACTGAGAATTACGGATCTTATCTCCATGTATCGGCTATGGAGCAGATCGAAAATGGCGAGTCTTATCTCCATTTATCGGCTATGGAGCAGATTTTAGCCACCAGCCTTATCTCTCTGAAGTAGCAAAAGAGCAGATTGAAAGTTGTAGGTCTTATCTCCATGTATCGGCTATGGAGTAGACTGAGAATTATAGATCTTATCTCCATGTATCGGCTATGGAGCAGATTGAAAATGGCGAGTCTTATCTCCATGTATCGGCTATGGAGCAGATTTTAGCCACCAGCCTTATCTCTCTGAAGTAGCAAGAGAGTAGGTTGAAAGTTGCAGATCTTATCTCCATGTATCGATTATGGAGCAAACTAAGAATTACAGATCTTATCTCCATGTATCTACTATGGAGCAGATCGAAAATGGTGAGTCCTATCTCCATGTATCGGTTATGGAGAAGATCGAAGACAGCAAGCCTTAACCCCCTAAGCAGTAGGGTAATAGGCTGGAAAATACAGATCCCCCCTAAACAGTAGTGGAGCAGATCAAAAACAGAGAGCCTTAACTCCCTGAGCAGTAGGGTAACATGCTAAAGATTAAAGATCTTATCTCCCTAAGCATTAGTGGAGCAGATCGAAGACAATAAGCCTTACCCCCTAAGTAGTAGGGTAACAGGCTAAAAATTACAGATATTATCTCCCTAAGCAGTAGTGTAGCAGATCGAAGATGGTAAGCCTTATCCCCTTAAGCAGTGGAGAAACAGGCTGAAAATTGCAAATGTTATCTTCCTAAGCAGTAGTGGAGCAGACTGAAGATTACCAGATTTTATCCCCTTTAAGTTCCAGTGGAGTAGATCGAAGCTACAAGTCTCTTCCCCTTGAAACTTTAGTCGAAGATATAAGTCCCACCTTTCTGAAGTTGCAATCGAGGCTACCTGAAGAAAGGAAGCATCAATAAGTCGAGACTCTGCAGGTCCAGGCAAAATTGGCCCTTTTATAGTCTTTCCTCCATTCTCGTTACACGACAATGATTAAAGAGGGGCAGCTGTAATAGGCCAATTTTGGCCTGGGACCGAAAAAATAATAACCGAAGTCAAAAGATGCAATCGGTCGAAAATAAGCCAAAAAGGGCCAAATTGAAAGACAATCATTAAATTGTGGCCAAATCAAAAAGATGAAGGAAGCCAAGGGGTTATCAATTTTTATTGACTTGGTAAAAGGCTAAAAATAGAAAGATATTATTTTTATTTTATTTTATTTTATTTTATTATTAAATTAGTTAGGCTATTTTTAGTAAACCCCATGTATATAAATAGGGGTATTTTATTCTTTGAGAGGGGGAGGAATTACTTTTGGGATTACATTTGGTATTCCTACTTCAATTTGGAATTGGATTATTCTCTATTTTCCTATTTTCATTGGAATTGAATTATTTTCTTTTCACTTTCTATTATGTGGGAATTTTGTCCATTTCATTTCAATTTCTTTGTTTTTTCTAAATTCGTCTAATTGCTTTTAGCCCTTCTGTTTGTTATTTGTTTTGCAATTAAGTTTTCATTATTCTTAATTTTGGCCCTAAAATTTGTTTTGACTACATTTTGGTCTTCCTTAAAGCTGTGTGTTTTAGAGGGTGGGGATTATTTCCCTTTTGGTCCCTCCTTGTTATTTGCATGTTCAAATTGGTCAATTTTCTTTTATTTATCTTTGATTTGCCCCAGAATTTTGCTTTAAGGTTCGATTTAATCCTTTTTTATTTTCGCTATTTTATTATCAAATTAGCTAATTTAATATATTATTGCTATTATTTTTATGTTTCTATTTATATTTATTTTGTTATTCTAATACTATTATTATTTATCTAATTTTATTTATCTATTTATATTTCTACTATTATTATATTTCTATTTATTATATTTTTATTTCTATTTATATACTAATATTATTTTTATTATTATTTTTCTTATATATGTTTTTTACTCTTGTTATTAACATTCTATTTATTTATTTATTTATTTTACATTTTTTTGTTATTATCTATTTTAACTTTTTATACAACGCTCATTTCAAATTTTTACACATTATTTACTTTAATATTTTCATATATTATGTATTTCAAATTTTTTTTACACATTATATATTTTGAATTATTTATATATTATTTTTAAAGAGTTTTATATATTATTTTATCTTGAATGGAAAATAATTTTTTTTTAAAAATTATTTTATATACTTTAGATCGTTTTTATAATCACCCGCGTTTCAAAGAACCCACTCAACATAAGGAAATATTTTGTGTTTGGGAGTTCAAGGAATCGTGCCTTATCGTGCTAGGTTTCAATTTTTCGTTCAACTAAAATATGAAATATCCTTTAAAAATTTCGTCCATGCTTTTTAAAATTAAAATGAGGCAATATTTCGTGTTTAGGGAGTTTGAGAGATCGTGTCCTATCGTGCTGGGTTTCGATTTTTCATTCGACTAAGATACGGAATATCCTTTTGACATTTCATCGATGTTTTCTTAAATTAAAATGAGGCAATATTTCGTATTTGGAAATTCGGTAAATCGTGCCCAACCGTGCTGGGTTGCGATTTACCGTTTAACCAAATTACCGAATATCCTTTTGAAATTTCAAATGCATGAGTTTCGGGAAATTACGAAATGATCTTGTATCAAGGGTTTGAAATATTGTATCCAATCGTGCTGGACATGATATTTTATTCATTTTGAACGAGAAAATCTCGACATCCAATTCAAGTAATCTAAATGTCTTTTAAAGGAATTGAATTTCAAAATCTTTCTCAAATTTTTGACATTAGGACAATAATTGATCAATACGGTACCAATTTTGGGCGTTGCGAGGGTGCTAACCCTTCCTCACGCGTAATCGACTCTCGAATTCATTTTTTAGTTTTTCGTAGACCAAAAACATTATTTTAATAAACCAAAATACTTTATTAAAATGATCGATCACAAGGTGACCCGATGACACCTAAATAAAAAGGATTGGTGGCGACTCTGTTTTCGTTTTAAAGTCGATCTCCGTTTTCCAAAATAAAATTGGTTTCGACAATAAATATACCTCGTCATTAATTAAAAATGATATTTTTTTCTCTCTCTCTAGCGCCATCGTCATCTGATATGACTTGAATTTCCTCTTTGAAAATCATTACTTTAATACTTTATTATTTTTTAGACATTTCAAACTTACCAATATCAATAATTTCTGTTCTTTTCTTGAGATATTATTAGATGTTTAGTTTGAAAATAATTATGTGTTGAATTCTATTTATAATAGTAAATCTTAATTTTAATTGTATATAACTATAACACAATTAAATGGTAATTAATTTAAAATAATATATTAATAATTAATTAACATAATCAATTGTGTAGTTCAAACTCTATAAAAAATATTAAAAAAATATTGATATGATTCTATTTATTATTAATTAATATTACTTATTATTAATACGATGAATTCAACAACTCAATTGTGTAGTACAAATGAATGAAAAATCTATTATTTTAAAATTAATTTTTAATGTTAATTTAGTGATATAATGAACAATAAAATGTATCCTTTTCGATTCAAAAGGTTCTCTAAACTCATACTTTTATATATACTAGCTTTTAACGTCACATGTGTTGCATGTGATTTTATGCATTTAATATTTAATTAGTTTTTTAATATTACATTTTTAATTGTAGTAATTAGAGTAAAATAATAATTTTTATTTGAATTATTGAATATAATTCAAATAGTATGATAGAAAATTTTAAATAATAATTAAAACATTTTTAACATATTCAACATACAATATAATTTTACTTTATGTAATTAATACAAAGTAACATTATTAAAAAAATAACTAATTAACATACTTAACATTAATATTAATTATGCGATAACTAAGATAATTGAATTAAATTCAAGTAATAGCTCTATTAACACAACTTTTGTTTACACCAATTTTTTTAACTAATAATTTTAAATTATAATTATCACAATTTTTTTTTTGTATTTTTTATGCTTAGAATTCTATTCAAGTAATAATTTTATTTTAAAATTAGCTAAACTCTTTTTAACTAATAATTATAATTATTTTTAAAGGTATAAATATTACAACTATTTTATCAATTCTGAATTAAATACTATGAATATTTTTAAAAGTGGATTTAGTATTATGATAGAAAATAAAAGATATTCTAATCAGCTCAAAAGTTTTTCTAAACCCGTATTTTTATATATGTTATAGATTATAGATTTTAATTATTAAATATAATAGTCATTTGATAAAAAAATATGAGTAGCTTAAATCCATTTAGATATGTATATATTTCTTATTCTAAAAATATATATTTAATATTATATTGAATTGGGTTAGATGGATTAAACTCTCAATTTCTTTAAAGTATTAAAATGATACTATAAATGTGTATTCCTCAACCATACTATATGTCTGACACTAAGTAGTTACGTGTTAAATCATTATTATTTTTAACTAACATAAATGTGTATCCATCAACCATACTATAAACGTATTTCCCTCGTCAATCGTCATGTTGATATAAAACTTTAAAGAGAATGCAAATGGCCTAGCTGGATCAGACTCCGCCTACTTAAATTTCTTTCACATTTTGCAAGCTTTTCCCACATTTTCTCGACAAATATTTTTATCCAACAAAGATCATGAACCCAGAAAACGAACATGATCCACAAAATAACTTCAAATTCAAACTCAAAGCTTTGAACCTCTTGTTTCTAGCGTTTTTCGCCATCATCTTAGATCCTTTTTGCACGTTTTCGATTCACGATTTGGTTCACATAATCCGCCATGAAAACTTAAAAACAATCACAATATCCTCATTTTCTCTCATTTTCTTAGCAACCCTTTACTTCAGAAACCGTCGTAGAAAAGTTTACCTACTGAATTTCGCATGTTATAAGCCTAAACCAGATCAAAGATGCAGCAAAGAACGTATAATGAAAATATTTGCAGGCACTGGGAAATTCACAGAAGAAAGCTTAGCATTCCAAAAGAAAATCATGGAGAAATCAGGTGTTGGTGATAAGACATATGTTCCGAGAGATATGATGGCGGTTCCAGTTAAAAAAGGAATTGCAGCGGCGAAAAAGGAAACAGAAGAGGTTATATTTGGAGCCATTGAAGAGGTATTGGAGAAAAGTGGGATGAAAAGTAAGGATATAGGGATCCTTGTGGTGAATAGCAGCGTGTTTAACCCAGTGCCGTCGTGGTCCGCCATGATTGCCAATCGATTTAAGCTTAGACACGATGTTTTGAGTTATAGTCTTGGTGGGATGGGTTGCAGTGCTGGAGTTATCGCCATTGATGTTGCTAAACAACTTTTGCAGGTTTGCTATTACAAATTCCATCTAATTTAATTATGAGTGATTTTCAAATTGGTTAAACTATGTTATAAGTTAATGTAATTTTTACAAATTTAAAATTTAGTCTTTCTACTTTTATATTTAGGAATTTTAAAATTTGTAAATCTGAAATTTAAAAAAAAAAAAGAAGAAGAGGTTCATTGGGTAGCCATGGAAATAGGAGCGAAGCCAGATTAATTGTTTAGGGGGTCGAATGAAATTTTAATTTTTTATAGTTTATATCTTTATAATTTTTAAAGGATTAAATCAAATTTTTATAATTTTAGAAGGGTCAAAGTATAATTTTACATTTACTAATTTAAAATTTTAAAAAAAAAATTAAGAACTTAAATAGTAATTTTTCATTTTAAAGGGCCAGGGTTATGCCGGCCCTCAAATTCGCTGCATGGAAAGAAAAAGAAAGAGCTTTGAATGCAAGCTTCACTCCATCGAATTTAACAAAAATAATTTAACAATTTTGAAATATAAAAGTACAAATAAATTCCTAGAAATACGAATAAATTCCTAAAAATAAATGTATAAAAATTAAATTTCAAATTTAAGAAGAGTATAAGGGCTTATGGCATATTTTAACTTTTTCAATTTATATTGTGCATGTTTATTTTTGGCATAATTATAAATTTAACCTCTAATGTTTACTGTCAATAAGGTTCTTATTCTTTTTTTTTAAAGCTAAATTTGATTATATTGACTAAAACATTATTTTTAAATAAAAATACTGACTAAAACATTATTTTTAATTATATTGGCATGGCAACCCGTGTGGCAATCTACATATACTTCATATTGACATAGCATCATTTGTCTTATACTCTATGTCAACAAATAATTTAAAACCTATAAAAGTACTCAAAAAAATAAAAAAAAATTGATTTTCGAAAAAAATAAAAATAAAATGTTCACAAAAAATAGAAAGCATACATAGATTGCTATGCGGGGTTCCATATTTAAAATTTAAATGCTTTAGTCAATATTTCCATTGAAAAATAACAATTCAAATATTCTTTTTGTTTTTAAAAAGTTAACGATCAAATTCGATTTTTTTTAAAAGTTGAGAGTAAAATTTAGCTAAAAAAATAATGGTAAATTTTACAAAAGAGGTAAATGTAAATAGCTAAAATTTTCATTTTGCTTTATATATATGTATATATAATATATATAGGTGCACCCAAGGACTTATGCTTTGGTGGTGAGCGCCGAAAATGTCACTAAGGACTCATATTTAGGCAACAATCGAGCAATGCTACTTTCAAACACCCTATTTCGAGTTGGCGGAGCTGCCATCCTTCTATCTAACCACCCATCAGACCACTACCGATCCAAGTACGAGCTGGTTCACACCCTTCGCACCCATGAAGGCGGCAACGATGCCAGCTACAAATGCGTGCATGAAGAAGAAGATGAACAAGGCAACATTGGCGTCGCCCTCTCTAAAAATCTCATGGCAGTTGCCGGAGAAGCCTTGAAAGCAAATATCTCAACACTTGCCCCACTCGTTCTTCCCTGGTCCGAACTTCTCCTTGTTGTTACTTCTTTGGTTGCAAGAAAATTCTTCGCAAAAAAGGTACTAGTTTTTTTCCCCGAATTTTTATATTTAGACTTGTTTAACGTAGTGATAGATATTAGTATTAATTTTTGGGGCCTATTTTTTTTTTTTTTACTTTTAGAGGGCTTGATAGAATTTCTAAAAATTTTGAAAAGCTTAGTTAAAAATTTCAAAAAATTTAAGAGGCTTAATGATAATTTACAAAATTTTCAGGGCCTAAAATCTTCATAAAATTTAAAGGACCTAACAATAAATTTCCAAAATTTGAGGGAGCCTTGGCTTCAATGAAGATAGGCCTCTATGTCGGAGAGTCGAGCTATGTGACCATCTAGGTAATCCTGGTTCAAGTTGGGATTGGACATGGTAATCCTGGTTCAAGTTGGGATTGGACATTGGTAATAATATCCATATATGTTATGCTTAAATTTTTATTTGAAGTAGTAGCTCTATTTTAAAATTAGCATAATATTTGTCGATTGAGTCTTAGCTTAATTGACATGGATATTATTACCAATGTAGCTAGGAGGACGTGGGTTTGAATGTGTTAAAACGCATTATCATCTAATTTATAGGTTGGGAAGGGCTATGGCTAATTCTAGGCATTGTGTCAAAAAGAACATATATGATCTGAACTCATAAGGAGATTATTCAAAAAAAATAGCATAACATTTTTAATTAATTATTGTAAATTAAATTATAATTATTTAAAAAAAATATAATTCTACCAACTTCAACTTCTAATAAATTATAATTGTTTATAAATATATAAATATCACATATTTTTTTGAATAATCTTATTATAGGTTCTCCTCATATATTATCTTTTTGACACAATATCTAAAATAATTCTTAGTCTCTCCCCAACCCATAAATAGGAGGATAATGCGCTTTAGTATAGTCAAACCCATATTGAATATATTATCCATTCCAATCGAGCTAAAACTCAATCGAAGTAATAATTTTGTTCAAACTCTTCAAATATTAGTTCAATTTGATTGAACATGTCTACTTTCTATTAAAAAAAATCTGCTTCCTCGCAAACTAATAATGAGTTGATAAAAATAACAGGTGAAACCCTACATTCCAAATTTCAAGCTAGCATTCGAGCATTTCTGCATTCATGCAGGAGGAAAAGCAGTGTTGGATGAATTGCAGAAAAGCTTGAACCTTGGTGAATGGCAAATGGAGCCATCGAGGATGACTCTTTACAGATTCGGCAACACTTCGAGTTCTTCATTGTGGTATGAGTTGGCTTATTCTGAAGCTAAGGGAAGGATCAACAATGGCGATAGGGTTTGGCAAATAGGGTTTGGATCAGGCTTCAAATGCAACAGTATGGTTTGGAAGGCATTGAAGAACATCCATCCTTTAGTGGAGAAGAATCCATGGATGGATGAGATTCATGATTTCCCTGTTATTCTGCCTAAACATGAACCACTTTCGAGTTCAACTATCTAAACCAATCAAAATCTAGAATATTTAAAAATAAAGCAAATTAAATATTTAGTAAGTTATATGTGGTTTAAATTATAGACTTAGCAAGATGAACTATCTAAATGAATCAAACTCTGTAATGATTAAAAATAAGGTAAATTACATATTTGTATGTATCATTTAAATTGAAGTTTTCGCCCTTAAATTAAACTTGTCCATCTATTTATGTTTTTCCAATTGAATCACTAATGTAAGTGTAAGTTCTCTTTTGATTTTTAGTGCAATTATTTTAACAGATGGTTAAGAGTTATGATGAAATTTATCAAGGAGAAAACATAAAAAAGTTATGAAATTTTGATAAATTTTCTTAATTGATTGAGTAAAGTTGTTAAGAGAAAATGAGTATGGTTTTAATTTGTATAAAAATAAATAGAATATGAGCCATATGTAAAAATATATTTAAGCCTAGTTCTTAATGGTGTAAAATGGAGTCTTGTGATTGGTTTATAAAATGTAATAAGTTTATTTATTTATATGATTCAAAAATGAATTTTTAACAACATACATAAACAGAGAAACTAATGTTCTATAAATTTGTATATTGATTCTATCAACGAGTGCATATATACAATAGAGTCAGTCCTAAAAAGAAAAAAAAATAGAGATATAAATAAAACCTAATCCTTAAAAATCCGCTATGTAATCTATTCCTAGAAGTTTATTTCTATAATTATACAAAGTATTCCGTAACACTCTCTTTCGAGTTGGAGCATAGATATTAATCATACCTAGCTTGTTACAAATATAATCAATCAAAAGTCCATTTAGGGCTTTTCTAAAGATATCTTCCAATAGAGCTCTTGTTTTAATATAACCTACAGAGATGAGTTTTTGTTGAAGCTTCTCACGAATAAAATGACAGTCGTCTTCAATGTGTTTGGTTTGTTAATGAAGCATTGGATTGGAAGATATGTGAAGAGCAACTTGGTTATCACACCATAGCTTTGCTGGTAGCAACGTTTTGAACCTGGTTCATTCAATAGTTGTTCTAGCCATACAATCTTACTGATGGCTAAAATGTTCATATTTTTTACCCCCTAGTCTCACACACAGTTTGTTTCATAGCACTATATTTTGACTCTGCACTTGATAGAGATACTAGATTTTGCTTTTTCTTTTTTCTAAGAAATTAGATTTCCTTCAATGAAAACACAATATCTTGTAGTAGATCTCTTATCTATCTTAGATCATGCCCAATCTACATTTGACAAGTATTCAATATTAACGTACCCATAATTCTTACATAAAAGACCATGTCTCGAGTCCCTCAAAAAAAAAGACCATGTCTCAGAGCCCCATTTAGATAACACAAGATTTGTTCTAATGTTGCCAAAGGTTTAATTTTTGGTGTAGGCATGAATTAATGTTAGATTTTCAGAGAAAAAATTATGGAAATGAGAAAACAACAAAGCCAAGAGAAAAGTAGAAGTAATTGGAATGGAAGGAGTATATTTTATTGAACTAAAACTAGTGTTTATACAGTAAACAAGTTAAGAATTATAGACTAAAAATAGGTTACTAACATAATCATAATCTCTAAAAAAATCTCTAAAAATCTGGAACACATTAAAGAGTTATGATTATATCTAAAATTAGTTAGATTATGGTAACTGATGTAATGCCCCAATTTTCAGGATTTTCGGGATTCCTGTAATTTCCAATGACTTTTAGAAATAATGTGTTTTGACTGTCTGTTGTGGTTCTGAGTATGTTTGTGGGCCTTTAAAAGGCCCAAGAGTAAATTTAATTCGAGGCAATTCCTGAATTTTTAATTTTGGAGAGAGAGAGTTCTGGTGATATGGGCTTTTAAATTGAGGTGGTAAAATAGGACACAAAAAGATCTGTGGTAAAGTGGCATGTGGCGCCACCTAGGTGTTTGGGGAGTGACGTGTGGATGTTCAGGGGGAGCCAGAGTTCAAGTCACAAGGTAAGCGTGTTGTTACTTTTATTTTTTTTTGTGTGCATGTGCTGGGCATGTGATAGAGCTTAAGTGGAAATTCGTCTAGGGCTTTAGGAAGGTTGGGCCATGGGTCTGAATGGCCATTAGGGCAAGCTTTATTTTCTTTTTGTTTTGCCGAATTAGGGTTAGCAACCTAGAGCCTTCCCTTTCATTCTATTCTCTTCTCAGTATTGCAAAAAGCCGAAAACGCAAAGTTAGATCTCTTGAGTGCCGAATTCTTCCTTCTCTTCTCCTCTCTTCTTATATTTTCTTTTCTCCTTCTTTTCTTCTCTAGTCGAAACATTCCTACCATTCTACTCATCTCCTCTTTCATTCCCATTCTTTTCTAAACCTCTATAGCCGATTGCTATAAAAGTTGAAATCCCGAAAGTTGTTTCTTGTGCCGATTTCTTCTAGCCAAAATCCTCCTATTTTCTTTATCTCTTTTGGCTAATTTTCACATCCTATAAACCTCAACCACTGTCAACAATACCACTGCAAAACCACCATACCAAATCATCTTCCTCTTCACAGTTCCAAAAGCCGAAAACACCATAGTTTTTAGGGACATATAGTCGAATCTTTAGATCTCTAAGATTCGATTTCTACTAGTGTTTAAGGGCTGGATTTGTATCAGATCTGAGTAGAAACTGAAGTGGAATAGTTTTGGTTGAAAGAACCTGTGGTAGGTACTCAGATCTATTCTTTATTTCGGGTTTTAGAAAAGCCGAAACCCCTATACGCATAGGGTGGCTATCGACTAAGACTAAAGGGTTACTGGTTTTGTTTATTGTTCTGTTATGTATTTAGTGTGGATTTAAGGTCAAGCAATCAAGGAGCATAGATGGTTAACACTGTTGGAGCATCTAGATCTGGTAGTTGGAGATCAATAAAGGTAAGGGTTAAAGATATGGATTATGTCCGAATATGGTAAGGGTTTGATGTGTTAAGTTGTTATCGAGTTTTAATCTAATGTTATAGTAACAGATTGTAGGCTGCTCGTGTGTGGAACTCGTCAATGTTTCATCATAAAACAAGTGTGTAAATGACACCCACTAGTAGATTAGATCGACAAAAGCCGAAAATCCGAAAAGTCTGCATTTCGAGAACTTGCGAGTGTGTGAACGCTCGTGGGATTGTTTGTATTGATAATTTTGGTAACTTCAACGGTAATATTGTAAAGTGCGCAATTTCATGCACCTCGGTGAATTTGGGCTTCGATGGGTCGAAAATGGGTAATGGGCGAACGAGCTCATTTTGGTAAAACATCCGGTAAGTATTCTGAAGACACGTTAATAACTGTAATGAGCATGAAACCCTAAAAAGACTGATAAAATTACTGAAATACCTCTGTAAGGTAGAATTACCTTAACACCCTTAAAGGGGTAAGTTTACGATAACGCCCCTCGAGGGTAAATAACTGTTCTTATGCTATAATCTGACTATCTTTCTGAAGCATGCCTTGTTAATTATATATATTCTGCATACATGTCATACTGCATGGGGTTGGGTTTTGTTATGGAGGAAGAACCCGTTCTGGTGGCTGTGCCATATATTCTGATATAAGCAGCTTTGCTGCGGATTATAGTTAGTTCCGCAACCGGTGCTAACACTGTAAGTGTAGGGATGGCGTGGGTGATTTATTCCCCATAGGAAGTGTAGGGATGGACGGAGGCAAGTGCAGGGTTTGATGGGGTTATCATGCATTAATCATATGAGACTGTTTTGTTATGGGCCAACTGTATTGAAATGGGCCCAACTGTGTTAATATGGGCAAGGCCCAATATATCTCGACTTGTAATAGGACTACGGCCCAAATTGATACTGACATGGGCTAGGCCCAGTATACTCTGATACTGTAAGGGGCTATGGCCCAGATTAATATTGATATGGGCTAAGGCCCAATTAACTCTGATTTTTGAATAAGGCTTAGGCCTAGTAAAGCTTGAACTGATTTGAGCTCTGGTTGGGATACTTTGCACACTGAGTTTTCCAAACTCACCCCCTTTTTCCCATCTTTGCAGGTGAGCCTTAGATCAGTGGACTTAAAGCTGGAGGATTCAGAGTGGCCATGTGGACTGTTTAAAATAAGTGTTTATACCTTCACTTTTATTTTAGATTATTTCCTTTATGTTTTCGGGTTTTAAATTTGTAATAAGGCCGCTTTAATTATTTTTAATTGTTTTTAGTATGTTTTGTTAGCTTAGATATGATATTGTTTCAATTGTTTGAAATTGAATAGCTCTAGGGCGCATTTTTAAAAGAAATTACCTAATTTCAAAATATTGTGAAACAAGACAAAGCTTCCGTAACGAAAACGTTTTCAAAAATTAATAAGTGCTTTCAGAGGCTTAAAACGAAATGGTTTTTCCTGAACAAACACTCAGTTAAAGTGTGGAAATGGTGGTGTGCATGTCTAGGATTGGATCCGTGGAGAGCTAGGTACTTAAGCAGTTTAATAGACTCACCTCCTCTTTTTTGGCTTCCTACCTGGTGCACAGCTTCCATTCACTTTAATTTATAACGAGGATATTCTTTAAACACTAAGAAAGACTTTAGATAAAACATGACTTTTCTAGTAACGCTTCAATGTGACACGCCGGATTCGGTAGTAACGTCTGGGCTGGGTTTGGGGTGTTACAACTAAAGCAAACCTTCAACGCTCCTTATTCCTTTAGTTGATGCAAATTCCAAGAGCAATCCGCAACATAATTGTTAACTGCTGTGTAAGATCCGCACCATATTGATAGCTACTTGTTGTCCTTCCAATGTTGACAACAAGTAAGGGCTTTACAAGTGAAGCCAATTCATTATGCCAAACTGAAGCAACACTTCTTAATGCAACAAAATCAACCAGATAAAAACCTCCTACAATGAGAATAACATGTATATTAGAAGGTTTGCGAGGATTTATACACCTCAGAAAAAACCAAGGAATTTGTCTTTGTCCATGAGGAGTCAATGGATAATAATCATGTTGGGAAGTAATCAATAAATCAAACCTATCCAACCATGATCATGGAGGTTGCATCTAAATAACAAAAACATTTTCTGTAGTTAATTGTTTAGTGGAGCTCATAATAGAAATTGTATCTTGACCAAATGTGATGATCAACAAAGGCATGTCAAATTCATCATTGGGAGTAAAAAGATCCAAATTAGCAGTAGGTCTAAGAGGTGGTTCTTTTGAACATGAATGAGAAATTCTAGAAGGTGTAATCAAAGACTCGAGTCCTCCACATCATTTTTTTATAAACAATCAGAGGAGATATCAATATCTCACCGTCTTTATTTGAATCACTAAGAACAATAACTTGTGCATTTCCTGTTGGTGTAGATTAACTTTGGTCAGTAAATTCATATGTTGGATCTATGTTCAGGGACATAGAATCAAGTTCAATCTTGTTGCTTGTAAAGTCACAAGTTCCACCAGCATCCTAATTTACGCTAGCATCTTCACCATCTTTACCACTTCTGGTAGCGCTGCTAATTATTGGTATAAATTTTTGCTCATGATGTAGCCTGTCTGGTAATCTACTAGCAGAAGAATTGTTCAAGTCTTTAGGCTTGCTAAACTGCCAGTACCAATTTTAATTTTTCTTTATTCCGAATTTCAAACCTGCATGTCCTACAGAAGTACCTTTAAGTTTGATCTGCTTCAAAATTTCTGTTGCATGATTGAAATGTTCAAGCCTCTTGTACTAAACTTCAGCATAAACATTTTTTGAGGAGAGTGTGGCTTGCTCCTCTAATGGATCAAGTGAAAAGCTCTTTCTTTTCATTTTTACTTAGAATACATCATTGCAGTTTGCATATTTGATTAAACATTGATTGTTTCAAAGATAACTTTGAAACCCTTTTGAATTAACTAGCCAACACTCAAAAAATGTTGACTGATGTTAGGTACAAATAACATGTAACGCCCCAAAATCTTAAGAATTTAATTGTGAGAATCTACGGTAATTATATTTTTGTATCTCTAGTTCTGTACTCTGCTTTTTGTTTAAGGTCTGAAGTTCGAGTTGTGTCATTAAAAGTTTTATTCTTTTAGAACAATCTCTATCCATGCGGTATATGGTTAAAGATAGTTCTATAGGAATCTATGCCAAGAATGAGCCTGCTAGTTCACTAGTTAAACATCTATCTGTATTCTATTTGGTCCCGAGTTTGAATCTCATTGTATGCGTTAAGAGAATTTTTGCCAGTTGTTGGAGGTATGTTGGTGGTTAAGACAATTTTTATTAAAAATTTGGTTAACGTCTATATCTTTCTTCTTCTCATTTTTTTTCCTTTCTTTGTTTCACTTCTTTAATTTCTCCTCGTCGAGTGTGTTCAACAAGTGATTATCAAAAATTAGAGAGTTATTTAAGTTTTTGAAAGATTTCTGCATAAGTTCTATCAAAATCCTTCGACTTCTACGAGGTTTGGTTAGATTTCTGTTGCATTGTTAAATTGGGAATTATCTGATCATTTTGTTTACACCCTCTGTTAATTAGCTGTTTTGTCCCTTAGTGAGTACAGAGTGAAGTGACCCTTCCGGCATTGTGCTGACTTAGCACGGTTGACTCATCGATAAGTGTTAGTCGTTGAAGTTCCCTCGTGCTGATTTATTCGACAAAATTGAGTGTATATTAATGTTGAGTTATTTAGTTGTTTTAATCAAATGATTGATTAGTGAATGGTTAATTAGGCTCCTGGTAATCTCCGTATTGTTTTCCCGTCAAAAGGAAACTAGGCGCGCATCGAAAACCTTAGTTTTGGCAAGTTTTAGTCATATAAAAATGGTGGTTATCGATGCCACAGACTGTGTGGCAGGCCGTGTGATTGGTCGTGTAACTCACTGTTTGTTTATTTGAGGTCACATGGGTAAGGACACGGGCATGTGTTTAGGCTATGCATGGCTATGTTAATGCAAGGTTCACACGAGCAACGGACACGAGTGTGTGTCTGGGCAATGTAACTCACTGCTTGTGGTATAAAACCACACGGCTGGAGACACGGGTGTGTGCCTAGGCTGTGTAACTTACTGTTTATGGTATAGAACCACACAGTCAGTGACACAGGGGTATACCCAGGCCATGTGGGTCACACGAGCAAGGACACGAGCCCGTGTCTAGGCCGTGTAACTCATTGTTTAAGTTTCAGAACCACACGAGTAAGGCACATGGGCATGTGATCAGGCCGTGTGTCATGTAATTGGGGCCCGAAACCTATTTTTCAGGTCGTGAATGTTGTTTAACACTGTTACTGATTTTCTCATTGTATGAATGGTTAAATTTGATCATATGAGAGCCATTTGATATTCTGAGACTAATGTATGAATAACATAGTTGTATGTATACTATGACACTTATTCTGAGGTTGAACTATCTTACCTATTGTGAAATGGATTAGAATGACTGAATACTCAATATGGGCACTTGTGTTCTACATTTACATGGGTTGGGTTATTATGAAAAAGGAAGTAATCTGTTTTAAATTAGTGGTTATGCCACAATGTGTATAAACCTAGTTCTGGTGCTTTGTCGCAATCTAACCTAGCAACTAAGCTGCATATCTGTAAAGTGTCAAACAGACACTTTAAGGTGTGCATGGTTGGTTGGGCATTGAATGTCCTTAACGGTGTATTGGGATGGCTGAAGACGGTGTATAGTGGATGGGGATTAGGATATTGCATCTGAATCTGATCTGTACTATATCTAGAACTGAATTTGTATATATATATATATGTAACAAATCTGCTTTGAATCTGAATTAAACATTTCATCTATATCGAAGTAAATCTTTGAAATTGGAATTGTTTTATAAATAAGCATTAATTGAACAAATTTCTTTTACGCACTGAGTTCACAACTCATATTTGTTGTTGATTTTATTTCAAGTGGTTCTTAGTCTTGAATAGGTCAATGTCGCTAGAGCTCGATCAAGCTTTTACTTTTCTTTTAAGTGTTATGTTAGGATTTTCAGTAATTTATGATAGTAGAACTTTGGAATATTATGCATTAACTAATCAACTGATCTTTAAGATGAATATTATATGAAACATGGTTTATTATTATTATGTTTTGCATAATATTTGAGTGTTGATAATGTAACTCTTTAAACTTGGGCTGGACGTCTAGACCGGGTCTAGGGTGTTACATAACACATATTTGATAAATTTTGCACCTGAAATGCTTTCAATTGCAACTGTGCCTCTTCCCTTGATTGCAATATATACTCTCTTTTTCCAATCTTTACTTGGGAAACTCTAAAGTATCCAAGTTTTTTAAAAGCTCAGATCAAAAGTCATATGGTTGGTACAACCACTGTCAATGAGCCACTTCCCACTCGAATGACAGGTTGCGAACAAGTGGCCACAAAGAGTTGCTCGTCCTTTTATTCGTCAGCAACTTGAACAAAATTTTTTTGTTGCAAATGCACTTGTGTGATAGTCTTTGACTGAGTATTACTTCTACAAATTCTTTGATGATGCCCCATCTTCTGACATTTTTCATATTGTTGGTCTGGCTTTCTCCAGCATTTGAAAGGTGGATGACCTTGTCTTCTACAATGTTTACAAAGAGGAGAATCATATTTCATTCCTATACTTTTACTAAAAGAATCAGAACCTGAATTTCCACTTTTTTTTTCATGTTTCTTTCCCTTTCTTTATCTACTATACTGAGCTTTTGTAGCCAATGCACCTTTAACAAACCCTTAAATTCTCATGAGTCTTCTTTACTCTTGTGCCCGTAAAGCGTTCATCAATTCTGCCAAACTAATCTTTGACAGATCCTTAGTGTTTTCCAAAGAGGAAATGGTAGCTTCAAGTCTTTCAGGAACAATTACAAGATTTTTTTTAACTAATCTAGAATCAGGAAATTTAGAACCAAATAATCTTACTTTGTTTGTGATTCCAAGTAATTTGTAAAATTACTCCTTCACTGTCTCGGAATTTTTCATCTTTTGGAGTTCAAACTCTCTAATCAGGTTCACCATTTCCATGCCTTTAATCCTTTCATCGCCTTCATACTCCTACTTCAAAAAATTCCAAACTTTAAAGGCTGACTTCATTATTATGATTCTGCGAAAGATGTCAAATAAGACTGTATTAAATAATATAGCTCTTACCTTTGATTTTCTTGATTTTTTTCTTCTTGTAATTCTTCATTTGTGCCACCGTCAGGCTGGTCGATAATGAAGGAAATTTGTAGTCCTCCTCTACAGCTTCCCAGAGATCATATTCCTCTAGATGAGCCTTCATCCTTGTTGCCCAGACATGCTAATCATCACCCTTGAAAATAGGTGGTGTAAGTGTAGTGAAAGGTATTTCTGAATCCATTGAAGAAGAAATAAGATAAAATATTTTTCATATAGATCCCTTAAGAAGGAAGCTTTGGTACCAATTTGTTGGAGTTTTATAGAAAAAGTTATGGAAAAGAGAAAACAACAAAGTCAAGAGAAAAGTAGAAGTAACTGAAATCGAATGAGTATATTTTATTAAACTAAAACTAGTGTTTATATTGTAAATAAGTTAACAACTATTGACTAAAAATAGGCTACTAGCAGAATCATATAATCTCTAAAAATATATATAAAAATTTGAAACAAATCAAAGAGTTATGGTTATATCTAAAATTAGCTAGATTATGGTAACTGAAACAAATCTTCAACAATTAACTTATAACACTTATATAATATGCAATATCAGGACGAGTTATTATGAAGACATGAATTATCTAATCTTCTATACCTCTCAAGGTCTTTAAACGGACCATTATTTTCTTTCATAAGTTGTGAATTGGAAGCCATTAGTGTGCTACATGTCTTACATCCTAATTTTTCAATTTCATCTGGTAAATCGACAGTATATTTCCGCTTAGATAGGAATATACCTTTCTTACTTATGATGATTTCAACACAAAGTATGTACATCCCGCCCGACAGAGTCCCAATGACTGAACGATGTTATTGGAAGCAAGGTACTAAGAGTAATATTTGAGCAAGTAAGACATAAGGATCTAGCTAAGCATAAGAAATTCCTTGAAAAACGCTTGTACACCATAGCTCGATGGGTTCTAAAAGAAAAGCTTTATACGAAGTGTTATGGTGAACTAAAAGGATTATACCTGTGAGGTCCTATGTAATAGGAATAGTTAAGGGAAATCATGAAAGGGATAAAGTATGACCAAACAAATAATAATGGTATGAATGTACGAATATATGGAGATGACGGATAATCATAGAAGGGTACAATTGGTGAGATATTATTTGCTAAATGCACTTCTTAGCGTTTAGAATGGTAATTTCGTGGCAAAGTACTTCATAGAACTTCGCCAGTACAACAAAGTTCCACTTTGCAAAATGGAAAGTTCTTGGTTGTGGTGAGAACCTTATTAAGTGAACTTTCCCACTAATAAGTTTTTTGTCGCTGCTGATGTAAGTGTAGTAGTTAGTGAGACACGTTTAAATCATCTAGCATCCTAGTGGAGGTAACATGTGTAACAGCTCTATTTTTAGTGGTGTCAAAAATAGTGGTTCGAGGCCACCAAATCCAACAGGTAAGTTCTTAAATATTAAATATATTTAATACTTACGAGTCAAATATAGTTTTAAAAAGGTTTTTGAATTAGTAATTTATGTTTTATAATGATTTATTAGGTCAAATGGTTTTAGAAAGTGAGGTATCGGGACCTCGTTTCTATAAATTGAGCCTTAAATATTTATAAAAATATTTACGGAGTGTCATTAAGGTAGTATTAAAGTTTTGTTGAAAAATTTTAACGTTTCCATAGTTAATTAATTAAAAAGGACTAAATTGAAAAATGTACAAAACTTTCTAATTATAATAATTAAGTGATTAAATGACTTGATTATTAAATTAGGGAGGACTTAAGAAACAATTACACCTAAAATAAAAGATGAGGCGACATAAGAAAAAATAAAATAAAATAAAGGCATTCAATGGCAAAATTGTAATTTTGGTGAAATTAAAATAAAACAAATTTGAAATTGGAAAGTTTCTAGACATTTTTTTTTTCAATTTTCGGTTCAAAACAGACATAGAAGAGAGCTTAAGCTGGTTCTTTAATTTTTCTTCATGTGAGTTCAATCCTTATTCGTTTCTTGTAATTTTTATGTTTTTGAGATTGTTACAATTAGGTCCAACTAAACCTTACCTTAGTTTTTGATTTTATTAAAAATTTTGAAAGTTTCCATTAATGAATATATATGATTATAGTTGTTAAATGATGAATTTGAGATATTAATTTTTATTTAAAAGTATTTTATTAAGTGATTTTTGATGAATTTCCCGATTAAGGACTAAATTATTGATATAGTAAAAATACAAGGGTTTGCTTGAAATTATTGCAAAAATTGGCTTTATTTAATGCCATTAATATTTTTATAGCATGGGTTTGCATTAAAAATGGTTAATTTTCATATTTTGGGCTCAGGGACTAAATTGAATAAAAGTAAAATTTTAGGGGCAATTTTATAAAAATGTCAAAAATGACCAAATTGCATGAAATGAATTGTTTTATTGTATAAATTAATAAATTGAATGAAATTATTAATTTAGATCAAGATCGGGTGAAAAATCGAGGAACATGAAAAATTACCAAAATGCCTTTGAATCTTGGTATTTCTGCAATTTAGCCAGGTAAGTTCGTACAGTTAAAATTTAATATTTATATAAATTTGATGATTTTTATTATGCATTTATTCTATTGTTAAAATGAATTATTGTTTGAATTATAATGTCGAATTGGATATTCATTTTGAATTGAACGCGTGATTTGAGTACATTCGTAAATTAGTGTATGGTGATATTTGAAGGAGATATCGGCATATTACCCAATTAAACCGAGGTTTAGCATTTGTTGTGAACTCTCATGTTTTACTTTCTGTTTGGAGTGATTGGGTGGATCAGCTCTTACAAACTTCTCTTCAGCTCTCACGAGCTTATGTTCAGCACTCACGAGCTTATGTTCAGCACTCACGAGCTTATATTCAGCTCTCACGAGCTTCTGTTCAGCTCTTATGAGCTTCTGTTGGCATGTTCTGGTGGACCAGCTCTATGAGCTTCTGTTGATGATTTATGTTTATCCGTAAGTTATTCTTCGTAAGAAAAATCTCGAAAAGGTAAATTGTTTAATGAATTTGAAAGATTTGTTAATTATTAAATATTGACCCCAACATAAATGAAAATGAGAGATGTTGTGACTAAATGAGATACATGAGTTATGTACTCATGAATTGAGTATTGAATGGCTAACGTCAATATATAAACAATTGTGGTTTGATATGTAATACCCCGAAAATTACTACAATAAGAAAGTAAGATATTATCCTTGATATAGTTAAGTAAGGAAATAAAGTGACAAAAAGGAAAATTTTATTATGTCAACATTGGGAAGTATATTATGATATATTACATTATTAATTCAAGAAAAGACTAAATTGTAAAAGTGAGAAAAGTTTTGTTGCCCAAGAGTAAATACTCAAAATTTGAGGGGTTAAAGTGTAAATATAAAAAATTTAAATGACCAATAGTGCAAATATTTTAGGGGTGGAATAATCTAAAAACTAAGGAAAATGGATGAATTAGGACCAAATCGAATAGGTGAAGAATTATGGGAGACTAAATCGTAATTTTTCCAAATTAAGTAATGACTCAATGATGGAATTTTAAAAGATTATAAAGGGAAAAATGGTCAATTAGTAAGAGAGAGAATTCTAGAATGTAATGATTATGTTGATGATATTTAAAATTAATTAATTAGATAAATATTATTTTATTAATATTTTAATAAGATATTTATGATTATTTTATTATTTTATTTAGTATATATATATGTGTATGGAAAAACACACACACACACACACACACACACACCATCCATCATCTTTCCATGCATTTCACGTTAGAAGGGAAGAGAAGAAATAAAGTTTTGCTTTCTTTACAATTTAGTCCTTTCATAAAAAATTCACCATTTTCACCTAGAAATCAAAAGAATTTCCATAGCTACCAAGAGATAAAAATGTTAAGGAGACTAAGGGGAGTTAGAATACCAAGTTGGATTCAAGAAATAGAAGCTGGAGGAGAGAGAAAAATCAAGTTAAAGATTGAAATCAATAGGACAATGTAAGAACTTTAAGACTTCAGTATATTTTGAGTAGAGTTTCTCATGTAAGGTAATATCAAAAGCATGAAAATGATGTTAAGGTAGAGTTTTCTTATATAATTTTCTATGTTCTTGATATATTAGTGAAGGGAAATAAGAGAAAATGATGGGAAATACTGTAGAGAATGGAAATAAGGGTGTTATAAACTTGGTAATCAATATGTTGCACTAAAATAGTTTTGAACAGCAGTAGTAGTTAAATTTTGAAAAATCACAAAAAAAATTTGAAATTGAATTAGAGGTTTAATAAAAAATAAAATTAAATTCTATTGAGCCTAGTTTTTCATAGAAGAAACGGTGTAAGCAATTGAATTGTAAATTGTGAGATATAATAAATTTTATGAGACAAGGTTAGAATAATTTCGGGTTCCTCTGTTTTGACTTTGGAAAATCATAAAAAATTGGATAAAAATAATTATGGGCTTAAATTTATATTTTTAAATCCTTAATGAGTCTATTTTCAATAGAAACAAATGGAAACATCATCCAATTCTTTACTAAAAGATAATTAATTTTTAGTAAGGAAAGGTCGAAGCTATTAAACAACAGAATAGGGGTAAGTTTGAAGATTTTACTGTACTTATTGGATAAATTATAAATTCTTAAATTTTAATGGTAGAAATATATTTGAGTCTAGTTTTATAATCATCAAGGGGTTATTGATTTAGAATTCTATAGCTCAAGATATAAATAATTTAGTGATTATGACTTAAGTGGACAGCTTGATATGAACATATGAGAAAATAATGGAATTATATATACATTAAGGATATGGAATAGAGAGGAGGAGGAGGAAAATATATATCAATATTTAGTTAGTATGGGTTACATTAAAGTGGTTAATTTACATGTTTTAGGTTTGGAGACTAAATTGAATAAAAGTAAAACTTTAGGGGTAATTTTGTAAAAAAATAAAAATGACCAAATTGAGTGAAATGAATTATTTTATTGTCTAAATTAATAAATTGAATGAAATTATTAATTTAGATCAAGATTGGTTGAGAAATCGAGAAAAATAAAAATTACCAAAATGCCCCTAAATCTTGGTATTTTTGCAATTTAGCCAAATAAGTTCGTGTAACCTAATTATGTGATATAAGGAAATATGAGTTGATGGTACATGAAATATTGATATAATGAATTATCTTATTTATGTTTATGAAGAAACGGTAAGAGAATGATATTTATCATGACATGTAAATATATGTTTATCTTTGATACGTTGATATAAGGAAAATAAGTTTGTTTAGGGGGCAATATGTTTGATTTTGATTGGTCCCAAATATGAATGCTAGATGAAATAAAATGTCTAATAAATAAATTTGTAACTTCGGTAATGCCTCATACCCTGTTCCGGTAACAGATACGGGTAGAGGGTGTTACATGATATGTGAATAGCTATTTATATAGCAATTGTGTGAATTGATACATTGTAAATCAAATAAAAGATGTTAACATGTTTAATTTGAGTATAGTACGAAATGATGTTGAAATGATGTGCTAATACATATGAATTAAAAAGGTTGACATTTGATAGTTAATTGAAATGGATTGATTTGGTATATAAATTATGAATGTGTTGATTATTTGAATTTGAAAGGAATATATGTATATATGTGTTAATGTGATAATGTGCAAATATAATAACTGGATATTGGTTGTATTTGGAAGTGAAATTAAACTCTATTAACTGTATCAGGCTGAGTCAGATATAAATGGCATGCCATAAGATTGAAAGAGTTCAGAGATTTCTTCGACTTCGATTCGATGAGGCACTGGGTGCCAATTTAATTTGGTTTAACCAATGAGACACTGAGTGTCAAATGTATATAGCACTAGGCGCATATTACTTCAGATTTATCTAATAAGGCATTGGGTGCCAAACTGGTGTGTTGGTTGGATCCATGTATTCGTCTAAGCCCGAGTCATGTTAATAGGGGTAATTAAATAAAATGATACTATGATTGATATTGGATGATATTGTATGAGAATTGAAAATGGGATAGTGATTTGAAACAGGAAAATGAGTTATATACGTAAATGCACTAACTTGTGTATTGATGATGGTGATTAGGCTTATGTCAAGCTTGAGATTATGATTGATGTATATGCTTATGTCTGGTATTATACAAATGAAACGGTAAGTTCATAGTTGAAAATATGATGAAAAAGGGATTGATGAGTTGAATAACGTACTTATATATGAGAAATTACATATGTTATGGTTGAACTTACCTATGTTATGAATAAATATATTAATCAGTTAATTGATGTTGTTATTTAAGTTTGTGTTTAGTAAATAAAATGGAAAATAAGTAAAGGAAGTTATTCGTAGTTTTATGAAAATGTTAATGACGGTGTAAAACATTTTATAAAATATTATTATGTTAGGGATGAACAGATATATGATGTTGATAGACTTACTCATTTATGAGTTAGTGGTTATATGGTTGATAAATCTTGAGGTATTGGTATAGCTTTGTATTTATAATATAAAATTTATTATTGAATTGGAATATTATGTTTAAAGTTTGTACGAGCTTACTAAGCATTTAGTGCTTACGTAGTTGTTTATCCCTTACTTTACAGATTATCAGAATCTCGATCGGGTTGGAAGCTTGTCGGAGTTATATCACACTATCCATCAGTTCTATCGGTACTTCCGGATGTTTTGATTTTGGTTATAATGGCATGTCTTTAACACCCCTAACCCATATTCGTCGTCGGAATAGGGTTTCGGAGCATTACCGAAACATTCAGAACACTTTATAATTTATTTACATAGATTACTTTTCATTTACCGAGATCATTCAAAACATCTCTTAATTGGACCCTCGAGGTCCAATACAAGCATTAGAATCGAGTCGGGACTTAATCGGAAACTCATAAAATTTTTCGCGACATTTCAATAATTTTCTAGAGTTGCAAAGCTCATACGCCTGTGTGGTCTAAGGACACGCCCGTGTGGTTAGGCTGTGTATTACACACGCCCGTGTCCCTAACCCGTGTAACTCTCTGACTTTTAGGGCATGAAGAAATTGAAGTCACACAACCAAGTCACACGCCCGTGTGCTAGGCAGTGTGGCGAATTTTATTTTTGAAATTTAGGTGTAGTTTTCACTTGGCCGTGTAACACGCCCGTGTTCAAGGTCATGTCAACCACACGGCTGAGACGCACGCCCGTGTCTCTACCCGTGTGCGCAATTCTGAGCATTTTGTTTCTCATTTTTAAGATGCAGGGGACACACGGCCTAACCACATGCCAATGTTACTAGGCCGTCACACACGGCCTAGAAACGCGCCTGTGTGTCTACCCGTGTGGACAAAATAAGACCATTTCCTAGCCTCACTTGTCACCCAAAAATTACCATTTTCCTGCACCAAAACTCACAAACATATATCCCACAATCCAACATCATATTCACATAAAATTTGACATCAATCATATGGTATTATTTCATGCATTAAAAGGGTATAAACTTACTCTTATCATAAACTTATATGCTAACATAATTCCATCAAACCAACACACAATAAGCAAATGTATAATTACCAAAACATAAATTTTAAGATAGCCAAATTAAATCATCACTAGCCACTCAAATGGCTAGATTACAAAACAACAATTACAAGCCATCATTGGCCAACTAAGCTTCTACATGCCATTATACCAAAATGAGATTTCTATTTGTACCAAAATGAGATAGTGGATATTGTGATGACTGCTCCGACCGACTTCCAACCTTCGCGAGCTTTGAGCATTATAAAACAGGGAAAGTAAAACGGAGGAAACATTTTATGCCTAGTAAGTTCGTATAACGAAAAATAAACTTACCGATCATATTTATTAATACAGGCATACATAAATTAACATTCCATCGATTTTGAGTAAGTTGCCTAAACACATACACTTATTCAACAAGTTAGTGACATAATCTCATATGAATATCAAGTAAATATAGATGAGCTCATCACATTATAAGCTTCCATCAATTTCACCTTTACACACTTCAAGAGTCTTTTCCCTCGAACTATTGAAATCTTGATAGATGTTCGGGTAATATACACATGTGCGAAAATACCCATTAGAGTACATAGTAATAAGGCACACTCTTGAGCCGTACATTTTACAGTAGGATTACTAGTCCAGGCTAAATCCTATCTGTAGCATATGCTCTAGAGAGTTTAATTTGGATTACCCGTCTGGGCTAAATCCAATTTATAATCTAAGCTCAAGAGGGCTTGCATTAGAATTACCCGTCTGGGCTAAATTCTATCTGCAACACGTGCATTATTATTCTTAACCCATCGAAATTCAACATTCAACCGGAACATGATAATTCGTCCATATAACACAACTTAAGGCTATTTCATTATGCATATACCATCTCACACATATTAACACAATCATGCAATTCAATTCAAACATATTAACATACACTTTAAGTTATACGAACTTACCTTGAAAATGGTTCATATTTGAATTTAACTAATCTGAAACCTTTTACTTTCCTTGATCTAGTTTCGTGGTTGGTCTTTTCGGATCTATATAGGTAAATTTAACTATTAATCTATCACATTTCATATACATTTGCATCCTATTACATCCTAGGCAAAATTACCATTTTGCCCCTATCTTTTTCAAAAATTCTAATTTCGTCCCTAGGCCCGAAAAATGAAATTCATGAAATTTATCCCTCTTTCCAAGCCTAAAAAAATTTATATATTACACTAACATCACATATATTTCAAAAATTTCAGAAGTTTCCATGGGTTTTATCACTTTTTCATTTTAGTCCCTAAATCAAATTTTCATAAAAAATTTCTTTGTAAAAGTTGTTTATCTATGAATAACTTTTTATTTTCTACCATAAATTTTTAATTTTCAGCATATTCATCCATGAACCAAATTTCATACCTTGATAACTTTTCAAATAAATCCCCTAAATAGAGAGATTAGGCTATCCTGATTCCGAAAATATAGAAATTACTAAAAACGGGACTTGATTTCATACCTTATTGAGCTTGAAAAGTTTTCTTCCTCTCTCCTAGGGTTTCCATAGAAAAATTTGGGGAATATGATATGAAAATAGATGATTTTTCTTTTTAATTAATTATCATCCATTAATTTTATTAATTTCCAATTTAGTCCTTACCCTTTTCTAATTTTTCCATGGATGAGTCATTAAAATATCTACTAACTACTCTTCAATAATTTAATTACCATATAAGGACCTTAAGTTTTGAATTTCATAGCTATTTGATACCTATAGTTACTAGAACCCAACTTTTGTATTTTATGCAATTTAGTCCTTTCCCTAATTAAATACACAATCGGTAAAATTTTCATACCAAAATTTTCATGTGACCTTCCAATCATGATATCAACCATAAAATAAAATAAAATAAAATAAATTTTTATTTTTAGCTTGGATTTGTGGTCCCGAAACTACTGTTCCGATCTCACCGAAAATGGGTTGTTCCATGTGTAGGTATATTGGTTAGTGTTGGCCTATATGTATTTTGCTGAGATTAGCCACTTATTCGGTTTGTGTTTTGGTGCATTTTGGGTTGTGCATATTTGCCTTATATAGATCATGTGCATAATGTTGATTGTAGGTTGACACAAAATTGGGTGAGAAATACGACTTGTAAAATAACATATTTTCATCCACAAGGGCGTGTGTCTTAGCCATTTGTGACACATGGCCAGGTGACACGGTCGTGTGTCTCCTGTAGCTTGTAAAGGTTTGCAAGTCAATATGTTCACATGGCCTAGCACACGAGCGTGTGGTTTGGCCATGTGACCCAAGTTAGTATACTCACATGGGCACGGGCACAGGATGGTACACGGCCATGTGATCCCTGCAGTGTTGAGAATTTTTAAATGTTACCAAAAAATTTTCTAATTTTTTTATTTAGTCCCAATTTTTTTCTAATGTATAATTTGAGGCCTCGAGGGCTCGTATAAGGGACAATATATATGGTTTTAATTGGTTTTTTTAACATGAATACTATATGATATGAATGTTGGCATTTTCTTCCGTAACCCTATTTTGACGACGGATTTGGGTTAGGGGTGTTACAACATGCCATTAATTAGGACACCTAGGAGCCTCGTAGAATGCATTAATTAGTGGGAGCGTGTGAGAATGATGACTGGTCAGAGTTAATCCTGAGTGAGATTTGGATGTGAGTTATCTATAAATAGGATAGCCTGGTAGTGGATAGAAGACTTTTGTTTCATGTAATACCCCTCACCCGTTTTCAACTCCGGAATAAGGTTACGGAGTATTGCTGGACTTATTACGCAATTAAACAAGCATTTCTCATACATTTTTCCATTTCAAATATAAAACATTCACATTCATTCATAATGTACCTAATACGTGCCTACGAGGCCCAAAACATATATTCAGGATGTTCAGGACTAAAGCGATAACTCAGAAAATTTTAGAAACACTTAGAAAGTTTTGCAAAATACAGGGGACACACGCCCATGTGGCCTGGCCGTGTGACACGCCCATGTCACAGGTCGTGTGGACATTCGAAATGGGATCACATGGCCGTGTCCCAGTGTAACACCCCAAACCCGTCCCAGACGTTATGGCCAAATCTGACGTGCCACATTGGAGTTGAAAACCCACGTTCCGTTTTAGTGTTTTAAAAACCATATATTTTGTTGAGTTAACAAAGTCTATGGAAGCTGGGCACCAGGTAGGTATCCGAGACAGAGGAGGTAAGCCATGAAGGCTGCTTAAGTACCAAGCTCTTTGATTGGATCCAATCCTAGACATGCCCACAACCATAGCCACACTTTGTTATATCGAGTTTAAATTTGTTTAAGTAGACGTCTTTGATAAATCGATTAATCATGGCATTGAGCTATTTTTAAAACAAGTATCTTTTTGAAAACACGTCCTAAGTCTAGCCCATTTGAATAATTATCAACTAGGTTTAAAGTTATTAAAATTGAAATAATCCCGAAAAGAAATAAAAGGAAAGTTAAAATGGCCTTATTACAACCAAAAAATAAATAATAATTAAAGGAAATTTAATGAAAACCAACGCTTATTTAAAAGTCCAAAGGCGATCACCTTGGCTACTCTGAATCCCCTCCGGCCCAAGTCCCCACATCAAGGCTCACCTGCAAGGTTAAGGAAAGGGGGGTGAGTTTGGAAACTCAGTGTGCAACAAGCCCCTTTCAGAGCCCAAAACAATAGCAGCCAGTTGGGCCTAAGCCCAAATCCAATCTCAGCATGTACTGGGCCATAGCCCTTTTCATATTTCATATTTCATAACACTGGGCCGAAGCCTTTTCATATTTCATATTACTGGGCCGAAGCCTTTACTGTAAACGGTATGGCCCATAGGCCCATTTCAATATCACATATAATGTCAATGAAAGAATGCAAGCCCATTTAGGGAGACTACTCAACCCACCATCCACTACTCTCCACTCGTACCAACCAACACACCATGTGGGGATTAACTCAACCCACCCCTCCATAACTCTCCACTGGCAGCATAGCTGCTTTATCATATAACTGGAGGCCTACCCTCTTTTAATAACTGGGGCAAAAGTCCTTTTAATAACTGGGGCATAAGCCCTTTAATAACTGGGGCATAAGCCCTTTTACACTTCCTCCATTCATATAAAAACCCAACCCAATGCATTTATGATTACATCATGTGCATATCATACATATCATGTGCATATCATACATATCATGTGCATATCATACATGTCATGTGCATATCATATATACCATGTTTATCAAAATCCCATGTATTAAATTCATACATAAACCTTAGGGGTATAATGGTCATTTTTACCTAGGGGCAAAATAGTCATTTTCATGTTATAAGGGTAATCTTGTAATTTTACTAAAAATTAGGGTTTCCATGTTCATTAACGGTTACTAACAATTCATGGGTGCAAACAGTGATTCTGGCCCATTTTTTTAGCGAAATCGAGTTATTGGGCCTAAAACCCCTAATGGGCCCTACTTAGCCGATTTTGTCATCTAGGCCCATTTAGCCTATATCCATAACAGTATTAACAGTGTTAACATGCAATTTAACAGATTTCTATTTTCTACCAATTTTTCCCAAATGGGCCCGAAAGCCTATTGGGCCCTATTGCAGCCCCTCGAGGCCCAACTTACCGTGAATGCCAAAAATCATGTTCTTATCATTTCCAATGTTCCTGATCATCATCTCAATGAATCTA
The DNA here is from genome assembly GCF_007990345.1 of Gossypium hirsutum. Lineage (NCBI taxonomy): Eukaryota > Viridiplantae > Streptophyta > Magnoliopsida > Malvales > Malvaceae > Gossypium > Gossypium hirsutum. The sequence goes on along the minus strand of NC_053432.1, from coordinate 54,038,573 downwards.
ACTAACTAATGAGCGTTCGCTTGCTCACGAGTCCTCGAAATGCCAAAATTTCGACATTTCGTCTTTTCGGCATTTATCGCTTTAAGCTTATGAAAAAGGGTTCGTTACACACCTGTTTGGCGATATTCCTCGACGAGATCTCCTACACGATTTCTCCTATAATCCATCGTTAATAATCAGCTCCCCATAATTGAACCACACCAAAAATCATCTAATACTAATACTTACACATTCGGCCACCATCCATAATGGAATTAGGAAACTTACCTTTGTCGCGATTGATGACTAGATCTAGCCACTCCGGAGATCCAAGCTACCCCAAGTCGACACTACACCTTGCTGCTCCTCCACTAAATAAACCATAAAAAATATTAAAAGAAGACCCCATAAAGCCTATACCCATATTCGACCATCTCCCTAAATTATAGGGTTTCGATTTTTGGCCAACAGTTACTCTAGGAATCGTTTAGAGTTCGAGCACTTACCACAGTCTTTCTTCTCTTGAACCCGTACGGCTAAAAGGTAAAGGAATTGAACGCCAACAATTGAAAAGGAAAGAAAAGGTTGCTGGTCACAAAGAATCGGCACCCCCTATTTTCACTGATTTCAGCTTTTGCGGTATTTTGGCAGAAGTAGAGATAAGGGAAAGAAACAATGGTGAATGGAGGGAAATAGTGGGCTGATTTGAAAGAAGGAAAAGGAAGAAAAAATGAATGGGAGGGAGGTAGATTCGGCTGGAAAAGAAAAGAGAGAAAAAGGCTACACACCAAAGGAGAAATCGGCATCACCTAGCCCCTAAAGCCGAAAATCCCCACCTAAAACCCCTCTGCCGAAAATCCCCTCTCCAATCTCCCTTATTCGGCCAACTCTATCTCCATATCAAATCCCTAAAATCTCTCCCCTTATCCCTCCTTAATCTATGCATTTGACTTGATCCAACTCTCCTCTTACAGAATCCACTTAGGTTCCAACACTTACCCTTCCTGCACATAAAAATAAATACTCTTATTTGCCAACACAGGGAATCGATCCCAGGTCTTCCCTTATGCTCCACACGCCACCTTTTTAGGAACTTAGTGGCGTCACCCTTGCCACTTTACTACAGCTCTTTTTGTGATGCATGTTACCCACAACTTTATATAAGGGCACCTAGCCAGTACCCCTAACTCCTAAGTCCAAAATTTAAAAATTCTACCGGGTTTTGGCCAACTCATGGGCCTTCCATAAGCCTATTTACATACCCAAATTATGAATTCCATAATCACATACCAAATTTTAGAAACTTACTTAAAATATCAAGAATCGCGAAAAACCCGAAAATCAGGATGTTACAACTCTACCCTCCTTAAAGAAATTTCGGCCTCGAAATTTACCTGATCCAAATAGTTGAGGGTACTGCTGACGCATTGCCTCTTTGGTCTCCCAAGTAGCTTCTTCCTTGCCATGTTTCCTCCAAAGTACCTTCACTAATGGGACTGACCTCCTTCTCAACACCTTGACATCACGATCAAGTATTTGCACAGGTTCCTCTTCAAAGGTCAAATCCGACCGTACCTCGATTTCTGCAATTGGCACGATATGAGTTCTGGAGGTAACTCTAGCTAATATGCCACCGGCCCTATCCGCTTAATGATTCGGTAAGGCCCAATAAACCGTGGGCTCAACTTACCCTTCTTACCAAATCTCAAATCTTCTTCCAAGGCGAAACTTTCAAAAAGACCATGTCCCCTACCGCATATTCAATATCCTTACGCTTCAGATCGGCATAAGACTTTTGTTGATCCGCTGCCTCTTTTAACCGATTCCTGATCACCTTAATCTTGTCTTCAGTATCTGCTACCAACTCTGGTCCAAGTATTTGCCTTTCCCCCAATTCTGCCCAACAAGTAGGCGAACGACACCTTCGCCCATATAGTGCCTCATATGGAGCCATATGAATACTTGCTTGGTAACTGTTGTTATACGCGAACTCCGCTAATGGCAAATGGTCCTCCCAGCTACCTCTAAACTCAATAGCACAACCCCTCAACATATCCTCTAAAATCTGAATAACCCTCTCTGACTGCCCATCCGACTGAGGGTGAAAAGCCGTACTGAAATCCAATCACGTTCCCAATGCCTCATGCAACTTCTGCCAAAATCGAGATGTAAACCTTGGGTCTCGGTCTGAAATTATCGATGCTGGCACACCATGCAACCGTACTATTTCCGCCACATACAATTTGGCCAACTTCTGAAGTGAGTAATCGGTTCAGACAGGTATGAAATGAGCAGATTTCGTGAGTCTATCCACAATCACCCAAACCGGATCCTTCTTAGAAGGTGTCAACGGCAACCCACTTACAAAGTCCATAGTTACCCTTTCCCACTTCCAAAGTGGTATCTTTACCGGCTATAACAATCCCGAAGGTAGTTGATGCTCGGCCTTCACTTGTTGACATGTCAAACATCTCCCTACAAATTCGGTCACTTCTTGCTTAAGCCCATGCCACCAATATTGCTCTTGCAAGTCTCAATACAACTTACTCCCTCCTGGATGCATAGCACAAGGTCCATTATGTGCCTCTTTCAAAATCATCAATCTCAAGTCGGAGTCTTTCGGCATACAAATGCTTCCTCGAAAACAGAGAACTCCCTCATTATTTAACCCAAAGTCCAGATTCTCCCCCTTCTCAACTTGCTGAAACCGAGAAACCAACGACTCGTCCTCCAACTGTTGCTTCTTAATCTGTTCTACCCAAGTCGGTCTTACTTGCAACTCCGCCAATAAGCTTCCGTCGTCATACAAACTTAGACGAGCAAACATCACCTTTAATTCCGCCACAGCCCTTCGACTTAGCGCATCAGCCACGACATTCGCCTTACTTGGATGGTACTCAATCTAACAGTCATAGTCCTTTAACAACTCTATCCACCTTCGCTGCCTAAGATTCAGCGCCTTTTGAGTCAGCAAGTACTTAAGACTCTCGTGATCCGTATAGATGATGCATTTCTCCCCATACAGGTAATGCCTCCATATCTTAAGTGCAAAGATTACCGCTGCCAACTCCAAGTCATGCGTAGGGTAGTTCACCTCGTGCGGCTTAAGCTATCGTGAAGCATAAGCGACCACTTTACCCTCTTGCATCAACACGCAGCCCAAACCTACATGTGACGCATCACTGTACACAGTGAAATGCTTACCAGACTCTGGCTGAATCAACACTAGCGCTTCTGTCAAAACCTTCTTCAACTTCTCAAAAGGCTCTTGCTGCTTATTTGTCCAAACAAAAGGTGCTCCCTTCCTTATAAGTTTCATTAACGGTGCTGCCAATACAGAAAATCCTTTCACGAATCTCCGATAATAACCTGCCAACCCCAGAAAACTTTGGATCTCTGTTACCGACCTTGGTGGCTTCCATTCCAAAATTGCTTCAATCTTTCGAGGGTCCACATTGATCCCCTCGGCAGACACAACATGCCCCAAGAAGGTAACTTCTTTCAGCCAAAACTCGCAGTTACTAAACTTTGCATACAGTTGCTTCTCCCTCAACACTTGCAGCACTACACGAAGATGCTCATCATGCTTCTCTTCCGTTTCTGAATACACTAAGATATCGTCAATAAAAACAACTACGAACCGATCCAAGTATGGTTGGAACACCCGATTCATCAAATCCATGAATGCCGCCGGTGCATTAGTCAGTCCAAAAGGCATTACCAGAAACTCGAAATGACCGTATCGAGTCCTGAACGCCGTCTTATAAATATCCACCTCATTAACTCTTAATTGATGATATCCTGACCGAAGGTCGATCTTAGAAAATACCGAGGCTCCTTTTAATTGGTCGAACAGATCGTTGATTCTTGGTAACAGATACTTATTCTTGATCGTCAGTTTATTCAACTGCCGATAGTCAATACACATTCGCGTAGTCCCATCTTTCTTCTTTACGAACAGTACCGGTGCACCCCACGGGGAAACACTTGGTCTTATAAACCCTCTATCCAACAGTTCCTGTATCTGAGCTTTCAATTCCACCAATTCCTTTGGTGCCATCCTATAAGGTGCAATGGACACAGGAGCTGTTCCAGGTAATAAGTCGATTCCAAACTCGACTTCTCTGCTTGGGGGTAATCCAGGAAGTTCATCTGGGAATACATCCTGAAATTCCTTAATAGTTCTAATCGACTCTACCGTTATCTTCTCAAGTCCAGTTTGACTTACAAGGGCCAAGTACGCCTCACAACCTTTCCGAATCAACTTCTCGGCTCTTAAAGCTGAAACAACATTAGACAAATAATCCCTTCGTTCCCCTATGACCATTATCTCCTCATCTTCAGCAGTTCGTAGTACCATCCTCTTTGCAGCACAATCCAATGTCGCCTTGTGCTTAGCTAACCAGTCAATTCCCAAGATAAGATCAAAATCCCCAAATGGCAGCTCCATCAAATCTCCTTCAAATTTTTTATCTTGTGTCACTAACGGTACTGCCCTAAAAAGTTTATCTACCTTAACCGAATGTCCCAATGGACTTATCACCGATACCCCACTCACAGTCTCCTCAGGAAGCACATCCAAAGCCTCAGATACATCACAAGCTACATACGAGTGAGTGGAACCCACATCAATCAAAATAGTGTAAGGCATGCTATGAATGAAGAACGTACCAGTTATAACATCAGGAGCGTCACCCTCCTCACGATGTCGTGCAGTATAAATCAACGCCGGCTGTCGGGCTTCAGCATGTCCAACACCTCTGCCAGGTGCCCCACGTCCTCGTCCATTACCATTGCCACCTCTACCTTGCCCACGACCCCTCTGTGGTGGTGGTCCTCCTCGCCGTGGTTGGACATCTCTTTGCTCTACAGCTAGCTCCTGAGCTGTCCTCTGAGGACACTCTCCGAACTTATGCTCCTTAGACCCACATCGAAAACATGCTCCAGTTCGTTTCTAGCACTCCCCCATATGCACCTTACCACAGTCCCTGCAAGCCCGGGGTCTATAAGTATTTACTGGAACTGCTCGAACCGGTTCCTCCATCCTTGCTCTTTTAACATTTCGATTCGTGGCACTTGAGGGTCTAAAATCCCTCTTAAATCTGGGTCGATCCTTCTCATGATTCTGTTGCTCAGTTAGCTTTACCTCCTCGGCTATCTTAGCCATCTCTACCAATGCAGCAAAACCACGCTCCTTCTGTGGAGCTATCAATATCCTAAGCTCATCGCGGAGACCATCCTTAAATCGGACACTGCGCTTATATTCAGTTGCCACTATCCCACTAGCATATCGACTCAGCCTCAAAAATTCTGCCTCATACTCTGCTACAGTCTTATCACCCTGGGTCAGATTCAAGAATTCCTTCCGACGAGAATCCACATAGCTTGCTCCAACATACCTCCCTTTAAAAGCAGTTTTGAACAATTCCCATGTTACCTGCTCAATTGGGGTACTCTCCCTTACGGTGATCCACCATCGGTATGCCTCGTCACGTAGCAGCGACACAGCTCCTTTCAGCTTTTGCTCCACTGAGCAGTCTAGATCGTCCATGATCCGTTCTGTTGCCTCTAGCCAATATTCTGCCACATTTGGGGCTACTCCAGATACACCCCTAAATACTTCTGCCCCGTTGGCTCGGAGTTGCTCCGATATAGACCCCCTATTCATTGTCCCAGTACTAGCTCCAGCAACTCTCTCTAAAACCCTTAACATGGCTTGGGACAAAGCGTCATCCCCCGCAGCCCAATCATAAGACCCAGTTTCCGTTGCTTGTGGCATAGATGGCTCCTCAGCTGGCCTATGCCCTGAGGATGAAGATTCAGCTTGCACCCTTCCGCAACCACGTCCGCGGCCTCGTCCATGAACTCCTCTTATACTCATATTGAATTATCTGATTTACGAATTTTATGAAATTAGTATAATGTTCCACTGTTTATTAAGAAAATGTCTTATGGAAATGTAGCAGTTCAAGAATTGTTTTCGTATCGTCGTAGTCTAGCTACAGTCTCATTTCTACCGTTTCACAGTTTTTCCCTATCTACAGTATCATAGTAGAGTCTCAGCACTATTCATAATATCATATCAGTATCATATAGCGTAAAGAAAATATACTTACAGACTTGGTGCCAGGGATTTAGTGCGCCACCTCTTTCTCCAATCCAAAACTTGAAAACCATGTTTTTGATCACCGAAAATAGAAATTTGAAAACTTTGATTTGAAAACACCCTTTATTTTGAACTCTTAATTTAAAACAGAAAAACTTGGACCATTTTAACTTGTATACTCTGTAAAACATCTTTGAAAAGAATTTTCAAAACCATTTCCAAAAATACCCTTCTTAGGCCTAAGTTTTTTTGAAAAACTTTTTGAACCCGATCCACAGTCGAGTTGTTGCAACCTAGGCTCTGATACCACTAAATGTAACACCCCAAACCCGGCCCAGACGTTATGGCCGAATCTGACGTGCCACATTGGAGTTGAAAACCCACGTTCCGTTAACAAAGTGTATGGAAGCTGGGCACCAGGTAGGTATCCGAGACAGAGGAGGTAAGCCATGAAGGCTGCTTAAGTACCAAGCTCTTTGATTGGATCCAATCCTAGACATGCCCACAACCATAGCCACACTTTGTTATATCGAGTTTAAATTTGTTTAAGTGGACGTCTTTGATAAATCGATCAATCATGACATTGAGCTATTTTGAAAACAAGTATCGTTTTGAAAACACGTCCTAAGTCTAGCCCATTTGAGTAATTATCAACCAGGTTTAAAGTTATTAAAATTGAAATAATCTCGAAAAGAAATAAAAGGAAAGTTAAAATGACCTTATTACAACCCAAAAATAAATAATAATTAAAGGAAATTTAATGAAAACCAACGCTTATTTAAAAGTCCAAAGGCGATCACCGTGGCTACTCTGAATCCCCTCCGGCCCAAGTCCCCACATCAAGGCTCACCTGCAAGGTTAAGGAAAGGGGGGTGAGATTGGAAACTCAGTGTGCAACAAGCTCCTTTCAGAGCCCAAAACAATAGCAGCCTATTGGGCCTAAGCCCAAATCCAATCTCAACATGTACTGGGCCATAACCCTTTTCATATTTCATATTTCATAACACTGGGCCGAAGCCTTTTCATATTTCATATTACTGGGCAGAAGCCTTTACTGTAAACGGTATGGCCCATAGGACCATTTCAATATCACATATAATGTCAATGAAAGAATGCAAGCCCATTTAGGGAGACTACTCAACCCACCATCCACTACTCTCCACCCGTACCAACCAACACACCATGTGGGGATTAACTCAACCCACCCCGCCATAACTCTGCACTGGCAGCATAGCTGCTTTATCATATAACTGGAGGCCTAACCTCTTTTAATAACTGGGGAAAAAGCCCTTTAATAACTGGGGCATAAGCCCTTTAATAACTGGGGCATAAGCCCTTTAATAACTGAGGCATAAGCCCTTTAATAACTGGGGCATAAGCCCTTTTACACTTCCTCCATTCATATAAAAACCCAACCCAATGCATTTATGATTACATCATGTGCATATCATACATGTCATGTGCATATCATACATACCATGTTTATCAAAATCCCATGTATTAAATTCATACATAAACCTTAGGGGTATAATGGTCATTTTTACCTAGGGGCAAAATGGTCATTTTCATGTTATAAGGGTAATCTTGTAATTTTACCAAAAATTAGGGTTTCCATGTTCATTAACGGTTACTAACAATTCATGGGTGCAAACAGTGATTCTGGCCCATTTTTTTAGCGAAATCGAGTTATTGGGCCTAAAACCCCTAATGGGCCCTACTTAGCCGATTTTGTCATCTAGGCCCATTTAGCCTATATCCATAATAGTATTAACAGTCTTAACATGAAATTTAACAGATTTCCATTTTCTACCAATTTTTCCCAAATGGGCCCGAAAGCCTATTGGGCCTTATTGCAGCCCCTCGAGGCCCAACTTACCGTGAATGCCAAAAATCATGTTCTTATCGTTTCCAATGTTCCTGATCATCATCTCAATGAATCTAACTAAGTAATGAACATTCGCTTGCTCATGAGTCCTCGAAATGCCAGAATTTCGACATTTCGGCTTTTCGGCATTTATCGCTTTAAGCTTATGAAAAAGGGTTCGTTACACACCTGTTTGGCGATATTCCTCGACGAGATCTCCTACACGATTTCTCCTATAATCCATCGTTAATAATCAGCTTCCCATAATTGAACCACACCAAAAATATCTAATACTAATACTTACACATTCGGCCACCATCCATAATGGCCTTAGGAAACTTACCTTTGTCGCGATTGATGACTAGGTCTAGCCACTCCGGAGATCCAAGCTACCGCAAGTCGACACTACACCTTACTGCTCCTCCACTAAATAAACCATAAAAAAAATTAAAAGAAGACCCCATAAAGCCTATACCCATATTCGGCCATCTCCCTAAATTATAGGGTTTCAGCTTTTGGCCAATAGTTACTCTAGGAATCATTTAGAGTTCGAGCACTTACCACAGTCTTTCTTCTTTTGAACCCGTACACCTAAAAGGTAAAGGAATTGAACACCAACAATTGAAAAGGAAAGAAAAGGTTGTTGGTCACAAAGAATCGGCACCCCCTATTTTCACTGATTTCGGCTTTTGCGGTATTTCGGCAGAAGTAGAGATAAGGGAAAGAAACAATGGTGAATGGAGGGAAATAGTGGGCTGATTTGAAAGAAGGAAAAGGAAGAAAAAATGAATGGGAGGGAGGTAGATTCGGCTGGAAAAGAAAAGAGAGAAAAAGGCTACACACCAAAGGAGAAATCAGCACCACTTAGCCCCGAAAGCCGAAAATCCCCACCTAAAATCCCTCTGCCGAAAATCCCCTCTCCAATCTCCCTTATTCGGCCAACTCTATCTCCATATCAAATCCCTAAAATCTCTCCCCTTATCCCTCCTTAATCTATGCATTTGACTTGATCCAACTCTCCTCTTACAGAATCCACTTAGGTTCCAACACTTACCCTTCCTGCACATAAAAATAAATACTCTTATTTGCCAACACAGGGAATCGATCCCAGGTATTCCCTTATGCTCCACACGCCACCTTTTTAGGAACTTAGTGGCGTCACCCTTGACACTTTACTACAGCTCTTTTTGTGATGCATGTTACTCACAACTTTATATAAGGGCACCTAGCCAGAACCCCTAACTCCTAAGTCCAAAATTTAAAAATTCTACCGGGTTTTGGCCAACTCATGGGCCTTCCATAAGCCTATTTACATACCCAAATTATGAATTCCATAATCACATACCAAATTTTAGAAACTTACTTAAAATATTAAGAATCGCGAAAAACCCGAAAATCATGTTGTTACACCCAGCCCACGTCTGACCCCTTGTAACTCCCTGACTTGGGTCACATGGCCAACCACACGTCCATGTGACCAACCCGTGTGTCCTTTCAAAATGGCCTCACACGCCCGCATGCTAGGCCGTGTGCTAGGCAGTGCCAAACTTGTAGGGCATACTGACTTATGCAACACGGTCAAGTTACACGCCTATGTGCTGGGTCATGTGAAGCATACTGGCTTGATTTCTAATTACACACTAAGGGACACACGGCTTTGTAACCTGACCGTGTGTCACACACGGCTGAGACACATGCCCGCATCTCTGCTTGTGTGGACAAAAATAGACATTTACCAAGCCATTATGCCACTCAATTTGGGATACACCTATACCAAACAAAATGGCACCAAAACATGACATAATTAAACATTCAAATAAACTCCAACCAATCTTAAATCATACCATTTCAATACCAACAAATACAAAACACACCAATTCCACAATATACCATTCAAATTCTTACTAAACCTCACTTTTACAAATTATCAATATAACCACTTTCAAATATGCATTATTTGCCTAGATTCACTAGCATATCAACATTCAAAACTCAACCATTTGATATCTATAATACCTAGTCATAACAAGCATCTTCTATCAATATTCAACTACACATTAAAAGACCAATTACACATATATATACATTGTAACAGCCCGGTTTTAGCTAAATCGGAACAGTAGTTCCAGGACCACAAATCCAAGGTTAAAAAATTATTTTAACATTATTTTTTGTGTTTACAGTATATGACTATATATGTGTGAAAATTTCGTGAGTTAATTTTATTGTTTAACAGCTCAATTTGAGAAAAAGGACTAAATCGCGTAAAATGCAAAAGTTACATTCTATTTTATAAAGGTGTCTAATTGCCATGGCTTATTAAATGTGAAGTACTTATGTTGTAAATAGACCATGGATAGTGGAATTTGACATGAATAGCCATCCATTATGTGTTTTTAAATGTTATTAAATAAGGTCATTTTAGTAATTGGTTAAATAAATCATAATTAAACAAAACCAAAGTTAAAATGTGTTCATCTTTTCCATTTTCAACCGAAAAAAAAAGAAAATAAGGGTTTTCAGAGCTTTGAAGGTTCAGCCATTGTTCATCTTGATTAATGTATGATTTTTGTTCGGTCTTTGATGATTTTGAGTACTAACTAGCCCATGCCTCAGTGTTTGAAAGTGTTGATGATTTTGAAAGTTGTCATTGATGAATTCATGTGTTCTTGAATGTTTGATGATGGAAAATGAGTATTTTTTGATAGATTATCATGTTTTGTAACATGATTTTTAGTGAAATTGCATAAAAGGGACTAATTTGTAAAAAGTATAAAATCTATGGAAATGTGTGAAATATTGATAAATATGGGCTGTTATGAAGCCTATAGATATTCGACTAGCTTGGGTTTAGTTGAAATTGTTGCAAATTGTGTTTTTTATGAAATATGGACTAAATTGAAAAAATGTGAAATTATAGGGCTAATTTGTAAAATATCCCAAATTGTGTGTTTTAGATGAAATTGAATGAATTAAGGAATAAAAGATTTAATTTTGAATTTATATAGCTCAAGAACGAAAGAAATTGGATTTAGATCGAGGGAAATCAAAAGTTATCGAATAGTCGATCCGGTTCCTCTATTCTGACTACGAGGTAAGTTCATATGCAAATAAATGTCTTTAAATTGAATTACATGTGTTTACTTCTCATGGAGATGTTATAAATGTTGAACGAGCATTTACGAGCAAGAATCGACGAAATTACGATATCTGAAAGTCTGGTACAAACCTCTGGAATAGTATAGGATACGAATATCATGACATTAGGTTTCCGAGATGTGATTACATGTAAGACCATGTTTGGGACATTGGAATTGTATTGTGATTACATGTACCATGTCTGGGACATTGGCATCATTAATCAATTACGCCTAAGACCTTGTCTGGGACAGTGGCATCGATATGTAATAATGTGTAAGACCATATATGAGATATGGCATTGTATGAGCTTATGTGATTTTCGAGTATCCTTAATGATTCCGAATGGTTCAACGGGCAAAGTCAAGTTGGGAAAGAGTATGTGAATGAGCTAAGTGACTTAGATATGCACGAAATTCATATGAGTATTGAAAAGGGGAAATATTTGATGAACTCGATTAAGACATTGAATATATGTTCAATGAGAAAGGGTTGTGAATTTGAATGTGATTAGCAATGTTTAGCAATTTGAATTGATATGCAAATATCCATGTGTTGACTTTGTTTGTATATGGCTTACTAAGCTTTTGAAGCTTACTTTGTATGGTCTTTCCCTATTTTATAGATTATCGAAGCTAGCTCGGACTCGGGAAACGTCGATAAACATCATCACACTATCGATCATCTCATTGGTACTTTTGAAGCTTTGTATATATGGTATATGGCATGTATACGCTATTGTTATCTTGGTATGTTTTGAGTTGTGATTATAGCCATGAGATTTGGCTTGTAAATGTTAGATTATGGCCATTTAAGTTGGCTTGAATTATATGTTTGATAAAAGATATATGTGATGTATATAATGCCTTATATGTTGGCTTATTTTGGTATGTTTGCCATAGTTGTGGAAATAGATAAATAGTTGTTCATTTGGTTAGTTGTTAATGCTTGAAAGATGATATGTTGTGGCTTGATTATAAGATGTTGTGATGGAATGTTTTGTGATATTAAAATTGTAACACCCCAAACCCAGCCTAGACGTCATGGCCGAATCTAGTAATGTCACATGAGAGTGTTTTTGGAAAACCCTTTCCACTACGTGAAAACCGTTCCAGTTATTATTTTTAATTTATTCTAGAGTCATATTTCAAATCGTGGAAGCTTTCAAAACCAATTTAATTTACAAAAAACCTTAGTTATTTCGAGAAAACCATTCTATAGCTTTGCAGTTCTAAAATCTGAATTCACAGTTCAAATCCTAAATCAAAACCGAAAGTCCAAGTCCAAGATTACCTCCAAAATTCTCAAAATAATTAAAAAGGAACAAAATAAAATGTTTAAACTATAAAACCCATAAGTGGAAAGCTGGGGTCACCATCGAGTCCTCCGCTGCACCAATCCAACTACTTCTGGGGATTACCTGGACAGATAAAACAGAAAAGGGTGAGTTTTGCAACTCAGTGTGTACATCCCTACAGTTCAACATGCATACAGATAGAAATCAGAAAATAGTCATACTTCGGGCCTGAGCCTTTTACAAAATCAGTGTGAGCTTTAACCCACTCAGAAACAGAATCAGATGCATATATAAAGTTAGGCCTTACCAGATTCAGGCTAAATCATAATAGGAGCCTGAGTTAACACCGTCTTGAGCTTATCAAAGCTCTCTTGCTCTGCATCAGTCCAAACGAAAGGAACTCTTTTATGCAAAAGCTTAGTCAATGGAGCTGTGATCAAGGAGAACCCCTCTACGAACCATCTATAATATCCTGCCAGCCCCAGAAAATTGCAAACCTCAGACACATACTTCGGCTGTTTCCAATCCAACACAGCCTCAACCTTACGAGGGTCCACTCTAATCCCTTCTGCAGAAACTACATGTCCCAGAAATGTCACTTCTCGAAGCCAGAATTCACACTTACTGAACTTCATATACAGCTGCTTCTCACGAAGAATCTACAGTACCACTCGCAGATGCATATCATGCTCATCCTCGGTCTTAAAATATACCAAGATGTCATCGATGGACACTACCACAAACTGATCTAAGTAGTGCTGGAACACTCGATTTACCAAGTCCATGAATGTCGCTGGTGCATTAATCAACCCAAAGGGCATAACTAGGAACTCGTAATGTCCATATCGAGTATTAAATGCCGTCTTATTCACATCGGCCTCCTTTACTCTCAACTGATGGTAACCTGACTATAGATCAATCTTAGAGAACACTGAAGCCCCTCTGAACTGATCGAATAAGTCGTCTATCCTCAGAAGTGGATACTTATTCTTGATCATTAATTTATTCAACTGACAGTAATCGATACACATCCTCATTGTATCGCCCTTTTTCTTTACGAACAGAACAAGTGCTCCCCATGGAGACACACTGGGCCGAATAAATCCACGATCCAACAACTCTTGTACTTGAGCCTTAAGTTCATTCAGCTCCTTCTGTGCCATAAGATAAGGGACGATAGACACCGAAGCTGCACCAAGAATCAACTCGATACTAAATTCTACCTCTCGGCTTGGAGGCAATCTCAGTAGTTCCTCTGGAAATACATATGGAAAGTCCCTCACAGTTCTGATATCCTTAACCGAAGAGTCCACAGAATCAGAAACCCTGATGTAGGCCAGATATGCCTTACATCCTTTCCTCACTAACTTTTCTGCTGCCAACGCAGAAATCACATTAGTTAGATAATCTCGTTGTTCTCCAATTACAACTACTTCGTTATCCTCCTCGGTCCTCAGAACCACCCTTTTCGTCGCACAGTCCAGACTCACTCGGCTTAAACCAGTCCATGCCCAAAATTATGTCAACTCCCCAAACGGAAGCTCCATCATATCAGCCAGAAATACCGTCCATTGGACTTCCAAATAAACATCCTTAAATAATTTACTAACTCCAATAGACTGCCCCAACGGACTCAGTATCTCACTCAAAGTGCTCTCAGACGGTAACCCCAAGGTCTCAAACACGGTACTAGCTACATAACAGTGTGTAAAACCTATGTCTATCAATGCAAAGTACAGTACATTAAAAAATTAAAAACGTACCCGTGATGACGTCTAGAGTATCTCCATCCTCACGACGATGAGTAGCGTAAACCAAAGCAGGCTGCCTCGCCTCAGTCGACCCAGCACCTCTGTTCGGTGTTCTCTGCCCTCGGCCTAAACCGTTACCACCCCTGGCCTGTCCCCGGCCCCTAGGTGGCTGCTGAACCTCCCTCGACGACTGTGCAGTCTTATTAACTGGAGCTTGCATTTGATTAGCTCTCAACGGACAGTCCTTAACTCGATGCTCAGTAGACCCACATCTAAGACAAGCCCCAGTAGTCCTCCAATACTCGCCCGGATGACGCCTATTATAGAGCTGGTAGATCTCCACCCTCATCGGTGCAACAATAGGCCCAACCCTCACGGGCCCATCAGATCTGACCTTTTTCCTAGGCCTCATCCCAGTATTCGAAGGCTCAGAATCTCTCTTAGCCTTCCCTCTGTCTTGATTTTGGGGCTCAGCGCGCTTAACCTCATCAGTAATCTTAGCTTTCTCCACCACTACAGAGAAATCCCGCTCCCTCTGAGGAGCTATCAGAACCCAAAGACTATCTCGAAGACCATCCTCAAACTGAACACAGTGCTCATACTCGGTTGCCACCATGCCTCGCACATAGCTGCTTAACCTCAAAAACTCAGCCTCATACTCAGCCACTGAACGATCTCCCTGAGTGAGATTCAGGAACTCACGTCGTCTCGCATCAGTATAACTGGCTCCCACATACTTACTCTAGAAAGTCATCTTAAATAGATCCCATGTCAGTCTATCGGGCTGAGTGCCCTCCTTAACCGTCAACCACCACTGATACGCTTCATCGCGAAGCAGAGATACAGCCCCTTTAATCTTTTTCTTAGTAGTGAAATCCAAATCATCCATAATGTGTTTCGTAGCCTTCGTCCAGTACTCGGCCACATTAGGAGCAACTCCAGCAATGCCCTTAAATACCTTAGCCCCATTGGACCAGAGTCGTTCCATAACTGACCCACGGCCCCCAGAACTAGTGTTGGGCCCAGCGACCTTCTCTAAAATCCGTAACATGGCTTGGGACAGTGCATCGTCCCCAGGCGCACGATCATGAGACCTAGTCCCAGACCTAGTCTCAGTAACAGGGGATACCAGCGTCTTGCTAGTATCCAAATTCAGAATCGTATCAGATGCGAAGGACTCAGCTCCAGCCCCTTTACAGCCCTTACCACGGCCTCTAGTACCCCGTCCACGAGTACCACGTGCGCTCATCGTATTTTCAGATTAATCTGTATTAACATTTTTATGCAAATCACTTTACAATTCCGATAATTATTAACAAATATTTTATGCAGTAAAGTTATTAGAGTATTCATGGTTTGTTGTTGCAAAGTCGTGGTTTGCTACAGTTTTTAGTTTACACTACCTAGAGTGTTTCAGTAAAGTTTACTACCTATAGTAATTTCATAGCATGTTAACAGTAATTTCAGACAGATCCAAACAGAATTTCAGTATATTCTAAGCATGCTTTCATATAATTTTAAATAGAGTTTCAAAAACTTACAAGATTGGCACTGGAGACTCGATGTACCACTTATTTATCAAAAACATTTCAAAACATTTTACAAATCATTTTTTCAAAAATCATTCTTTTTACCTCCCAAATCCATAGCCGATTTTTTGCAAACCTAGATTTGATACCACTTAATATAACACCCCAAACCCGACCTAGACGTTATGGCCGAATCTAGCGATGTCACATGAGAGTATTTGTGGAATACCCTTTTCGCTGCGTGAAAATCGTTCCAGTTATTATCTTCAATTTAGTCTAGAGTCATATTTCAAATCGCGGAAGCTTTCAAAACCAATTTAATTTACGAAAAACCTTAGTTATTTCAAGAAAACCATTCTATAGCGTTGCAGTTCTAAAATTCGAATTCACAGTTCAAATCCAAATCAAAATCAAAAATCCAAGTCCAACATTACCTCCAAAATTCCCAAAATAATTAAGAAAGAACGAAATAAAATGTTTAAACTATAAAACCCATAAGTGGAAAGCTGGAGTCACCATCGAGTCTTTCGCTGCACTAATCCAACTACTGTTGGGGATTACCTAGATAGATAAAACAGAAAAAAGGGTGAGTTTCGTAACTCAGTGTGTACATCCCTACAGTTCAACATGCATACAGACAGATCTCAGAAAATAGTCATACTTCGGGCCTGAGCCCTTTACAGAATCGGTGTAAGCTTTAGCCCACTCAGAAACAAAATCAGATACATATATAAAGTTGGGCCTTAGCCCACGAAGTCAGATATAGCATGCAACAGATCAGATATACAAAAAAATATGCCCACAAACCCTGCACACCAACTCCGTCCAACCCAACACACCATGTAGGGATAAAATCGACCCACCTATCCTTGCACACCAAATATGGAGATAATATCGACCCATCCAACTCTATACACCATAAGGTATCGCAATGCAGCACACATCATAAATATGTAGCTTAGCTGCCAGACAATAGGCTTATGAAGCCTTTCAGATACTTCCTTCACTTCATCAAACCCAACCTAATGCAATGTAGCATACAAACATGGCATGCAAATAAACAGATTAACAGACATATACCTATATACAGAACAGAACAGATATACATGCTAACTAGCACATGTGTTAATCATACATCACAAAATCAGATTAGATCTACAGAAATTAAAGGTCTAAGTAATGCTTACCGACCCTATAACCGGTCACAGTTAACTTGGGCGACTCGTGCAACCTTATAGAAAATTTTAGAAAAATGGGCTCACACGCCCATGTGACATGCCCGTGTAGGCTCACAAGCCCATGTGACATGCCTGTGTGGGCCTACACGCCTGTGTGGCCCATACGGCCCAAATCAGCCTTGGCCATATAGATCACACGGCTTGGCCCAAATTCCCATACACTTGTGTGGCCCATACGGCCTAATTGGTCGAGCTCGTGTCCCACACACGGCCTCGCCGATAATCACACGGTCGTGTCGTGCGCTTGTGTCGCATGCGCACGGCCTGATTCATTGACCACACGGCCGTGTATCACCACACGCCTACCACACGGGCAATCCATACACCCGTGTAGTGTCGACAGTTTACTTTTCGGCTTTCACTCAATCTTACTTTTTTTTGTAATCGGAGTACACACCTGGCATCAATTCAAAGTTAACACAACCATAAACACTCCAGAACCTAATATCGAACAACACGTCCCTTAGTTAGTCACTTAAACCAAGTTTCTAAGAACGACAAATCCTGAAAGTTAACGATGTCCATACCTCTAACGATTAATGGTAGTTCCTTGCTATCTAAAGTGCCATTTTAGCAATCCACAGTGCCTAGATTATCTCCTAAACAGAAAAGGGTCTCTTAACCACTCAACAAACACAAAAACGAGACAAAAAACACCCTAACACTTACCGAATTCGCAACAAATGCAAAGATAAGTAACGATGACGAAAAAGGACCAAAAAATAATATTAAAATAAAGCAAAAATCGGTAGCAATAGGGGATTTTTGGCTGGAAAGAAAAAGAAAATAAAAAAAATATGGAGAGGGGAAATTTGCAGGGAAAATTCGGTAAGGAGAGAGTGAAACGATTTGGGTTACTCCCAAATCGCTTGTTTTGCTCCCACTAAACCTCAGCTGTTGCAAACACTCAGTATCCCAAGCTAACTCAAACATTCCCACGGTATTAGTAGCAAAAATAATGCTTTCATTCAGACTCGAACCCAAGACCTTCTTCACATCCACACTCCCCTTATCTACCAGACCAGCAGGCCCATTCATGAAAGTTTTTCCAACCAATTACTTATGAGCCCTATAACCCAAGACAAGAGTTCATACATATAAAAACCAAATTTTTTTCCAAGCTAAGGTTTGAACTCAGGACCTCTCACACACACCCAGAACACTTAACCACTAAAGCAGACACACAGTTGTGTCAATTAATCACAAAAGCCGAAACATAAAATTTAGGGCGTTACAAAAATAAGTGATAAAATGTTGAGAAAATGCATAGAGGAGATAAATGCAATAGTTGGTTTTGACATAATGTTTCAATAAGATTTTGGTCATGGTTTTGAGTATTGAAATGGTTGTGAATAAGATGGCATGTTTTGTGTATTAAATGGCATGTCTTGTTTGCCTTTGAATGTATATAAATGATGCAAGTTGTTGTGGTTTAGGTGTGCATGATAAAAGGATGGCAAATTGGCTTTTCAAATGGCCTATTTTTGTCCACACGGGTAGAGACACGGGTGTGTGTCTTAACCGTGTATGACACACGATAATACAGCACGGACGTTTGTCCCCTAGGGTACCCTTCGAATTAAAGTCAGTATACACTATAGGTTTGGCATGGCTTAGACACACGGGCATGTCTACTGGCCGTGTGTGGCACACGGGCTGGCACATGGGCATGTGGTCGGCCGTGTGACCCAAGTAACCTCCCTAGATTTTCCACGGCCATGACACACGAGCGTGTCCTTGGTCGTGTGGTACAAGTCAGTATGAATGCCTTATTTTCACATGGCTTGTGACACAGGCGTGTCTGGTAACCGTGTGAGGCACACGGCCTATTCACACGAGCCTGTGACCTTTAAAATTTTGAAAATTTTATAAGTTTCTCAAATTTTTTGAATGTTATCGGTTTAGTCTTGAACCACTTCTAAGCATGTTTTAAGGTTTCATAAGACCTTATAAGGGACAAAGTGATTGAGATGAATGGGGTTTTTAATGATGATTACACAAATGTATGATTTATGTTGTGGTTGGTCGGTAATGCCTCGTAACCCTATTCCGGCGGATACGGGTTAGGGATGTTACATACATGAGCAAAACATGCCAAATATAAGCCAAATCACATGGCTAAAATCACAACACACCCATCAACAATTACAAGCCAACTTCAATGGTTAAATCCATTACCAAAATATATAAAAATGACCTTAACTCCTATACATGCCATATAACCAAATACATAGATTCAGAAATACCAAAGTGATAGCTTGATGTGTGATGAGGTCTCCGACGATTCCCAAATCCAAGCTAGCTTTGAATTCACTATAAAACAAAGAAAAATAAACAATGTAAGCTATAAAGCTTATTAAGTTCGTATGGCATTAAACTCAACTTACCATATATGCACAATTTAAGCAAATAAAACATATCATAACATATCTCATATTGATTCACCAACCTACCACATTTTCATTCACATAGTTAGATATAACTTTCATAAATTTCCTCATTTCAGTGCTTGTATGGTTCATGTACATACTTGTACTATCTTGTATCAAAATTATAATTAACCACATCTCTGATATACCTGTTGGACCATTTGGAATACTATTGGATACTCAGGAAACTCACACCCTAAGTTCTACATATATAGCCAAAGCTATCTCAATCTCATATCACATATAATGCTCACTCTCGAGCTATCAACGGGTCTGCTCACACAAGCTGATGGTCATGATGAAGCTACACGGTGTTGCTCACACAAGCTGATGAGAATCCGCAACACATGCTGGATAACTCAGCCACCAGTAGAACGTACGAACCAACACCCAAATCACATAATCCCTAATGACATGTCATTTGTAACCTAATTTATTCCTAAGGTTCAACCTAAATTTCACACTTGCTAACCGAAATTTCACACTTGCTGAATCGTCGTCGAATATATACGCAAGGTCGTATTCACAATTTATGCAATATTAAAACATTTAAAACACAATTATAACAATGCTTATTACATACGAACTTACCTCGAAGGTAAAAATGACAAAATAGATCGATTAATCCAACACCTTATTTTTCCCCTGATCTAAATCTGAAATTCACTTTTCTTGATCTAAATAATATCAAATTTAGCTTATTTAATAATCAATCAATTCAATTTAGTCCAAGACACACATTATAGCAACTTTACACTTTTGCCCCTAATATTTCAACATTTATACAATTTAGTTATTATCTCATAAAAATAAAAATTCATGAAATTCAACTTCTACCCATGCTAGCCAAATTTCAATTAAGTCCCTAGTAGCCTATAATTTTCATTTATTTCACAATTTAACCACAAAATTTCAACATTTCTCAATTAAATCCCTAAATAACAATTTTGACAAAATTTACTTAAAAATGTTGTTTTTCTAATAACAAGCATGCATTTTCTATCATAAAACATCAAAATACACATAGATTCATCAATGGAAAATACATAAATCTTTAACAGTTTTGCAAATTAGTCCTTAAGCTAGCTAGATTAAGCTGCAACGATATCAAAAAATAGAGAAATTATTAAAAAGGGACAAAAATCATACCTAATTGAAGGAAATGAATATAGCTGAATCCCTATCCCTATTTTTTCAAGAAGAATCGGTTCGAAGAAGATGAATGAATGAATAATTTCATTTGGTTTTATTTAATTTACATTTAATAACCAAATTACAAATTTAACCTTAATGATAAACCTTTAAAATCACTTAAATAATGTCCATCTTTGTCTACTCATATTAAAAATGGAATAATTACCACATAAGGATCTCCATTATTTAATTTCATAGCCATTTAATACCTTTAGCTAATAGAACACAAGTTTTACACTTTACGCGATTTAGTCCATTTTATCAAATTAATCACTCAAACGATAAAATTTCTTAGCGAAATTTTCACACAATCATCTTATCATACTGTAAACATTAAAATAATAATAAAATAATTATTTTGACTTCAGATTTGTGGTTCTGAAATCACTGTTTTGATTTAACTAAAAATAGGTTGTTACATTTCATCTTCTCTGCTAGTCTTTGTTATCATCGAAGAAAACCAAGAGAGTTCACTGTCGTTAACAAATGTGTTGTCTATTAAGCTTAAAAGATCTTCTGTCCTAGTTGTTTGCTAGTAAACTCTTAAACCTTCCTTTAAGATTTACCATATATAAAGAACTTGTTGCTTGAGTGGCTTTGTAGGATTTTCATTTGGATACTAGATAGGAAGAAAACTTCTCTCCAGAAATTGCTTGTATGTCTACAGGTTCCTTTTATTTCATAAATTTTTGGGGGTTTTTTTATATTTAAAGAAGTCATTTTATTGTTTTAGCTAAAGAAATAGGAGAAGGTCTCAGTACCAAAGGGAAGGAACCCGTAAAGTAGATAAAGCTCTGAGTAAAAGATTCTGGTGAGTTCCTTCGTACCTTAAGTCTAGTATCTATGTTATTTTTTTTGACCTTTATCACTGTATAGCCAGGAAAGTGGCTTTGTCCTTTGGCTCTGGTGTTCTTGTCTAAGGAAATGTGTTCAAAGAGTCAGTGCATGCAAGGGTATAAATTTTTAAACAAACCTAAAATTCTAGTATATACATTGCGTAAATACTCATTCCTTGGTGCACAAGCTCTGTATCCAGGCTAGTGTAAGGAGGAAACTAATGGATGTTGTGTATGATAATGGAAAAAGACATAGGATATGTTTGGCCTCCGGTATGGCACTCTGGTGCAAACAGTGACTGGTGAAAATCCGACCTTGTGGGGGAACACGTGTGTGTTCGAAAATAAAGGGAATGTTAGGAGGGTACGGAGGTGATGACTGATAAATAGCTCTGATGTGCGGTATGCAGATACATAAAATATGATTATTCGGAGCTAGGATTAGAAGCTAGCACAAGGAAGGGAGCAAGTGGGAAAAAGGGTGAATGTGTGTAAAATAAGCAATGCATGTTGCATGAAATGTAAACAGTAAGCCTGACAGCTATAAATGGGTAGTCTGTGTAAGTGGCATACATGCGGAATAGTTGTGCTTGTGCCCGTTGGAACGACGGAAATGTGCAAGTGTACACAATCACAACAAGTAATAAATTGACAAGTAAATGTCGAGTTATCGTAGCCACAGGGACTATGAAAAGAATTATTTATGAATGCAATTTAAAAGACTTTGGTGAAGAAAAAATATTTTGTTTTGAAAAGGGTGATTAAGAAAAATAAAATTTTAAACTAAATAAGAATAAAAGTTCTAATGCACGATTTCAAAATATGATTTAATCAAGATGACATAATTGTATTGATTTAATTACATTTCTTTAACTTAGAATTATTAAACTCATGTTTATGTTGTTACGAATAAATTCACAAAAACTCGGTAATTTGTTAACTTACGAACACACTCACCTACACAAATCCATTCATCTTTTAACATATCCCTATGTTAATTCAAACGATTAAACATATTTTAATAAGCAAACATGTTATTGCACATACATACTCATTAAATTGAACTAATCTCTTGCATATCCCCATGTCAATTCAAACGATTAGTTAAATCTAATAAGCACATAAAAGACTATGTGAGGTAACAAGGTATCCTTACCTTGAAATAGTTTAATCACAATAATCTTGCAAGTTATACAAGGCAAGTGTATCGCCAGATACATTGCTAATTTAACCTTTAGCTACCTTAGAAGATTAAACAAGCACTGACTAAGTATTTCAATCTGTTTAAATAATTAATTCATTAGTTACCTCACAATCATAATGCAAGAATAACTTAGGCATGCTTTTACTTAAGCAAGCATTTTACCAATGGCTATAACAGCATAAACACAATTTTAATAATTTAAGCGGATGAAATGCAATCAAACCAATAGGAATTAAATTCAAGCTAAGCTAATTAAATTAACCATTCCAACAACATAAATATTCATAGATATGTTCATGATAACAACACCAAAAATTAAAGAGATAGGGTACAAGAATCAAATCCGGTGTTTCTCCGTGGTTTGACTAGTTTGCTCTATCTTCATTCTCTATTGCCCTCGCCGATCAAGGCTGCTATGAACACTTCAATGTTGCTCCAAAATGGCTGAAGAAGAACCCTTTCTCAAGGGGAGAAATCGGCACAAGAGCAAGGGACTTGGAATGGGAAAATGAGAGGAGAAAGTGAGAGAGGAGAGAAGAGATATGAATGAATGAGGGATGCTTTGAATGATCAGCCAAGGGGGTTTTTATAGCTGAATGTGGAAGCTAAAATTTACTAAAAATAGCAGCCAAAGAGCCACCCCTTGGCCGGCCATCTATGTGGCAAAGTTGATGGCTTCAACTTTGCTAAATTTGGCTTGGGGCAAATCTTCAAAGCCATCAATTGTGGAGGGGCTGATTTGCAATTTGAACAAGTCTTCAAGGGTTCTTTGTAGCATAAATAGTCATCTAATGAGCTGAATTGGGTCAGCACTTGGACGGTTTTGGGTTGTCCTCTCCTTGGCCTGTTCGGTTCACTCAGTTTGGTTCAATTGGACCATTTTTTTATAATTAATTAATAATAATTTATTAACCCAAATAAACTTGGATGTAAATTAAAATTAATTATATTATGATTTAATACATATAATTTTGGACCGTCTTAGGCTGGAAATTAATTCGCCTCGATACTTCAAATTGGTTCTCGGTTTTGTGCTTCTGGCAGTGTCTGCCGAGCCATTTTTCACCCTTTGTGCAAATCTATCTAAAATAACCAAAATTCATCAAAAATAATTATAAAATTAACTAAATTTCAACATGTTCATATTTTAAGTGCACTTTAATTCTTTTATAAAAATTAATTATTTTTTGACAAGAATTTAACTGAATTCGCATGAATTTAAGTTAAAAAAGGTATGAAAAAGTGTGTAAATTTTTGTGTTTCCACACCCTCAAACTTAATTCATTGCTCGTCCTGAGTAATGCACAAATTTTGAAAAGAATTTATTGGAAACACCTTTGAAAAAGTCCTTCATAACAATATTTTTCTCAAAATTATGAATTTAATATACTTATGCTCAAAGACAAGAAATTTGATAGTTATGCTACTTAAGTATACATATCGTTCAAATTAATCTCAACAACTATTATGATAGAAAAAATTAGACTAAATGCTTCCTAATAAAGTCATGCTAACCCTTACCAATTTAATTTTATTCCTTTATTCAAGACTAAGCTGCAATCATTAAGTTTAACTTATGCCTTCATATGTTGAACGTAGCAATTTCTCTCCACTAATGTAAGTAGCATTGGAACTTTGAATCAATAGGACTTTAACAAGGTTGTAACGTGGATGGGCTTAGGGGTAGGTAAAAGATAGATAAATTTAGGCTCTTAAACCCTAGATTTAGCTTCAATCAGACCTTCAAAATAATTACCTTCAATACATCAACTTTCTTTGCTTTCACATGCTCTTCATCTTATTTTAAGAACTCATGCTCTTTTTTTTTTAATTCGAGCATTTTGCTGAATGTACCTCAATTTTAGAGCATTCGATACTTCTTTTCAACTCCCCCAAACTTATTTTTAAAGAATACTTTGAATAGTACTGAGTCTAGTGTTTAGGACAATTTTAAGATAGTTAAGAGAGAAGTGATGGCTAAATTTGCAAGGGTGCAAATAAAATTCGGCCATATAGTCTCAAAGTTGGGTTTCAAAGGACAAAAATTTCATCATGGATGGATTGAAAGGCTCAAACAGTCCAAACAAAAGGTGCCTAAATCATTTCCAATGTTCCATGCTTCCTAGGATTTCGCCTCAAGAAACTACTAAGTCAATTCTAAAGACTTAAACTTTCATGCATGCCTAACTTTCGTAAGGAACTAAAAATTTATGGTATGATTTGCATGCTTTATTAGAAATACATTCATATCATTATTAAGCTAAAAAATAATTTATTAAAATAATAGAACTTTATTTATACTGAAGTTTAGATACTTCACAAATTTTCAAATTATTGAACAAAATATATCCTAATCATAATTAAAAGAAAAATTTATTTTGAGAGGAAATAATTCAAATTCAATTTTTCAGTCCCCCTACTTAAGATGACAATGTTCTCATTGCTTAAAGTGAATAGATACTATACACCAGGTAGGATTTTAGAAAAGAGGAGGTGAGTCAAATTGACTGCTTAAGTACTAAGCTCTCTCTAGGTCCAATCCTAGACATGTATATACCTATTGCCACACTTTATACTTTAGGACTTGTTCATTATTCATGATTTCCATCTCTTGCTTCATTATGTGAAAAATAAAAATTTCTACTTAAACTTAATCTTAAGATGACCTAAGAATAGAAATAAAATAAGGTTAAGATCCCCCATTTTATTTATTTGCAAACCCTTCAGAATTTGAATAATCTTTTGTTCCATCATTATTTCCTTTGCATGAATCGCTCCACTCCTTCTTTGATAATGGACTCTATGGTTCAAATATAAAATCTGGAAATTCAGGCACAAAAATAAATGAGTCATTGTAAAATTTCTTAAGAGCACTTCTCATCGAGTCATCCCTTATTTTTGAGTATCTCTAGTAAGCTTGTTGCTGTCATTGCATATGTTGCATTATGTCCAACTTTGAAAGATCATCTCAAAGATCTTGGCTAGGCGGTTGAGTTCTGAACATTGATGTTTTGTCATCAGGTTCAACTTCAGGTTCCATTGGTTCCACCTTATCCGAGACTTCAGTCGATTGCATTGGCTCGGTCTCTATGGGATCTTCTTCTTCAGGATCCTCACTTTTTTCAGTTCGCTGCAATAGAACAGAATCTCCAACTATTCGGTAGAGGTCCCAATCTATGATTGTGCCTTGGCTATACCCTGTCTTCTTTACGTTTGCAAGAATTTTAGCTTTCAAGCACAGAATTCTTATCGTAAAGGGAAAGTAGGCTGGGCCAGAACGTCTAACGGCACAATTTCACACTTCTCTCAGGATGATTTTTCCTACATCAATGGTCTTTCTAGTTAAAATCAAGTATAATAAGACCATTCTCTCTAATGAAATCATAGTTCCATGTGAACTAGGCATAAGGCTGAAACGGATGAAATACAACCATAAATTTCCGAGTGGTGTTAAGTACTCTCTTCGACAAGTGTGGATTCCTTTCTTTGACACAGTCCACTTCGAACCTGGAATTGTAAGTTCCTCGAGAATTTCTTGCAAATTTTCAGGCTCTATATTGCTCATCAAGGAAGAATATTTGTCGTTTTCAAAATCAGGCAATTCAAAGAACTCATTAATAGCGTTTGAAGTTATTGGTACCTTGATTCCGCGAATTGGAACTTCTGTCAACTCGCTTGAGGTTAAATTCACATAGAATTTACAAGCTAGTTCCTCATCCACACTAGGTCTCTTCTCACAAACAATTCCCAATTGAGGGTTTCAGCAACTTGACGAATGCGTGCCATAAAGTCTTTGTAGTTGCTCTCTTTCAATGTAAAGCCTTTCTCTGGATGCATCTGTTGATTTTTGAATATACTCTCGTATCTTGTTTTGGCTTCTTCACAATGGAACTTGTTTTGTGTTTCATCAATTTGGGTGCAGGCACGAGTTCTCTTGCGAGGCATGAGTAACCTGAAAAAGATGGGAAAAATTATTTTCTCAAAAATTTAATTAAATAAAAATTATTAATGATTCAATAAATTGAAAAAAATAATTAAATAAAATTAAAATTTAGGATAAAAAATTTGTCTTACCACCCTCTCTATAAAAATTAAGAACTCTTAAAAATAATTAATGAACAAAATAGGTCAATTTAGGGTAGGTTGAAGGGTTATTGGCTAAGGATATTGGTGCGGGGCTGGTCCAAGTAATGGGGCTGATGTGCCGCATGGATGCTGGGCAGCAAGTAGACTCGTCGAGTAGGAGCAAGGAGCGGCACAACATGGCGTGATGAGTTGCACGGGCAACAGGCCGCAACGTGGGCGTGCGTAAACTGGAATGAGGAGCAGGTGCGGCGCCAAGGTGCAGGCCTGGCGAGTGCTGGAGCTGGACGCGCGCAGGTGCAACGACAAGGAGCAGCTACTGGGTGCTCACGATGTGAGCTGTTGGCCGAATGGCTGTCGGGCGGTGTAGTGGCTGAGGGGGTTTGGGGCACTAGGTGATTGCGTATTTGGTGGGAATGGAGTTTGAGTGGTGAATGAAGGAGAAGGTTGGTGGTGTTTATAGTGAGAGTAGTAGGAATTAAAGTAGAATTCTTAATAATTTAACAAATAAAAAAATCTAATTCTAATTCTACTCAAAGTTAACAACAATTAGTAATCAAGTATATGCATATTAAATTATTAATGCTATTAATTTATTTAAACAAAAATGAAATATGATTAAAACTAATCCTAATTCTATGCTAAATTGATAAAAATTAATATACAAATTATAATAGATATAATTATATATTACAGATTATCTTATTATTATTATTTGAAAAAAACTTATCAAATAAAATATAATTAAATTAACACTAATCCTAACTATATATAAAGTTGATAATAATTAATATGTATTATAATAGATATAATTTTATATTAATAATTATCATTTTTTTTATTAAACTAAAAACATTCATTGTAGAAGCCTTTTGAAAATATTTACAAAAAGAGGCATCTAATTTTTATTTTTTTTAAAAAGAGCAACCAAAATTTGAAAATAATTAAATTAAGTCACTAGACTTAATGAAAATTTGAAATTGAATTGCAATTTAAAATTTGGATCAAAATTGACCCTTTTATTTGAAAAACCAAAAATTTATTTTGTCATTTAGGGAATAATTTCTCAGAAAATTATGTAAAAATCAATTCCTAGGAAAGATTGGAGGGGTCACAAGCGATCCTGCTTAAGTTTTAATCTCCTAGATAGAATTTATTTAAACATACTAATCCCGAAAATATACCCTAAATCATTTATTGAAAAGGAAAATAAGAAAATTTAAACATCCGATAAAATGAACGAAATTTGATTCCGTTCAGTCTTATCTCCCCAGTAATGTTTCAAACGCTGAGCATTAACTTGAAATTACCTCCCTTACCTTGGAGTTCAACAATTCTGTATGGATAGACGCGATGAAATTTAGTTTACCTGGGAAGACCCTTATTCTAGAATTCAATAACAAGACTTCCTGACCTGCTTCAAATTCTCGAGCTCGAATGTGCTTGTCATGCCATTTCTTAAGTCTCTCCTTGAGTAATTTGGCATTTCGTATGAGAACATTCGGAATTCCTCTAGCTCATTGAGTTGGAGCATCTGTTTCTCTTTAGCAAGCTTAAGATCCAAGTTGAATTGTCGAAGGGCTTAGTAAGCTTTGTGCTCTAACTCCAAAGGCAGAGGACAGGCTTTCCCAAAGACCAACCTGTAGGGTGACATCCCTAAAGGTGTCTTGTTTGCTATTCTGTAAGCCCATAAAGCATCATCCAGTCTTTTGGACCAATCTCGTCGGTTTGGGCAAACTTCCTCTCAAGTATGCCTTTGATCTCTTTGTTCGCCAGTTCAACTTGCCCATTCGTCTGCGGATGGTAAGCTGTAGCGCCCTTGTGTTTCACTCCATGTTTATCTAATAACCATTTCAACCACTTGTTCACAAAATGGGACCCTTCATCGCTAATAATAGCTCTTGGGGTTCCAAACCTTGTGAACACATGTTTCTGCACAAACTTCATCACAACCCTAGCATCATTTGTCGGATAAGCTTCAGCCTTGACCCACTTAGACACATAGTCTACTACTACCAATATATACTTGTGACCAAAGGATGGAGGAAAAGGACCAAGAAATCAATACCCCAAAGATCGAACAATTCTACCTCAATGATGTTTGTTCGAGACATCTCATTCCTATTGGTGACATTTCCAACCCTTTGACATCAATCACAACTCTTTACATAAGCATATGCGTCCTTGAATAGTGTTTGCCAAAAGAATTCGGCTTGCAATACTTTGGTCGCAATACGAGTACCTCCGAAGTGTCCCCCACTTAGAGCTGAGTGACAATGGTATAGAATCTTTTATGCTTCTTCTTTTTCCATGCATCTCCTGATCATTTGATCTGCGTACTTTTTAAACAAAAATGGCTCTTCCCAGAAATAGTACTTCACACCGTGAAGAAAATTTTTCCTTTGATGATACACCTTATCAATCGAAATTAAACCACAAGCTAAAAAGTTAGCAATATCAATAAACCAAGGGGTATTATGGACATGATTTACCTTCAGTATGTGTTCATCTGGAAACGTCTCTCGAATTGGTATAAGATGAGAGTTCCCTTCTTGCGGCTCCAGTCTAGACAAATGGTCTGCTACTTGGTTTTCCACTCCCTTTCGATCTTGAATTTCTAGATCGAACTCTTGAAGTAGAAGTATCCACCGGATCAGTCTCGGCTTAGCATCTTTCTTAGCAAGTAAATACTTAATTGTAGAGTAGTCCGTCTAGACAGTCACCTTGGTACCTACAAGATAAGATCGAAACTTGTCAAAAGTAAACACAATAGAAAATAACTCTTTCTCTATTACCATATAATTCAGTTGAGCTCCTATTAGAGTTCAACTTGCGTAGTAGATGGAATAAAAAACTTTGTTCCTTCGCTGACCCATGACAACTCCTATCACGAAGTCACTTGCGTCACACATCAATTTGAATGCAAATCCTAGTTTGTTGTGACAATTATAGGTGTCGTAACTAACCGGCTCTTCAAATATTTGAAAGCTCTTAAGCACTCTTCATCAAATATGAATGTCGTGTCCTTCTCCAATAATTTGCATAAAGGTTTAGCAATTTTGGAGAAGTCATTGATAAATCTTCGATAGAAACCGACGTGACCTAAAAAGCTCCTAACACCCTTTACAGATGTTGGAAGTGGGAGTTTCTCAATAACATCTACCTTTGCTTCATCAACCTCTATTCCATGTCTTGTTATCCGATGCCTTAGAACAATACCTTCTCGTACCATGAAATGGAACTTTTCCCAATTGAGTACTAGGTTTGTTTCTTCGCATCTCCTTAATACCTTCATTAGATTGGCTAAGCAATCATCATAAGTATCTTCAAATACTGAAAAATCATCCATAAAAACTTCCAAATACTTCTCAACCATGTCAGTAAAAATAGACATCATACATCTTTGAAATGTAGCAGGTGCATTACATAAACCAAATGGCATGCGTCTAAAGGAAAATGTACCGTACGGACAGGTGAATGTTGTCTTGTGTTGATCTTTCGCTGCTACTATAATCTGATTATACCCCAAGTATCCATCGAGAAAACAGTAATAGTCTCGCCCCGCGAGTCTATCCAGCATCTGGTCCAAGAACGGCAGTGGAAAGTGATCTTTCCTAGTTGCCTTGTTCAGCTTCCGATAACCGATGCAAATTCTCCATCCCATAACTGCTCTAGTTGGTATCAACTCGTTATTCTCGTTTTCAATAACCATGATACCTCCTTTCTTTGGCACGTACTGGACCGGACTTACCTATGAACTATCTGAAATAGGGTAGATTATACCTGCATCTAACCACTTGATGATTTCTTTCTTTACTATGTTCTTCATGATGGGGTTCAGTCTTCATTGTCCTTCAATCATCTCTTTTCTGCCATCTTCCAAGATAATCTTGTGCATGCATACAGATGGATTAATACCGCAAATATCGACTATGGTTCATCCGATAGCCTTCTTAAATTGTTTCAACACTAGGATGAGTTTCTCTTCTTCCTCAGTAGTTAATTCTGCTAAAACAATCACAAGCAGAGTAGAAGTGTTACCTAAATAAACATATTTCAAATGTGAAGGTAGTACCTTGAGTTCTAATTTAGGTGGCTCTTCGATTGACGCTTTTGGTTGTGCATAATCCCTTTTCTCTAATTCCAAAGATTCAAAACGGGATTGTGGATTAAATCCCTTTTGATTAGCTTCTAACAACGCTAAGTATTTATCCTCCTCATCATCATTCAAAGGATCTGATGTCAAAATTTGTTCGAATGGATCCTCAACATAGTTGAGCTCCTTCTCTATTATTAAATCCTTTAAATCGGATACTTCAGAACAATCATCAATTGTGTCAGGAAATTGCATAGACTTAAAAACGTTAAATGTTACCTGATCATCCTGAACAAGTATAGTAAGCTCGCCCTTCTACACATCAATAAGGGTCCTTCCAATTGCTAAGAATGGTCTTCTTAGGATAATTGGCATTTCTTTGTCTGCTTCAAAGTCTAGAATAACAAAATCAGCAGGAAAGATAAATTTATCTACACGTACCAATACATTCTCGATTTTTCCTTCTGGATGTGCTAAAGATCGATCTTCTAATTGAAGTGTAACCGTAGTAGGTCTAACTTTACCTATCCCCAACTTCCTAAATATTGACATAGACATCAAGTTAATACTTACACCTAAGTCACATAATGCCTTACCACAATATGTTGCTCCAATGTTGCAAGGTATGGTAAAACATCCAAGATCCTTCAACTTTGGGGGTAGTTTTTCTTGAAGATATGCACTACATTCCTTCGTTAGAGCTACCGTCTCAAATTCTCCAAATCTTTGTTTTTTGGACAGGATATCCTTCATGAATTTGACGTAGTTCGACATTTGTTCAAGTGCTTCAACCAACAGGATGTTGATATGAAGTTGCTTGAGTATGTCTAGGAATTTCTTGAATTGATTCCCCGGCTTCTGTTTTTGAAGTCTTTGAGGGTAGGGTGGTGGTGGTTTCTTTACTGGAACTGGTTGATTCGCCTTCTGTGCAATTCTACATCTAACGGAGTTATTAGTTGATTAGAATTAACTGGTTCTAAAATTACCTTGTTGGGTTTTACAGATTCTGGTTCTTGTGAAACTGGAATTTCAACACTCGGTTGAACTTTCTCTAAATCTTGAGCGTCAGCTTGCTCCTTTTCAACTTCGATGGTGTTAGGCTCTAATTTCTTTCCGCTCCTCAATGTCAATGCTTTACAGTGTTCCTTCCCTGGATTTCTCGTATTCTCTATATCACTAGGTAAAGCACCTTGTTGTTGGTTCCTGAGTTCAGTTGCAAGCTGGCCCATTTGGTTTTCCAGGTTTTTCAACGTAGCTACTTGGCTTTGGATTAAGGCATCATTCTTGGCCATGTATGCCTTCAACAGATTTTCTAAGCCATTAGATGGTTCAGCTTGGGTTGGTTTCTGAACTTGTTGGGGAAAACTAGGTGGCTGGGTCGATCTAGGTTAGGCGTAAGTATTACTGGTTCCAACCCCTTGGTTACTCCATGAATAATTTGGGTGGTTTCGCCATGATAGGTTATAAAAATTGGATTGCAGTCCTTGCCTTCCTCGATTTTGGTTCTGGTTACCTATGTAGTACATGGATTCTGGGTTTGATGGACATTCTTCGAAAAATGTCCTTCCCCACAATAGAGACAGGCTATATTTTCAAATTGGGTTGGTGGCTGTGCTGCAAAACTATTACACCCATTAGTAGTAAGATTTTTTTAACATTGAGGATATTGATGATACCTGATATACGAGTGAAGTAAGAGCGTCTACTTCATGTATTCCGGTAACTCGTCTTCCTGACGCTGCTCGATTGGTTGGCCATTGGTAATTGTTGCTGGCAATCCTCTCAATGATTTTATAAGCCTTATTATAAGACTTAGAAAGGAGAGCACCGTTAGCAGAAGCGTCCACTACTATCCTCGTGTGAACATTGAGACCATTATAAAATGTCTCAAGTTGGATGCAATGTGGGATTCCATGATGAGGGCACTTCTGTAATAACTCTTTGTACCTTTCCCATGCCTTATACAAGGACTCATCACCCATTTGTTGGAAATCAGTGATCTCATTCCTCAACTTAGCATTCTTGCTAGGTGGGAAATACTTCATAAGGAATCTTTCTGCTAACTCTTGTCATGTGAAAATTGAGTTTGGTGGCAATGAGTTTAACTAGGCTCGAGCTCTGTCCCTTAGTGAATATGGGAACAACTTCAATCGTGATGCATCTTCGGGTACTCCGGCTAAATTGAAAGAATCACTCACCTTAATAAATAGTCTTAAGTGTATGTAAGGATCTTCGGTAGGCATTCCACTAAATTAGCCCACCGTCTGAAGCATCTAGAACATGACCGGCTTCAGCTCAAACTGTTGTGCCTCGATTTCGAGTCTCTAATACCCGAATTAAGATCATTAAATACTGGCACGGCATATCGTCTTAAAGCTCTATCCCTATCATCAGCAATAAGGATAGGATTTTAAGCAGGGTTTGCTCCATTTCCTTGATTTGGATTTTCGAAGTTCATCTCTTCGGTCCTTCTCTGATTTGCTTGTCTTCTTCGCTCTCGAAAAGTTTGATCTATCTCAGGGTCAATAGGGAGTATGTCAATAATCCGGTCAATACTCATAAACACTTGAAATAGTCACAGAAAAATTAATTAAGTTAAAAATTAAACAGAAAAAATTAACCAAAATGTAAATTAACAAATTCACAAATAATGACTTTTAAAAGCAGCCCCCGGCAACGGCTCCAAAAACTTAGAATGACAGAAATGTGCAAGTGTACACAATTGCCACCAATAATAAAGTGACAAGTAAATGTCGAGTTATCGTACCCACAGGGACTGTGAAAAGAATTATTTATGAATGCAATTTAAAACACTTTGGTGAAGAAAAAATATTTTGTTTTGAAAAGGGTGATTAAGAAAAATAAAATTTTAAACTAAATAAGAATAAAAGTTCTAATGCACGATTTCAAAATATGATTTAATCAAGATGACATAATTGTATTGATTTAATTACATTTCTTTAACTTATAATTATTAAACTCATGTTTATGTTGTTACGAATAAATTCACGGCAACTCGATAATTTGCTAACTTATGAACACACTCACCTACACAAATCCATTCATCTCTTAACATATCCCTATATTAATTCAAACGATTAAATAGATTTTAATAAGCAAACATGTTATTGCACATACATACTCATTAAATTGAACTAATCTCTTGCATATCCCTATGTTAATTCAAACGATTAGTTAAATCTAATAAGCACATAAAAGACTACGTGAGGAAACAATATCCTTACCTTGAAACAGTTTAATCACAATAATCTTGCAAGTTATGCAATGCAAGTGTATCACCATATACATTGCTAATTTAACCTTTAGCTCCCTTAGAAGAATAAACATGCACTGACTAAGTATTGTGTCAATTAATTACAATTTTAATCCGTTTAAATAATTAATTCCTTAGTTACCTAACAATCGAAATGCAAGAATAACTTAGGCATGATTTTACTTAATCAAGCATTTTACCGAGGCCTACAACAACATAAATACAATTTTAATAATTTAAGCGGATAAAATGCAATCAAACCAACACGAATTAAATTCAAGCTAAGCTGATTAAATTAACCATTCTAACAACATAAATATTCATAGATATGTTCATGATAACAACAAAAAAAAATTAAAGAGATAGGGAACAAGAATCAAATCCGGTGTTTCTCCGTGGCTGAACTAGTTTGGTCTGTCTTCGTTCTCTGTTGTCCTCATCGACCAAGGCTGCTATGAACACTTCAATGTTGCTCCAAAATGGTTGAAGAAGAACCTTTTCTCAAGGGGAGAAATCGGCATAAGAGCAAGGGACTTGGAATGGGAAAAAGAGAGGAGAAAGTGAGAAAGAAGAGAAGAGATGTGAATGAATGAGGGATGCTTTGAATAATCAGCCAAGGGGGGTTTTTATAACTGAATGTGACAGCTAAAATTTGCTAAAAATAGCAGCCAAAGAGCCACCCCTTGGCCGGCCATCTATGTGGCAAAGTTGATGGCTTCAACTTTGCGAAACTTGGCTTAAGGCAAATCTTCAAAGCCATCAATCGTGGAGAGGCTAATTTGTAATTAGAACAAGTCTTCAAGGGCTTCTTTGCAGCTTAAATAATCAGCTAATGAGCTGAATTGAGTCAGCACTTGGACGGTTTTAGACTGTCCTCTCCTTGGTCGGTTCGGTTCACTCGATTCGGTTCAATCGGACCATTTTTCATAATTAATTAATAATAATTTATTAACCAAAATTAACTTGGATATAAATTAAAATTAATTATATTATGATTTAATACATATAATTTTGGACCGTCTTAGGCTGAAAATTAATTCGCCTCGATATTTCAAATTGCTTCTCGATTTTGTGCTTCTAGTAGTGTCTGCCAAGCCATTGTTTACCCTTTGTGCAAATCTGTCGAAAATAACCCAAAATTCATCAAAAATAATTATAAAATTAACTAAATTTCAACATGTTTATGTTTTAAGTTCACTTTAATTATTTTATAAAAATTAATTATTTTTCGACAAGAATTTAACCGAATTCGCATGAATTTAAGTTTAAAAAGGTATGAAAAAGTGTGTAAATTTTTGTGTTTCCATCCGTCACGTGCGAGACTCCAAAAATAGTTAGTGTCTGTCAATAGGCTAAATCTAATTGTGGTAGTATCTGCAAGCGGATACTTCGGATCCGAGAGAAAGTTGTATCCGCCAAGTATCTCGTGCTAGTCTGTTAATTTGAGTCTACCTTCTTAATGTTTGATGGTGTTTATTCATTTCCCGGCAACTCACTAAGTTCTCTCGAACTTACCTAGTTTCTTCTTACTTTTAGGTCGTTAGTTGGACATGGTCGTAGCAAAGGAGCAGCCAGACTAGTGGCCCATGTATGAGCCTTCTTGATTTTTTTTATTGACATGTAATTGTTGGGGGTACTGGGAAGCTTATTAGATGTCGCCCTTTAAAAGTCATCCAACTGTATTTTGAAAACGATATCTTGTACCTTTGAATGTTCATTAGTAACCTTGCTAGCTTATTATTAACTATGGTTGATGGTGTTGTCAGATCTAATTGAGTTGAGTTTTAAATTATAGTTCAAAGAGTATCTCGATAGGAAAGTTCTATCCGAGTTTTTGGTTATTCTCTAAGTTTTTGCCAAAAGCTATTTGCTCATGTCTTAAATCCTTAAAACTGGCACGGTACTACTTTTACTTTGT
Source organism: Gossypium hirsutum (assembly GCF_007990345.1). Lineage (NCBI taxonomy): Eukaryota > Viridiplantae > Streptophyta > Magnoliopsida > Malvales > Malvaceae > Gossypium > Gossypium hirsutum. The sequence continues at coordinate 54,002,637 of NC_053432.1, read as the reverse complement.
TTTCAACCTCATACGTTTTTAAAATAACAGAACACCGCTTTGGTAAATGGGTACCTCGCCAAATCAGGAAGTTGGTCTTAAAATGAAACGTTTAGTGCTTTCACTGATTTGACGCGTGACGCTCCATACCCAAATCCAACGATCGGGTTGAACATGGGATGTTACATGTAAAGTTTTTTTAAAGTATGAATATGCCCTGTTATTTTAACTTTTTAGGCTACACATGTAAGAAAATAATTGATACACTTTTTAGACTACACATGTAAAAAAATACTTTATACACATTCTTTAATCGGATAAATTCACAATTTGAAAAAAATTTACACACAATAAATAAAATTAAATTTTATATTTATTTAATTTCTAAAATACTTTTTTTATGTATATTAAAAGGTACCAATAGAATTAAAACATTGATACACATCTCATATTTTAATGAAACATAACTTTTAATATTTTTAAATTTTATATAATTTATAAAAACCTGAATAAATCTTGAATTTTATTTAATATTTCCATAAATTTTAATAACTTTTTTTACAAATTTATAATTATTTTAAAAAATTTAACCTTATTTTAAATATTTTTATAATTTTAAAAAAAAGTTTAAGTTTGAAATGAGCATGGACATACTATTGTCCAAGTTCATTCCGGTAAAAATAAATATTTTTATTTGAATTTATTTAATTTTTACTTTTATATAACTAGTTTATAATGTTATATGCGTTAAACGTGGTTTTATGCATTTAATATTTAAATAAAATTTTAAATATTTATTTTTAGTTACAATAATTAACGTAAAATAATATTTTTATTTAAATTATTGAATATAATAATTAGAATACATTAACTTATCAATTTAAATATTATAATATAAAATTTTCAAATAATAATTAAAGCATTTAACCTATTCAATATACAATGTGATTTTGCTTTATGTAATTCGTTTAAAGTAACACTATGCAAAATAATAATTAAGTAAGATAATTAAATCTAATATTAATTAAGTGATAATTAAAATACTTACAGTTCTATTAAAGTAATAAGTCTTTTTAACATAAATAAAATTAACACAACTTTTGTTTATGTCAAAAGTTTTTAAACTTATAATTGTAAATTTTAATTATATCACAACTATTTTTCTATATTTTGTGCGTAGAGTTCTAAGACCACTAATAATTGTAATTTAAATTCTAATTACTTTTAAATATGTAATTATCACAACTTCTATTAAATTGTAATTATTTCTAAATGTACAATTAGCACAAATTCTATTTTATTTCAACTTTTTTATCTAATAATCCTAAATTAAATATTATAATTATTTTGAATGCAAATTTAGTAATATGATGAAAAATAAAAAAATATCCCCATTAATTCAAAAGTTTTTTCAGATAATCTTTATAATTGAAAATATATCAAATTTAACTAAAAATTAAATTGTCAATTATATGTTTTTGACATTATTACATCAAATTAATTAATTTTAACCTTTTATAAAATATTATAATAATCATAGTTAAAACAATTCAAACGTAAAAAAATATATATAAAAGAATTAAATAGAAAAGATGACATGTTTATTTTATATTGGTATTATGCTTTAGATTTTATTTTTATATTTTCATATTAATGTAAATTATATTAATAAATTAAGTCAAATGTGCTAATTTCATTAATTGGCCCAGCGTGCTTACATGCCTCAGACAGAAATATCGATGTTGACTTCATTTGCACACGCATGCTAAGTCATCTTTTTCATTAAAGTTATTTGTTACAATGTGAAATTTTAGTTAAGGTCTTGTTTTTCATTACTAAGAGAAAGAGTTTTATATGTGATTTCTACGTATCTAGATATACATGCATATAAATAAGAAAAGCTTAGAAGAATTTAGGACAAGAAAAAATTATTCCATGTTATGTTACCATAGCAAGCTGAGTTTTTATGGTAAGCAAACTGCTGCTTAAAATGCTGTTTTAGTTCCAAATAACAGACAAGTTCAGTCAAGTAAAATTCGGAATTTAAGATGAATAGAATCAAGAGGCTCACTGATATCGCTTTAGTAGTTTGCGGACCAATCTGCGGCACTTCCGACCTTTTTCATACCAGTAGATTCCTTCTTCGTTTCTACATCCACATTGAAAGTGGCACCACAAACATGTCCCGAACTGTCCACTCTTGGCACCGGTTTCAACTCGTTAAGGGGATGCTCATAGCTCCTTAACCCTCCCGAGGATGTGAAGAAGCACCCTGAAATCAAATTGCAAAACATCAACAGTGAAGCTCTCATGCGATGATAATCATATTAACAACATAACCCATAATCGGTTTCAATTTTTGCTAGTTTCTTCATGATTTACCTTTCGGGAATGGAGCAAAAGACTTCCCGCAGCCTTTCTTGACAGTCTCCCTGTCATCTGCAAGGACAAGATGGCCTTCAGCATCAGTACCCCAAAAGAAAGGTACACTTCCATCAGCATCCTGCAGAAGACAAAGGTGAAAAACCGAAACCTAACAATAACATCCATTGCATTAGGTTCACTTACCGCAGCTATAAACGTAGCTTTTGAAGAGCTATCGTAGATAATGAAAGCAAACTTCCCTTGGATATCTCTTACAACCTGGTCAGGAGGGTATGGACCTCTGTCTCGAAGCGTCCTGTAAGCTTCAATAACAATGATACCCTCATTTGCAGTTTTGTTCAACCCATATTGTTGCTTAAGAACAGCAACATTCTCAATGTGGCCTTGAAACAAGCAGAAAATGTCATCCACAACTGCAAAGAGCCTGGAAACATCAAACCAAAAACATTGAAATGTCAGTTTTCAAATCTCCATAGCATCGCAGATCCACCGATAAAAGGATCGCTTTCAAACAAATCTTTGTTGGTTAGAATCTTCATTTTTCTTGAAATATATTCATGTTCACTGCTCATACTAGGCAAATATTTGAATATAGTGGGATTTAAGTACGGGGAGAGGATCCTTCAATGACCCCGGAGAACAAAAATTGATCACAGTTGACCTATAACCCCACCAACCCTTAAATCAACCTCCTATTAGGTAGGATAACAAGAAATGCCAACTGAGTTAAAAGTCTCCATCGGCAACTGTAAATCCATCTTAAATTTTATTATAAAAAGAATACGTATTATTAGTCAACTTTCATGAATCCACGTAGAATTTAGACGGATTTTCATTAATATTATGATCAATTTTATTTATTTTCAGCAACATCAAACATTCTCGGATTAAATTGATCAGTTCTGTAATCCAAGGACTATATTGCAATTTTGAAAAGGGACTACCTAGTAACGTGAAGAAGATCAAAGAATCAAGACAAACAAACAAGAATACTTAGATTTTCAAAGAAACCAATAATAACATAAAATCTTTGTATCCAATTTGAGCCATACAAAAACAAAAAAGGGGAAAACTCAGTTAAAATAAGGGGAAAGTGACAAACTTTCCACAAATTTTCAGCACCCAATGAAACAATAAACAAGGGGGGAAACCCAGAAATATTCAGGATTAAATCAGTCCAAAAAAAAAGACCTAATAATGAAATCTTGATCAATGATAAAAGGAAAAGAGAAAACCATAACCTGGGCAGAAGTGGGTTTTGTTTATCAAGAGAGTAAGCCATGAAACCAGAAGAACCAAGATTGACAGTGACTGAACCAGGATGAAGAGTGGCAAAATGGGTAGCCAAGAAGCCATTGTTGAGGGCTGAAGCTGCTTCAGAATCACCAGAAACTTTAAGAGCATCGGGGCTCTTGGCAATCGATTTCTCAAAAACTGCTAACATATTCTTTCCAATACTTTCAGAGAAACAAAACAACAAAAAATGGTAATTTGGTTTGATCTTTCTTTGATTGATTGATATCCCTGTTGATGTGGCCAATACGAAAGATCGGGAAATTTTTACACACACTTGTCAACTTAAGGCAGTCTTTTAATTTCCATTTCTGTCCTTTGTCTAATTTTTATTTTATATTAAATTATGAAACCTGAAAGTTCTGGCAAACTCCCTAAAGAAAACAAAAGAAAGTTCTGGCAAACAAATAAATGGTTTACATTTTTTCGAAATGTGTCTCATTTTTAATAAATACAATTTACTTCATTAAATATATTTTTGAGTTTTTTACCCAAATATTATAAAAAAAATTTATACACGAAAATAGGTTGTCAAACAGATTAATTACGAAAATGATAGACTTTTTGAGGCTGTGCCTACCTGACAGGCACAACTCATTATTTTATTATTATTTTTTTGTTTTGAAAAATTATTATTATATTATTTTTAATATTTATATTAATATATAGATAAAAATACGGATTTTATACGGATAAAAAATACCCGAAATGGGTCGAGCTTGTCAGGTAGGCATGACTAGTCGCGCCTGACAGGCAGGCACAACACCCTGCACATTTCCCTTTTCTTTCTTTGCATTTTACAAAAAATTAGTCTTATATCACTTTTGGTCCTTTTACTAGGCCTAAAATTAAAATTCAATCTTTATACTTCAAAAATTTTATCAGAATAATTAACAATATTAATTATTTGAAAAAATTATAAAAAATAGGACCAAATATTATTGTAGAAATTCAAGTATAAAAATTGAATTTTAATTTTAGGCCTAGTAGAGGGACCAAAAGTGATATAAGACTAATTTTTTGTAAAATGCAAAGAAAGAAAAGGGAAATGTGCAAGGTGTTGTGCCTGCCTGTCAGGCGCGACTTGTCGTGCCTACCTGACAGGCTCGACCCGTTTCGGGTATTTTTTATCAGTGTAAAACCCGTATTTTTATCCATATATTAATATAAATATTAAAGATAATATAATAATAATTTTTTAAAACAAAAAAAAAATAATAATAAAATAATGAGTTGTGCCTGTCAGGTAAGCACGACCCCAAAAAGTATATCATTTTCGTAATTAATCTAGCTTACAACCTATTTTCGTGTATAATTTTTTTATAATATTGGGGTAAAAAACCCTATATTTTTGTTTGAAAATATTTAAAAATTTTGAAATAGATTTTTATTATTTTAAGTACCATTTAATTAAATATGATATTAAAGTAAATAAAATGTTTATTATCATTGATACATATAATAATTTTGTGTAATTTCTTTTTCAATTATAAACTAGCTATTCGAAGGGGTTTTCAATTTTTTTTTACTTTAAGTAATAGTAATATTTTATTTTAAATTTATTTATTAAATATTTCTAGTAATAAAAAATTAAAATTTTGGTAAATTTTTTTAATTAGACATGTATTTTAAATTTATTTTTAATTAAAATCCATCATTTACAAATATATATATATTTAAATATAATGAATCAGATTAGACATATTCTTGGAATGAGGGGCGTAGTTAAGGGTTGGCAAGTGCCTAACTCCTTAAAATAAAAAATTATTTATTTAGGCTCTTTAGAAATTTTACAATTTTAAATTAATAAAGATAAAATTATATTTTAGCCCCTTCTAAAAATGATAAAAAATTTGATTTAATCTTTTAAAAATGACAAATATATAAACTATTAAAAATTACTATTTAATTTTCACCTCCCAAAAATATCTGACCTCACCCTGCTTGGAATCATAAAATCGGTCAATTAATATTTAATTTAGGTTTAATTTAATAGTGTTTGATGAAGTGGTGGGTCAATTAGTACTAGTGTTCTAGTGATGAGTTAGTCAAAGTTAGTGTTGGGTCAATCACACTAAAGGGCATCTTTAGGGCTGTTCTACTTAGCTTCTTAACGAGCTTTCACAATAAAAAGCACTTTTTTCTTAAAAAGTACCTTTCCCTTAAAATTATTATCAAATAGACATCATTTGAGAAAAATTTTCAACTTAAAATAAATGCTCTTTGATAGATAAAGAAAAAGTTGAAGTTTTTAATTTTTTCTCAACCAAAAATGCTTTTGGTTGATATTTACATTTTTAACCTTATTTTTGTCTTCTCCCAAAAACATTAAATACTATGTCTAATTAAATTTAATAAATAATTAATATTAATTACTTAAAAATATTTAAAATTAATATTATATATTAAAATATTAAAAATAAGTTATAATAAATTATTTTTTATATTCTTGTTAAAATATCATAATATTAACTAATTTGAACATTATTTAAATGCATATTTGTTACTTTATAATATCATGTCTGAAATAGACATTTTATTTCTCAAAAGTACTTTTTGACAATAATACTAAATATCCAAATTTTAAACCAAATTTTTCAAAAGCATTTCTCAAAAGTATTTTTTCACAACACTTTTCAAAACTATTGCCAAATTAGCCTTTAGTAATGCTTAAAAAAAAGCACTTTTGGTTCCAAAAACACTTTTGAAAGAAAAATTGTACTAAACACGCTGTTTTTGGTTTTTTAAAAGTGTTTTTCTGAAAAGGAGAAGCTAAAACTTTTAGCTTTTCCTCTCCCAAAAACACTTTTGGTACTTAATTACTTTTTCACCCCTCTAATAATATAGTATTTTCCCCTTTTCTTTTTCTTGGTGCTTAATTACAAATGTGTTAAAATCATTAATTAAAAATAATTTTTTTAAATTATTTAAAAAAATTATTTTTATTGCTTAAAAATATTAACAACAATTTATAATAAATTTTTTATATCCTTACTAAAATATAATAATATTAACTAATTTAAATATTATTTAAATGCATATTTGTTATTTGATACTAACATGTCTGAATGAACATTTTATTTCTTAAAAGCATTTTTTGATAGCAATGCTAAACACTCAAATTTTAAACCAAACTTTTTTAAAAGCACTTTTCAAAAGCATTGCTAAACTAGCCCTAATACTCTACCACCCAACACTATAAATTAAATGTTAAAACCTTTATTCTCACTCACCCTTTGGAATCTACCATCAAAGTTGTATGAAACCCCCTTTCTACCTCACTTCAAAACATATAAAGAGTTTCAACCACGTAAAAGAAAAATCAAAAATAGTTACTTTTTCGAGTCCAACTTTCACTCCACCTTATTTTAACAATCTTTAAATATATTTTAAGATTTATTTAATTTTGAGAATATTAAATAAATATTGTTAATTTTTAATAGAAATTTTAATATTATATTATGTGTTAAGTTATTGCTATTCTTTTTGCAAGTTTAAGGTTCTCACAACAATTTTTTTGTAGCTGTCTATTATAATGGAGAAATTTGTAACACTGAAGTTGGCATTGTTTTTCAATCAATGCATCAAATAAGTATGTATTTCAATACAACTGTTAAACTTAATGAACTAAAGTTAAAGATCAATTTAAAAATCGCAGCTCGATATAAGAGGATATTGTCTAGACTGGTGTATGGATTTAAAATGTCCTCCAATCAACTCATCTATAGCACACTTGAGCTTTATGGTGATGACGATGTCAAGACTCTAATATCAACCCTTTTTTCAACTGAAAATGATGCAACAGAGTTGTATTTTAAGTTGTATAATGTCAAGTAATGTTGCAGAATAGGTGATTTCCAAGTTTTTCCACACATTTCGTTTACATTTCTCCATCTATATGAGAACTATAAGAGGTTCGGAATCTGTATCTAGAGTTGCCATTTGCACCAATAGGAAGACGATCATTTATATGCGAGTTTGATCTCGACCCAAAAAAAGCTTTGGACGATCTGTACTAGTATGTTGCATCATCAAAATCATTTACTCTTATTAATTCGAACGTGGATGAAAAGCAATACGAATTTCCATATAAAGACTAAGATATTAATGAATTTAGTAATCCTTGATTCGAAGGTGTTCCTAATGCCAATGTCAAAGAAGAAGGAGAAAAAGAAGAAGAAAATGATGATAATGATGATGGTGATGGTGATGGTGATGATGATGATGATGATTACATAAGTGGCAATACTATTGTAAACTTTCTAGAAGTGAGTGGAGGTCATATCATTCTTCATCTCACAAACCTTTATCCCACATGCACAACATTAACATAAAATGAAATTGAGAACTTAGAATTTCTATAATAACCTGACATAATGTTAAGCTATATGATGAATTCAACTGCAAGTTTCGAAGATCTATATGTAGGGACACAATTTCAATCAAAGGATGCAATTGTGGCAACCATCAAGCACTACAACATCAAATCTTGTGTTAATTACAAAGTTGCATAATCTTCACCAACTTTGTATGTTTGCTAATGTTAGAAGTACAAGAATGGGTGTAATTGGAAAGTTAAGGATGTATTAAGAAAGAGGACTTATGCTTAGCTTTCGCAAGATCACCAAAAATTAATTTTAGACTTAATTTGCAGTTACATTTTGTCATTGGTGAAGGCAAGTTCAGTTGTTCCAATTGTTGTTCTGATCACTGACATGCAATCTTGGTATAAATACACCATCAAATATCGGGAAGCTTGGTATGTGAACCAGAAGGACATTTCCGATTATATAGAGATTGGGACAATATATACAATGAATTGCAGTCATGGTTAGCAGCAATGCAATAGTTTGTACCAGGTACTGTGGTAGAATTACAAACCCTTGATGCATACGGTCTATTCGATCAATTAATGGAAGGCATGAAAATATTCCATTGATTATTTTATACATTTGATCCATTGATTAAGGTATGGCTTGTAACACCCCAAACCCGACTTGATCATCGGATCCAATTACATGATTTCACATTATGTTCCTAAGAAACAGGCTATCTCATTACATAATCATAAAATTCGAATCATAATTATCATTCACACCAATTTAATCATCAATCATACTCACACATATGCATTCATAATTTTTAAGATTCAATTCATTATGTTACAAGGTTATGTAAGGTTAGATTTAAAGTTAGGACTCGAATCCAAACTCAACTATCAAATTTCAATGTTGTATCTCGAGATAAAGGATTTCTTATCTCAAGACAAACTTCAATTTAATTTAGGTATTTTAGTTTTGATGTCAACATGTCTCGAGACATTAGAAATCGTGTTTCGAGGCATGGTATCTTATGTCTCGAGACCAACCTCCCTTATTTTCTTATTTTAGCTTTGATGTTTTCTTATTTTGAAACAAATGTCACTTTGTCTTAAGACCTAAAAGAAATTATCTCGAGACTGTTTAAACAATGTCTCAATACATTAAACATATAGCTAGACAATAAGGTAAATTTTGTTTTTATGGCCTCGAGATATATTCATGTTGTCTCAAGACTCAATGTCAAAATGACCATAAATGCACATTTTCAAGTGTTCAAACCTTACCAAAATATACCCTAAACATACCTAAACTTTACCTCAATGTGAGATCATCAATTTAACACATACAAACACAACAAAACATCGTCAAATCTTAACCATCAATGTATCATTGTCTAACAAACTAATTCACATATTCATACGCATAAAATCTAGCATAATTATCTACTAGTTCAAGAATGAAATTTCACTTCTATAACTCCTTTAGGCCAAATACCAAATATACCAAAATGTAAGTCATCACCAAAATATACCCTAAACATACCTAAGTACATTTCATATAACCCAGAACTCAATTATACATGTAAATGAGATAATAAGGCGTGTTCTGAGCTGAGTTGTTGAGTTTGAAACAACCCGTTTTTAGTCAAATCAGAACAGTGGTTTTGGGACCACAAATCTGAGGTCAAAATACTTATTTTATTATTATTTTGAGGTCTATAGCATGATAGCATGATTGTATGAAAATTTCGTTAAGAAATTTTATTGTTTGAATGCTCAATTTGATAAAAAGGAATAAATCGCGTAAAGTATAAAAGTTGAGTTCTATCAGCTAAAGGTGTCTAATAGCTATAGAAATTAAAGGTCCTTAAATGAAAAATAGACCATTTTTTATTTGATTGGACATATATGGACATATTATTAAGTGTTTTAAAGATTATTAATTAAGGTTAAAATAGTAAATTAGTAAATAACTTAATAAAATAATAGAAGCATGATATCATCCTTAATTTTCTATCATCTTCCACCAAAAATTGAACTAGAAAAATCAATTAAAGGAGCTTAAGCATTCGACTATTCAAGTTCTTTGCATGGTATATTTTTGACACAGTTTTTAATGATTTTTATGTTTTCGGAGTCGTCGTAGTTTAATCTAGCTAGCCAAGGGACTAAATTGCAAAATTGTTAAAGGTTTAAGGTTTTAAAATTTATGAATATGTGTGTATCTTGATGTTTGATGATAGAAAATGAATGGTTGTTGTTAGATAAACAACATTTGTTAAGTGATTTTTGATATAACTGTCAATTAGGGATTAAATTGAGAAATGTGATAAATTGTGTGATAAATGTGTGAAATAATGAAAAATATGGGATGCTATGATAATAAATGAAATTCGAATAGCATGGGTGTGGACTTAATTGCATGAATTTGTACTTTTATGAGCTAGGGACTAAATTGTAGAGATGTTGAAATGTTAGGGGCAAAAATGTAATTTTGCCATAATATGATCTTTGGGTTAAATTGAATAGAATGATAATTAAATAAGTTAAATTTGATTATATATAGATCAAGAAAAGCGAAGTTCGGATCTAGATCGAGGGAAAAATAAAGTATTGGACTCGTCAATCCATTTCGTCGTTTTTGTGATCGAGGTAAGTTCGTATGTTAATAAGCATTAATATAATTCTATTTTAAATGCTTTATTATTGAATTATTGTGAATATGATCTTACAAAAATGTTCTACAAAGATTCGATAATGTTAAATCCTGGTTGAACCTTAGGAATAGATAGTATACAAATGACATGTCATTAAAGGTTATATGATTTGGGTGTTGGTCCGTACGTTCTACCAGTGGCTGAGTTATCCAGCATGTCTTGTGGATCCTCATCAGCTTGTGTGAGCAACACCGTGTAGTTACGTCTTGATCATTAGCTTGTGTGAGCAGACCCATTGATAGCTCAAGACTGATCATTATATGAGATATAAGATTGAGATAGCTTCGGCTATGTATTGGCACTTAGGGTGCAAGATTCCTGAGTATCTGATATTATTCCAAATGGTTCAATAAGTATATTGATAATTGGAAGAGTATGAAGTTGATACGAGTTAGTACAGGTATGTACGTGACCTATACAATCATTGAATCGAGAAAATAGATGGAATTCATGTCTAACCTTTGGATTGAACATGTGTTAAGTTTTGGATTTAAATTGAATTTCATTATGTGATGTTTAAGTATTTGAATTGTAAGTTTTACTTATTTAGCATACGAGCTTACTAAGATTTATAGTTTACTCTATTTATTTTTCCGTGTTTTATAGTGTTTTCGAAGCTTGCTCAGATTGGGAGTTGTCGGATACCTCATCACACTATCCAGCTATCATTTTGGTACTTTTGAATTTATGTATTTGGTTATATGGCATGTATAAGAGTTGTGGTTAATTTGGTTTATATGTTTATAATGGATATAGCCAAGTGATTTGGCTTGTAAATAAAGTATGTTTTGATTATGTGTATAGCCATGTGATTTGGCTTATTTTGGTATATTTGGTTATGTATTTAAATGTGCAAATGGCCTTTTGGGATGTGGTTTAAAATTGATATATGAATGCTTGTTATGGATTTGTATTTTGAGTATCAAATTGTTGAAATTTTGAGATATGGTATGCTTGTGGTTTTAGGCAAAATAATGCATATTTGAAAGTGACCAACTAGGTGAATTCTTGAAGATGATATTGGTATGTTTTGGATTGGCAAATTTATGATGTTATGAGTATTATAGTTTTTGGTATTGGAATAGCATGATTTAGGCTTGGTTGAGATTGGTTTGAATGCCTATTGATGCTATGTTATATGCCATTTGACATGTTTAAGTTGATGCAAATTTGGGTGAGAAAGATGGCTTGGTAAATAGCCTATTTTTGTCCACACGTCCAAAGACACGAGCGTGTGTCTCAGCCGTGTGTGACACATGGTCAGGTGACACAGCCGTGTGTCCCCTGGTGTTTAATTAGAAACCAAGTCAGTATGCTCCATACAGCCCAACACACGAGCGTGTGACTTGGCCGTGTGGCATAAGTCAGTATACCCTACAGTTTTGGCACGACCTGACACACAGACATGTGAGGCCATTTCGAAGGGTACATGAGCTAGTTACACGGGCATGTGGTTGGCCGTGTGACTCAAGTCAGAGAGCTACATAGGGTTAGACACGAGCTGGGACACGGCCATGTGATCCCATTTCGAACGTCCACACAACCTATGACACAGGCGTGTCTTTGGCCATGTGGACACACGGCCCGGCCACACGGGCGTGTGTCCCCTGCATTTTGAAAAATTTTCTATATTTTCCAAAAATTTCTTGAGTTATCAGTTTAGTCCCGAACCACTTCTAATGCATGATTTAGGCCTCGTAGGCTCGTATTAGGGACAATATGATTGATTGTGAATGCATTTTATTAGATATGAATAATGTATGAGAAATGTATGGTTGTTTAATTGTTATGTTCGGTAATGCTCCGTGACCCTATTCCGGCAATGGATACAGGTTAGGAGTGTTACAGAGTTGGATGCTTGACCAATTTGAATCTATGTCTACTCACGACCGAGACTTGCACGTGGAAACAAACATAATCATACGTTGAGTATTGAATACACAGTAATGCTATCATAAATTAAATTAGAACATATAAACATAGAACATTAAAGCATAACTATAGAATCAAAAGTTAATTATTGATTAAATTTTATTTGAAATATCATAATTCCTAATTTGAATGTTAAGTTATCATTGTGTCTTTTGGCATTACATCTGAACCTCAAATTTTAAGTAATTTGATATGTTTCATAATGTTATTCGTAATTCACTTCCATTGTTCTATAATGTCAATTACTCTCCAAGTCATCTAGCTTAGCATCATAGTAGTTCCTATCATAATTTTACATAATTTATTTAATCAATATAGTTTTGACTAACCATATCAATTCTAACGTAGCATACAAAAAAGTTACTTACCTTGATCACTTATCATACCTTGAATTATCATTAGCTTTCATGATACTATAAAGTCTCTAACAAACATATGATGAGATGAAACATACTTTCAGTAATAATAACTTTGAGTCAAAAACTAAACAACAAGTTAAGCATAGGATAAGAACATATTAATTAGCACATACCGAATTAGAGATTACTTACTACAGTCTTCATCTTCCTTTAACTTTCGACGTCTCGACATCGCCTTTAGTCATGTACGATAAATTCAGTAATAGAAATAATATTAGTTTCACACAAACACAAGAAAAGAAAATAATTTAACATAGTTTGTATTTTATTCACTTTAGTCATTTTATTCAACATGCTCATATGTTTCGATATTTATCATCGAATCAAAATCTAATTTTATAATTATTCATTAGAGATCTCTAGCTTTCATTCCATGACATAAATTTTCAATACTTTTCATTTTATTCAATTTAGTCTCTAATGTCATAAAATTACTACAGAGCTTAGTTGAATTTCTAATAAATTCCCACATTTTTTTTTACTTTCTAACTCAGTTTTAACATAATCAAAGCTTATCTTTCATTAATCTATCTCTAACAATCTTTATCTCATCAATTACCCATTAATGACAACTTGAAATGAAATTAACCATTTGGAAATGTAAAGCATGAGCATAAGAGACTAAGCTTAAATGATCAATAATTAATAAAAATTTGATGAAAGTACATGATTGCCTTAATTAATTTGAATGAAAAAGACAAATGAACAAAACCAATTTTTCTTTCTTTTCTTCAAACAAGTTGTAACACCCTATACTCAACTTGATCACCAGGTTCGAGTACCAAATGTCACAATCAACCCGAATATCTTAACAAAATTTCTAAACTGATTTATTTACGTGCTTAAAGAATATCAAATTTCAAAATTTAATCTTCTACTATAACTCATATCATACGAGTAATAAATTCTTACAAATTTCCTACCTTATTAAACCTAGCTGTCATTTACAAATTTTAAGTTAAGACTTTAATAAAAATATATCCAACTTAATCCCCAAGGTGTAACCTCTAAAGGTGCCCCTCTATACACATGATACGACCACCGTGCCCTTCATACAAAGCTGGTTGTTTGACTTCAATAATTTTGATCTTTCATTCAAGGCAGTACAACCATAAGTTCATATGAACTTAGTGAGATTTTGTACAACAATGAATAAAACTTACTACATTTACGAGAACGAAATAAAAAAAAACAACATTTAAAACCCCCTGAATATATTAGGAAGTTTCGTTGATTTGTTGGAGTAATCAAAGCCTTGAAACCTCTGAGCCAATCATTTGGCGGATTTAATCCTTGGTTAAAACATAAATGTGTTCTTACAAATAGCAATTTCTTCTGGGATTTGATCCTGTATTGATTCCTCCCAAACATTTGTTGATTAATAAACACCCCTTTCCTTGTGGACTTGGACTCTGGGGAATAGTTTCACAAGATCTTTCCCTTTTAGAACATTTTGCTAAGACATTCCTAATAACAGGTAGTCCCTAGAGGACTATCTCTTTCTCAAGTTTCTCTTGGCAGATTTTCCACTACAGATAGTCCCAAGCAGACTCCTTATGCTAAAATAGGCCTGTTAGGAATCCTTTACTTTAGTTAAATCTCGACAAATTCTCCACCAAAGATAATCCTTGGCAGATTTATCTATTTCTGGCTGCCTTTTTACTCGCAAACCCTTAGGATTAGAATTTGCTTAATTGTCTCACTATCACACCTTATGTTGGTTACTCATCAAACACTGGCCGACTCATACTAGCAATTACTTAATTACCTCGAAGGAAATATCCCTTCCATTACATATGCTGTATTAAACCCGCTTATACCAATTCTTTTTTTCATTGAAATTTGGCGGATCCCCTTATTAACTTACTTACCCACATTTTCAAATGGTACACAATCATCCTATTATGCTACTTGACATGTGAGTCATACAGTGACTTCTCCTTTTATGCCCTGACTGGCTTCCTAGTTCATTGTCCTGGTGGACTTTATATGCTACCATAGCCTAACTATGGCCTTACACTATAAGTTGTCATGTTTCCTATCCTGACTAACTTCATATTTTGCCATAGCCCAGCTATGGTCATACACAATATGATGTCATGTTTACTGTCCTTACAGACTTCATATGTTGTCGTAGTCCAGCTATGGTCTTACACAATATGATGCCATACTTTCCCATGGACCTTTGATTTCGAAGAATCGATAAACCTTTTCTAAGGTGTCACTTCAAAGAACCAACCAATAGTCATCGTCGGTGTTGCTCTAGCAAGTTAGTAGATATCAGTCCATGATGCCACCAAACTCCCTCAAATCCAATAACAATCCACCCATTCCTCCATTTCACTAATTATTCTTATATTTATCTACCCGTCAAGGTAAATTCCCTCCGTACACCTTATATAATATAAGCACGCGTTTCATACATATCATTCCAAGTACTAATACATTAAGGAGTACACCTCATTTAGTCACGTCAATACACCAACACCATGTACATTCAAAGAGTATACTAGTAAACATTCATTCATGTCCATAATCTTAAGCATGTATAGTTCGTCCGAACATTGTAATCATATACAACCACAAATTTCAGACTAGATTCAGAACAACACTCAACATAATAATTCAATAGCATAATAACAACTAGAACACACGGTGGAGTCCATAAACTCACCTGATCTATTTCATTCTTGTCAACTTAGCTTTTCCGACACCAGAGTCTCCATTATCTTGGCAGTTAAGCACGATAACCATATATCAGTTAAATCAAAGGCATTTTGTAATATCCCTAATCTGAGTCTAGTAGTTTCAAGTGTATTTTTTAGGTTTCGAGTGTAAAACTAGGAATTTATAGGGTTTCTAGTGATTTTTATTTTAATTTAGTAGGTTAATTTCATCTAAAATAAATTAAACAATAATTCAAAAAATTTTAAAATTATATATTTTTGAAAAATTAAATTTAAAGATTTTAAATAATTATTGGTAAAAATAATTAATTTGAGTTGAAAAAAAATTTTAAAATAATTTTTATTGGGGGTAATTTGAGTAAAATTTAAATATTGATTAAATAAGATTTAATTGTAAAATAAGGGAAAATTTTGAGTATTTATATGGCAAATAAACCTTAAAAATTGGAATTTTGGAGGGAAATGATTAAATGGTAATGTAAGAGAAATATGGGAGTGGCCATTAGGCAAATTTCCCAATTTTTAAATTTCTGGTGGGTGGTTTCAATTTTAAAACTAATTTATCTAGCCCACTTTTCACACATTTTACATCAAATTAGAGAACTTTAAAATTCGTTTTCTTTGCATGATTTTAAAGATCTATAATCAAATAATAGATCCAACCAATTTCCTTCTCAAAATACTCTCTCAATTCACCCGAAATTATTCTCAAAAGTAGCCAAAAATATTCTGAAATTTCTCAAGTTTCTTAAATCAAGATTTTCAATCAACAAATTTAGAGCGAATCAAAGGTAATCTTCAATCCTAAAATTGTTTTTATGATGATTAGAAACATTTTTATATGATTTGAGAGTCAATTAAAAGATTTTTATCAATGTCATTTTCTTCCAAGAACACATGGTTCTTTAATGGTGGATCTTGAATTCTGAGAGGAAATCCACAAATCAATGGATGTTCCAACTCAAAATGGATCTATTAAAAGGTTTTTGATCTTATTTATCAAGATTAAACATGATTTGTGAGGTAATTTAAAGAAATCTTAATTTCATCTTCTTCATGAACCGATTTTCTGGAACTTTGTGAAATTGATTTAAAGATGAAATTGATGCTTAGTATAAGTGTATTTGGTCTAGTATTGATGATTGACAGTGTTTAGGAGTGTTGGAGAGATTGATTTTGTGAGGAATCGAGTTTTCGACTTGATGTTACAAATCCGGTAAGGTATCTTTGTGAGAGGATTTCAATTAGTATTTTTAATTAAAATTTGTTTTTATTATAGCATTGGAAAAGTGATAATGTCTACTTTATCTCTGTTGAAGTTTCGAATCTTGAAGAGGACTGAGATAACCGAAATTGATGCTTGAATTTGCTTGGTTAATCACTTGTTTGTGGTAGAATAAATTGTGTGGTGAGTGTTTCTAAGGGCAGTTTGGTAAATTGACCCTTATTTATATTTTATTAGTAGCTTAATTGATTATTTCAATTGATTAATTATGGTTGAATGGCTGGTTTTTGCAAGATTGATGTTATATGTACAAGAGTTGAATTTTGATTGAATAATGGAAAGTAAGCATTTAAGTGATCTTGTGCAATTTAATTAGGCTATTTATAATAATGATTAGAGCATGGTTACTGGAGTTTTTGACCATGATATATTGGTGTTACAATTGGTAATTGAACATTCGAAAATGGCAAATGAAATGCTTGGTTTAATTGGATGTTAAATGGCTATGTTGCATGTTACACATAAGCATTTTGTCACATTGAATTGAGCACAATAATGACTGATTTATATGCTATGCTTAACTAAATATATTGGCAACATGCATGGCAAATCCATTGGATATAGTTAGTATGTCATAGGATTTGTGAATACTTACCTTTATTTGTGACATTATGAGCATATGGCTTTAGGTGGGTTGATTAGTTTGGAGTAGATAAGGGAGTGTTGAGCATGAATCTTCACTCATTGGGTTATTTGAGGTGCTATAAGGGAGCATGTGCTTCAGTCCACTCAACTCGGTGGACAGTATTTAATATTTGTGGGAGTTCAGAGATCCGTTTTTCTGTTGTATGATCACCCGATTAAACCATGAGAAGTGTATGTCAATATATTTATGTGTGATTGTTGCCATATCATTCGATGTTTGTATGCCATGAATAATTGTTTTTTTTTATATTGATAAAGCATATGGAAATTAAATTGACTTGTTTCATTATCATTGCTGATAATTGGTGATTGATTAGATATGATTTAAGCATTATTTGGATGTTTATTTACTAGTCATTTTTATTAACATTCATTAAGCTTTTTATAGCTCACACCCTCACAATTCGTGCATATAATTTTCAAGCTTGAGGAACTGAGGAGCAAAGCAAGAGAGTTCCAAGAGATTTACACTTGGTAGAGATTTTATTACACGTTTTAGAAACTGTAATCGGACATTGTGGAACTCTTGGGAATTAGTTTAATTTTGGTTGTAATTGGACTTTGGACATTGGACATTTTATTTTGAGACATGTTTGAGTTTAATTATTGAATGATTTACTGTTGCTTGATAACACGGTGATTGATAACACAGTGTGTGAGGCATGAAATTTATACTAATGATTATTTGAATGAAGCTTCCATAGAGTGGCTTACTAGTGAATAATGTATGACACTTGTTTGATTTAATTAGTGTTTGTTATGCATGAAATTGATTGCATAATTCTATATAATTTAGGCTTAATTGATATCAATAAATTCAATTGAAGTTGTATGTATAAGTATGTTAATTAATCGTAGTTAAATCAGGTTTAATTGGCCATTAAAATATGAAAAATCGGGTTTTAAAACGAGTTTTTCACAAAAATAGGCGCCCTGGTTTTCACATGGGCGTGTGCCTATCCACACGGGCATGTGAGGGGTTGCACACGGGGGTGTGGGTAAGTGACATGGGCATTTGGAGATCAAAGCTATCACACAACGGTGTGTAGGATTTCCATATAGGCGTGTGAGATCAGCCTACAAGTTTTTCACGATGTGAGCATGACTGATTAATGACACATGGTCTGGGGGACACAGCCATATGGGTTTGGGGGGTTTAAATTTGTCTTTTTAAATTGGTATTCTAATTTATTTAAGTTCCAATTTAGTCTTGAAATTTGATTAGTCTAATTAGAGCCTTAGATGATAAGAAAACTTGGTAAAATTTTAGGATTAGTCTTTTAATGGGTAAAATTCGATAGAAACACACTTAATTTATAATTTGGAATAGGTCTTGATAGTTTGTAAATGTTATAATTTAGTCCCTAATAATGAAACTTGAATTAGACATAGTAAACGAACTCAAATTAAGCTGAAATTTTTAAGTTTGCATAATTTGACTAAAAGAAAGTCGATAAACACTTGATCTAAAATTGAGTTAGTTTTATCATAGGTGGTAAAATGAAAAAAATACCTTTAGGTTAAATTACCTAGGAAAAGATTAAAATTGGCTCATAATTTATTTTCACATTAATAAATAACTAATAATTAGATAAGATTGAGGTGTTATAAGGTCGGGGTGTGTCTTGGGTGGTCATTAGCCGGAGAGTCACTTAGGTGGCTAATGTAATGCTTCAAATTCGGGTTGGTCCGTCCCAGTCGAGTTTAGGGTGTCAAACATTTAATCCTTAAAACCCAGAATTCAGAATCACTCAAAGTTTCCCAGAGGTTTTAGAAATCCTCACTCCCCTTTTTTAATTCACAATACAAAAAGATATAAAGGCTTACATGTTCCTAGAATTATTTATTCCCTAACTTCTATCCTCACGAACCACTACCTCATGCAGTGTTTTCCTCCATTTCTCTCCATAAGAGCAACTGGAGAAGACAATGGAGAAGGAAGGAAAGTAAAATAGAAATGAGGAGGATTCTGCCTTTGAAAAGTACTCTATTTACGCAAACATTCTTTCGTACGGTTCAAGGCCCCAAATAACCATCCATCAAAAATCATTTTGTCTTCCATTAAGGGGCCGACCAGTTCCAACTTAACGAAACCATAATTAGATTTCAATTAATTACCAACCTGCCACAAAATTTTTCAAGTTTTCCAGTAGAGCCCGCCAACTTACCATCCTAATCAATTAACTCCTAACTTTCCTTTAAATTAGGGACATAAGTGAAAATCAGGTGTGACACAAGGGATGGCAAAGCTAATAAAGAAATGATGGCTTCCATCTCTCTCCCCACTAACTTGTTTTTTATAGTTAGATTAATGAATTAATTAAACTTAAATAACTTATTTAAATGGCTATAATATATATAATTAACTTTCTTAATTAGAAATGAGTGGATGAATCATCATACTCTACTACCCATGTTAAAAAAATGGTTATATAACCATTTGAACCTTGGTTAAATTACTAATTCTGCCTTCTGACATTTTCTAAATTCAAACTCAATAACGATTACAATTTTACAATTTAGTCCATATACTATAATTTACCATTTTCTCGATTCAATTACTTGACCGACCAATAATAAATTTTCCATACTTAATAATTAAATCCTCTATTCATAAACTTACTAACTCTATTTACAATATTCAGCTTCAAGGTTGTATTTTTCAACACTGACTAAAACGGGTAATTACATGGCTAAATTGTAAGCTCATTGTACAAATAGATCGGACTTGGATGTACGATAAGTATACGCAGATCCTTCTATTAGTTGTTGCTCTAGACAAGAATCAAAGCACCATTCCAATAGTAATTGCTATAATGGAGAAAGAGAACACACAGTCCTGGCATTTTTTTTATAATTTATGACAATATGTTATTAAAGAGCATGGTATATGCCTGATATCAGATTAAGCCAACTCAACCAGTGCAACAATAAGGCTTTCTGGAGTTTAATGGAGTCCTCCAAATGCTTATCCAATTTAATTCATCTGTCATATTGCATTGAATTTTATGGCGAAGTTCCATAATGCCGAGCTTCAAAAAGAAATTGTTAACACGTGTATGTATTCGATTCATTAGTTTTTTACATGTTTAAATTTCTTTTAATATGTTAAAAATTATTGAACTTAAATAGGATATGAACTTCAAAAATCCAAGTTCCATCAAATATTGGAAAGATTTCAAGTACAAAATGACAAGATGTAGAATGGTTGGACATAATTCCATTGTGGTGTTGGGCTCAATTGTACGATGAAAGGTGACATTATGGACAGATAACAACTAACCTAGCTAAAAGTATCAATTATGTCATGAATAACACATGAAATCTTCTAATAAATGTTCTATTCACTGCAACATTCACAAGGTCGAGGATGTTATTCGCAAAAATGGTTGAAAAAACACATACAATGATGGATGCAAATAACATATATTGCGAGAAACTGTAACACCCCAAACCTGGCCTAGACGTTATGGCCGAATTTGGCGATGCCACGTGATAGCGTTTGAAACTAGGTTGTTACGATAAAATAATTTTTCATTTGTTTACACTTGTTAACCCCAAAATTGTTACTTATCTAGTCGTACATTTTTACACATTTCATTGCAGAAGCTTTTAAAGACCGTTTTGAAAACCGAGTTTTTAAACGTCTTAGCAGTTATACATCCATAAAAGTAAATAACAACCCAAATTAAGTAAAAGTCCCAGAAAGTCTGCAATTTACATAAAAAATTACCCCATAATATAATTAAAAATTAAATACCCAAAGTTGAAGAAAAAGTTTAGGTTCGTATGGCCACCGCCAAGTCCTCTGCTGCACCGATTTGTCAAGTCTGAGGATTACCTATATAGATTAAGCAAAAAAGGTGAGTTTATGTAAACTCAGTGTATAATTCCCCATGCAAACAAACATACAGCATACAAAATAAACTTAGTCTAAGCCTAAGCCCTTTTCAGTATCACTGACAGTACCAGTTAGGGCTTTAGCCCATCTCAGTATAAAAGCAATATGTATTTGGGCCTTGGCCCTTTTACAGTATCAGTAATTAGTACAGTAACAGATTATGCAGTAAACATGTCCTACCCAGCTAGCCTTTACACACCATCTTCGTCCAACCCTACACTCCATGTGGGGATATAATCAACCCACCCATCCTTACACTCCAAAATAGTACTGAAAACGACACTATACAATAATTTGCAGCTGAGCTGCTAGTATATTAGGCCTAAAGCCTTCCAGTATACTTCCTCCTCATATGTCATCCCGTCCCCATGCAATGCAACATACAGTCATGGCATGCTATCGCATAGTGTCATGCATATAGTCAAAAAGTATTCTAATCATGTACAGTAAATAGTCATACATATATCATTCAGTCAATTAGGTAATCAAAGCATTGCTTATCTACCCCACAGTAGGTTCACAGTCATCTCAAGCGACCCATGCAACCATAGCAAACAAATCAGTCAATTGGGCTCACATGCCTATGTGACCTGCCCATGTGGGCCACATGCTCGTATGGCTCATATAGCCTAAATTGGCCTTGGCGTTGTAGATCACACGGCCTGTCCTAGAATCTCACACGCCCGTATGGTGCACCCGTGTGGGCCCACATGCTTGTGTGGCCCATACAACCAAAATTGGTCGAGCCCGTGCGTCATACACGGCCCACCTGGCCATCACACGGCTGTGTCATGTGCGCATGGCCTGGTTCATCACTCACACGCCCGTGTTCCATTACACGACCTACCACACAGGTGACCACATGCCCGTGTGGCATCGACAGAATACTTTTTTGGCTTTTTTATCCCTATTTTTGGTGTTTTAGGTGCATACATGGTATCGTTTGATGCTAAAACGTCCCCTGAGCACTCTAGAACCTAAAGTTGAACAAATTTACGATCAAAAACTGACTTAAAGCTCGATTATAACAAAACCCGAAACATTACCATAACCAAGAATGAGTGCTTAACACTTACCCCAACACACCAATCAATTGATTAAGACCCCACGAAAGGAGAACCGCACTCTTCTTGCACTGATGTCGCCCAAAACGACCAATCAAAATTCCAACTTAATTACTTAATCTGAAAACATTAAGGTTTGCCCAAAAGAAAAACTTACCAAGCGCGCGACCAAATGATGAACAACAACGACTATTGGAAGAGAAAAGAAAAACGTAAAGAGAGGGATATTTATTGTAGTTTACGACAACAATAAGAAGAAAAATTATAGAAAATGAAAATTTTGAAAAGGAAAAACAGAAAACGTCAGTGGAAGAGAATGATAGTTTTGGCAAAACTGAACTAACCAGATAACCCCTAATTCTCTCCACTACTTCACCACTCAGCATTTTACTAAAACTCAAACTCCTACACGGCACTAGCAGCAAAGCAAAAAAAAATAAATCCTTCGCTCGCGCAGGGATTCGAACTCCAGACATTCAACATATTAACACCCCACTTAACCACCAGACTAGTAGGCCCATTCTAATTAAAACTTACTAACAATCAAACTTAAGCCTACTGAACAAGAGTAAAGCTTTATTCATTAAAAAGCCAAAATTTGTCAAAGACTTGACTTGAACTTAAGACCTCACACACACATCCAAAACACATAACCATTGCAGCAGATACACAGTTGTGTCACAATCGCAAAAACAAAAATTCAAAATTTGGGACGTTATAATTCTACCCACTAAAAGAAAATTTCGGCCTTGAAATTTTACCTGATCAAAACATATGAGGATACTGCTGACGCATCACATCCTTAGGCTCCCACGTGGCCTCCTAAAAGCTATGGTTACGCCAAAGAACCTTAACCAGTTTAATAGACTTTCTCATCAGAACCTTTACATCCCTATCTAATATCTGTACCGGCTCCTCCTCAAAGGTCAGATCTGGCCTAACCTCGATCTCCTTAACTGGTACAACATGTGTGGGATCAGAACGATAACTCCTTAACATAGAGATGTGGAACACATCGTGAATCCAGTCCAACTCTGGAGGTAGCTTCAACTAGTAAGCAATTGGTCCCACTCGTCTCAGAATGTGATAAGGCCCAATAAATCTAGGGCTCAGCTTGCCCTTGCGACCAAACCTCAAAACCTTCTTCCAAGGCGAGACCTCCAAAAACACGAAGTCCTCCACAGAATACTCAATCTCAAGCCTCTTCAGGTCAGCATAAGACTTCTGTCTGTCAAAAGCTGCCTTTAGATGGTCCCTAATTAGCCGAACCTTATCCTCAGTTTCAAAAACTAGCTCAAGGCTCAGAACATGCCACTCACCCAACTCAGTCCAACATGAAGGAGGATGGCACTTACGACCATACAGAGCCTCGTAAAGTGCCATCTGTATACTAGACTGATAACTATTATTGTAAGCAAACTCTACTAGCGGTAAGTACTCCTCCCAAATGCCACAAAAATCAATTACATAGCTCCTCAACATATTCTCCAATATCTAAATCACCCTCTCAGATTGACCATCTGTCTGAGGATGAAAAGTAGTACTGAAGTCCAATCTAGTACCCAGAGCTTCATGTAACTTCTTTTAGAACCGAAACGTGAAGCGAGGACCCCTATCAGAGATGATCTAAACCGATACCCTATGTAGTCTCACTATCTCACACACATACAATTTAGCCAACTTCTGCAGCGAGTAATCAATACGAACCGATATGAAATGGGCAGACTTGGTCAACCAATCCACGATGACCCATACTGAATCCTTGTTAGTGGACGTTAGGGGCAACCCACTAACAAAGTCTATAGTCACTTGCTCCCACTTCCAAAGTGGAATCTTAACTGGCTGAAGCAACCCCGAAGGTAACTGATGCTTAGCCTTAACCTACTGACATATCAGACATTTACCCACAAAGTCTGTAACCTCACGCTTAAGACCTGGCCACCAATATAACTCACGAAGGTCCTAGTACATCTTATTTCCACCAGGATGCATAACATAAAGGCTACTATGCGCCTCTTGCAATATAGACCACCTCAACTCAGTATCTTTTGAAACATAGATACTCCCATGGAAACAGAGTACCCTTTCGCTATTCAGTCTAAAATCCACAGTATCCCCTCTCTCAACCTGTCGGAAGCGAAGACCCAATGACTTGTCTTCCATCTGTTTACCTTTAATCTGATCCGTCCACATCGATTTAACTTGAAGCTCGACCAACAAACTATCATCATCAAATAAACTAAGGCGAGCAAACATTGCCCTCAGATTAGTCATAGCTCTACGACTCAGTGCATTGGCCATCACATTGGCCATCACATTGGCCTTACCTAGATGGTATTCGATCGTACAGTCATAATCCTTAAATAGCTCAATCCATCTACGCTGCCTAACGTTTAACTCTTTTTGTGTGAGGAGATACTTGAGGCTCTTGTGATCCGTATAGATGATACACTTTTCACCATAAAGGTAATGCCTCCAGATTTTTAGTACGAAAACCACTACGGCCAACTCTAGGTCATGTGTCGAATAATTCGCCTCATGAGTCTTAAGATGATGAGACACGTAAGCTACCACCTTACCCTCCTGCATCAACACATATCCTAAACCAACATGTGATGCATCATTGTAGATAGTGAACTCTTTTCCAGACTTTGGTTGTATCAAAACAGGGGCCTCTGTCAGTACAGTCTTGAGCTTCTCAAAGCTCTCTTACTATGTATCAGTTCAGTTAAATGACACCCCTTTACATAGTAGCTTAGTTAACGGTGCAACGATAAGTGAGAACCCCTCTACAAATAGTTAATAATACCAAACCAGTCCTAGAAAACTGCGAATCTCAAATACACTTTTAGGCTGCTTCCACTGTAGGATAGCCTCAATCTTTCAAGGGTTAACTCTAACCCCTTCTGCTGAAACCATATGCCCTAGAAACATTACTTCACGTAACTAGAACTCACATTTACTGAACTTGGCGTATAGTTGTTTCTCTCATAGAATCTGTAGAACCACCCTGAGTTGTTCATCATGCTCATCCTTAGTCTTCGAATACACTAGTATGTCATCAATAAATACCACTACAAACCGATTCAGATAGGGCTGAAACACTTGGTTCATTAGATCCATAAATGCTGTCGGTGCATTAGTCAGTCCAAATGGCATTACTAGGAACTCATAATATCCATAACGAGTCCTAAACACCGTCTTATGCACATCAGCCTCCTTAACTCTCAACTGGTGATACCCCGATCGAAGATCAATCTTGAAGAAAATTGAAGCACCTCGGAACTGGTCAAACAAATCGTCTATCCTCAGTAGGGGGTACTTATTCTTGATGATTAGCTTATTTAGTTACCGGTAGTCGATACACATACGCATGGATCCATCCTTCTTTTTCACAAATAGCACTGGTGCTCCCCATGGAGACACACTAGGAGAAATGAATCCGCTATTTAGTAACTTTTAAATTTGAGCCTTAAGCTCCACAAGCTCTTTCGGTGCCATTCTATAGGGAGTGATGGACACTGGAGCTGTACCGGGAAAAAGCTCGATCCCAAACTCTACTTTAAGATTCGGAGGTAACCCTGGTAACTCTCCCAGAAAAACATCCAGAAAATATTTAACCGTTCTGATATCATTAACTGAAGCACCCCTAGAATTTGAAACACTGATATAGGCCAAATATGCTTCACATTCCATACGAACAAACTTTTTAGCTCTTAATACAGAAATCACATTCGATAAGTAATTCCAACATTCCCCGATTACAACTACCTCGTTGTCCTCCTCAGTTCTCAATATAACCTGTTTAGTGGCACAATCCAAGCTCACTCGGTGTTTAACCAGTCAGTCCATTCCTAGTAATAAATTGAACTCTCTAAAAGTAAGTTCCATCAGATCAGCCAGAAAGATAGTCCCTTGAACCTCTGGAGGGACATCCCTAAAAAGTTTATTTACCCTTATTGATTGCCCCAACAAACTCAGTACA
Organism: Gossypium hirsutum; assembly: GCF_007990345.1. Lineage (NCBI taxonomy): Eukaryota > Viridiplantae > Streptophyta > Magnoliopsida > Malvales > Malvaceae > Gossypium > Gossypium hirsutum. The sequence goes on along the minus strand of NC_053432.1, from coordinate 53,976,024 downwards.
GTCACCTCACTCGTAGTGCTCTCAACCAAGATTCCCAAATTCTCGGACACAATACAGGCTATATAAGAGTGAGTGGATCCTATATCTATCAATGCAGTATATGGTACATCATAAATAAGAAACGTACCCGTGATGATATCCGGAGTATCTGCCTCCTTACGACGAGTAGTATAAACTAGAGCCCGCCGCCTCGCCTCAGCCTGACCTGCACCTCTGCCCGGTGCTCTTTGACCATGGCCCAACCCATTACCACTTCTAGCCTTACCACTGGCTCCCGATGGCTACTGAACTACTCTCGGAGGTGGTACAGTACCAGTACCTGGGGCTTGCATTTGGTCGGACCTCCGCGGACAATCCCTAATACGGTGCTCTAATAAATCGTACCTCAAACAAACCCTAGTTCTTTTCCAACACTCGCCCTGATGGCGTCTACCACAGTCAATACAAGGTGGCTTTCCAGTAGCAGCTATAGGAACCCCAACTCTGATCGGCCCATCAACTCTGGCCTTTTTCTTAGGCCTTTGAACGGAACTTGAGGGTTCTGACTCCCTCTTATTTTTACCTCTTTCTCTATTCTGGACTCCACGCGCTTCACTTCCTCGACGATCTTTGCCTTATCAACCAATGCAGCAAAATCTCACTCCCTATATGGAGATATCAGAACCCTCATATTATCTCTAAGGCCATCCTCGAAATGAGAACATCACTCATACTTAGTCTCCACCATACCTCGCGCATAGCGACATAGTCGCAGAAATTCAGCCTCATACTCGGCCGCTGATCTATCACCCAATGTTAAACTCAAGAACTCTCTCCTATGGGCATCCACATAACTAGCACCCACATACTTCCCTTGGAAAGCAGTCTTGAAGAACTCCCAGGACAGTCGACCGGCTGACTACCCTCCTTAACCGTAAGCCACCACTAGTAAGCCTCACCTCTCAATAGTGACACTGCACCCTTTAGTTCTGCTCGGGGGTACAATCCAGATCATCCATGATCTTCTCTGTAGCCTCAATCCAGTATCAGCCACATTAGGGGCAACCCCAACGACACCCCTGAATATTTCAGCTCCATTAGAACGGAGTCATTTTGTATTCGACCGTCAGCCTCCAGCTCTAGTATTGGGCCCAATGACCCTTTCCAAAATCCTCAACATGGTCTGGGATAGTGCATCATCCCCAGCCACTCGATCATGAGACCCTGACCCTGACCCAATCTCCGTAATCTGCAACACCGGCGTCTCGCTAGTGTCTAAGTTTGGCATATTGCCTAGTGAAGAGAACTCAGCTCGAGCCCCTCTACGGCTTCTACCACAGCCTCTTGTACCTCATCTGCAAGTAGCTCGAATACTCGTTATCGAATTGTGTTTATCTAAATTTAACAATTTTATGCATTAGTTTACAGTTTTAGTAATTGTTTAACAAAATTTTTATGCAAAACAGTATCAGTAATTTAAAGTTCGTTTTCGTACAAAGCACTGTCTATCAGTTCAATTACAGTCTCAGTATATACTACCTATAGCAGTTTTAGCCAAAACATATAAACGTTATAGAAAACTTACAAAATCGACACTGAAGACTCAGTGTACCACACGTTCAGTAGGAATATTCCAGTATTCAAAAATTAGTTAAAAACAAGTTTTTCTTTTTAAAACCCAAATCCACAGTTGAGTTTTGCAACTGACTCTGATACCATTAAATGTAACACCACAAACTCGGCCTAGACGTTATGGTCAAATCTGGCGATGCCATGTGATAGCGTTTGAAACCAAGTTGTTACGATAAAATAATTTTTCATTTGTTTACACTTGATAACCCCAAAACTGTTACTTATCTAGTTGTACATTTTTACAGATTTCATTGCGGAAGCTTTTAGAGACCATTTTGAAAACAGAGTTTTTAAATGTCTTAGAAATTATAAATTCATAAAAATAAATAATAACCCAAATTAAGTAAAAGTCCCAGAAAGTCCACAATTTACATAAAAAACTACCCCAGAATATAATTAAAAATTAAATACCCAAAATTGAAGAAAAAGTTGAGGTTCGTGTGGCCACCGCCAAGTCCTCCACTGCACTGATTCGTCAAGATTGGGGATTACCTGCACAGATTAAGCAGAAGGGGTGAGTTTACATAAACTCAGCGTATAATTCCCCATGTAAACAAATAGACATATACAATATAAACTTAGTTTGGGCATAAGCTCTTTTCAGTATGAGTGACAGTATCAGTTAGGGCTTTAGCCCATTTCAGTACAAAAGCAGTCATGCATTTGGGCCTTGGCCCCTTTACAATATCAATAATCAGTTTAGTAATAGATTATGCAGTAAAGAAGTCCTACCCACCCAGCCTTTACACACTATCTCCGTCCAACCCTACACTCCATGTGGGGATATAATCAACCAACCCATCCCTACACTCCAAAATAGTACCAAAAATGGAACTAGACAATAATTTGCAGCTGAGCTGCCAATATATTAGGTTTAAAGCCTTTCAGTACACTTCCTCCTCATATGTCATCCCGTCCCCATGCAATGCAACATACAGTCATGGCATGCTATCGCATAGTGTCATGCATATAGTCAGTACAATATTCTAATCATGCGTAATAAATAGTCATACATATATCATTTAGTCAATTAAGGAATCAAAGCATTTCTTATCGACCCCACAGTAGGTTCACAGCCCAAATTGGCCTTGGCCGTATGGATCACACGGCCTGGCCAAGAATCTCACACGCCCGTGTGGCCTATACGACCCAAATTGGTTGAGCCCTTGTGTCACACACGACCCACCTAGCCATCACATGACCATGTCATACGCGCACGGCCTGGGTCATCGCTCACATGCTCGTGTTCCGTCACACTGCCTACCACACGGGTGACCACACGCTCATGTGACATCGACATAATACTTCTTTTACTTTTCGTCAATCCCCGTTTTCGGTGTTTCAGGTACACACCTGGTATCGTTTAATGCTAAAACGTCCTCCGAGCACTGTAAAACCTAAAGTTGAACAAATTTACGACCAGAAACTGACTTAAAGCTTGATTATAATGAAAGCCAAAACTTATTATAACCCAAAATGAGCGTTTAACACTTACCCCAACACACCAATCAATTGATTACGATCCCACGAGAGGAGAATCGCACTCTTCTTACACTGATGTTTCCCAAAATGACCAATCAAAATTCCAACTTAATCACTTAATCCGAAAACATTAAGGCTTGCCCAAAAGAAAAACTTACCAAGCGCGCGACCAAACGATGAACAACAGCGACTATTGGAAGAGAAAAGAAATATGTAAGGAGAGGGATATTCACTGCAGTTTTCGACAGCAAGAAAAAGAAAAAGTATAGAAATGGAAATTTTAAAAAGGGAAAATAGAAAAACTTCAGTGGAAGAGAATGATAGTTTTGGGAAAACTGAACTAACCAGACAACCCCTGATTCTCACCACTACTCCACCACTCAGCATTTTACTAAAACTCAAACTCTTACATGGCACTAGTAGCAAAGCAAAAAAAAATCCCTCGCTCGCGCAAGGATTCGAACTCCAGACCTTCAACATATTAACACCCCACTTAACCACTAGACCAGCAAGCCATTCTGATGAAAACTTACTAACAATCAAACTTAAGCCTACTGAATAAGAGTAAAGTTTTATTCATTAAAAAGCCAAAATTTGCCAAAGACTTGGCTTGAACTGAAGACCTCACACACACACCCAGAACACATAACTGCTGAAGCAGATACACAGTTGTGTCACAATCGCAAAAACAAAAATTCAAAATTTGGGACGTTACAGAATCTAACTATAGTTATGGATGCAAATCGTAGGAAATCTAATTTCAAGAGAATGGAATGATTTTCATATGAAATTGAAACTTTCTAAGTGAATGAGTTTATTGTAGAATAAAAAGCTAGGGAGGCCATTATATATTGTGTCAATTTTTGAAATAGGTGGTTTGAAATACTAAAATATATAGACTTTTTTAGCACCATTTGAGCACTAATTCATGCAGTTTCTAAGTAATTTATGTTGAACTTTATGCTATTATTATAAAATAATTATTTTGAACTCAATTGGTGAAACCTTTTTAATTTTATTTATTTTATAATACTTTTGCATAATTTGGTCTATTTTTGACAATTTTGCACAAAGGATGAAAAATCAACTCGGCAGTCACCTTAAGAAGACTAGACCGTTGAAGCACTTTTCAAAGTATTAAAACCATAAGGATGGCCTAGTATTTTCCAGCCATGGATCCCCCAATTAGACTCCTTGAAACCATTGAATTTTTTTTAATCCAATAAAAATTGGGTTAAATTTAGTCTTAGCTTCATGTAGAAAAAGGGGCCCAAATTTGCTAAAGTTGAAGAAGACTAATCCATTAAAGGAATAACGGCCCATTATCGACCCAATTACATCCCAAATTAGCTAACTAAGCTGATTATAACAATTGTAAAATGGTTCTTAAACTTCTCTTCAAGACATAGTCCATCCCTTCCCCTTTTAATGCAATTTCTTTCTAGCCACAAGCTAAAAATAACAAACTCATATAACTACTCCTTCCACCTAGCATGGCTGACCATAAGAAAGGGGATTTCATACTAGTTTTAGCTAACTTGAGCTACCAATTTCAAGTATAAATAGCCCTTTTCACTTCCTTATTTCACACACCATTTATCATTCTCTCATCTCTTCTTTCACTTCTCTCCTTCTTTCACATTTGCCTTTCATTTTATTTCCCCTACCCTTTGTTGATTTTCCCTTTCGAGAAAAAGCTAGCACACATTTTGGAGTAGCAGCAATCAAGCTTCTTGAAGGCCATTGATCGATAGAACAAGCCGAGAGGAAGAGGAGCACGTTAGTTTGGCTTTGGAGAATCACCAAGATTTGCTTTCTAGTTCCCTTCTTTTTATCTTTTAAGTTTATTCTGTGATATTAAACATGGATGTTTCTTATTTTGATGCTTCTATTTTAATTAAAATGGCTTAAATCTTGTTCGTGTTAGATTAATTGCATTCTGTCCACTTAAATTGTTTAACTCATGTTTTTATTGTTATAGGCCTTGATAATTTGTTCAATTAGATAAAATCATGCCTATGTTAAGCTTGAATTTTAATTTTAAGGTGACAAATGAATTAATTATTAATTGGGTTGAAATTATAATTAATTGAAACAACATCTAATTGGTGCATGTTTAATCTTCTAAGGTAAATGAGGGTTAAATTAGCAATCATATTTAACAATATTCTTGCCTTGCATAACTTGTAAGATTGGTGTGATTAAATTGTTTAGTTTAAAAATATATTTAATTCACTTTGTCTTATACTTGCTTATGAATTGATTAACTAATTCAACATAAAAATATGTTTATTTGATTAATTTAATAAGTATGTATGTGCATTAGTTAGCAAAAGACCAAGTTGCCATGAAATTATTCATAACAACATGAACATAGTTTTACTAATTCTAAGTTACTTATGTCATATTGATTAAAACCTTTTTTAGAAATTGTGCATTAGAATATTATTTACTTATTTTAGTTTATTACTTAGTTAATTCTTAGTTATTAGATCACCTCTTTCAAATCAATATATTTTTCCTCTATTAAATTGTTTAAATTTTACATTTCATAAATACTTGCTAGTATCGTTCTTGTGGGTACGATAACTCGATCTTTATTACCGGGTACGATTGAATACACTTGTACATTGCTGTTGCTCGAATGGTGTGGCTGTGGATGATTTTAGTAACTTAAGCATTTATGTACTCATGTAGTGGTTGTATGTGTTAGCGTCGGTGTAGATGAAATTTAATATGTAAGGGAGGGAAATTGGTTTAATTAGTTGATTCGGTTAGTTCTTTTTCAAACCACTTAATGGAATTTAACATGAGAAAACTGACTTGACTGACTTTAGTTGAGAAAACCAACCAAATCAAACCAATTTTGATTTGATCGATTTTTTTGGTTAATCGACCTTAGGTTATTGGGTTAATTTTAGGGTTATTAGACTGGGTTTAGAAGATTATTTATCTATTCTATATTATAAAATATAAATATATTTTGAATAATATAAAATTAATATAAAATAAGTTATTTTTTTGGTCGATTTAGTTTTAGGATTCAAAAACATATAACCAATGAAATTAACTGATTAAACCAAGGTCAAAACTAACCAATTGACTAAATAGAAATCGAAAAATTGAATGGGTCAATTTTCAGTTAAAACTAATAACTGCTCTCCCCTAGCAATATGTAAATGATGTCTACAAACTTCAACATATTTTCAAAATTTATCAAATTCAATCCCGGTGATGAGTATTGCATCTTGTGAAGCTTTCACGCTTTCTATTCACTTAATACCAAATATCTTATTGGATTGTTATCCCAAAGGTCACCCAAAATCGAGTCATATCCACAACGCAATAGAAATTAGAGAGAAAGGAGAACCAAAGCATTATGGGATTTGTCAAATTGCTGAACATAGCAAGAATAGGTGTCCTCATCAGTGGCTTCATCATGGAAAGCCTGGATCTTCAAGGTCAAGATCATAGATACAATGTTGCCATGTTATTTGAAGTTATTTAAACTTCTTTGTTCATTGCCATGTATCCCAAAATTGAATAAGTTATTGGAATGTTTATGCAAAGTATTACTTTATTTTATGAATTTATTTTATATTCTTTACTTTTGCAAAGTATTACCTTGTTTCATGAATTTATTTTATATTGTTCAGTTTTACATATTATTCACTTTTCCAAAGCATTACTGTGTTTTATGAATTTATTTCATGTTATTCGATTTTGCAAGTATTACTGGATACCATAACCACAACATAAGTTTCGTAGTGCATTAAGCTTTGAATTTCATAATTGATAACCAAATTAGCAATTACTAAATACTATAATTACAACATAGTTATAAACATCCGATAGAATCAAAATTTATGATTAGATGGAGTTGTGCAAGATTTGTATTATTGCGATGCTCTTTCTTGACAGCTCGACTGGTTGCAATGATTTATAGGAATGTTATCATGATTACCCTCTTTACAACATTTATTTCCCTTTTCCATTTTTGTGTTGGAAGGCGTGGTGAAGGAGGAGTCAAAAAAGGGCGAGCCATGAAGTAGTTGAGACGATACACCATAAGGCATCGCAATAAAACTACTTTGGGATAAGTTGTTATTGTGCCTTAATAATAATTCCATAAACCCAAAATATTGATTCAAGTTAGATGACATTTCAAAATAGTCTACCATGTGGTTCGAACTGAGAATACTAAGTCAGTAAGAAGGTTATTGCACATTGAAGTACATCAAGTCCACTTGATATTCACTAACATCAAACGGTGCAGTAGAAATCAGAGGTGGTGATAGTGTCAGTGTAGTTGCTGGCGATGGCTTAGTTATTGGATTGTATTGGCGATGTGAGTGAACAGGCTGACTTTTTAAAAGTCCCTGTCGAGGTTGAGCTTTGAGGGTCGCCATATGCGTTGCACAAAAAATATGGGAAACCATTTTGTATAACATTGAACATATTTTGTCAATGCCACATAAGTCCTATCATAGTTGATCATGAGAAGAACCCCATTCGTTTGATTGTTCCAAAATTCAACCCAAGTTTTGTACTTATCAGCCCAAATTATCTTATGTTTACTACGCTTGTCATCTTGATGAATATCGTCAAAGTTGGCTAGTGTGTCGGGAATGCCTTGTACTGACCTAAATTGTAGCATAACCCTATTACCATGATACCACTTAACAATATAAAATCTATTATTGTTGAGTTAGTGCACGAAATATAAGCATGGAAAAATGAGTGTGGTGGAATCTCCTTAACTATATGTTGCTTAAGATATAGCCTCCATAAAAACTGCAATAATATTATGAAAATTTATTAGATATTTTATATTTTTATTTAAATTATTAAATCATTTCTAGTGATTCAACTAAGTGCTTGGAAGGAGTGACAGGGTAGTGAGCACTTCTCTAACACCAAATTTGAAAACTAAAAACGCAAAGAACATATAGGAATTGTTTACACAGTTAGGTTTTCCTACATTCATGGAGCCTAGCTTAGTGAGAAATATTCACTCTCTTCAAAAGTCACAATAAGTGAACCTAACCTATCACACACCCCGTGATAATTCTCCTCACTTTCAAACCTTGAAGAATAATACTTTCACCACTAAATTCACCCCTATGAACTCAACAAGTAAAACCACAACACAAACATTTTTACTAACAATTTGTACTCTAAGATAAGTTTTTTAACTTGAGTAGTATAAATGCTAAAATAAAATATTTATAATAATCCCATTAAGATAATAATACAATAAATTGTTTACAATATAAAATAGAGAATAAAACAATCATGGATTCTTGACAGCTAATCTCAGAAAGTTTCAATCCAATCAAAATCTTCAAGTTGCAAGGGATTGTCTTTGGTGATTTAATTTGATCCAATCTTTAATGTGATTCTCCCAAGTAATATGACCTTCATTGTTGGGATATATATTCTCCAAGTAATCAGCTGTAACAGCTCGTTTTTCAGAGGTGCCAGAAATAGTAGTTTTGGAATCCCATTCTTTGATGATCGTTTCTATAAATATTATTAATTAATATTTACGATTCAATTATAGTGTTATATCAGATATTGGTCTAAAGAATTTGTTAATTGGATAGTTAGTTAAGGTACAAGTGTTTCGACCCTAAAGTTAGTTGTGTTGGGAAGTGAGGTATTGGGACCTCATTTTCGTAAATCGAATTCGTAAATATTTAGGGAGTTATCATATAGGTGAATTAAATTTTGGATAGTAATTTTGTCGATTTAGTGACTAATTAAAGTATAAGGACTAAATTGCAAAAGTGATAAAAGTTAATCGCCATAGATTTTTATTTGTTAAAGGGTTTATGTAGTAAATAAATAAATGTATTTAAAAGGAAATTAGGCCATTAAGCTATATTATGGATAGTGGTGGATGTTTTATATTAAAATATTAGTTAGAATAATGAAAAGTAAAGGTAATAAGTTATCATCTTTGTTCTTTTCTTTTATTTCTTTTTTCTTCTTCCACTAATTTTAACAAAAAAAATTAAGAAGCCATAGCTAAAGCTTCAAAGCATTCAAACCATGCATGTAAGTAAATATGAAGTTTGTTTTTCGTAAAGTTTATGTTTATGAGATCATGGCAGCTCTATTAAGCTAACCTGAGTATTATTTTTCCAAACTATTAAAGTTTTTTGAAGTTACCATTATTGAATGTTTGATGAATTGGTGTTAATTTGTTAATTTGTAAGCTTAGATATGAGAAAGGACTAATTTATAAATTGTTAATTTTGAACATAGAGACTAAAGTGTAAATATTTCAAAATTAATGTTGAAATTCTATAATTATAAATAATAAAGGGTTATATAAGGATGAAATTGATATCATAGGAAAAAACAAAGCTTAAATTTGAAAGATATAGCTATTTCGATTTTAGAGACTAAATTGAATAAAATGAAAAAAAATTAGAGAAACTCCAAAAAATGTGTAACACCCCAAACCCAGCCTAGATGTTATGGCCTAATTTGGCGATGTCTTATGATAGTGTGTTCGAAAACTAAATTATTACAATAAAATCATTTCCATGCTATTACCTATCTTTATCTATTATTAGTTCTAAAGGAAATCGTTTTACTTATTTAAAACATTTGCTTTAAAACAAAGCAGTTTAAGTAATCATGAGTTTAGAAAATACGTTAGCTTTTGAAAATCGAACTTCCTATGACTAGTAGTTATAATTCTACAAAAAAATAAAAATAAAAATAAAAATAAAACCCAAATTTAAGCAAAAATCCTAAAAGTCCTCAAATTACATCCCAATCATAATAAAACCATAAAACATAAATTAAAAAAACGTAAAGTCCAGAAATTGTGAGTCCTCTACCACATCGATCCATCTAGGTCTAGGGATTACCTGTGCATATTAAATAGAGAGGGGTGAGTTTACGTAAACCCAGTATGTAATCCCACAGAAAACAAACAATAGTAGACACAGTGCACAGTCAAATGCAGTTTTAGGCCTAAGCCCATTTCAGTGTCAGTAACGGTTTAAGTCTTAGCCCATCTCAGTACAGTATCAAATATGCAGTAGAGCCTTAGACCATCACAGTATCAGTAGCAGTCATGCAGTATTCAATAACAAAGTCTTACCCAGCCAGCCTCTACACACCATCTCCATCCAACCCTACACACCATGTTGGGATTAAATCAACCCACCCATCCCTACACTTCAGGTAGTACCGAATGCAGCACAAAATAGTAATTTGCAGTTGAGCTACCAGTATATTATGCTTAAGAGCCTTTCAGTGCACTTCCTCCAAATATAATCAACCCAACCCCATACAATGCAACATAAAAATCATGACATGCTATCTCATGATATCAGCACATATAACCAATTCAGTATACATGCATACTATCATCATGCTCAATATATATAAATCAAATAGTCAGTTCACACAATTAGGGGTCTAAGTGATGCTTACCAACCCTACAGTAGGTTCATAGTCAACTTGGGTGGCCTGTGCAACCTTAGCAATCAATTCAGTGAAAATGGCCTCACACGCTCATATGGCCTACTCGTGTGGGCCTATACGCCCGTCTGGCTTGCACGGCCCAATTTGGCCTTGACTGTCACACAGTCGTGTCTTATGCGCATGGCCTGGCCTCGTCGATCGCATGACCGTGTGGTCGCACACAGCCTACCACATGCAACCACATGCCCTTATAGCATTGGCAGTAGGGTTTTCGACTTTCGCCAAAACCCCGTTTTCTACGTTTCAGATAAGACCTATATCGTTTTTGACGTAAAAGAAACTCCAAGCAATCCCCAACCTAAAATTGATTAAATTTTCACTCCATTAATCACTTAAACAATCGAAATGAACTAAACCCGAAATAGGGTATTCATCTATCAAATGAAAAACCATTACCTTGGATCGAACGACAAAGCCTCTTCACCACCACGGCACCGATCGAATAACTTCAGCCCTTTAACCTTTTTTCAAACACAAAATGAATCCCATTAACCACTATCCATGTAAAATCCTGATTTTCGGGTTTTTCGCGATTCTTGATATTTTAAGTAAGTTTCTAAAATTTGGTATATGATTATGGAATTCATAATTTGGGTATGTAAATGGGCTTATGGAAGGCCCATGAGTTGGCCAAAACCCGATAGAATTTTTAAATTTTGGACTTAGGAGTTAGGGGTTCTGGCTAGGTGCCCTTATATAAAGTTGTGGGTAAAATGTATCACAAAAAGAGCTTTAGTAAAGTGGCAAGGGTGACGCCACTAAGCTCCTAAAAAGGTGGCGTGTGGAGCATAAGGGAAGACATGGGATCGAGCCCCTGTGTTGGCAAATAAGAGTATTTATTTTTATGTGCAGGAAGGGTAAGTGTTGGAACCCAAGTGGATTCTGTAAGAGGAGAGTTTGGATCGAGTCAAATGCATGGATTAATGAGGGATAAGGGGAGAGATTTTAGGGATTTGATATGAAGATAGAGTTGGCCGAATAAGGGAGATTGGAGGGAGGATTTTCGGCAGAGGGGTTTAGTTAGGGATTTTCGGCACTTAGGTATTGGTGTGCTGTTTTCTCCCTGGAGGATTAGTCTTTTTTCTCTCTTTTTCTTTTGCATCCGAATCTACCATCTCTTCTTCCATCTTTTCTTCCTTCTCCTTCTTTCAAACCAGCCCACTATTCTCTCCATTCACCCATTGTTTCTTTCCTTTATCTCTACTTTTGCCGAGATACCGCAAAAAGTCGAAATCAGTGAAGATAGGGGGTGCCGATTCTTTGTGACCAGCAACCTTTTCTTTCCTTTTCAATTGTTGGCATTCAATTCCTTTACCTTTTAGGCGTACGGATTCAAGAGAAGAAATACTGTGGTAAGTGCTCGAACTCTAAACGATTCCTAGAGTAACTTTTGGCCAAAAGCTGAAACCCCTCTAGTTTAGGGAGGTGGCCGAATATGAGTATAGGCCTTATGGGGTCTTCTTTTAATATTTTTGTGGTTTATTTAGTGGAGGAGTAGCAAGGTGTAGTGTCGACTTGAACCAGCTTGGATCTCCGGAGTGGCTAGATCTAGTCAATCAATATCGGCAAGGTAAGGTTCTTAAGGCCATTATGGATGGTGGCCGAATCTGTAAGTATTAATATTAGATAATTTTTGGTTTGGTTCAATTATGGGAAGCTGATTATTAACGATGGATTATAGGAGAAATCGTGTAGGATATCTCGTCGAGGAATATCGCCAAACAGGTGTGTAACGAACCCTTTTTCATAGCTTAAAGCAATAAATGCCGAAAAGCCGAAATGCCGAAATTCTGGCATTTCGAGGACTTGTGAGCAAGCGAACGCTCATTAGTTAGTTAGATTCGTTGAGATAATGATCAGGAACATTGGAAACGGTAAGATCGTGATTTTTGGCATTCACGGTAAGTTGGGCCTCGAGGGGCTGCAATAGGGCCCAATAGGCTTTCGGGGCCCATTTGGGAAAAATTGGTAGAAAATAGAAATCTGTTAAATTGCATGTTAAGACTGTTAATACTGTTACAGATATAGGCTAAATGAGCCTAGATGACAAAATCGGCTAAGTAGGGCCCATTAGGGGTTTTAGGCCCAATAACTCGATTTCGCTAAAAATGGGCCAGAATCACTGGTTGTACCCATGAATTGTTAGTAACCATTAATGAACATGGAAACCCTGATATTTGGTAAAATTATAGAATTACCCTTATAATATGAAAATGACCGTTTTTGCCCTAAGTAAAAATGACCATTATACCCCTAGGGTTTAAACGTAAATTTTAATAAATGGGATTTTGATAAACATGGTATGTATGATATGCACATGACATGTATGATATGCACATGATATGTATGATATGCACATGATGTATTCATAAATGCATTGGGTTGGGTTTTTATATGGATGGAGGAAGTGTAAAAGGGCTTATGCCTCAGTTATGATAAAGGGCTTATGCCCCATTTATGATAAAAGGCTTATGCCCCAGTTATTAAAAGGGCTTATGCCCCAGTTATTAAAAGGGCTTTGCCCCAGTTATTAAAAGAGGCTAGGCCTCCAGTTATATGATAAAGCAACTATGCTGCCAGTGGAGAGTTATGGCGGGGTGGGTCGAGTTAATCCCCACATGGTGTGTTGGTTGGTACGAGTGGAGAGTAGCGGATGGTGTGTTGAGTAGTCTCCCCAAATGGGCTTGCATTCTTTCATTGGCATTACATGTGATATTGAAATGGGCCTATGGGCCATACCGTTTACAGTAAAGGCTTCGGCCCAGTGTTATGAAATATGAAATGTGAAAAGGGCTATGGCCCAGTACATGTTGAGATTGGATTTGGGCTTAGGCCCAACAGGCTGTTATTGTTTTGGGCTCTGAAAGGGGCTTGTTGCACACTGAGTTTCCAAACTCACCCCCTTTCCTTAACCTTGCAGGTGAGCCTTGATGTGGGGACTTGGGCTGGAGGGGATTCAGAGTAGCCACGGTGATCGTCTTTGGGCTTTTAAATAAGCGTTGGTTTTCATTAAATTTCCTTTAATTATTATTTATTTTTGGGTTGTAATAAGGCCATTTTAACTTTCCTTTTATTTCTTTTCGGGATTATTTTATTTTTAATAACTTTAAACCTGGTTGATAATTATTCAAATGGGCTAGACTTAGGACGTGTTTTCAAAACGATACTTGGTTTCAAAATATCTCAACGCCACGATTAATCGATTTATCAAAGACGTCCACTTAAACGAATCTAAACACGATATAACAAAGTGTGGCTATGGTTGTGGGCATGTCTAGGATTGGATCCAATCAAAGAGCTTGGTACTTAAGCAGCCTTCATGGCTCACCTCCTCTGTCTCGGATACCTACCTGGTGCTCAGCTTCCATACACTTTGTTAACTCAACAAAAAAATATGGTTTTTAAAGCACTAAAACGGAACGTGGGTTTTGAACTCCAATGTGGTACGTCGGATTCGGCCATAACGTCCGGGCCGGGTTTGGGGTGTTACAATCCATAACCCAAAACAAAAAAAAACTATACTTACCACACTTACCGATAACGCACGAAAAAGTGCCAAAGAATGAGACGCGAAACAATGATAGTAGGGAAAACAAAAACAAAATAAAAATAATAGTAAGAATGGGGAAAGAATTCAGTAGAGAACAGAGAAGAAGAGAAAGAAAGAAGAAGAAAAAAATTAAAAATAAGAAGTAGAGGAGAAGATGATTAGTTTTTTTTCTGCAGAGGGAATTTTTGGGAAACTGTTTTACTCAAATCCCACTACCTACCCTATCTCAATCCCTTAATTTTCTCTCTCAAGTCCCACTACACATCCACCACTCAGAATTCCAGTTCAGTACAACTCTGGCCAAACTTTAAGCAAAAATACTACCCATTGCCATCGTAGAGAATCGAACACAAGCCCTCCAAAACACCAACACTCCACTTAACCACTAGGCCAACTAGGCCAACTAGCCCATTCTGATATGGTTTTGCAAACAATTAAATAAAAGCTTACTAAACAAGAGTGACGATTAACTTAGAAAATTTTCAAAATTTGCCAAAGGCATGGCTTGAACTTGGGACCTCCCACATACCCTCAGAACACTTAGCCACTAAAGCAGACATATATTTGTGTTACACATTCAGAAAAACGAATATAGAAATTTTAGGGCGTTACAAAATGGAATTGAATTTATATATTTTTATAATAGGTTATTACAAGATGTTTAGAATTGATAAATTGAAATGAATTATTATAGATCAAGATTTGAATCAATCAAAAAATAATCGAGAAAAAGGAGAAATTGCATATTAGTCTCTGACACCTTGATTGATTGATGTTTTTCTAGGTAAGTTCATATGGGACTTACTTTATTAATTCATAATATGTTTGTGTTATATTGTGTAACTTTCTAGTTGTATTGTCATGATTATAATGGTTTTGGCATTAAATGAACTCAATCATAAAATAATAATTAAATGATAGATTTGAATATGTATATTCTATTGAATAGATGTGAACAACTATGCAATTGAATAGTATGTATGAGATGATGCTACATGGTTTAAAATCTATATGGATTGTTATTCGATATATGTAAAGTGTGTATGCGGCTACAGGGTTGAAATGATACAGAAACTGTACCAATGCCTGTATTAACCTAGTAAATGATTATAATACGAATGACATGCCATTAAGGTTCAAAAAGAAATCGAGCGTTGGTCAGGGATTTTTTTTATCGATGGCTAAGATCCAGCATGTGTTGTGGATTCTCAACAGCTTGAGTGAGTAGCCTCGTATAAAGTTTACAAAATTTAACCTAACCTACAGCTTGCGTGAGCAGCCCAAATATCACAGCTTGTGTGAGCAAATTCAAATATTACAACTTGTGTGGGTAAATCAATCTTGTGTATCTGATTTCATTTTACTTTAGTTCTCCGGGTGAAAAAAAATGGAAATGGTACTAAATGAAATCGATATGTTCGGAATAAAGATATGTATATATGAATGAATTTATATATGTATTACAAGTTCAATATGATTTAGCTAGTTTATGTTATATGATGAATTGTTATTTCACTATATGAATGTGTTTTAAGCTTATAGGTCTTAATGAAACTAACCTATTTGATGTATTTGTGAAAGTAAATGAATGTCCAAGATGCCAAAGGATTGCTATGTTTGTCCCAATGTATTTCAATTTTTAAATTAGTGTAATGTCAAGCTAAGTTAAGTAAATTTCATATGGACTTACTAAGAATTCAAAATTCTTACTCGTTATTCCCTTTTTTTCTTGTAGACTGTTAGGTTGTGGAACACGATAGTTGGATCACCACAAATATCACACTATCCTATCGGTGATTTAGTAGGCTAATGCTCAATTAATCCTGAGTATGTGGCATGCACATTAGGTTAATATATATGTGTTTTGGTACCATGATAAGTTTATATGTGGGTCTTGTAAATGAAAAAATATGTTGGATGTTTAAAAGTATGAATTGGGTTGAAATGTTGATTAGTGCTTAACTTTGGTGAGTTAATGTCTATTGGATTATAAGTGAATGTTTTGACAATACTATGAACCATACTTGTGAGTCTTCATGAATGATAGTTTGATGGTACAATGACATGTTTTGAGCCAAAGGATGGTAAGGCTAGATATATTGATTGTATGGTTTGAATGTTTGGTAATGTAGTTGTTTTCTAATAGGTTGTCTGATATGTTTTTTAGTGCCAAATTAAGGCATGTTGATTTGGTTGATTTTAGAAAAGGTTAAATGATGAAGTGGTTGCATTTTGGATGCTTTTGTGCAGGTTTAATGTTGTGTTTAAGGCACCATTTAAACTAAGTTTTTTTTGTATTGGTACCTTCAGGGGTATTGATACCAGTTAAGGAAAATTTCAAAAACTTTACAATTTGGTCCTTGTTCATGCTCAGGTACTACATGAGCTTTTGTAAGCTTGATTAAGTTTCAAAAAAGTGTAATTAAGGTAAAATAACTATGTTTATGAGATGTCTGATTGTTTAATTGATTTATTTTTTATTATTCTAATAGTAGTTATTTCGACAACTGTTGTGGCATCCCAACGATTAGGCCGGGCGAGGGATGTTACATCGGCACAGCTCATTCAAATTGTTCAGTAAATTGCCAATACTCAAGTATAGAAACTGACACTTAACAGCTCCAGTGCAAGGGGAGTGGCCACTTTCCTGGCACTTAAAGGCCAATTTCATATTTTTCAACATTCTTTAAATTTGGCAATTTGTTAAACTAAACTTATACAATCCTAGAAGCTATATCAACATGAAACTTCTTCTCCCCCTTAGCAAGTTCCCAATATTACTTAGTAAATAACTTAGTGAAGTAATTATTAATGCTATGAATGAAGATGCATTAATAACCAACCAACCAAAATTATAACTAAGCAATTTTGAAACAAGGCATGAATGATAGTTTTATATTGAAACTAAAAATATCATTATTCGAATATGGCATTAGAATATAAGCAATATAAGAAAAATATGTAGTTATCCAACAAATATAAGAAAAAAAACCTAACCAAATTAAGAGTTCACAATATCTACCCGCTCAATTTCAGTAAGCTCCCCATTAGTTTTAGACTTCCATTCAACTTTCTTCTCCACCTTTTTGTTTAACAAATCTACCACATAAATATTCATCATCCTAGACTAGTAGCTCAACTCAAAGAGCCCTTTGTTTGTTGGTATTCATCGAAACTGCTCTGGCTTCTACTCGTACTCTGTTACAAAGTCTTTAATTGAAATCAATAGTGGCTTTGAGCTCAGTAATGGTTCTAGCTTTCATCCTCTTAGACATAGAGGTAGTGCCTATAGTAGTGGGCACTTCTTAGGGAGGACCTTCTTATTTAACAGTTCTTCTTCTTCATGTTAGAGGCTTTTTGCTATTTGATTAGGACAAGTTTTACGTCAAGCCACTTACGAGAACTCTTGAGGATAGGAACTGATTTCTCTTCTTGTGTAGTGGCTCTAACTATCTTTGGATTTTGAGAGAACAACACTTGGAAGATTAAAGAGGGGTAGGAGAGTAGTTACCTAGTAAATATCTTCTCAACATTTTTGAAACTTTTCTTAAAGATTAGTTGGCTAAGATTAAAACCCATCATATCCACAACCTTTCTCAACAAGACTGCCATTCTTTTAGTCATTGTGTCCCTTTGGTTATTAAAGAGCTATTTTCTAGTTGCAATGGACAATATCGTAACATAAATAGTAGACAGAGAAGAAGCATGAAGTGTACCTTTCACAGGCCAAGTAGGATGCAAATTATTTATGAAGGCTGAAGTAGTTTGATCAATTGATTCTTTAAGTTTTATGTGATTGGGATTATGACAATTCAGAATATTCTGAATTTATTTAAAACCAAAGTAAATATTCTTTCCTCGAATAAACACCTTATGGTAGAAATGGCGACCTTCAACTATAATCCCTCTACTCAAGTTTGCATAGAACTCATAAACAACTTGTTTTACATATGGTTCTACATAATAGATCGAACCAAATAGGCCTACATTATAAAGGACTTGATCAATTTTGTGATCTCCAAATTTCCCACATCGATGTCCTATTCAATTATGAAATCCTTTAGGATTAGTTTGGCATAAAGTTTGGACCAAATAGGGTCCAAAAAAACTTTTTGTTCTTCAGCCTTTATTCTTTCTTCCTATCTTAGGTACACTTGGCTCTCGCATTCTTTTATTCCTCTCTACAACAGTAGTTGGAGCATTGAGATTCTTGGTACGGGTCTTCAGGATTTTGTTGAGAGGCATGTTGTCAAAAGGGACTAAGTCTGGACAAGATTCAATGGAGGACTCTACGGAACTATCAAAAATAAGTTTCTTCTTCTTGTTGGGTTTGGTCTCATAGGTGCCTTTTTCTTATCCTTCTTGGAAGAAGTTAAAGCTTCAAATCTTTTTTCATTATAGACTTGGTTCACACTCTTCTTAGTGGAGAAGTGTTAGTAGCAATAAGCACCGCCCCAGTATTTTATACTTCATTAAACGAGGTTTTTTAAGGTAAGATTTTGATTCCTTCTTCTTCTTACCCTTCTTCTTTCTAATTCTCGAGTTCTGGTTCTTAGATGTTGGTTGTGAAGTCATTAATCTTTAAGGGGCCTGTGGTTGTTGAAGATGGATCAGCAATTAGATTAGTAACAGGCTTAAGGTTGGTTTTTGGTATCTCTCCAAAAGTGGTTAGGGCTTGAACTAGATCATTAATGTTTTCCTTTTGAATGGTTTGGGGGTTTGAAGATAAAAATAAAGCTATTTTAGTTATTGGTTTGGTGGATAAGGCATCAGTTGGACCAATTGTAACACCCAATTTCTAATTAACTCAAAATTTAGAATGAATAAGTGACTAAATTGAAAGGGACCGCAAGTTGGTAGTCTTTATCGAAAGAAACTAGAAAGTTAACAGCTGAATTGGACATAGTTAAGATCCAATTTTAGTTCGTTTAGGATGGAACCCGCCAGTTCCCAATTGGGAGACATAACAATTAGTGATGCATGGTTCCCATAAGGTTAGTAATAGCACAGGAAGGGCAAAAAATAGCTGGGAGATGGCTCCCATGGTTGATTTTTCTTCCTGAACTTGTTCATTTTCTTTTATTCTTCATCTCTTTAGTAGCTCAAGAAAGAAAAGCCATGGAAGGTTCTGCATGGAGCAGACTTTGTAAGGACGAAGTTGGAGAAGTAGGGAAAATAACAAACGAGTAAGGTTCTTAACCCTTCTATGTATGTAAGAGTTAATAAATGAAGGTATGGAGCTTCAAAATTATTTTAAGGGTTCTACATGTCATGAAATTTTATGCTTTTAAGATATAGCATAAGTTTAACTGGTAGGTTTTTGGTTGTAAGCTACTGCCTGAAGAATGAAAGCTTTCGTGTTCAAATGGAAGGAATAAGCCATAAAAACGACGAGGATTCAGGTGAGTTCTAGACTTCAAACCTACTGTTATGGTTAATGCTATTTAATTAGTTGCATAAGCATGAAGCATGATAATATGAGCATGCATTGCATGAATGTGGGAAACTTTAAGGGACTAGAGGAAGATAGGATAGGAATGGGGAGAGAACTTATTAGTCATCGCCTCAGGCGAAGCTCTGGACCTTGCAGAGGGAACATTGCAGTGTTCGAGCATCAAGGTTAGGTTATGTTGAGGAGGTAATGAGTGGAGGATTTGGGAAATGAAATTGTAGAATGGTATTTACCGTGACGATAATATCGACTAGTCCTTCGGGGCAATACCGTGGTGATGGCATATGGCATAAAACCATAGATGAAAGGGGCTATGACAGTCTAGATATATGGTATGTAGCATAAGACTATGGATACAAGATGTCAGGGCAACATGGTACACGGTATTGATAAGGGTGTAAGACTATGGATGAAAGACGTCATGGTAACAAGGTGTAAGGTATAAAGTATACAGTGAAAGACATTATGGCAGCCAACTATGATGAGCAAGACCATAGATGAAAGACTCCATGGCATTCACATAGAATAAGTCCAACGGGACAATAAACATGAAATAGAGTAAGCCTATCGGGACAATAAACATAGGGTAAGTCTATTGGGATGAGAAAGAAGAGGTAGAAAGGGTTTAAGACCATAGCTTGGCTATGAAATTACATAGAGTCCTCCAAGACACAGATGCAGAAAGTTAGTCAGGACCTCAAGTGAGGAATATAGGTCTGCATGCCAAGTATGAGAATCCAAGCAGATGGAATGAGGGGCAAAGGAAAGTATAAGTAGTGGCAAGTGAATCTTGAGGAATCTACGAAAAGTAAAGAAAGTGGTACATGTATATGTGGAAGCCAATAATGTAATTTCAGGAATTTAATTGTAAGACTTTGAAGTAATTAATTTTTGTATATGTGGTATTGTGCTCTATTGTGGTGTTTAAGGTCTGGAGTTCGAGTTGTATTGTTAAAAAGTTTTGTGATTGTTTTTAAAATAGTCTTCAACCATGTGTTTCGTAGCCAACCATGAGCTTGCTGGTTCACTGGTTAAGCATATTTATGTATTCTGTCTGTTCTGAATTTGAATACCATCGTATACGTTAGGAAATATTTTTTTGCAATTGCCGGAAGGAAGTGGTTAATTTTAATTAGTCTGAAGAAGTTTTGTCGTATCTCCTTCCTTACGTTTTTCTTTTTCTCTCTAAGTCTATTTTTCAATCCTCGTTCTTTTCTTTTATTTTTCTTCTTCAGTATTCAATTTTTCCTTAATTGGGAGTTCTTTGTTGCCTGTAAAGTCGGCTGGGTGATTATTGAGTAAGTTTTGTTGTTACTTTCCTCTCGTTTTGCGAGTTTCACCGAGTTAACAATATTATGTCGAGATGGGTTTTGCTCGGTTGTTTGAACACTTGGTATAATCATTTGATTGGTTACCTTTTTAGGTGAAGATCTTGCAAGAGACATTAACTAGCCGTGTTAGTTTGATTTTCATGTTTCGTATGAGGTGAGTGCGCGAATTAAGTAGGGTTGCATCAAATCTTTCGACATGTTTTGGTGGTGGGTTGTTTTTGCTAACTTATTGAAATTGATGGTCTAATTGATTAGTGAATGATTATTTAGGTTCTGGGTAGTCTCAGTAACGTTTCTCCATCAAAGCGAAATCAGGTGTGTACCGAAAAACTTACTCTTGCAAGTTTCGGGTCGCCAAAAATGGTGGTTGTCGACTCCACACGGCCAGGCACACGGGCATGTGACTAGGTTGTGTGAGCCACATGGGTGTATGGCCAGCCATGTGATCGGCCATGTAACTCAATGTTCATCGAATTGGGGCCACACGGGCTAGCACACGAGCGTGTGTCTAGGCCGTGTATGGCCATGTTAGTGCAGGGTTCAGATGAGCATGGGACACGGGCATTTGTTTAGGCCATGTAACTCATTCTTTATGACTTAGGACCACACAGGTATGCATACGGACGTGTGCCCAGGCCGTGTAAGTCACACGGGCAAGGGCATGGCAGTGTGACTAAGCCGTATAACTCTCTATTTACATGTTAGAACTACAAGGGCAGAGAGCATGTGTAACACCCCCTAACCTCGAACCGTCGCCGGAACAGAGTTACGAGGCATTACCAGACGTGTCAGACAACTTATGAATAATTCACAAATAAAATAACATTCATAGCATAATTTAATTACTAAATCCCTATATTGAACTCTCAAGTCTAAAACATACATTTAAATGAAACGGGACTCTTTTAAGTACTCCAAATTTTTTATTTTTTATTTTTTTAATAAATTTCGACAGCATTTCTTCTTATCTTTACATAAATCCCCCTGCAATTAAAACCATATCCATTTCAAGCATAACCAATTCAACCAAATTATTTCACACATTCATTTTCTATTCTAAATACCTCTAATCAATTTAATCAATATAATATCAATTTAAATTTATCATTGTACTAATTAAATTGAAATGGATAAACTTTTTCATTATAATTCTTAGACTTGTAATACTAATATTTTAAACCATTTATATTCAAAACATAATAACCTTTATACACATCCTATGTACATGCCACATTACCAAAAGAAAATATACATCACCAAAACGTTTGCTGAAGTCGGGTCTGGCTTTGGATGCTGGTTCAGTACTTAACTTCTACAACCTACGCACAGAAACAACCGTACGATGAGTATGCATATACTTAGTGGTATCACTATAATTTAGTTTATAATTAAATACATTAAATCACACACATACTTTTACATTACAATTATCATCACTTAATGAACAATTTAATCTTTTTATGTTATCATTCGATTATATATATCATTCTTATTTCTTTATTTCAATTCTCAACTTTCACATATGCTATATCATTCAAATTTAGTTTTATCAGTAGATTTATTTCATTTGTCCCTATTAACTTGACTCAAACTCGGCGGATACACGGATTCCAACCAACACACTAGTACGGCACAATGTGCCTTAACGGTACACAGTACCTAATCAGTAATCAGAACGGTAGCAGTAGCAGTAATCAGTGACAGTATTCAACACACAAAGTGCTGAATCTGTAACAGTAATGGTAATAGTATTCGACACACAAAGTGTCGAATCGGTAACAGTAATGGTAACAATAACAGTAGTCGGCACATAAGTGCCTGATCAGTAAGCCGGCAAAAACCCGTACTCTTCCATATCCTATGGCATGCCAACTATATCCGACTAGCCCGACTAGTTAATAGGGTATTTAAATCATTTTTCAATATAATTTCCATTTCGATTCAATATTAATTATAATTTATTATTTTGATCAATTTTCACAGTAATACAGTAATTCAATTCATTAGAAATTTTACAGTTCAATGCAATATACGTAACATTATTCAGTAATTTCACAGTTCAATTCGGTATTCAAAAAAATATTCAATATCCCATAATTCAGTTCAATATCAATCTCAATTTTAATACCCAATCATAAATTTTATCAGTTCATTAAATACTTACCTTAAAATACTTACCACACATTCATATTAAATTAAACACATATTAATTATAAAGCTTGAGTTATAGTGATACAAACCAGAATTCTCTTCGGATTTAATCCTCAACGATCTTTCCTTTTCCTTTTTGGGCCGATGCTACAGGCTCGATATTAGCTACGAACAATTAAAATAATTTCACAATTATTAGCATAACACATTTTAAATGCTGAAATTTTTATCTAACTTTTACTTTAATTCCAATTTAATCCCAACTAAACCTACATATTTTTCTTTCTCAATTCATACCTTTTTGCTACTCAATTTCTTGCCAAACTCACATCTAACTATTTAATTTTTATCATATTTTCATAATTTTGAATTTATTTCAATTTAATCTCTAAAACTCAAAACTTATAACTTAGTTTACAATTCAATCCTTTATTCAATTCCAATCAAAAGTTCTATCAAATAAACCCCCAATTCCATCATTTGTTCAACATAAACCCTAGTAAAAAATCTATTAACTTTCAAAATTTCAACTTAAATTCAACAAAACTTTATTCTAAAGCTTCTAAAATATCAAAATTAAAAGAAATGGACTTAATTAAGCTTACCAATTAAACTCCAAGCTTCAAATTTCCTATTTCCCCTTTTTCTATCTTTTCTTCTTTCCCTTCTCTGTTTTTCGAATGGTTCTGTTTCATTTTATGTTTGTTTTATCTTTTATTTTTACTTTAGTTTATTATATTATTATATTAACTTAATAATAATAATTATTATTTCTTAAATAATAAGTAAATAAATATGTATTTTACAATTGTATGTATATGATTTATTACACTTGTACTTTACTATCATCATACATTTGTCAAATTATTAATTTATTCATTAATCTAATAATATAATATCAATTAAATAATAATTATTATTATTAAATATTTATTTAATAACAAATATAAATATTACAAATGTACAAATATATATTTTACATTTGTATTTTATTATCACCATCCACTTATCATAATTTCAATTTATTTATCATAAAAAAATCTTATGATATAATTATTTAATTATCAATAATATAATTTAATCTAATTATCTATTACTTTAATATTAAGTAAATAAATTATTTTATAACAAGCACACATGTATCTATTTATTACAAATATATCAATATTTTTATTACTATACAATTCTCTACTATTTAATTTATTTAATAATAGTATTAGTAATAATATAAAACCATAACAATTAATAATTATAATAATCAATTATATAATATAATATATATAATAAAATCTTAGATTTTTAATACGTTTATGGCGCCTCAACCATTACTTAATGGCATATTCGCCATTTTGGCCCTTTTTACTTTTTATTGCTTTAGAATTAAAGTTTTACTTCTTATTCAATTTAATTCTTTTTGCTAATTACTCTAAATTAAGCTAAATTTACTTAATTAAAACCTAATTAGACACACCACTGGACTCATAAATATTTTTAATAATTATTTTCAAACTTATTTCACTAAGACGGAGGCCCGATAACATACTTTTCCGCTGCCCACGGATTTTGGGTCGTTACAGCATGGGCGTGTGCCCAGGCCGTGTAAGCTACACAGGAAAGGACATGGCTGCGTGTTCAGGCCATGTGGCATTATAAAAGAGCCCGAAACCCGTTTTTGAGGCCGTAAATTTGGTCTATGACTGATGATGATTTCCCATTGTATGAATGATCTGAACTTGATTGAATGAGAACTCTCTGATACTCTGTAACTGACACATGAATATTGTAACACCCCTCACCCATATTCAACACCGGAATAGGGTTACGGAGCATTATCGAACATATTATATAATTACACATACATTACACATACATTTTCAAGTTCCAGATAATCATCATTTAGCAACATACATATCATCCCTAGTATGAGCCTACGAGGTGTAAAACATGTATTCGGGGTGGTTTGGGACTAAACCTATAACTTAGGAAACTTTTGGAACACTTAGAAAAGTTTTGCAAAATATGAGGGACATACGCCTGTGCGGCTCGGCCGTGTGTCTCACACGGCCAAAGACACGTCCGTGTCACAGGCCATGTGTACACTCGAAATGGGATCACATGGCCGTGTCCTAGCCCGTGTCTGACCCCGGGTAACTCTCTGACTTAGGTCATACGGCCAACACACACGCCTGTGTGGCTAACCTGTGTGCCCTAAAAATGGCCACACACGCTCGTGTGCCTGGCCATGTACTAGGCCGTACCAAACCTGTAGGGTATACTGGCTTGATTTTTAATTCAACACCAGGGGACACATAGCCGTGCAACATAACCGTGTGTCACAAACGACTGAGACACACGCCCGTGTGCACAAAAATAAGTTATTTTCCAAGCCATTTTGCCACCCAATTTGCATGTACCTACACCAAATCAAATGGCACAAAAACATAGCATATAATAGGCATTCAACCAACCTCAACTAAGCATATTTCATATAATTTCCAACACCAACTAATATAAGATACACAATCTCACAATGTTCCATCCAATTTCATACCAAAATTCCTAATCTCAAATCATCAATATAAACATATCAATTTTGCATCATTTAGTCTAATCTCATAAATATACCAAATTCATTTCTCAACCATTTAGAACCCCTAATTACCATTTACCAACTAACATCACATAACCATAATCAAGCACATAATAAGAGCCATATGCACAAGTATATAAACACAACCAAACCAACCAAATTAAGCCAACTTTCATGACTATATATACAAAACCAAACTCTCAAAATTTACAAGCCATTTCAAATGACTAAATTCATTAACAACACATATACCAAAATGACCAAACTCCTATACATGCCATATGTTCAAAATACTAAGTTCAAAACTACCAAAGTGATAATCGGATAGTGTGATGAAGTTGCCGACGATTCTCGAATCCAAGCTAGATTTGATTTCACTATAAAACACGGAAAATTAAACAAAGTAAGCTATAAAGCTTAGTAAGTTCTTATAGCATTTAATTCAACTCATCATATATACTCAAATTAAGCAAATAAAACATAACATAACATGGCTTATAATGAATCACCAACTTACCACATTTGCATTCACAAAGTTAGATGTAACTTTCATAACTTTCCTTATTTCAATGTATTGGTTGGTTTTATTTCAATGTATTGCTTGGTTCATATACATACTTGTACCATCTCGTATCAAAATCATATTTATCCACATCTTTAACATGCCCGTGAACCATTTGGAATACTATCAGATACTTGGGAATCTCGCACCCTAAGTGCCACATACATAGCCGAATCTATCTCAATCTCGTATCACATATAATGCTCACACTAGAGCTATCAACGGGTCTACTCACACAAGCGAACGGTCATGAGAAGCAACACGGTGCTACTCACACAAGCTGACGAGACTCTGCAACGCATGCCGAATAACTCAGCCACCAGTAGGACGTACAGACCAACACCCAAATCACATAACCCCTAATGACATGTCATTTGTATCCTAATCTATTCCTAAGGTTCGACCAGGACTTTCTCACTTGTTGAATCATCATTGAACATGTTCGTAGTGTCATATACATAATTCATGCAATATCAAAGCATTAAGACACAAGTATAATAATGTTTAACACATACGAACTTACCTCGAATACAAAAATGACAAATTAAGTCAATTAATCTGAAACTTTGTTCTTTCCCTGATCTAAATTCGTATTTTGCATTTCTTGATCTAAATATAATTAAAATTAACTTATTTAATAATCGCTCTATTCAATTTAATCCAAAACACACATTAAGAAACTTTTACATTTTTACCCCTAACATTTTTACATTTTTACAATTTAGTCCTTATTTCATAAAATCACAAATTCAT
Organism: Gossypium hirsutum; assembly: GCF_007990345.1. Classification (NCBI taxonomy): domain Eukaryota; kingdom Viridiplantae; phylum Streptophyta; class Magnoliopsida; order Malvales; family Malvaceae; genus Gossypium; species Gossypium hirsutum. The sequence goes on along the minus strand of NC_053432.1, from coordinate 53,949,036 downwards.
GCAATTCAACCAAAACCCATGCCAATCGAATTTCAATTAGGTCCCTAGAATACAATATTTTTCATTTATTTCACAATTTAACCACTAAATTTACACATTTCACAATTTAATCCCTAATTAACAATTTTGTCAAAAAATCACTTTACAAATGTTGTTTATCTAACAACAATCATGCATTTTCTATCATTAAACATCAAAATACATCAACATTCACCAATGGAAAAACCCTAAACCTTAAAAATTTTGCAAAATAGTCCTTGGGTTAGCTAGACTAAGTTGCAACGATCTTAAAAGCATAGAAATCATTAAAAACGGGATAGAAATCGTACCTAATTGAAGGAAATCAAAATATTCGAATCCCTAGCCCTATTTTCTTAAGAGAAATGATTTTTAACACACATTAAAATGTTTTATTTTATTTAATTAACCTTTAATAATCAATTTACCTATTTAACCTTAATGAACATTACAAATTTCAAAATTACCATGCCACTATCATAGACCATCTCATAAATGGGTTAATTACCGCATAAGAACCCTTAATTTTAAATTCTATAGCTATTAAACACCTTTAGCTATTAAAACACTAATTTTTCACTTTACGCGATTAAGTCCTTTTTATCGAATTAAACTCTCAAATGAAAAAATTTCTTAACGAAATTTTCACACATTCATATTATCATACTGTAGACATTAAAATAATAATAAAATAATTATTTTGACTTCAAATTTATGGTCTCAAAACCACTGTTCTGATTTAACTAAATCCTAGCTGTTACAACTCTCCCCCTAAGGAATTTTTATCCCCAAAACTCTTACCAGAAAAGAGGTTAGGGTACTGTTTTCTCATAGCTTCCTCGGGATCCCACATGGCTTCTTCAACCCAGTTTCGTTGCCATAAAACTTTCACTAAAGCTATGCGTTTATTTCTCAATTCTTTAACCTCTCGAGCTAAAATTCTGATCGGTTCTTCGTTATACGTCATATCAGGTTGAATTTCATTCTTTGTTGGGGAAATTACGTGTGATGGATTTGATCGATACCATCGTAACATCGACACATGAAACACATTGTTAATCTTTTCCAACTCGGATGATAAAGCTAGCCGATATGCTACTAGCTTTATTCGTTCAGTAATCTCATACGGCCCAATGAATCACAGACTCAATTTGCCTATGCGACCAAAAAAAAGTATTTTCTTCCACGGAGATGCTTTTAGAATACTCTATCGCCGATCTAAAATTCAATATCTTTACATGTCAAGTCTGCGTACGATTTTTGTCAACCTGAAGCTGCTTTCAAACTATCGCAAATTACTTTCACTTTCTCTTCAGTCTCTCTAATCAAATAAACTTCTTGAATCTTTTTCTCACTAAGTTCAGTCCAGTATAATGGAGTTCGATATTTACGACCATATAATGCTTTATACGGTGCCATTTTAATGCTCGATTGAAAACTGTTGTTATACGTGAATTCAACCAACGGTAAAAATTTCTCCCAATTGCCTTCAAATTCTAATACACAACAACGAAGCATATTTTCAAGAATCTAAATTACTCTCTCAGACTGACCGTCAGTTTGTGGATGAAATGCGGTACTAAAGTTCAACCTCGTACCTAGAGCTTCTTGCAATTTCTTCCAAAATCGTGACGTAAACCTTGGATCTCTATCCGAAATAATAGAAACTGGCACCATGTGCAATCTAACTACTTCAGAAATGTACAGTTCAGCCAATTTATCAAGTGAATTATCTATACGTACTGGAATGAAATATGTAGACTTCGTTAGTCAATCAACTACAACCTAAATAGTATCTTTCTTCTTTGGAGACAAAGGTAATCCCAATACGAAATCCATCGTAACTCTATCCCGTTTCTACTCTGGTATCATCACTGGTTGTAGCAATACCGAAGGCACCTGATGTTCAACTTTAACTTGCTGACAAACCAAACATCTGGACACAAATTCTGAAATGTCTCGTTTCATGCCCGACCACCAATACAACTGTTTCAAATCATTATACATTTTTGTACTTCCCAAATAAAGGGATAAACAACCACTGTGTGCTTTGTGTAGAATTTTTTGAACAAGCTCAAAATTCTTTGGTACGCAAATTCTGTTTCGGAACATTAAACAATCATCGGATCCGATATGATAGTCTGAATCACTATTCGACTTGCACTGTACTCTTGTAGCTTGTGACTTGTTATCAAACTTCTAAGCTTCACAAATTTGCTGAAGAAATACTGGTTTAGATTTTAATTCTGCTAGAATTGAATTATCATTAGACAGGGTTAAATGAGTATTCATCGCTCTCAAAGCAAATAAAGATTTCCTACTCCAAGCATATGCGACTACTTTTGCTTTCTCCATATGGTAATCAAACACTAACTCATAGTCTTTCAACAACTCAAGCCAGCTTCGTTGTAACACCCGTTATGGCTGAATCTGGCAATGTCACGTAGAATGGGACTTAAAAACAAGTTTGTCAAGTTACAACCATTCTAGTTAATTAGCTTTTATCTTAATTCAATGTAAAACGTGAGTTGTTCATTTTGCCTAAAATCGTATCTTTTTAGCGAAAGCTTTGGAAAACACTTATTTTAGGAAAACCGTTCAATCTTAGTGAAAATCGAGTTTTGAATATGTCTCGCCATAATAAAATCATCAAACAAGTTTGTAAAACCTAAAATTTTAAAGCCAAAGAGTCCATAGGCCAAAGGTTACATCAAAAAGCCCAAATAAGTAATAAAACCTAAAACTAACGGAAAGCAGTCTAAAATTTACATGTGGCCACAGTCGAGTCCTCTGCTGCACTGATCCGTCAAGTCTAGGAATTACCTGTATAGATTAAACAAAAAAGAGTGAGTTTTCGCAACTCAATGTGTAACCCCCACAGAAAACATGCATACAGTTTAACATCAGAATCAAACATATACAGTCTGGGGCCTGTGCTCATTACATATTCAGTTTGGGCCTAATCCCATTCAGATACAGTCTCAAATAATAATTAGGGCCTTAGCCTATCTCAAATATAGTATGCAGTAACAAAAATCAGAATCCTATCCACCAGCCTCTACACACTATCTCTGTCCATCCCTACACACCTTGTGGGGTTAAAAAACCCACTCATCCCTACAGACCATCCTGTACCGAAATACAACATATAATCGGAATATTACACCTAAGCTGCTAGTTAACAGGCTTGAGAGCCTTTCAGAACATTTCCTCCAAAAACTATCAACCCACCCCGATGCAATACAACTTGCAATACATGTCATGCAGTTATGCAATTAACAGTCCATACATTCAAACTAGAACTCATCCTTAGTACAAAAATTAGACAGGCAGATTACACATATAGGGGTCTAAGTAGTGCTTACTGACCCTACAGTAGGTCCACAGTCGACTTGTGCGACCCGTGCAACCTTAGAGAACTTTTCAGAAAAATGGGCTCACACGCCCATGTGGCCTGCCCTTGTAAGCCCACACGCCCGTGTGGCCCACACAAGCCAAATTGACCTTGGCTAAGTGGATCACACGGCCTGGCCTAGAATCTCATACGCCGTGTGGATTACCTGTATGGGCCCACACGCTCGTGTGGCTCACACGGCCCAAATCAGTCTAGCCCGTGTGTCGCACAAGGCCTATCTGGTCTTCACACTATTGTGTCCTACGCGCATGGCCTGGCTCATCGATTACACGCCTGTGTTTCGTCACACGACCTACCACACGAGCGACCACATGCCCCTGTGGTGTCAATAGAATACTTTTTTACCTTTTCGCTGAATCTCATTTTCTGTGTTTCGGGTACACACCTGGTCTCGTTTGATGCTAAAACGATCCTCGAGCACTCTAGAACCTAAAGTTGACATAATCCAACATCGATTTAGCACTTGATCATTGAATTTTGACAATAGAAAACTTATAGAACCTGACTTACCACAAAAAAAGCCTCCTTTAACACCTATTAAACCAAGGAAATGAATCTTACTATATGAGACCTTCACCTACACCATCAATTGCAACAGAAATCAGATTCCTAATCGCTTAATACACAACAACTACAACTAACAGAAAAAGAAAACTTACCGAACCTGTACAAGTATAAATCGTGCCACTAAAAGAAAAGATGATTTAGGAAATGAAAAGAAAAAGGAAGAAGAGGGGAAATTGTAGGGGAATTTCGGCAGAGTAGCAAAGAATTACGTTAGAGATTTTGGAAAAAGAATCGAAATTTTGAAAAAACATAATAACAATAATTCCTAACTTACCATATCCCCCAAATCTCTCCACTAAACCCACTTCTCAGAATTCCTGTTTGATCGAAACTCTCTTTTAGTCAAACGAGCAAAAATATTCTCCCACGCTCGCGTAGGGATTCGAGCTCCAAACTTCCCACACTCCAACACACACTTTAACCATCAGACCAGTAGGCCCATTTTGATATAAGCTTATCACAATTAAAAAAAAGCCTATTGATCTAGGTTAAGGCTTTATTTAGAAAAAAAATACCAAAATTTGCCCAAGTTATGGCTTGAACTTGGGACCTTACACACACACCCAGAACACTTAACCACTAAGCAGATGCACAGTTTTTGTCAATTAATTGCAAAAGCAGAACCATAAAATTTGAGGCTTTACATTCGTTGTCTCAAATTCAGATATTTCGGAGTCATTATATATTTCAAGATCTTGTGATCGGTAAAGATATGGCACTTTTCACCGTACAAATGATGTCGCCAAATTTTCAATGCAAAAATAATAGCGGCCAACTCTAAATTGTGCATCGAACAATTCTTTTCATGCGGTTTCAACAGTCTGGAAGCATAAGCTATCACTTTTCCCCCTTACATCAAAACACAACCCAAACTGTTTAAAGACATATCGCTGAAAATCACGAACTCTTTTCCCGACTCAGGTTGAACCAAAACTGGTACCTCAGTTAATAATGCTTTCAATTGTTCAAAACTTTGCTGACATTTTTCAGGCCACTTGAATTTCACACTTTCTGTAGCAATCTAGTTATTAGTGTAGCAATCATCAAAAATCCTTTAACAAAACACCAATAATAACCAGCTAATCCCAGAAAGCTTCTAACTTCAGATACATTTCTCGGTGGTTTCCAATCAACAACTATAGGAATCTTGCTCGGATCAACTCATATGCCTTCAACTGAAACAATATGTCCCAAAAATCTAACTTCTCAGAGCCAAAATTCACATTTGCTAAATTTAGCAAACAATTGCTTATCTTTCAAAGTTCGTGGCACAATCCTCAAATGCTCGGCATGCTTAGCCTCATCTCGTGAATAGATCAGAATGTCATCAATGAATACAACCACAAATCTGTCTAAATACGATCTAAATATTTGAATCATCAAATCCATAAAAATTGCAAGAGCATTAGTTTATCCAAAAGGCATAACAAGAAATTCATAATGCTAGTACCTTGTTTTGAACGCAGTTTTCGGCACATCCGAATCTTTTACTCTCAAATGATAGTAGCCGGATCTCAAATCAATTTTCGAGAACATTGTTGCCCCTTTCAACTAGTCAAACAAATCATCAATTCTCGGTAAAGAATACTTGTTATTTATCGTAACCTTGTTGAGCTGACGGTAATCAATACAAAGTCTCATTGATCTATCTTTCTTCTTTACGATCAATACTGCTCGACCTCAAGGTGAAAAACTAGGTCGTGCGAAACCTCTGTTGATTAACTCTTGCAACTGAGATTTCAAATCTTTCAATTCCGTTAGAGCCATTCTGTATGGAGCTATCAATATTGGTGATGTTCCCTGCACTAATTCAATGGTAAACTCAACCTCTCTGATCGGTGGTAACCCTGGTAATTCTTCTGGAAACACATCCAGATATACGCATACTACTGGTACTGATTCAATTTTTTATTCAGGCACCTTTGTATCTAATATATAAGCAAGATAAGCTTCGCAACCTTTTCTCACACATCTTTGAGCTGACATAGATGAAGTCACAACAGGCAATTCACTCGACTCATCTGATTCAATTTGAATGATTTCACTGTTCTAGCATTTTAATTCAATAGTCTTTTGTCTACAATTCACAACCGTATCATGTAGCGTCAATTAATCCATACCCAGAATTACATCGAACTCATCAAATGGTAGTAGCATCAAATTAGCCAGAAAACAGTAACCCCGAATCATCAAAGGACAACTCTTGCAAACTTTATCAACTAAAACATATTTGCCTAAGGGGTTCGACACTTTAATCACAAATTTGGTAGACTCAATAGGCAAATTCTTACTAGACACCAAATTTATACAAATATATAAATGAGTCAATCCAAGATCAATCAATGTAATTAAATTATTGTCATAAAGAGAAAATGTACCAATGATAACATCGGGTGACGATGCATCTTCGCGAGCGTGAATCGCGTAAGCTCCATAAAGTGCTCTAGCCTTAGATCTCACAGCGGAGTCCTTTTTCGTTTCTCTACTAGTAGTCACATTCCCCACATTTCTAGGTGGCCTCCCTCTAGTAGCTGGGTTGTGCGGTCTTCAATTCTAGAACTTATCTTTCTTGGCTAACTCAGGGCAATCTCTAATGAAATGATTTTGTGAACCACATTTAAAACAACCTCTATTATTCATCCAACACTCACAACAATTTCGTCGACCACACTGTTAACACTTGGGCTTATTGTTTCTCACGCTGCCAACACTTGATACTGATGTAGCTTGTGTTTTAGGACTTGAGTATTGCTTTCCACGATCTCTATTTGGATACCCGATTGAAGCATTTGAACAAGTCTATGAATCTCGTGATTTCTTTGACGAGGATTGATATGGTTTATTCATCAATCTTTTCCTTGAATCTCTAGCTACGAATTCAGCTTTTCTCTTTTCTTTGCCTAACTCTTCGTCTTTGCAAGCTCAGTCAACTAGCACAATAAATTCTTTCAACTTTAGAATCCCGACTAAAAATCTAATATCTTCATTCAGCCCATTTTTGAATCTTTTACACATAATATGCTCAGTCGAAACACATTCTCGAGCATACTTACTGAGTCTAACAAACTCTCGCTTATATTCGGTCACAAACATACAACCTTGTTTCAGTTCAAGAAACTCTTTTTGCTTTTGATCAATAAACCATTGATTGATGTATTTCTTTTTGAACTCAGCTTGAAAGAAATCCCAGGTAACTCTTTCTCTTGGTACCACGGACACAAAAGTATTCCACCATTGATACGCAATGCGCTTCAGAAGTGAAACGGCACATTTTAAACATTCAGTCGATATGCAAGAAAGTTTATCAAATACTTGAATCATATTTTCAAGCCAAAACTCGGCTCTCTCATGACCATCATAGCTCTAAACTCTTTAGTTCCATGTTTTCGAATCTTATCAACTAGTGGCTTATTCAATCTTAATAATTTCATACCTTGAAGGGCTAGGGAACTGGTTGGGGATTAGGTGGGGCTGGAGGTTGTTGAGCAGTCAGATTTGTTTGAAAAAACTCCGTAAACCACTCATTCATCATCTGAAAGAAGGCTTCCTTAGCCTCTCCTCCCTGGCAACCCGATACAAGACTCGACTCTGATTGTGCTACTCCGTGAATAGAGGCAGGCGCATTACTTTCAAAATCATCTGCTACAACTCGATTGGGATCCATTTACTACATGAAAACACATTTCAAAACCGTCAGGAGATATCACACTATCATAGTTTATATATGACATGTATAGCTAGACTCTCATACACGCTACGTTAGTCTAAGAATCGACTAAACCGTAGCTCTGATACCAAGAAATATAACACCCCTCACCCATATTCAACGCCGAAATAGAGTTACAGAGCATTACCAAACATATTATACAATTACACATACATTTTCAAGTTCCAAATAATCATCATTCAACAACATACATATCGTCCCTAGTATAAGCCTACGAGGTCTAAAACATATATTTAGGGTGGTTCGGGACTAAACCGATAACTTAGAAAACTTTTGGAACACTTAAAATTTTTTTGCAAAATATAGAGACACACATGCGTATGGCCCGGCCGTGTGTCTCACACGGCCAAAGACACGCCCGTGTCTGACCCCATGTAACTCCCTAGCTTGGGTCACACAGCCAACACACACGCTCATGTGGCTAACCCGTATGCCTTAAAAATGGTCACACATGCTCGTGTGCTAGGACATATACTAGGCCGTGCCAAACCTGTAGGGTATACTGACTTAGCCCACACAGCCAATCACACGCCTGTGTGCTAGGCCATGCTGAGTATACTGACTTAATTTTTAATTCAACACCAGGGAACACATAGCCGTGCAACATAACCGTGTGTCACAAACGACTGAGACACACGCCCGTGTCTCTGTCCGTGTGCAGAAAAATAAGCTATTTTCCAAGCCATTTTGCCACCCAATTTGCATGCACCTACAACAACTCAAATGGCACAAAAACATAGCATATAATAGGCATTCAATCAACCTCAACTAAGCATATTTCATACCATTTCCAACACCAACTAATATAAGATACACAACCTCATAATGTGCCATCCAATTTTACACCAAAATTCCTAATCTCAAATCATCAATATAAACATTTCAATTTTGCATCATTTAGCCTAATCTCATAAACATACCAAATTCATTTTTCAACCATTTAGAACCCTTACCATTTACCAACTAACATTACATAACCATAATCAAGCACATAATAAGAGCTATATGCACAAGTATATATACACAACCAAACCAACCAAATTAAGCTAACTTTCATGACTATATATACAAAACCAAACTTTCAATATTTACAAGCCATTTCAAACTGCTAAATTCATTAACAACACATATACCAAAATGACCAAACTCCTATACATGCCATATGTTCAAAATACTAAGTTCAAAACTACCAAAGTGATAATCGAATAGTGTAATGAAGTCTTCGACGATTCCCTAATCTGAGCTAACTTTGATTTCACTATAAAACACGGAAAATTAAACAAAGTAAGCTATAAAGCTTAGTAAATTCGTATAGCATTTAATTCAACTCATCATATATACTCAAATTAAGCAAATAAAACAAAACATAACATAACTTATAATAATTCACCAACCTACCACATTTGCATTCACAAAGTTAGATGTAACTTTCATAATTTTCCTTATTTCAATGTATTGCTCAGTTCATGTACATAACTGTATCATCTCGTATCAAACTCATATTTATCCATATTTTTTACATACCCATTGAACCATTTGGAATACTATTGGATACTCGAGAATCTCGCACCTTAAGTGCCACATACATAGCCAAAGCTATCTCAATCTCAGATCACATATAATGCTCACACTAGAGCTGTCAATGGGTCTACTCACACAAGCTGACGGTCATGATGAAGCAACACAGTGCTGCTCACACAGTTGACGAGAATCTGCAACACATGCTGGATAACTTAGCCATCGGTAGGACGTACGGACCAACACCCAAATCACATAACCCCTAATGACATGTAATTTGTATTCTAATCTATTCCTAAGGTTCAACCGGGACTTTCTCACTTGTCGAATCATCATTGAACATGTCCGCAGTGTCGTATACACAATTTATGCAATATCAAAACATTAAGACACAAGTATAATTGATACGTGATATTCACGACAGGTTTTAAATATTTATAATTAATCGTTCTTGAAACTAACATTATCACGATGAAGGCAACTGTACCTATTGAACAGTAGTATAGCTTTAGCAAGACTGAATTGCCGAACCCAAAGGAACCAAGAGTACTAGTAATTACCTTCTTTTTATTATCTAGCCTAAAAATTAAGGGATTTGGTTATCTAAACTAATTACTAAACTAAGAGTGCACAGAGAGAAAATATGGGAAAATACTTTTTAAAAAATTTGATTGATTAAGACAATACCTAAGGAAAAATCCACCTAGACTTCACTTGTTATTTGACTCTCAATTAGACGATTTATTCATTTGACTTGATCCGTAGAAATCCCCAAGTTATATTATTATCTCTCTCGAGACTAATAACGTCTAACCCTAAGTTGATTAATTGAAATCTCTTTCTAATTAACACCTAGTGTTGTATTAACTCGATCTATGGATCCTCTTATTAGGTTTCACCCTATCTCTAGGCGTGCAATCAACTCCGCTTAATTATGACAAATTTACTCTTAGATAGGATCTATTCCTCCTCTGAACAAAAGCATGAACTTGAATCAAAATCCTAGAATATTAAAACAAGAATTAAGAACACATAATTAAGAACAAGTCAAATATTTATCATACTATTCAGATAATAATAACAAGATCCGTCATAGGTTTCATTCCCCTTAGGTATTTAGGGGGTTTAGTTCATAATTATAGAAGAAAACATCTCAGAAGAATAATGAATACAAAACATAAAGAAAACCCAAAACCCCTGAATGGAAATTGAAGGGAGATCTTCAGTCTTGATGATGATTCCAGCTTCTGAGATGGACCAATCGGCTTCCCTTGAGTAATTCCTTGCCTCCTACTCTGCGTCCCCTTCCTAAGTGCCTCCTCAGGTGTTTAAATAGGCTTTAGAATGCCTAAGAGCCCTCAAAATTGGCCTTTTCCGAATAGGGTTATACTTGGGCTCGGCAGGGACACGCCCGTGTGCGATTACTCCAGCTCGTGCTCAAGGCTGTTGAATAGGCACCGGCGTGTAGTCTACCCGTGTAAGTCGTGCTTCGATCCTGCCAAAGAGACACGGCCTTAGGACACACCCGTGTGAGGAAGACCAGGTTGTGTTGATTTCTCATGTGGGTCCATTTTTTCTGTTTTTGGCCCGTTTCTCGCTCTTTTTACTCTCCTATACTCACCTAAGTATAAAACATGAAATTAAAGAATTAGAAGCATCGAATTCACCAAATCTAAGGAGAAACCATCCATAAATGTACTAAGCATGGGATAAAAACATATATAAATTACGGTTTATGAATAATAATGTTTAACACATACGAACTTACCTCGAATGCAAAAATGGTGAATTAAGTCGATTAATCTGAAACTTTGTTCTTTCCCCGATCTAAATCCATATTTCACCTTTCTTGATCTAAATATAATCAAAATTAACTTATTTAATAATCTCTCTATTCAATTTAATCCAAAAACACACATTAAGGAACTTTTACATTTTTGCCCCTAACATTTCAACATTTTTTACAATTTAGTCCTTATTTCATAAAATCACAAATTCATGCAATTCAACCAAAACCCATTTTAATTGTAACACCCCGAACCCGAGACCGACACCGGAGTCGGACACGAGATGTTAACAAACTTAAAAAAAAAAAAAAAAAAAAATTTTTTCAGACACTGCCCAGTCTGAGTACTAGTCGCTTCAAAAATCATATCTTGAGTTTCACAACTCAAAAATCAGTTTTGTGATTTTTCCCTGAAGCTAGACTCATGTCCCCACCTATGGATTTTTTTCTAGAATTTTTGGTTGGGCCAACTAGTACAGTTTATTAGTCAAAGTCTCCCATGTTACAGGGGTCGACTACACTGACCTTTTCCCATTACGACTGGGATATCTCTCTGCACAGAGCTTCAATACTGATGCCGTTTGTTTCTATGGAAACTAGACTCAGAGAGGAATCCATACATATATGGTATGACCCCTAATTATCTCTGGTCAATTTATAGTGAATTTCCAAAGGCGGAACAGTGAATCCAGAAACTGTTCTGGCCCTGTTCCACAAGAACCGGAATATCTCTTTCTGTACTGTTCCTATAATTGTTTCGTTACTTCCATATGAAAGTAGATTCATCAAGGTTTGATTACATAATTTATTCACTATTTAATTCCACTCCTACGAATTTATGTGATTTTTCAATTCTACACCACTGTTGCTGTCAAAATCTGTTTTCAAGATAAACTTTACCTATTTTGTGGTCACCATGGACCAACTAGGATTTTGCCCTACATAGGTCCACATGTGATCATATTTAGCCATTCCAATGGCTGATCATTAGCCCAACACTTCCATTTCAAACCATAGTCACATCATGAAACCATATATATACATACATACACACAAATGGTCTAATGCCATACTCCACTTTTACAAGCCATTTTCGCATGGCTTTACACACATACATCACAAAAGAACTTAAACAATAGGGGGTAGTCCTATACATGCCATATCCAGAGTTCAACTAAAAGAGTACCAAAGAGCTTGATAGTGTAGATGACTTCGACTTCGCTGATCCCGAATCCGATAGCTAACGAGCAAAATCTATAAAACAGAGAGCCAAAGCAACCGGGTAAGCATTTAAAGCTTAGTAAGTCTCAAGTAATGAAATCGGCTTTGACTACAGTATTACATTCACATAGTTAACTAAATCACTTTATTAACACACATTCTCATACCCATACTTACTTCACACTTCACCCACATAGGTACACAAGGTATCAACCTTTATAAAAGCCGAGAATTCGTTAGCCGATCGCACGAATACCATTTAAAACAAACCGACTTTCCAATGCACATGCAAACATACCTTATCATTCGGGTTGGTCAAGCATAATTATTAAATTAGTTACAGCACAAAATGCTCACATTCAACCCAAGTTTCTTCGGTATTTAACCGAATGCAACCGCAAACACATTTGCCTTCGGGTCTTAGCCCGAACATATCAACTCGCATAATTGCCTTCGGGTCTTAGCCCGGATATATCAACTCGCATAATTGCCTTCGGGTCCTAGCCCGGATATATCAACTCGCATAACTGCCTTCGGGTCATAGCCCGGATATATCAACTCGCATAATTGCCTTCGGGTCTTAGCCCGGATATATCAACTCGCATAATTGCCTTCGGGTCTTAGCCCGGATATATCAACTCGCATAATTGCCTTCGGGTCCTAGCCCGGATATATCAACTCGCATAATTGCCTTCGGGTCCTAGCCCGGATATATCAACTCGCATAATTGCCTTCGGGTCATAGCCCGGATATATTCCAATGCTCATGCACACATATATCAATAATCATAACACATCCATATCATTTCTTCGTTACTAAGGCTCAAACACAAAACATTTATTAAATCTTTCAAATTTCGGCTCAATAGCCACACACAAAGAGCATAATTTCAATTGGCTTTATAACATAGTCTCTATGCACATTCGACTATCCGTCATAATATGACTAATCATTTCAATATAATTCAAGTAGGGTCATTACTCGAAGACTTACCTCAAATGTCGTCGAACGACTTCAACGGCTATTCAATTACTTTTTCCTTCCCTTTATCGGATCTAGTTCCCCTTTGCTCTTGAGCTTAAGTTCAACAAAAATTAAAATAGTCATTAATCGACTATTCAAATATTACTTTCCGAATAATATTATATATATTGATCCGACTTTCACACACATAGATTATAGCAAGCTTTATATTAATCAATAAATAATTCATCGGCAAACTTTCATTAATGTTTACAACAAAATCTCATATTCACTACGAGCTGTTTTCCTGAGCAGTAGTTACTAAATTACTTATAACTGGAGCTACTAAACTCCAAATCACTTGCCGTTAATTTTCCCTGAATATAGACTCGTATATCTTCCATCCATAAAATTTTCAGAATTTTAGGCTTGGCCAATCAATACCAGATTTTTCTTAAAGTTTCCCCTATTTCACTGTTTGACTATTCTGACCACTCTTCACTACGAATCCAATTTCTCACTTTACAGAATTCCAAGTGTGTTGTATTTAATCTCATTTGAAACTAGACTCATTAAGGAGTCTAAGCATATAAATTTTATCTTATAATCATTTTTGTACAATTTATAATGATTTTCTAAAAACAGAACAGGGAATCCGGCAGTCATTTTGACTCAGCCCCATAATACTTCAAATATCTCTAGATCGGTAACTCCTTTGTTTCTATAGTTTCTTTTGTAAGAAAATAGACCCTTGAAGCTTTAATGACATAATTCACTCAGCTTCTAATTCAACTCCTACAAATTATGGCGATTTTCGAAAATCACCTTACTACTGCTGTCCCAAGTAGAGTACTACCAATTCACCATATATCAACCATTTCATATAGGTTTCTTCTAAACTAATAATAACCGAACCATTTAGTCAAGCTTAAGGCTGATTCTATTTTGTTCATGTTAAGGTCACACCTCCCTTAAAAGAAATTCCAGCCTTCTTAACTTTAATTAGCTACTACCCATTCTTTAAACATTGAACACAATGCACTTAACAATTAAACCTCTATACCGAATTTGCTCACACAATAGTCCTTGACCGAAAGTTCTTAGACTCTAGCTACCCTAATGTCATTCCTTGAAGCACATCCGAATACATATATTTTTCTTTCTCTCTAAACTAGATTCGGCAACCCCATAAGCCATATTAACCTTAACTTTCAAGCTAGAACACTTAACAATTTAACACATCCAACCTAACTATCCATCTAATGTCATCAAAACTTCTACTAAAAATTTTAAGCTCCTAGGCCGAAATTCAACCCTCATAATAACCTAACTTCAATCCAAGATTCAAGTAGCTTTTAAACCAAACCTCCAAATTATGCATACATTTTCAAGAGTGGCATAAAACATACCTTTTTGTATCAAAACACCCTAGCCGAAATTCAACAAGAGTTTTTCTTCTTTCTTTCTTCTAGTTTCGGCAATGGAGGAGTAAGGATGAGTCACTTTGGTTTCTCCTCCCACTTCTCATTATATTATTTCCTTCCATACTATAATTCCTTTAATATCAATTATTAAATCCTTTGTTAATACAAAATTATTTTAATTTTTGAATTAGTGGAGCATATTCCTTCCTTGGCCGGCCACCATGTTTATCATGGGTAAATTGACATGCAAAACCCTTCCTTTCAATGCATGTACTATTAGACCATTGTAAATTAGCCTCTCACTTTCCAACAAAGTTTCATATAAGTCCATATAAAAAAAAGATTCACATAAAGATGATCAAATTAATGCATGAAACTTTCACACATGCATTTACTCACTTCATAAACACAGAATATAACTTTTAATTATTTTCTTAACTCGGTTTTGTGGTCCCGAAACCACTTCCCGACTAGGGTCAATTTAGGGCTGTCACAACTCTCCCCCACTTAAGAAATTTTCGTCCCCGAAAAACTCACCGGTGAATAGGTTTGGGTATCGTTCTTTCATCGAGCTCTCAGTTTCCCAAGTAGCTTCCTCGATCCCGTGTTTGAGCCATAACACCTTAACTAACGGAACCCTTCTGTTTCGCAACTCTTTCACTTCACGAGCTAGGATGCGAATTGGTTCTTCTTCATAACTCAAGTCAGATCGAATTTCAACTTCCGAGGGATTAATCACATGTGACGGATCGGATCTATAACGTCGAAGCATCGAAACATGAAAAACATTGTGAATCCTTTCAAGTTCAGGGGGTAAAATCAATCTATATGCCACTGGACCAATTCTTTCGGATATTTCATACGGCCCAATGAATCTTGGGCTCAACTTGCCCTTACGGCCAAACCTGAGTATCTTTTTCCAAGGTGAAACCTTAAGGAACACTTTGTCTCCCACCTGATACTCGATGTCTTTTCGTTTCAAATCTGCGTACGACTTCTGACGATCCGTGGCTATCTTCAGACTTTCACGGATTACCTTTACTTTCTGTTCCGCATCTCTAATCAAATCAACTCCGAAAATTTTGCTTTCACCGAGCTCGGTCCAAAACAATGGTGTACGGCATTTACGACCGTACAAAGCCTCGTAAGGTGCCATCTTAATACTTGATTGAAAACTATTGTTGTAAGCGAATTCAATCAAAGGTAAATACCGTTCCCATGAACTACTGAACTCGAGGATGCAACATCTCAACATATCCTCAAGTATCTGAATTATCCGCTCGGATTGACCATCTGTTTGTGGATGAAAAGCGGTGCTAAAATGCAGCTTGGTACCCAAAGCTTCTTGCAATTTCTTCCAAAATCGCGAGGTGAATCTCGGATCTCTATCCGACACAATAGAAATCGGTACCCCGTGTAATCTCACAATCTGAGAAACATACAATTCAGCTAGTTTATCTAATGAAAAATCCGTACGCACGGGGATAAAGTGAGCCGACTTAGTTAGTCTATCGACAACAACCCATATCGCATCCTTCTTACTTGCTGACAAGGGCAGTCCGGACACAAAGTCCATTGTGACTCGATCCCATTTCCACTCGGGTATCATGATCGGCTGGAGTAATCCTGAAGGCACTTGATGTTCCGCTTTCACTTGTTGACATATTAAACATCTCGAAACAAAGTCGGAGATGTCCCGTTTCATACCATGCCACCAAAATTGACGTTTCAAATCGTTGTACATTTTCGTACTCCCCGGGTGAATTGACATTCGGCTACAATGGGCTTCGTTCAGAATCATCGAAATGAGTTCCGAATTCCTTGGAACACACAACCGATTTCTGAACCTCAAACAATTATCGTCGTCAATTTGAAACTCTGATCCCTCGTTCGGAAAACACTCAGCCCGTTTTGCAACCAATTCATCATCGACTTTCTGAGCTTCACGAATTTGGTGAGTCAATAATGGTTTAGCTTTTAATTCAGCTACTAACACATTGTCTGGTAGAACAGACAAATGCACGTTCATCGCTCGCAAAGCAAACAATGACTTCCGGCTTAAGGCGTCCGCAACCACGTTAGCCTTTCCCGGGTGGTAATCAATGACAAGCTCGTAATCTTTCAACAACTCAAGCCAACGTCTTTGTCGCAGATTCAAGTCTCGTTGAGTCATCAAATATTTGAGACTTTTGTGGTCCGAAAATACATGGCACTTCTCACCAAACAGATAATGTCGCCATATTTTTAAAGCAAATACGATGGCAGCTAGTTCGAGGTCATGGGTCGGATAATTCCTCTCGTGTGGCTTCAATTGTCTCGACGCATAGGCCACGACTCGACCTTCTTGCATCAATACGCAACCCAACCCAAGTAGGGATGCGTCACTATAGATGACAAACTCTTTACCCGATTCGGGTTGCACCAAAATTGGAGCTTCAGTCAAATGAGTTTTCAGTTGGTCGAAACTTTTCTGACATTTCTCCGTCCACTCGAACTTAACATCCTTTTGAAGTAGCTTCGTCATTGGTGTGGCTATCATCGAGAAACCTTTCACAAATCGTCGGTAATAACCGGCGAGCCCCAAAAAGCTCCGAACTTCAGTAACATTTCTCGGAGGTTTCCAGTCAAGTATGGCTGAAATTTTGTTCGGGTCAACTCGAATACCCGACGCGGATACCACATGACCCAAGAAGCTAACCTCTCTTAACCAGAACTCACACTTACTGAACTTAGCATATAACTGCCTATCCCGTAAAATTTGCAACACTAGTCTCAGGTGCTCAGCATGTTCGGTCTCATCTCTTGAATAGACCAAGATGTCATCAATGAACACAACTACGAACCGATCCAAATATGGTCTGAAGATCCGATTCATCAAATCCATAAATACTGCCGGGGCATTAGTGAGCCCAAACGGCATCACTAAGAATTCGTAGTGACCGTACCTCGTTCTGAAAGCAGTTTTGGGTACGTCTGAATCTCGAATCCGCAACTGATAATAACCCGATCTCAAATCTATTTTTGAGAACACTGAGGCCCCCTTTAGTTGATCAAACAAATCATCGATACGTGGTAGTGGGTATTTATTCTTTATCGTCACTTTATTCAGTTGACGATAGTCAATGCACAACCTCATGGTTCCGTCCTTCTTTTTCACGAACAATACGGGTGCACCCCAAGGTGAGAAACTTGGCCGAGCGAAACCTCTATCTGTCAATTCTTGCAGCTGAGCTTTCAACTCTTTTAACTCAGTTGGTGCCATACGATACGGAGCTATCGAAATCGGCGTAGTCCCAGGTATAAGCTCAATACCAAACTCTATCTCCCGAACAGGTGGTAAACCCGGCAATTCTTCAGGAAAAACATCCGGGTATTCACAAACCACCGGCACAGATTCGGGTTTCTTTTCTAATTCTTTGTCATCAAGCACATATGCAAGGTATGCTTCGCACCCTTTTCTCACATATTTCTGTGCCAACATTGCTGATATTACAGCTGGTATCCCCTCCAAGTCCGCGGACTTAATTCGGACTACTTCGTTATTTGCGCACCTCAAATCAATAGTCTTGCTCTTGCAATTCACAACCGCATCATGCACGGTCAACCAATCCAACCCAAGGATAACATCAAATTCATCAAACGGCAAAAGCATCAAGTCCGCTGGAAAACAGGAACCTCGAATTGCTAGGGGACATTTCTTACACACTTTGTCGACAAGCACGTAACGACCCAAGGGATTTGACACCCGAATTACAAACTCAGTAGACTCAATAGGTAAAGTCTTACTGGATGCTAAGGTTTCACATATGTAAGAATGAGTAGAACCGGGGTCAATCAAAGCAATTACGTTAGTATCAAAGAGAGTAAAAGTACCGGTAATAACATCAGGCGATGAAGCATCCTCGCGGGCACGTATAGCATATGCTCTAGCAGGTGCACGAGCCTCGGATCCGGTCGTAGCATCTCTAGATCCTCTCTGACCACCACTAGCATTGCCCATATTTCTAGATGATCTACCTCGAGCAGTGGTAGCACCCGGTCTCCCACTCTGATTTACATTCTGTTCAGACGGCCTCGGGCAATCTTTAATGAAGTGGTCCACTGATCCACACTTGTAACAGGAGCGGTCATGGAATCTACAACTCCCCAAATGCCATTTACCGCAATGTCGACATTCCGTTCGGCCTCGACGTTCATTCCCAACACTGGCGACTGAAGTGCCTCGTGTACCCACAGGGGGTCGATCACGATCTCGTCTAAAAAGGCCCGAAGTGCTTTTAGACCGGCCCACATCATCTCGAAATTTCTTCGATGCCTGTTGATGAGACTTTCCCGAGAATCTTTTACGAAACTCCCCGGTTCCCACATCAACTTTTTGTTTTTCCTTTCTAAGCTCTTCGGCTTTACAAGCTCGCTCGACAAGTACTACGAACTCTCGTATCTCAAGAATGCCAACGAACATTTTTATATCTTCATTCAGCCCATCTTCGAAGCGTTTACACATAACAGCCTCGGACGAAACACATTCCCGAGCGTATCTACTAAGTCTAACAAATTTTCGCTCGTAATCAGTAACTGACATAGAACCTTGCTTAAGCTCGAGAAATTCCTTCCGTTTTTGATCAACAAATCTCTGACTGATATACTTTTTCCGAAACTCAGTTTGGAAAAACTCCCAAGTTACTTGCTCCCGGGGCACAACAGAAGTCAGAGTACTCCACCAATAGTAGGCAGAATCACGTAGCAAGGAGATAGCACACTTTAGGCATTCATCGGGTGTACAAGATAGCTCATCTAGTACCCGGATAGTGTTGTCCAACCAGAATTCAGCTTGCTCGGCATCGTCACTATCCGTAGCTTTAAATTCAGTAGCCCCATGTTTTCGGATTCGGTCAACTGGGGGCTTATTTGACCTTATTTGGTCAGTTACCGGAGGTATTGTAGGTGCGGGGGTGGTGTTTGTCGGGAATGGGGGTTGTGGAACAGCCGTATTAGTTCGAATGTATTGGTTGAACCAATCATTCATCACGCTATAGAAAGCTTGTCTAGCTTCATCGTTCGGGTTACTCGCATTAGGTTGAGAGTCCACCGGCGCTGTCCCTTGTGCGGGAGCAGGCGCTACACTCTCAAGATCATCAGCTACCGCTCGGTTGGGATCGGGATCCATTACTATAAATAAACACATTTGCAAATGTCAGAAATCACCACACTATCAATTAATCACATAAAATGGCATGTATAGCTAGACCCCAACACATTACGGTAGTCCTAGAATCGACTAAACCGTAGCTCTGATACCACTAAATTGTAACACCCCGAACCCGAGACCGACACCGGAGTCGGACACGAGATGTTAACAAACTTAAAAAAAAAAAAAAAAATTTTCAGACACTGCCCAGTCTGAGTACTAGTCGCTTCAAAAATCATATCTTGAGTTTCACAACTCAAAAATCAGTTTTGTGATTTTTCCCTGAAGCTAGACTCATGTCCCCACCTATGGATTTTTTTCTAGAATTTTTGGTTGGGCCAACTAGTACAGTTTATTAGTCAAAGTCTCCCATGTTACAGGGGTCGACTACACTGACCTTTTCCCATTACGACTGGGATATCTCTCTGCACAGAGCTTCAATACTGATGCCGTTTGTTTCTATGGAAACTAGACTCAGAGAGGAATCCATACATATATGGTATGACCCCTAATTATCTCTAGTCAATTTATAGTGAATTTCCAAAGGCGGAACAGTGAATCCAGAAACTGTTCTGGCCCTGTTCCACAAGAACCGGAATATCTCTTTCTGTACTGTTCCTATAATTGTTTCGTTACTTCCATATGAAAGTAGATTCATCAAGGTTTGATTACATAATTTATTCACTATTTAATTCCACTCCTACGAATTTATGTGATTTTTCAATTCTACACCACTGTTGCTGTCAAAATCTGTTTTCAAGATAAACTTTACCTATTTTGTGGTCACCATGGACCAACTAGGATTTTGCCCTACATAGGTCCACATGTGATCATATTTAGCCATTCCAATGGCTGATCATTAGCCCAACACTTCCATTTCAAACCATAGTCACATCATGAAACCATATATATACATACATACACACAAATGGTCTAATGCCATACTCCACTTTTACAAGCCATTTTCGCATGGCTTTACACACATACATCACAAAAGAACTTAAACAATAGGGGGTAGTCCTATACATGCCATATCCAGAGTTCAACTAAAAGAGTACCAAAGAGCTTGATAGTGTAGATGACTTCGACTTCGCTGATCCCGAATCCGATAGCTAACGAGCAAAATCTATAAAACAGAGAGCCAAAGCAACCGGGTAAGCATTTAAAGCTTAGTAAGTCTCAAGTAATGAAATCGGCTTTGACTACAGTATTACATTCACATAGTTAACTAAATCACTTTATTAACACACATTCTCATACCCATACTTACTTCACACTTCACCCACATAGGTACACAAGGTATCAACCTTTATAAAAGCCGAGAATTCGTTAGCCGATCGCACGAATACCATTTAAAACAAACCGACTTTCCAATGCACATGCAAACATACCTTATCATTCGGGTTGGTCAAGCATAATTATTAAATTAGTTACAGCACAAAATGCTCACATTCAACCCAAGTTTCTTCGGTATTTAACCGAATGCAACCGCAAACACATTTGCCTTCGGGTCTTAGCCCGAACATATCAACTCGCATAATTGCCTTCAGGTCTTAGCCCGGATATATCAACTCGCATAATTGCCTTCGGGTCCTAGCCCGGATATATCAACTCGCATAACTGCCTTCAGGTCATAGCCCGGATATATCAACTCGCATAATTGCCTTCGGGTCTTAGCCCGGATATATCAACTCGCATAATTGCCTTCGGGTCTTAGCCCGGATATATCAACTCGCATAATTGCCTTCGGGTCCTAGCCCGGATATATCAACTCGCATAATTGCCTTCGGGTCCTAGCCCGGATATATCAACTCGCATAATTGCCTTCGGGTCATAGCCCGGATATATTCCAATGCTCATGCACACATATATCAATAATCATAACACATCCATATCATTTCTTCGTTACTAAGGCTCAAACACAAAACATTTATTAAATCTTTCAAATTTCGGCTCAATAGCCACACACAAAGAGCATAATTTCAATTGGCTTTATAACATAGTCTCTATGCACATTCGACTATCCGTCATAATATGACTAATCATTTCAATATAATTCAAGTAGGGTCATTACTCGAAGACTTACCTCAAATGTCGTCGAACGACTTCAACGGCTATTCAATTACTTTTTCCTTCCCTTTATCGGATCTAGTTCCCCTTTGCTCTTGAGCTTAAGTTCAACAAAAATTAAAATAGTCATTAATCGACTATTCAAATATTACTTTCCGAATAATATTATATATATTGATCCGACTTTCACACACATAGATTATAGCAAGCTTTATATTAATCAATAAATAATTCATCGGCAAACTTTCATTAATGTTTACAACAAAATCTCATATTCACTACGAGCTGTTTTCCTGAGCAGTAGTTACTAAATTACTTATAACTGGAGCTACTAAACTCCAAATCACTTGCCGTTAATTTTCCCTGAATATAGACTCGTATATCTTCCATCCATAAAATTTTCAGAATTTTAGGCTTGGCCAATCAATACCAGATTTTTCTTAAAGTTTCCCCTATTTCACTGTTTGACTATTCTGACCACTCTTCACTACGAATCCAATTTCTCACTTTACAGAATTCCAAGTGTGTTGTATTTAATCTCATTTGAAACTAGACTCATTAAGGAGTCTAAGCATATAAATTTTATCTTATAATCATTTTTGTACAATTTATAATGATTTTCTAAAAACAGAACAGGGAATCCGGCAGTCATTTTGACTCAGCCCCATAATACTTCAAATATCTCTAGATCGGTAACTCCTTTGTTTCTATAGTTTCTTTTGTAAGAAAATAGACCCTTGAAGCTTTAATGACATAATTCACTCAGCTTCTAATTCAACTCCTACAAATTATGGCGATTTTCGAAAATCACCTTACTACTGCTGTCCCAAGTAGAGTACTACCAATTCACCATATATCAACCATTTCATATAGGTTTCTTCTAAACTAATAATAACCGAACCATTTAGTCAAGCTTAAGGCTGATTCTATTTTGTTCATGTTAAGGTCACACCTCCCTTAAAAGAAATTCCAGCCTTCTTAACTTTAATTAGCTACTACCCATTCTTTAAACATTGAACACAATGCACTTAACAATTAAACCTCTATACCGAATTTGCTCACACAATAGTCCTTGACCGAAAGTTCTTAGACTCTAGCTACCCTAATGTCATTCCTTGAAGCACATCCGAATACATATATTTTTCTTTCTCTCTAAACTAGATTCGGCAACCCCATAAGCCATATTAACCTTAACTTTCAAGCTAGAACACTTAACAATTTAACACATCCAACCTAACTATCCATCTAATGTCATCAAAACTTCTACTAAAAATTTTAAGCTCCTAGGCCGAAATTCAACCCTCATAATAACCTAACTTCAATCCAAGATTCAAGTAGCTTTTAAACCAAACCTCCAAATTATGCATACATTTTCAAGAGTGGCATAAAACATACCTTTTTGTATCAAAACACCCTAGCCGAAATTCAACAAGAGTTTTTCTTCTTTCTTTCTTCTAGTTTCGGCAATGGAGGAGTAAGGATGAGTCACTTTGGTTTCTCCTCCCACTTCTCATTATATTATTTCCTTCCATACTATAATTCCTTTAATATCAATTATTAAATCCTTTGTTAATACAAAATTATTTTAATTTTTGAATTAGTGGAGCATATTCCTTCCTTGGCCGGCCACCATGTTTATCATGGGTAAATTGACATGCAAAACCCTTCCTTTCAATGCATGTACTATTAGACCATTGTAAATTAGCCTCTCACTTTCCAACAAAGTTTCATATAAGTCCATATAAAAAAAAGATTCACATAAAGATGATCAAATTAATGCATGAAACTTTCACACATGCATTTACTCACTTCATAAACACAGAATATAACTTTTAATTATTTTCTTAACTCGGTTTTGTGGTCCCGAAACCACTTCCCGACTAGGGTCAATTTAGGGCTGTCACATTAATAAAATTCCAATTAGGTCCCTAGAAATCCATATTTTTCATTTAATTCACAATTTAACTACTAAATTTACACATTTCACAATTTAATCCCTAATTAACAATTTTGTCAAAAATCATTTCACAAATGTAGTTTATCTAACAACAACCATGCATTTTATATCATTAAACATCAAAATACATCAACATTCATCAATAGAAAAACCGTTAAACTTTAACAATTTGGCAAAATAGTCCATCTGTTAGCTAGACTAAGCTGCAACTATATCAAAAACATAGAAATCTTTAAAAACGGACAGAAATCTTACCTAATTGAAGAAAATCAAAATAGCCGAATCCCTAGCCCTATTTTCTTAAGAGAAACGATTTTGGTTTGTCTTTTGAAGAAGATGAACACAAATTAAAATGTTTTATTTTATTTTATTAACTTTTAATAACCAATTTACCTATTTGACCTTAATGAACATTACAAATTTCAAAATTACCATACCACTATCATCCACCATCTCATAAATGGGTTAATTACCACATAAGTACCCTTAATTTTAAATTCTATAGCTATTAAACACCTTTAGCTATTAAAACACTATTTTTTTACTTTAGGCGATTTAGTCCTTTTTTATCAAATTAAACACTCAAATGATAAAATTTATTAATGAATTTTTCACACATTCATGTTATCATATTGTAAACATTAAAATAATAATAAAATAATTATTTTAACTTCAGATTTATGGTCCCAAAACCACTATTCTTATTTAACTAAAAGCGGATTGTTACAAATTTTATAATTGTAAGTGTATTGTGAATACCTGCACTTTGCATTTGCATGGGTTGGGATGTTGTGAAGAAGGAAGTGATCCACTCTGAATCAGTGGTTAAGCCACTATGTAAATAATTCTGATTCTGGTGCTCGGATGCATTATGATCCAGCAGCTAAGCTTTGTTATTGTAAACGTGTCAATAGACACTTTGTGGTGTGTAGGGATGGAAGGGAATTGAATGTCCTTAACGGTGTGTTGGGATGGTTGCAAATGGTGTATAGCGGATGGGGTCTAGGAATATTCATATCTGAATCTAATCTGCAATATATATATATATGAATTTGCATATATATAAATATCTGTATACAACTGATCTGTTCTAAATTTGAATTGTAAACAGTCCTGTACCGAACCTAATCTCTGAATATGGACTACTTTATAAATGAATACTAATTGAATAACTTAACTTCTATTACGCTCTGAGTTCACAACTCATTTTGTTTTGGTTAGGTTTCAAGTGATCCCCAAGCTTGAGCGGGTCAGCGTAGTGGATACTCGGTCAAGCATTTACTTTTTCTTAAATAGTTTGTTAGGATTTCGGTAACTATATTAGGACGAATCTGGAAGGTTATATACATAATTCATGTTATGATGAATATGTTATGAAGTATGGTTTAACTTTATTATGTGTTGTGTGGTAAGTGCTAAGTGATGTGGTAACTCCCAAAATTTAAACTGAACGTCCAGGCCAGGTTTTGGGTGTTATAAATAAGGCATGGGTGAAGACCAAACAAAAATTAATAAAAGATAGCTCGGGAAAGAGTAGGCCTTGTTATGTAAATAGAAGAAAGGAAATTACTCACGCATCACAAGGTAGGATCCAAAAAAATAATAAAAACCACCAATAAGGGTGCAAATAAGGAATATGAGAGGAGTGAATTCCCTCGTAAGGAGAGAAGTATGGTACGAGAACTCCGTCGCAGTGATTGGTAAGCTTGTATAGCTAAAGGACGACAAGTTAGTTGTCTATTATGGGGATAGGTCGATAGGATGGAACAAGAATGAGTTCGCTAAAATGATGAAGCTTGCTGAAGGTCAGCATAGTAGGGAAGAGCTAACAAGTCCTTCAGAGCAAGCATACGGAAAGAAGAAGTCTGCCAAAGAACTAGCACAATCAAGTCCTCCAAGGAAAGTATGCTCTAAGAATCCTTGGGAATAGTTGGAAAGGCTACTATAAGGGTCCATGATGGGAAGCTAGTAAGCAGTTAGGTCCAGTTGGGATAATGCACACCCTATGTACAGGAGAAAGTGTAACGAGGAAAGCAAAGACAAGAAATAAGGATAATTTTCGTTGTTATAGCAAAGTGGCATGGGCTACTGTCACTTAGAGTTTGGCCAGAGAAGGGTCTTATGGCGAGCTGAGTAGCTTGAAGAATCGAGTGGAGTCTGCCACCCTAGCAAGGTAACTTGCCTCAAGAGAATCAGGCAGTATTTACGTTTAATTTATTTTATGTTGTTTACCCTCATGCAATAGGGTTAATTATGGTATAACTAAGAAAGTCACTAAGTTCATTCAAACTTACGGAGTTGATAGATGTTTGCAGGACTTGTGAGGATGATCGAGGACTTCGAAGAGGGAGCAAGCCAGATGGAGTATAGATCGAGGATCATTGATGGTTCAAGTCATGCACATAGGGAGGTGGTATCATTAGAGGCTTTGCCTCAGTATAAACCATGGTGTAGCCAAATGATGTCTTTAGGGTTTGGACTTTGAATCAGTTAGCCTTTAGCCAAATCTTAGGAAATTATTTGTCAACAAACAAATCTGAGTAGAGATAGAAATAATTTGAAGGATTAAGCATTCAGTGGCTTAAGGTCTTAGTTGTAAGAATTATTATTAATTTCTTTATTAGATAGATTTTATTTTAGACTGTTTATAACAGTTAAATTAGTAAGTTTAAGTATAGGTCCTTTGTGATGCTCTATACCTGGATCTGGAGGATAGGTCAGGCTTGGGGTATTACAAATATAGTGTATTAAAGCTATAAGTTTAGTCGGTCCTCTAACCTAGAAGATTGGAAAGAAGTACCCCAATGTGAATGGTGATCGAACTAGCTAAGTCCCATGAGTCCTCAATATTGTTAAGAGAATATGTGCAGTGCATGGATACATACGCCTAGATTGGAAAATTGAAATGTAAGTATCGATAATCGAATATAGAAAATATATGTAGAATGTATGATTAAGAAAATACGAGAGTAGAAATTTCAGTAGATGTATGTTGAAAGGAATACAAGAAAAGTATAAGTAGCTGAATATGAAAAAAGTTTGAATAAGTACATAAAAAAAGCACAAGTCTTATAAAATTAAGGGCAGTAATAAAATAAAGATATAAAAAAAGGTATAATATAGTGGATTGTTAAATGAGTGTCTATGCTTTCTGACAGTCGAGTCCTCTAAGATGATATAGGAATGATTGCAGGTTTGAAACTTGTTGAGGAGGACCCTGGATGCCAGGGTAGTGGGGATTAGATAGGTAAAATGAAGAGGAAGGTACATTTGAAAGGTAGGCTTGATGTCCCCTGTACAGTCTTCAAGAGTTTGAAGACTCCCCATTTTGCAATCGTAACTCCTCAAAGTATTGCCACTAGAGTTAGCACCTTTCAAAACCTTTTTTCCAAGCCTTTAAAAGGTTTGAGTTTAAACCTTCAAGCGGGAATAGAAAGGGCTACAAATCTTAGTTCGAAGGAAAGAAAGGGAAAATCGAGTAACATTGGTTGGGTCTCTTCCCCAAGACAAACCGGACTCTTTATTAGAAGGAGCTTCATTGAGTAGGGACCAGGTAAGGAATTTACGTGTATTTGTTAGTATTTGAAATCAGTTTGTCAACTCTACTGGATAGAAAAAGTATACCCTAAGGAGGTAGTAAGGATGAGCTAGTAAAAACTGTCACAGTCCTTAAGGTAGACACAAGCCTTATTGTAACACCCTAAACCTGACCTAGATGTCCAATCAAAGTTTAGAGAGTTACATCATCGATACTAAAATACCACGCATATAACACAATAATACAAAACCATACATCGCATAATATTTATCACAAAGATTAGTTAAGTATATAATCATCCAAAAGTCATACTATCATAGTTTACTGAAATTCCTAAAGTAATATTTAAATGAAAGATAAAAGCTTGACCAAGCTTTCGAGGTGCCAACCCCTTTAAGACTGAGAACCAACTGAAATCCAACCAACAATAAAGTGAGTTGTGAAATTAGTGCATAAAGAAGTTTGTTCACATAAACACATTTACCAAACAGTGTCTGTATTCAAAGATTCGATCTAACAACAGAAACATTTCTAGTTCAGATCCAAGATAGATTAATTTTAGATGTAGAAACAATTTTAGTTTCATATACAGAACAGATCAGAGTCAGATGTAGAGATCAGAGTTAGATGTAGATATTCCTAACCCCCATCAGCTACACACCATCTTCGGCTATCCCAACACACCGTTAAAGACGTTCAATGCCCAACCAAACCTACACACCATAGAGTGTTTGTCTAACACATTTACAGAAACGCAGCTTAGGTGCTAAATCGTAATGCGATGAAACGTTGGGATCAAAATTATACATATGGTAGCTTAACCACTAATTTAGAACAGATCACTTCATTCTTCATAATACCCCAACCCATGCATATGCAGAGAATCAATATTCACAACATGTATTCAGTTATTCTAAATTATTTCACAAATAGATAGCATAGTTCAATATCAGACTAAGTATCACAGGTTCATGCATATGTCACAGGGTATCAAATAATTCTCATTCATTCAAATTCAGACCATTTATACCATGAGGACGTCAATATTAGTCTTAAGTAACATTTACTGCCTCAACAATGGTTTTCGGGCCCTTTTATATACGCCACACGGCCAGGACACACGGCCAGGACACACGTCTATGTTCTTGCCCATGTGGTTCGCACGACCTGAGCACACGCCTATGTCCTTACCCGTGTAACTCACACAGCCTGGGCACAAGCCCATGTGTTCACTTGTGTTGTCCTAATTCACAAACAGTGAGTTACACGACCTAGACACACGCCCGTGTCCCTTGTTCATGTGAACCTTGCACTAATATTTTCATACAGGCCTGGACACACGTTAGTGTACCTTGCTTGTGTGGCTCCAAATTGATGAACAGTGAGTTACACGGCCACCCACACGGCCGTGTGGTGTCAACAACCATCATTTTTGGTGACCGAAACTTGCAAAAATTAAGGTTTTCAGTACGCACCTAGTCTCGCTTTGACGAAAAAACAATGCGGAAACTACCCGGAACCTAATTAACCATTCGGCAATCAATTATTTGACTAAATTGACTAAACAACGCAACATTAATATTCAATCAATTATGTCGAATAAATTGACACGAGAAAACTTTCAACAACAAACGCTTACCGATAATTCAACCGTGCTAAATTGGCATAACACGCGAAGGATCACTTCCCTCCGTACTCACGCCTAAAGAAACAAAATGACTAGTTATTAGAGAGTTTAAGTAAAACAATCAGAGAATTCCCAATTTAACAATGCAACAGAAATCTAACAAAACTTCGTAGAAGTTAAAGGATTCTAACAGAACTTACACAGAAGTCTTCCAATAACTTAAAGGTCTCACTAATTTCCAATATTCACTTGTTGAACATAATTGAAAATGAGAAATCAAAGAAGTAAAAAGAAGAAAGAAAGGAAAAAAGAAAAAGAAAAAAGAATAGAAGAAGAAATAGTACAGAACGTTAACAAAATTTTAATGATTTTTTGTCTTAACAACCTACATACTTCTGACAACAAGGAAAAATTCTCCTAATGCATACGATGGGTTTCAAACTCGGGACCAGATAGGATACAGACAGATACTTAACCAGTGAACCAGCAAGCTCATTCTTGTCACTGATTCATACAAAATTACATTTAACCATATACTGCATGGATACGGGTTGTTCAAAAAGGATAAAACTTTTAACGATACAACTAGAACTCTAGACCTTAAACACAAAAATAGAGCACAGGACCACATATACAAAAATTTAATTACTGCAGATTCTCACAATTAAATTCTTAAAATTTTGGGGTGTTACACTTATTCTACAATGATCGGGAATAAGAAAGGTGCACAGTCCTAAATGATAAAATGTGTCCTCCTGAAGAGGAAGAGATAGCTAGTAGGAGCATTTAGCCAACACCTCATTCGAATTTACCCCAAAAAAGAAACCAATGTAGGGAATCCAGATTTCTTGGGGTGATGAATATCCAACCATGGTATAATCAATGGATGTATCCCAGTAGACTGGGAATCCATATATCGTCTATGCTCCCAGGTAAAGGATTAGCCAATGGGTAGGCAAGTAAGGTAGAAAATAAAGGATTGTATCTCGATAAGGTATGTCGAAAATGATCGAGGAAAAGCTACACTCTAGTAACGTAAGCAGACAAGAAAAAGAAAGATAGGAAGAAAAGAAATGAATGGGAGGAATGGCCAAGCCAAAGGGCTGCAATCTTATGAACATTTTCGTAGTGACCAAGATATTTATAGCTGAAAGGAGATAGCAAGAAGTTATGGGAATTAATAGGTGGTAAGAAATCGTTCAAGTCCACCAATAACAGTAGGACACTTGTTGGCATTGGGAAAAGGAAAGAATCCTTTAAGATTTCCTAGACAAGATTTCTACCAACTGTAGTTCAATATGGAGTAGCCCTTATGGCAATGAATATAGACATATGACTATTCAGTAACAGCCCACTTTGAGTAAGACAAGATGCCTAGTTTACCATAGGAGTAGGATTTCGGGGTCAGAGTGGTAGCTCTTGCACTACGCTGAGATGGTAATAAAGGAGAAATCATGGGCGGGCTTAGCTGTCCTGTGATGTAAAGGAAATTGACCATCAAATAGGTAATGCTGAGACAAACGATTTTACTAACAAGTTGCAGTCTAAGATAAGTTCCTTAACTTAAACAGAATAAGTGCTAAAAGTTCTCAATACAAAAACTTGTACAAGTCTCTCCCTCAAATAAGTTTTTGTTCAGGACTTGCTAACATAGAATATCTATAAAAATTGTCGAAACCAAAAAGGGGTCGACTTTTATTTTGAAAACAAAAATAAAAAATGAGAGTCGCCACCAATCATTTTTATGAGGTGTGATCGGATCACCTCGCAATTTGACCATTTTAATAAGAAGTTCAATTTATTTAAAAGATGATTTTGGTCTATGAAATTCAGAAAAACGGGTTCGGGAGTTGATTATGTACAAGGAAGGATTAGACCCTCGTAACGTTCAAAATTGGTACCTAGTTGATTAATTAATGTCTTAGTGTTGAGAATTGAGAATTGGAAAAGATTTTAAAAATATGATCATTTGTTACAATACTATTTAATTGAAAATTTTGAGAAAATGGCATATTCACATTAATCGAGAAAAAGAATTATGTCCCGTGAGTTAGGACACAATATCTTAAATTTTGAATACGCAAATAAACGCCAAAAAACTTATTTACTTTAAAAGATACTTGATTATCTTGGTTTTAGAAGAAAATCATATTTCGTAAGTTAGAACACGATCTTTTCGTAATTTCCAAGATTATTTAAAATTTTTGCTTTAAAAAAGTTCAGGTATTTGGATTTTTCGAGAAATTTGAAACCCCGTAAGTTAGGGAACGGATTTTCGAATTTCAAAACATGAAATATTGCTTGTTTAAAATAACATTTTTAATATATCGGGTAAAACGTAACACGATTTTGTAGTAAAATGTGAGAAATAAATTACAGTACATAACAGAATAATGGGTATGTTAACGTAAATGACAATATGAAGAACTGAAATAAAATAAAACATACAAACCAAAAATAAAATGAAAAATAAGAAGAATAATGAACTAAAAATTTAAAGCTAAAGGCCTAACATTACATTACATAAAATAATATTTTATAAAACAATTTAAAAATAATAATATTAATGATAATGATGATGACATTAATAGTAATAATATAATAAAAATCTAAGATTTTAAAATTATATAAAAGGATATAAATAGATAAATGATAAAATAAAATAAAATAAATGTATATAAAAATTTTAGGTAAATAAATATTAAAGAAATATAATAATAATAGTAATAATAATGCAAAAATGATTAATTTGATAATAATAATAGCGTATAAGTAAATACAAAAAAAAGAAATATAATAATAATAAATATAATAATAATAACTAATTTAATAATAAAGTAGCAAAAATAACAAAAAGGACTAAATTGAATGCTAAAACAAAATTTTGGGGCAATTTTGAAATAAAAAGAAAGAGGAGGACATATCCGCACACTCGAATAACATGAAGGGACTAAAAAAGGAATTTTCCCTTCTCCTCCAAAATGGCGTCGTTCCCATGAGGACCAAAATGTGAACGAAATAAAGTATGGGGTAAAAATTAAAAATCAAGAAAAATCTAATTGCGAAATG
Organism: Gossypium hirsutum; assembly: GCF_007990345.1. Taxonomy (NCBI): domain Eukaryota; kingdom Viridiplantae; phylum Streptophyta; class Magnoliopsida; order Malvales; family Malvaceae; genus Gossypium; species Gossypium hirsutum. The sequence goes on along the minus strand of NC_053432.1, from coordinate 53,916,948 downwards.
ATTAAAAAGCGGAAGGGCTAAAGGTGCAATTAGCCCTTCCGTAAGAAACACGCGGATCCTGAGGACAAATGGGTCGAGTCATAGGTCAGAGGCCAAAACGACGTCATTTTGGCCTCTAAACTCAACTTTCAAAACGGCGTCGTTTAATGGTTGTTATTTAAGATAAAGTTTCAGTTTATTTTTTTTAACACTCTCCTCAAAAAAAAATAAAGGAAACCTCTCAACCCTCCTCTCTCTCCAGAATTTGGCAAGGGTCCGGTCCTTTTTTTGGTGAAATAAAAAAAGGTAAGTTTCTTTTTTTATTAAATATATGTAAAAAAATGTTTCATAAAAAAGAAAGAAAAAAATAAAACTACCTTAGTAGATCTATTTGCTTCTCTGCTTTTGCTGTTGTTGTTTTTTTAACTTTCTTTTTTTTTCATTGAATGTAAAAAAATTCTTCTTTACATAAATTTGTTTGGGGCTTTTATAGCCAACATACATTAGATCTTATTTCTACTGTTTCTGATTGCTTGTCTTCTTTTTCTCTGTTTGTAGGTGGCAAAGTCAACAACGGCGGTGGCAAGTGGCGAGGGTGGTGCTGACAGTGGTGGCGGCATAGGCTAAGGGTAGGGTGCGGCGCTAAGGTTAGGGTTAGGGTTAGGTTTTGTTTTTTCTGAAAATGTTTTAGTTTGGGCCTGGTTTACTTTGGGTCTGATTTTTTGGCTTTGGGTTTGGTAATTGGGCTGTATTTTGTAAATAAAAAAGTTGGACTGTTTTAATTTTATTTGTTTATTGGGCCCGGGCTAAAATTGGGCTTTACAGCTAACCCTCTTTGCTTGTTGTTGTGTAACGAGAACGGAGCAAAGACTTTTAAGAAAGACCAATTTTGCCCTGTCTCGCCAAGTCTCAACTTCTTTTGGTGCTTCTCTTTTCAAGTAGCCTCATTCAAGTCCACCGCAACTTTAGAGAGATAAGACTTGTAGTTTCAATCTACTCCGCTGCAACTTCAGGGAGATGGGATTTGTGGTTTTGTCTGCTCCACTGTAGCATCATGGCAATAAGACTTGCTATGGTAGATTTAATCTGACCTGCTACAACTTCAAAGGTATAGGATTTGTTGCTTCAATCTGCTCCACTGCAACTTCAAGGAATAAGATTAGTAGCTTCAATCTGCTTCATTGCAAATTTAGAGAGATAAGATTCGTTATATTCAGTCTGCTCCACTGTAATTTTAGGGAGATAAGACTTGTAACTTCAATATGCTCCACTGCAACTTCAGGGAGATAAGGTCTGCTATCTTCAATCTACTCCACTGCAACTTCAGAGAGATAAGATTTGTAATTTGTAGCTTTAATCTGTTCCACTGCAACTTCAATGAAATGAGATTTACTATCTTCAGTTTGCTCCGCTGCAACTTCAAGGAGATAAGACTTGTAATTTCAACCTGCTCCACTGCACCTTCAGGGAGATAAGATCTGTCATGGTAGATTTAATCCAACCTACTGCAACTTCAGAGGTATAGGATTTATGACTTGTAGCTTGATCTATCCCACTACAACTTCAAGGAAATAAGATTCGCTATCTTCAGTCTGCTCCACTGCAACTTCAGAGAGATAAGGTTTATGGCTTTAATCCTCTCCACTGTAACTTCAGGGAGATAAGATTTGTCATAACAACTTCAATCCATCCCACTGTAACTTCAAGGGCATAGGATTTGTGATTCGTTTGATCTGTCAACCATTTTCTGGGGAACATGACCAGTAGAATCCATTTCATGGGCCTATTTATGCCAAGTGATTAGGATGTCATGATAAAAATGAATCAAATACTCCTAGCTAGATGTGTATGAATGATATTTGCATGAATGCAGAATGTCATTTTTCAAGAATGATCTTTTTTTAGCACATTGGTTATCATTGCTTGTTGCTCATTGAGGTTTTGTCACTGATGTGTTACCATGCACTCTTGTTCAGCTGGTATCTTTGGCAGAAAATCCGAAGAAATAGTTACAATTTAGACTATTCTTTCTCAAATGTTTCCAATTCTTTGGTTTCGTTAGTTCTAACTAGTGGTCCTATTTTAGGTCCCTATACTATTTAAAAACTTTTCAGAGCAACATGCAAAACTCCTTTTACGTGAATATTATGAGTCCATTAACCGTTATTTCAATAAAATGCTTGAAAAAGATTGTAACAATGGACAAGATTAAAATTTATTGGAAGAAAAGCTCAAAATGAATGGAATTAATCAAAATAGCAAATTTTGCCAAAGTACAAAGCGGGTAAAATGAAAGTCGGTGCCCAAAATATCGCAGCATGAGCTTCCCTACACAAAACTTGTTGAGGACAATTTTGAGCTCAATTATGTGTTTAGGGGATCTAGAGTACTTTGTCGATGCCTCAAGATGTAAAATTTCTCTTCATTGTTATTTCTGGGTTGCCCTTTTCTGGGTTTTTAACTCAAAACCCATTTGGTCTCAAAGCGCCCTTTGCGAGTTTTCACCTTGGCCTCTCTTTTTTTTTTAGGTGAAGTATTTCTTGACCGAATCTGAATTCATTGGATTAGGCAGGTTCTTGCCATCCATCTTGGTCAATATCAATGTTCCTCTAGAAAAAGCCTTCTTTACCACATAAGATCCTTCCCAATTTAACATCTATTTTCCTCTAAAGTCCTTTTGTATGGGCAGGATCTTTTTCAACACTAGGTCCCCATCATTGAATTCTCTTGGACAAACTTTTTGTTATAAGCTCGCATCATTCACTTTTGGTACATCTGAACATGACGGATGGCTTTCAACCTTTTCTCTTCGATCAAGTTTAGCTAATCATATCGGGATTGGATCCATTTTGCTTCATCCAACTTCAATTCTGACAAAACCCGGAGAGAAGGAATCTCAACTTTAATGGGCAAAACTGCCTCCACCTCATAAACCAATGAGAAAAGCATTGCCCCGCTGGAGGTCCTGACAGACGTTCGATAAGCATAGAAGGCAAATGGTAACTTCTTATGCCAATGTTTATAAGTCTCAGTCATTTTCCCCAAGATCTTCTTAATGTTTTTATTGGTTGCCTCGACTGCACCGTTCATTTTTTAGCAATACAGTGACGAGTTGTGGTGCCTAATCTTGAACTGACTGCAGACTTCTGATATCGTGCTGTTGTTCAAATTCAATGCATTGTCAGATATGATTCTTTCTGGCATTCCATATCGACATATGATTTCGTTCTTCAGGAATTTACTGACTGCCGACTTTGTAACATTGGCATATGAAGCGGCATCTACCCACTTGGTGAAGTAGTCGATGACCACAAAGATGAATCGATGCTCATTTGAGGCTTTTGGTGAAATTAGCCTAATGAAATCCATTCCCCACATAGGGAAAGGCAATGGAGAAGTCATAACATACAGAGGCGAAGAAGGTACATGAATTTTATCTCAATAAATTTTGCACTTATGGCATTTCTTGGCATAATTGATGTAGTCTCATTCCATGGTAGACCAATAATACCCGAATCACATGACTTGCCTAGCCATTGTGAAACTATTGGTATGTGTTTCGCAGACACCCTTATGGACTTCTTCAAAGATTTTCTTAGCCTCGACAGCGTTAACACATCTTAATAGTACCTGATCCTTTCTTCTTTTATATAGGATCTCCCCATCTAAGATATAGTCACTGGCCAATCTTCTTAGCTTCCTTTTGTTATTCTCAGTTGCCTAGTCAAGGTATTCATGATTCTTCACACATCGTAATATATCATGGTACCAAGGGTGATCATTCTTTTCTTTTCATCTTCGATGTTGTAACAATGAGCTGGAGCCTCATAAATACTTATCTAGATTGGTTTCACATCCTCTTGTTTGTTCTCTTTGATCATGGAAGCCAAAGTAGCCAAGGCATTAGCCATCTGACTTTCATCTCGTGGAAGGTAGCAAAAGGTGATGTCATCAAACTCTTCAATTAGCTCTAGAACTAGCCTTCGATAATTGATCAACTTGATCTCACGTCTCTCATTCACCATTATATTGATAGATCACTAGCGTAGAATCCCCATATACCTCTAGCATTTTGATTTTGCGTTCTATGGCTGCACAGATACCCATGATGTATGCTTCGTATTCTTCCATATTATTTGTGCAATCAAAATCCAGTTTACTAGTAAAGGGATGATGATTTCCATTTGGGGATGCCAAGACTGCCCCGATTCTATTACCCACAGTATTTGAGGCTTTATCAAAATTTAGCTTCCAAAGATGACCTTCTTGAGAGTCTTCTTTAGTAGTTGCCACATACATTAGATCTTCATTCGGGAAATCAAAGTTTAGAGGCTCATAGTCTTCTAGAGCTCTACTGGCTAGAAAATCTACTATTGCACTCCCTTTTACAGCTTTTTGATTCACACAGACTATATCAAATTCGAAAAGAAGAATTTGTCATCGGCTTATCATTCCATTCAAAGCAGTCGACTCCATCATGTACTTTAGAGGGTCTAGTTTTGAGATGAGCCAAGTTGTGTGGTACAACATGTACTGTCTCAATCTTCGGGTTGTCTAGATTAAGGCACAACACAACTTCTCAATTGGTGAGTATCTTGTCTCACATTCAGTGAACTTCTTACTGAGGTAGTATATCACCCTTTCTTTCCTTCCTGACTCATCGTGTTGGCCAAGCACACATCCCATAGAATTCTCAAATACTGCCAAATATAGTATCAGTGGCTTATCTTAACTAGGTGGTGTCAGCACCAGGGCATTGGTCAGGTATTGTTTGACCTTGTTGAAAGTTTTCTGGCACTCCTCATCCCAAATACCTAGGTTGTGTTTCTTAAGGAGACGAAATATGGGGTCGCATTCCTCAGTTAGTTGTGAAAAGAACCAGGCGATGTAATTTAGTCTTCCTAGGAATCCTGGAACTTCTTTTTGAGTACGTGGCGGTGGAAACTCCTGTATAGCCTTAACTTTATCCGGGTCAATCTCAATCCCCTTTTCGCTGACTATGAATCTTAGTAGTTTTCCTAACCTGGCCCTGAAGTTACATTTTGTTGGATTAAGCTTTAGCCGGAATTTCCTCAGCCTCAAGAATAATTTCCTCAAGACTTGCACATGCTCCTCTTCTGTTCGGGATTTGGCGATCATATCGTCGACATAAACTTTAATTTCTTTGTACATCATACCATGGAACAGGGTTACCATGGCTCTCTAATATGTTGCTCCTGCGTTTTTCAGTCCAAATAGCATCACTTTATAGCAAAATGTTCTCCACATGGTTATAAATGTGGTCTTATCCATGTCTTCAAGATGCATCTTTATCTGCTTTTATCCTGAGAAGCCATCTATAAAGGAGAATAATGAATAACCTACCGTATTGTCCACTAATGTATCGATATGGGGTAATGAGAAATTATCCTTTCGGGCTGGCTTTGTTCAGGTCCCTATAATCTGGGCACATTCATACTTTCCCATCTTTTTTAGGGATGGGTACGATATTGGCTACCCATTCTGAGTATTTGACTACTTGTAAGAAACCATCATTGAATTACTTCTTGACCTTCTCTTTTATTTTTATCGAAACATCGGGCCTCATCCTTCAGAACTTCTGTTAGACTGGCTTGCACTCTTCTTTTATAAGGAGCCAGTGTACCACGATATCAGTACTTAGTCCAGGCATATCTTAATATGACTATCTAAAAACATATTTGAATTGTTGGAGTAACTCAATAAGGTCTCGCTTTGTCTCTGTGGCAATGCAAGCTCTAATTTTCACTTATTTTCCTTCTTCCAAGACCACAATCTCTACTGACTCTTTGTGAGATAGAACAAAAGAGTATTTGCTCAAGCTGGTATACAAAGATGCATTTTTATTGACATAAAGATGTTGGACATAGCCTATTTCAAAAAAGACTCTTACTGCTCCTAGGCTTAGAGCAATAAGCGTGTATTCTAAACATTACTCTGAATTAGCTCTAAAAACTACATGAATCTCTTCCGCAGTCCAGTTATTAAAAACACTTCCAAGTACATAGAGGCAAATTCCTGATAAATTTCCTTCCAAAATTCCCTCTTTAGATATGGCGTTAATTTTCAGATTTCCTATCATTTCTTCAGCAATTTCTTTTCTTGTCATCTTCTGTCTTGGGTGAATATTTCCTCCTGACACAAATGTTCTAGATATATGAGGAAAGGTCATTGGTTCCTATTTGACCTCTGCCCCGTTTAATCTTGCTTTTCTCCTCTCTTGCTTCTTCTTCAACTCTTTCTTTCTTTACTTCGCATCTGGCTTATATCCCAATCCAAAGCGATCTCGTTTATCCATCAGAATTGGTACTTCGACTCTCCCTTAAAGATATTTCCCAAGTCTTTTTCCCTGCATGGCTCTATTTTTTATCGTCAGTCGTAGGCTTATCTTTGTAGTTTTGGATATTTTAGGCATAGGGATCTTGTTCCCTTCAGTGATGAAGGTTGCATTTACAAATTCCATTGATCGAAAAGAACATTCTATCACTTCATTGTCTGCCCCTATGTATGATGCGTCACTGGTTATGGATGCAATAATATCTTCTTCTGCGTTTATCGTTACCAGTCGACCCTTAGTTATCAACTTTAGCTTTTGGTGCAGAGATTTCGGCACTGCCCCTACGGAGTGAATCCAAGGCCTCCTCAATAAGCAATTATAAGAAGACTTGATGTCCATCACCAAGAAGTCTACTTCATACATGTTTGGACCAATCAAAAGAGGTATCTTAGTTCTTCCCATCACCTTTCCTTCGGTACCATTGAATGCTCTCACTATGTTCTGACATGTCTTCATATGAGAGCTATCCACTGGTAATTTGTTTAATGTGGATAATGGCAAGACATTCAATATGGATCCATTATCAATTAACACCCCTGGAAATGTATAACCCTTACAACGGGTCGTGATGTGCAAAGCCTTCGTCAATCCCATGCCCTATTATAGTATTTCATCATCACTAAAAAAGATGAAATTGTCGGTGCTTATGTTATTGATCAGATGGTCTAGCTTGTTGACGGAGATATCATTAGCGATATAAGTTTCATTTAATACTTTCATCAACGTACTACGATGTACCTCCGAGCTTAAGAGTAAAGCTAGTACTAATATGCGAGCTGGTTGTTTATGCAGTTGCTCCACAACACCATACTCGCTATGCTTTAAGAATTTCAAAACCTCTTTAGCCTCCTCTTCCGTCGCCGGCTCATTAGTAGGCGATTCAAGTCTAGCCGCCTTTTCTTTCTTTTGTTCAACTGCCAAGGCTTTTCCTTTTACGGGCTCAGCTTTTGCATTTGATGGGTCGTAGCATCTCCTACTGAGCGTGTAGAAACCCACATCTCGACCTTCTTTTGAAGCACTAATTGGGTTCTCTTCTCGTAAGATCGTCACGTTGCAGTTATAATTCTAGGGAACCCTATTACTATCAAGCTACAGGTTTCTGGATTATAACCCTTGGTGCAACTTGTGCTTCAGCTTCATTAATTCTTGGTCATGAGATGATTACCACCAGGTGGTTGGCCATATAAACCTTCTCTATCGATTTTTCTTTTGAGGCACACACATCCTCTCTTTCTGGGCCTTCGGTATATTCAAAGAATTTTAGCTCCTTATTGTCCATTAGACCTTGTACTAGGGCCCTGAATTCACTATATCTTTGAATCTCGTGACCTTCTTCATTATGGAACTCGCAGTAGTTCCTTACTTTTCAGGATTTCTCCCTTAAATCCTATGTGATTAATTCATTTTTTATCATTTCCTTTCAAACCCCTCTCAGTGGGGTTTTCACTTCTGCTATATTCATCTTGATTCTCTTCTTCGTATTCTCGATTATCATGTTTACCTCTTTGTCAAAATGGTTGGGTAACGAATTCTCTGTACTAGATGGATCATCGAATCTCACAATGCCCAGTTTGATAAGTCTTTCGATTAACTTTTTAAAAATGGTGCAGTTCTCAATCGAGTGTCTCGTGATTCCCGCATGGTATTCGTATTGGGCATTTGCGTCATACCATTTGGGGAATGGAGGTTGCATAGGTTTTAGCTAGAAAGGGGGTACGACATGTGCATCAAACAAATTTTGGTATAACTCCCTATACGTTATTGGGATGAGCGTAAACCGGAGTTTTTCTGAATTCGTTCTTGAATTGGATTATTTTTTGTGGGGACCCTGAAGACCAATGGTTACCATTCCCGGCTAGCTCACAGTGATTGGTTTTGAATAACCCTTATTATACGTGCTCACATTATTTACCTTATTTTCCTTTTTTCTCGGGGCCTACCTCTTGGCATTTTTCCTGGCCTCTATTTTTCCACACCTTATTGCATTTTCTATCATCTATTATGTTCGAGAAACTCTTAGTTGTACTTCCCAGCATATGATTAATGAATGGAGCCTTTAGAATATTAATGAAAAGCATTGTCGATTCCTTTTCTAGCAGAGGTGGTTGGAGTTGCATGTTGACTTCCTTCCACTTTTGAACATATTACCTGAAGCTCTCCCTTGGCTCTTTCTCCATTTTTTGCAATATGATTCTGTTAGATGCCATATCTGTTACGTGGCCATATTGTTTCATGAAAGCCTTGCCAGGTCCTTCCATGAATTAATTTGGGCACGGCTTAATTGATTATACCATTTGGCCGTAACCCCGATTAAGCTTTCTTAGAAACGGTGAATTAACAACTGATCATTATTGACATATCCTGTCATCTTCTGAAAAAACATCATAATGTGGGCTTTGGGGCAGCTGATCCCATTATATTTCTCAAATTTTGGGGTTTTACACTTGGGCAGGAGCACTAGATCTGGAACCAGACTCAAGTCTTTAGCATCAATTCCAAAATGGTAATCAGTGCTTTCTAATGCCTTAAATTTCTCTTCTAGCCATTTGCATCGATCTTCAAGTTGCTTTGGGAGCTCCATTCTCACCTTTTCTATTTCTGCTATATCATCAAGATTAGGAACAACGTGATTTTCTGGATTGTCTCCTGGGTTGGAGCCTGAATCTGTCGAGAAGCTTGTTGGTGCCAAAATGCCTGTCTGGTATTGAGGCCTGATGTTAACGGACATCCTTTATGGATATGCATTTGTTTGTGCTTGGGTGTTTGTTAGGGTGAAGCCTAGAGGATAAGCAAGGTCCTCGTTATCGTCCCTGGAATTGACCATAGGGCTCTTTCCTTTTTCTAGCCCTCCAGTTAGCAACTGGGTTAATTGGCTCATCACATTCTTTTAGGATTCTAGCATCTGATCTTTCATGTCCTGTTGAATTTTGGCCAATTGTTCTTGCATCTGTATTTGCAGCTGATCTTGCATTTCTCTTTGCATTTGCTCTAATCTTTCCAACATTTAGTCCATTGCTTTAGTTCTTCCTCGTGTGCCGTAACGATATTCCAGGGTAACTGCCATGATTTTAGGATCCCTTTGTGAGATTTAATAACATGATGCAATGTAATACTAATGCATAAAATGTATGCAAAAAAGGCATTGATTCTAATTCAATTTCATTAAAGTAATTTTTCTAGAAAATAAATTCTTTACATAAAACGGATTACATATAAGGCCTCACCTTAATACTTAATGCCTTGACCTTCCTAAGAAGCCAAGCTAAATCTCAGCCTCGATCTGACTCTGACTCGTATTTAAAACTCAGTACATCAGTCTAGACTACTAAGGTTTGTAAATGATTAGCCAACTCTCGTACTTGAACCAAAGCTGCACCCATAACGTAATCCTTATCCCTGACCTGATCCTGAGATCGATGAAGCTGCTCTTGCCACTGCTCACTATTTACTTCCAGGAGTTCAACTTGAAGTTCACAGTTTTGTAGGACGGTTTTGAGCTTCTATCTTTCTTTTTAGCTCTTCAATTTTACTCTGGCTAGCCTTCAACTCGATTACAGAGTTACGACTACGATACTGATGTAGGGATCTTTCTAACTCTGATACCTGAGTTTTTAACTCTATCTTTTCATTTTGACTTTCTACCAAACTTTCTTACAGAATGTCTTCTCGTGCTTGAGCATCTCAGAATTTCCTTTCCCATTGACTGGCTCTACTCTTTTCCTCTTTAATTTCTTGCTGCCAATATTTTGACATTTTTCCCAGACCAACGGTTCTCATTGACCTCCGCAGCTTCTTGTAGCCTGTTTTCAAACTGTCCAAATCCTCTTCAGCCTTACTCTTTCCCTTTCTTAGCTTCTCGGCTTTTAGTTTCTAAACATCGACATTCAATCCCAGCTGCCAATTGCTCTATCCTTTTTTCTAGCTCCAAACTCTTTCTTTCAAAATCTTGTTTGATTATCTCTAGCTCAGATGGGATCACCTAAAAGTGTTCTTCCATTGATCTGGTGTTTTCTTGGTCTGACGTAAAGATGTTTTCGTTGATGCTCTGACCCTACCACCGATCATACTTAGGGGTAGTCATCGGGTTGGCTGCAAACCTTTTCATTCTGCAAGTTCGGTTCAAAGCGTTTGATATTTCACAAAGTTTCTTTTTGTAATTATCTCTTTTGTATACAAACTCGCACTAACCTAACTTTTGTGTTGTTAGCGTAAACTATCTTGATCTGTACTGCCTTAACACGAGCAAAGGTGCATATCTGACAGCCCCCCATATTCCAAGCAGAGGAACCCAATCAAAATCACCACACCAATATAGAATCCCGTCATGGACCATCCAAGGGGCTCTCCATTCGATGTCTTCTTCTTGCAGATTCTGGAAAGTCATCATTCATTTCTCTTCCGTAATATCATCTCGTCTTGGTGTAGCCACTAACTCTTTCAGCGGAGAATAGTCTTTGGAGAAGATTTGATACGAGACCTTTTCCACTTTCCATAAATGGCTGTGGAACCACGCTAGTAAGAGTTGTGCGCATCCAATGAATCTCCTTTTGGCTGCTCTTCGATATGCGTTCAAGGATCTGAAAGTTTCGGCCAAAATTGCGAAAACAAGTGTGACCCTTTTATCAAGTTGGTCAAATAAATCGGAGACTGCCTCATCTATATACCCCAAAGCCTTAGGAAATATAACCAATCTGTAAATGCTTAATGCGAAGACATCAACCCTTTTCTTCACATCAAGGTGTGCTAGGATCAAATCTCTCAAATTTCTCCAAGGAATGCACTTAGTATCACCTTTCTACTTGATTCAGACTACAACCCACTGTTCACTCATTCTCGTGATGTTCATCAACTTTTCTAAGAACGTTGAGACGTTGGCAACTTTGGAATAAGCCTTGTCAATTTAAATCTTTGGGAAACGAAGCAAGGCCGTGTACCCTTCCACAGTAGGTACCAAATCCATCTTTCCAAAAGTAAAACAACTATAAGTAGGGTTCCAAAACTGAGCGAGAGCTTGGAATAAGTGCTTGTGCACTAGGATATTGAGTAGATAGAGCAAGTCACCATAATTATAGTAGAATAGTTGCTTGATCTCGTCATCCCATTGATCCCATATTTTTTTCATCTCTTGAAGATTATTTTGGATTACGCTGATACGAGTAAAATCCTACAACTTTAACACGTACCCTCTGTAAGACTATCACCCTTCTCTTACTACATTGTCTCAGCCCATATCCGAACGGCCGCATTATCCTCCATTTTATCAAAAATCCATTTTTCATGACAAGTTATCTATTTAGCTACTTAATGTGAATCAACACCTTTTTGTGATGAAAATGTCATGCAATTATAATTAAAACAAGTCAGTACTTCATACACAGTTTAAAGCAAGCGAAGAATAATAAGTAAAGCATCTACTCGGGTAACCACTAGGGTTTGGTATGGCTCTACCTAAGGTGGGCTCTTAAAGCTCACTATATAGGGTTCGATTCTAAAGTAAAGGTACCTAAACCAACAGATTCCTCGATCCTCACCCATTATGGGCTCATATGGACCGAGTTCAGTTCAGGGGAATACAATTCCCTATGACTATACAGAGATGAAAATCTCACGAAGACATAGGTACGAATGTATCTCGAAAGCGATACGCTATCCTATACGGAGGTGAAGACCTCATGAAGTAATAGCTTCTCACACCCAGTTAAGAGGGTAGAATCGATCGATTATGTGATGCAATGTGCAGAAATATATCCAGTAAAGCAATTATAAACAAAAATAATGAAGACCGAAACAAAGTCAAATGAAATGCAACGAAAGGATTGTAAATTTAAACCAAGTTTTCTATTTTCGACAAAGAGACAAAAGTAATCAACTCGTGGCTCGACTCACTTATTTTGGTTCCCAATGGAGTCGCCAAGCTGCCGAAACCATTTTTTTGAAAAATGGGTCGACTTTTATTTTGAAAACGAAAATAAAAATAGGAGTCGCCATCAATCATTTTTATGATGTGTAATCGGATCACCTCGCAATTTGACCATTTTAATAAGAAGTTCGATTTATTAAAATATGATTTTGGTATACGAAATTCAGAAAAATGGGTTTGGGAGTCGGCTACGTACGAGGAAGGATTAGCACCCTCGTAACGCCCAAATTTGGTACCTAGTTGATTAATTAATGTCTTAGTGTCGAGAATTAAGAATTGGAAAAGATTTTAAAAATACGATCCTTTGTTATAATACTATTTAATTGAAAATTTAGAGAAAATGGCATATTTCACATTAATAGAGAAAAAGAATTACGTTCCGTAAGGTAGGACACAATGTCTTAAATTCCTGATATGCAAATAAACGTAAAAAAAACTTATTTATTTTAAAAGATATTCGATTATCTTGGTTTTAGAAGAAAATCATATTCCGTAAGTTAGAACACAATCTTTTCATAATTTCTGAGATTATTTAAAATTTATGCTTTAAAAAAGTTCTGGTATTTGGATTTTTTGAGAAAATAGAAACTCCATAAATTAGGAAACGCTTTTCGAATTTCAAAACACGAAATATTTCTTATTTAAAACAACATTTTTAATGTATCGCGTAAAACGTAGCGCGATTTTGTAGTAAAATGTGAGGAATAAATTACGGTACATAACAGAATAATGGGTATGTTAACGTAAATGACAATATAAAGAACAGAAATAAAATAAAACATACAAGCCAGAAATAAAATGAAAATAAGAAGAACAATGAACTAAAAATTTAAAGCTAAAGGCCTAACATTACATAAAATAATATTGTATAAAACAATTTAAAAATAATAATATTAATGATAATGATGATGACATTAATAGTAATAATATAATAATAAAAATCTAAGGTTTTAAAATTATATAAAAGGATATAAATAGATAAATGATAAATAAAATAAATGTATATAAAATTTTAGGTAAATGAATATTAAAGAAACATAATAATAATAATAATAATAATGAAAAAATGATTAATTTGATAATAATAATAATATAATAACGTATAAGTAAATATAAAAAAGGAAATATAATAATAATAATATTAAACTAACTAATTTAATAATAAAGGAGAAAAAATAACAAGAAGGACTAAATTGAATGCTAAAACAAATTTTGAGGCAATTTTGAAATAAAAAAGGGGAGGACTTATCCGAACACGCGAATAACATGGAGGGACTAAAAGGGGAATTCTCCCTTCTCCTCCAAAACGACGTCGTTCCATGAGGACCAAAATGTGAACGAAATAAAGTATGGGTTAAAATTAAAAATAAAGGAAAACCAATTTGCAAAATGATTAAAAAGCAGAAGGGCTAAGGTGCAATTAGCCCTTCCGTAAGAAACAGGCGGATCTTGAGGGCAAATGGGTCTGGTCACGAGTCAGAGGCCAAAACCATGTCGTTTTGGCCACTGAACTCAACTTTCAAAACGACTTCGTTTAATGGTTACTATTTAAGATAAAGTTTCAGGTTTTTTTTATTTTTAACACTCTCCTCAAATAAAAATCAAAGAAAATCTCTCAACCCTCTCTCCTCTCTAGAATCCGGCCAGGGGTCCGGCCACCAACGATCGCCCTGGCCGCGAGCTGCTGGTGACGGCGCCGCCGTCTAGGGCGGCAGAAAGCCAAAAGTCGCCCTTTTTTCCAGCGAAATCAAAAAGGTAAGTTTCTTTTTACTTTTTTTATTAAATATATGTAAAAAATGTTTCGAAAAAAAGAAAGAAAAAATAAAACTACATTAGTAGATCTATTTGCTTCTCTGCTTTTGCTGTTGTTGTTTTTTTAACTTTCTTTTTTTTTCATTGATTGTAAAAAAACTTCTTCTTTACATAATTTTGTTTGGGGATTTTATAGCCAACATACATTAGATCTTATTTCTACTATTTCTGATTGCTTGTCTTCTTTTTCTCTGTTTGCAGGTGGCAAAGTCAACAACAGCGGTGGCAAGTGGCGAGGGTGGTGCTGACAGTGGCGGCGGTGTAGGCTAAAGGTAGGGTGTGGCGCTAGGGTTAGGGTTAAGGTTAGATTTTGTTTTTTTTTGAAAATGTTTTAGTTTGGGCCTGATTTAGTTTGGGTCTGATTTTTGAGCTTTGGGTTTGGTAATTGGGCTATATCTTGTAAAAAAAAAGTTGGACTATTTTAATTTTATTTTTTTATTGGGCCTAGGCTAAAATTGGGCTTTACAAAAACCATTAAAACAATAATATAACAAATCATTTACAATATAATAATATATGATAAAAAAATCGTGGACTCTTGACATTGAATCTCATAAAGTTTCAATCCAATCCAAATGCTCATGTTGCTAGGGATTGTCTTAGGTGATTTAATTGGATCCAATCTTCAATGTAAGTCTCCTAAGTAATATGATCTTCTTTGTTGGGCTAGATATTCTCCAAATAATCAACAAAACTCATTCAAACTATTCAATAAATTGTGAATACTTAAATATGGAAACTATTACTCAACAACTCCAGTGTTAGGGCAGTTCCCTAACACTTAAAGGCTAGTTTCCCAATCTTCAATGTGAGTCTCCCAAGTAATATTGGGCTAGATATTATCATAAATTGTTTGATTTAATTTTAAATTTTTATAATGAATTGAAATAAAAATAAATTTAAAAGTAATATGATATACTAAATTGAAGAAAGAAAACAATTATGTGAAAAAATAAAGGAAATGAAATTATAAGTATCTCAATAAAAAGTTTTTCAAACTAAAAAAACTAAAAATCGAGCTATACATTTTTATTTAGTTAATTCATTTTGCTCCCTAAGCCGATTTGTTTTTTTTTTAATTTACATAAATAATTTAATTTATTCAATTTTTAGTATAATAAAACGAACCAGTCAAATATACACCCTATCAATAGCATGACCAATATATAGAATTATATAGATATAAGTTTTGAATTATATTTAAGAGAAAAATAATTTACTATCAATTTTTATACATATCTTAAATTTACGCGCAATCCTTCAATTTCTAATGAATCATATTCAATTAAGAAACACATTATACACCTAAATTAACTAGAACTCGCAGCCTTCAAAAATGTTAACAAGAACATTGACTTATTTATTATTAGTCGATTTAACTTCAAGTGGCAAAGGACTCGCGGTCGATTTTTATTGATTTTGAATTTGAGACCCTAGAGTTGAGTTTAGCTCAGTTTGATGGATTTTTTTATATTTTTTAAATTTTTTATAATAATTCTGATTCAATTCTTGAATTTTTTCATATTAATTTTAAATTTAAATTTTTGGACTTTCTTTTGAATTTTTGGACTTTCTTTTAATAAATTGAGTTCTATTTTACAACTTTGGAATATTATTTGATAAAGTTTCAAAGTTTTTGCATAAATATTTCTAAAATTTTAATTTTTCAAGCAAATAAAATTAATCAATAACTCTTATATAACATTTTATACATATAGTTTTTTTAACGTTATTTTTACTATTTTAAATAAAATATTTATTTTAAATCATAAAGATTAGAATCGATTATAAATAAATAAAAATAAATTTTGATTCACTTGAATCGAATCGAATCAAATCAAATCTAATAACTTCAGTTTTTAATTTGTATTTCAAAAAGCGTCCAAACACCACGGTTCAAGGTGATTTTCAATTTCTCAATTTTTATTGGTCATCCCTACCTACCCTTATAAATAAATGTTCATACATATAGAAGTACTTGAACTTGGTAACTTATGCCTATTTAGTACTTAAACTTTTTTTTTACTTAACTGGTATCTAAACTTGAAAACCGTAAGTCAATTTATTACTTTTTTTAGGTACCTAACTAACATTGTTAGAATATGTTGATGTGGTGCTAACATGATGTTAACAACCATAGCATGATGGCACATTACAGCTTTACATTTTGACACGTGGCAAAAAAATAATTCTTATAAATTTTTATTTTTATTTTTTCACGTGTCAAAAAATGTGAAGTTTCCATGTGTTACCATATTATTGGTTGCCAATGCCACGTCAGTGTATTTTAACAATGTTAGTCAGATATCTAAAAAATATTAAATTGGCTTACAATTTCCAAATAGGTACCATTAAGTCCAAAAATTAAATTTAGAAACCAAATAGGTACAAATTATCAATTTCAAGTACTTTTGCATATATTAACCCTAAAAAAAACTTATTTATTATTATGAGTGAACTTGAATTTCTAAAAAGAATATTAACAAATCCAACCTAAACTGATTTAGTTATACATATTTGACCCAAAAACTAGTTTAGTTGGATCAGACATATTAAACTTTGATTTGGATATGTGAAGCTTGGCCACAAATGCTCAAGTCAAACAAATTAGGTTTTCATTATAACTAGTTTTTCTTTATTTATGTCATATTATTATATTTAATAAAAAATATACTTAGAAAATCACATAAAATATATTAGAATTTTTTTTAATTGGGAAGTAATATTTTATAGAAATTTAAAGTAAATTGATATAAAGATGAAATTAGGGTGAGCAAAACTCAATTCGACTCGAAAAAATTAAAAAAATTGAATTTCGAGTTAAATGAATTGAGTTATTCAATCAACTCGAAATTTTTTTAAATTTCAAGTTCGAATTGAGTGAGTTTTCAAATTTGAATAAACCGATATCAAACTATAATATTTTACATTTTTACCCAAACCCCAAACCGTTTTACTTTTCCCCCAAAATTTTATTCCTTCTCACTTTTCCTACAAACTTTTACTCCTCTCATCCCAACCCCCATCTACCCAAATCCATTCCACCAAATTTTTTAAAGTATTTTCTCTCAAAATTTACTCCCCATCTACTTTCCCTCAAATTTTACTCTCAAAAACCCTTAAATATTTTATTTTCCCCCTAATTTTACTCCCTCCCACTCTACCCCTAAATTTTACTCTCCTCTCATTCCACCTCCCATCTACTCCAATCTATCCCCACATTTTTTTAATATTTTCCCTCTAAATTTTACTCTCTCATTTAATTTCCCTCATATTTTACTCTCTCAAACTTTTTATTTTTCTTTTAACTTGAACTTCTCACCATTTATCCCAATAGAAAATCAAATCATCCAAAAATTCTCTAACTTAAATAATAATTTTATTATATCTACTATTTATATTATTAAATTAATTCCATTTTTTACTATTTATTATTAAATTGTTTATCATATTGATATTTATATTTAATTGAATTATTATGATACCATAAATTCGTGTTAAATTTTATGTTGGTATCAATTGCACATTTTATCTTCAAATAACTTTATTAAAAAATCACATTTTACATTTAATATTTTTTTAAATTTCAAATACATAATTACAAAATCAGAAGATATTGAAGCAACTAAGCAAGCAAAGAAGTAAAAGATTAAAAATAAATTATGAGGTGATAAAAGTTAATAACAAATTTGATTATGGTGGTTGACCGTGGTTACAAGGACCCAAATTAATTTTTTTAAATTTAACTTGAACAATATATTCGATTCGATTCGATTCGAATTTCATCTCACTCGACTCAATTCGAGAAAATTTCAAATCGATTAGGATGATAAAATATGATTCATCAAGTCGATTAATTTAAAAAATTTTCATTCAATTCGATTCGGTCGAACACTCACCCTTCATGAAATACATTTATTATAAAAAATATTATATTAATAAGTTCGATTTGATAGTATTTAAATATACCATTATAATTGTTTGAAAATTTTAAAAAATATTAAAAAAAGAAGTAATTAAAAAAGCAAATTATAACTAAATTGTATATGAAATTGTTAAAATGTAAATGGTTTTAAAACAATATTTTTTATAAAGTATTCTAAAACAGTAAAATAGTGTTTTTTTTAAACTATGATGAGTTTTAAAAAAGTATTTTTAATTAATAGACAATATTTTTTAAATAGTGATAATATTTTTTTAAAAAATAATTTTAATTTTTTAAATATATAAACAAAATTACAAATATTAATTTTTGGATGAGTATTTTTAAAAATTAAATATAAGTAGTATTTAAAGCACTTTTTAAAAGTATTAAAATAGTAAAATAGAAATAATAAAATTTTAATTTTTTTTTACAATGTTATGATCATATAAACTCTTTTTGATACAATACTTAGAACTACCTATACTCTTTCCCAAACTATAATAAGAAGATATGCACAACAAAGATAGAATTCCCTGAAATCTTTCTGTTTCTTTTACCAAATAGCAAAACTATTATTGAAAAATTCTCTACAATAAAATAAGAAAAATATTTTTCTCTTTCCTCCCTTCATAACAAAAGATAGAAGTTTTTCGTCTTTGATAGACCAAGTTTGTTTTATTGTTATATTGATCCAAGGATGCACTATCTCACCAAATTTCTTTAATTCTAAAAACTGCACCATCATCAATTACAATAATCAATAACCCATGCAATTATTTTTCCAATTGGTTTATCATTTAGGGACTTTTTACCTGATTAAATAAAAAAATAAAATTTCTATATATAACAACTTTTCTCTTATAGTCGAAATTAAACAAATATTGATTTTGTTAAGGAAATCGGTTTGCACAAATCGATTTCCAATTAAAAATTTGAATTTTTGTCAATTGGGATAAAAATGATGACAAAAAATCAACAACTTAAGCCAAATGAAAGAATTATTCTAGTCAATATCTAAAACTTGCGACGGTAGTTATCGCTCTAAATATTTGGAGACATTACTTGTACGGGAGAAAATGTACATTTTCATAGATCACAAAGCCTAAATATTTGCTGACATAGAAGAATTGAATTTGAGATAGCACAGATGGGTTGAACTGTTTAAAGGTTGTGATCTAATATAGTTATCATTTGGAAAAGCTAATGTTGTACCTGGTGTGCTAAGTCGAAGTCTTTGTTTGCTTTAAAGCAATGGATACCTGTTTGACTTTGAAGCGAGTCAACTTTATTTTAGCTAATTGAGAGTAACCTATTTTTCTTCAGAAGATCAAGGAGTTACAAAGATGAACTCAAGTTGCAAGCGAACGAGAACTTGTTGAAATGATTGACCATTGGTTCAGTGTAAATGATACGGGAGTCTGTACTTTTGGAATCGTTTGCGTGTACTGAAGAATTTGAATTGAAACATCTTCATGAAGCTCACAGTAGTGTTTATATGATACATCTGAGCAGCAATAAAATATATAATGACTTGAACCGTTTTAATAGTGGTCAGAAATGAAAGAGAGATCACTTAGTACGTGGCGAAATGTCTGGTTCGTCAGAAGGTTAAAGCAAACATCAGGTATAGTCAGTTTATTGCACCTATAATGACCTGTATGGGCAATCATATTCTATTGTTTTTTGGAAAATTTTTTATTTTCTTATTTTCCTTGTGAGAATTGACTATTCACTCAAGAAATTGGCTGAAATCTATATCTACAAGATTGTGAGATTACACGGTGTACCTTTTCTATTATTTCAGACTGGGATCTAAGATTTACCTCTAGATTTTGGAGTAAGTTACATGACGCTCAGGGTACTAAGTTAAATTTCAGTACAATTTTTATCCTTAGACCAATGGACAATCGGAGCAAGTGATTTTGAGACTCGGGAATAAGTTACTTTGTTGTGTTATTGAATTTGAAAATAAATAAAAAAGATTTTTACCATTAGTTGAGTTTGCTTACAATAGCAGTTACCAGTCGAGCATCAAAATGACACCTTACGAGGCTTTATATGGTCATAAATGTTGAACTCCTTTATATTGGTCAGAGTTGAGTGAAAAAAGCTAGTAGGAACTAATTTGATACATGAACAAAAGAAAATTATGAGCTATTCGAGACTCCTTAAAAGTTGCTTCTGACCGACAAAAGTCATATGCTGACTTGAAAAGAAAGACATTGAATTGAAATTGATGATAAAGCCTTTCTGAAAGTTTCACCGTGGAAAAAGGTTTTACATTTCGTAGGAAAAGAAAGCTCAGTTCGAGATTTAATTATGTTGTATGAAATTCTTGAAAGAATTGAACTTTTAGCATACGACTAGTTGTGTCCTAGAATTGGAAGACATTCATAATGTCTTTCATGTGTCGATGTTATAAAGATACAGATATGATCCCTCACATGTGTTATCTCCTGCTAAATACAATTACAACCTGATTTGACATATAGTGAAGAAGTGGTTAAGATTTTGGCTCGGGAAGTAAAAAAACTAATATATAACGTTGACATTAGTCAAAGTGAGTGGCACTGTCACGATACAGAAGAGGCTACGTAGGAGCTGTAAGAATTTATGAAATCCCAGTACCCTCATATTTTCTCAAGTAAATTTCGAGGACGAAATTTCTTAAAGGGGAGAGTTGTAACATCCTAATTTTTAGTAATGTCAAAAAGGCAGTTTCGGAACCCTATTTTCGTAAATCGAGTCTATAATATTAAATATAAATATTTATAGAGTTGGTATAATATAATATTAAAGCTTAGTCCTTCACTTTTGTCTATTAATTATTTAATTTAGGTGCAAGGGCTAAATTATAAAGTTTTATCTCTATAGGTTTTTAATTGGCCAAAGATCTAAGGACTTTAATTGCAATTAGTCAAAGGCCCCAAATGGGAATTAAACCAAATTATAATGGGTGTTAGTGGGAAATGATGGAAGAAACCACTAATTTATTATTAATGGTCGATTAAGTTAGTTGAAAGTATAATTAACTTCATTAAACTAAATTAATTAACTTTTAAACATGGTATAAAGAAAGATAAATGAAGTTGTCATATTTATTCTTTCTTTTCCACCGGACCAAATTAGATAAAACCCAAGGAAGCCAATTTTGGAAGCTTTCAACTTTTGGTCTTCAATTCTAAGGTGATTTTAAGTCATTTTCTTGTAATTTTTATGTTTTTGAGGTTATGTGAGTGCAACTAGCCAGCTCATATACCAATTTGCAAAAATGTCAAAAGTTTTTGAAAGTTTTCATTGTTGATTTCTTGACTAAATTGGTTTTAAGTTGATACATTTTAAGCTCATATTATGGAAAAGGATTAAATTGTAATGTTTGGCTGTTAGTTTTGTACATAGAACTAAAGTAAATAATTGCAAAATTTATGAAATAATAGATAGTAAAGGGTCTGTAATGAATGTAATTGAGATCGGTTTTCAAACCAAGACTCGAAATTGAATGTTATGACTATTTCGATTTTAGGTTCATAGGTTCATTCATATCATGAAATAATGTATAAATGTTTAATATTTATGAATTGAATCGAATAATTGTATAGATCGAGAATTAAATCAAACTGATGATAATCGCGGAAAAGCCAAAATTGCCAATTAGTACCTGAAGATTTGGTTGTTTTCTATTTTGGTTAGGTAAGTTTATATGGAACTTACTACTTTATTTTATGTTGTGTTGAATTCTGTTCAATTTTTATGTGTTAGATTGAAATGATTAGTGAAATTTGCATTTATAACTCAAAAAGGACTGCATTACAATTCATGAGAATATTGGTTATATGAAATAAATCAGGATGTAAATTTCAATGTTGATTGAATATATGTTTTATATGAGATATGAAAAGGTGCACAAGAATAATAATGTCTTTTATACGGAAATGATGCCTGAGTGAACTAATAAAAGGTTGCAATATGTATAGTATGCCATTAGGGTTATATGCACGATTAGTCAAGGATTTTATCAGTTATTACGAGATCTAGAATTTGTTGTAGATTCTTGAACTATATGTATCGTAAGTTTATCCCAGACTAGTAACCTCGATATGATGTCAGCTCGTGTGAGCAACCCAATTATAATGTCAGCTTGTATGAGGATTACATTCTAGTGTATCCAAGTCCGTTTTACTATAGTTTCATCAGGCGATGTTCAATTGATTTAAAATGAAATTTAAATCATGATTTGAAAATGAAAAGGTGTTGATGATACTTGATATATAGATTATTATGTGATTATGCTTTAAATGTTGATGGTATTATGCTTCAAGAACGTAACTAACGTATTCAATTTGTAGAGGTGTTGCATGTCTAGATATGTACACAAGTGCCAAATAAAGTCAATTTTTTAATACCCTAAAACCTTGCCTAGAAGTTTAGACTGAATCTCAGAGGTTACATTGATCACCGAAATGATCGTAGGAAAAATTTTAGTTTAACTAGCTAGAAAACAAACGGTATTTAAGTTACGTAAACTCTCCGTTGTAAAATCCCAATGTTAAAAAATTAATCCAAAAGACGTTTACGTGCGTATAACACAACATTTCGTACCACAATATTCAAGACAAAACTTATAATTTAAATCGTTTATTTATAACTGTGTCATTTATGAAATTACTTTTAAAGTCGATTTAAAACGTGGCTGTCGGAGACCTCCGCATACCAAGTCCAGCATCAGAATTCAAAATGTACCTACAAGGAGAAAACTATGGTGAGCTACACGAGCTCAGTGTGAGTTCAAACCGTATCTAACAACAGAATTACAAATAAAAAACCAAACAATAGTTCGATAATGAAAAGTACTTATAGAGATACGTAGAAATAGAAAGCAAACTCGGAACCGACATCCCAAACAAACGCAACAGTCAAGCACACCAAATCACACATAGAATACTCATTAGATAAACCCGTCAACGGTCGATACAATAATACTTATCATCACAATCCAAAATGTCATTATGCTAACACCTCAGTGCACGCAGAATTAGTCGTAAATGTTTTAACGAATAGACATATTACACACAAGTAACTCACATCCAAATGCATATGAATGCAATCAAGTGTTAAAACCCACCCATCCAGCTAAACATCTCTCCGTCCCTCGATCACACCCCCAAAAGAGCTGTTAAGCTCATCCAACCAAACACACCACATAGGACCTCGAAAGGCCCATCCAACTCAACACACCATGTATGTGGACTAAGCCACTCAGATAATAATACGCAACAAGGCTGGCATATGTGCAGTACAGTGCATTACGATAAACCGCTGTATAAACATGTTGTAGTTTAATTACAATATGTACAGCAAAGTACTGTACTAGTACAGTACTTTGCTGTACATATTGTCTACATTTAAACTACAACATGTTTATACAGCGGTTTATCGTAATGCACTGTACTGCACATATGCCAGCCTTGTTGCGTATTATTATCTGAGTGGCTTAGTCCACATACATGGTGTGTTGAGTTGGATGGGCCTTTCGAGGTCCTATGTGGTGTGTTTGGTTGGATGAGCTTAAACAGCTCTTTTGGGGGTGTGATCGAGGGACGGAGAGATGTTTTAGCTGGATGGGTGGGTTTTTAACACTTGATTGCATTCATATGCATTTGGATGTGAGTTACTTGTGTGTAATATGTCTATTCGTTAAAACATTTACGACTAATTCTGCGTGCACTGAGGTGTTAGCATAATGACATTTTGGATTGTGATGATAAGTATTATTGTATCGACCCGTTGACGGGTTTATCTAATGAGTATTCTATGTGTGATTTGGTGTGCTTTGACTGTTGCGTTTGTTTGGGATGTCGGTTCCGAGTTTGCTTTCTATTTCTACGTATCTCTATAAGTACTTTTCATTATCGAACTATTGTTTGGTTTTTATTTGTAATTCTGTTGTTAGATACGGTTTGAACTCACACTGAGCTCGTGTAGCTCACCCATTAGTTTTCTCCTTGTAGGTACATTTTTGAATTCTGATGCTGGACTTGGTATGCGGAGGTCTCCGACAGCCACGTTTTAAATCGACTTTAAAAGTAATTTCATAAATGACACAGTTATAAATAAACGATTTAAATTATAAGTTTTGTCTGAATATTGTGGTACGAAATGTTGTGTTATACGCACGTAAACGTCTTTTGGATTAATTTTTTTAACATTGGGATTTTACAACGGAGAGTTTTACGTAACTTAAATACCGTTTGTTTTCTAGCTAGTTAAACTAAAATTTTTCCTACGATCATTTCGGTGATCAATGTAACCTCTGAGATTCAGTCTAAACTTCTAGGCAAGGTTTTAGGGTATTAAAAAATTGACTTTATTTGGCACTTGTGTACATATCTAGACATGCAACACCTCTACAAATTGAATACGTTAGTTACGTTCTTGAAGCATAATACCATCAACATTTAAAGCATAATCACTAATAATCTATATATCAAGTATCATCAACACCTTTTCATTTTCAAATCATGATTTAAATTTCATTTAAATCAATTGAACATCGCCTGATGAAACTATAGTAAAACGGACTTGGATACACTAGAATGTAATCCTCATACAAGCTGACATTATAATTGGGTTGCTCACACGAGCTGACATCATATCGAGGTTACTAGTCTGGGATAAACTTACGATACATATAGTTCAAGAATCTACAACAAATTCTAGATCTCGTAATAACTGATAAAATCCTGACTAATCGTGCATATAACCTAATGGCATACTATACATATTGCAACCTTTTATTAAGTTCACTCAGGCATCATTTCCGTATAAAAGACATTATTATTTCTTGTGCACCTTTTCATATCTCATATAAAACATATATTCAATCAACATTGAAATTTACATCCTGATTTATTTTCATATAACCAATATTCTCATGAATTTGTAATGCAGTCCTTTTTGAGTTATAAATGCAAATTTCACTAATTCATTTCAATCTAACACATAAAAATTGAACAGAATTCAACACAACATAAAATAAAGTAGTAAGTTCCATATAAACTTACCTAACCAAAATAGAAAACAACCAAATCTTCAGGTACTAATTGGCAATTTTGGCTTTCCGCGATTATCATCAGTTTGATTTAATTCTCGATCTATACAATTATTCGATTCAATTCATAAATATTAAACATTTATACATTATTTCATGATATGAATGAACCTATGAACCTAAAATCGAAATAGTCATAACATTCAATTTCGAGTCTTGGTTTGAAAACCGATCTCAATTACATTCATTACAGACCCTTTACTATCTATTATTTCATAAATTTTGCAATTTATTTACTTTAGTTCTTATGTACAAAACTAACAGCCAAACATTACAATTTAATCCTTTTCCATAATATGAGCTTAAAATGTATCAACTTAAAACCAATTTAGTCAAGAAATCAACAATGAAAACTTTCAAAACTTTTGACATTTTTTGCAAATTGGTATATGAGCTGGCTAGTTGCACTCACATAACCTCAAAAACATAAAAATTACAAGAAAATGACTTAAAATCACCTTAGAATTGAAGACCAAAAGTTGAAAGCTTCCAAAATTGGCTTCCTTGGGTTTTTATCTAATTTGGTCCGGTGGAAAAGAAAGAATAAATATGACAACTTCATTTATCTTTCTTTTATACCATGTTTAAAAGTTAATTAATTTAGTTTAATGAAGTTAATTATACTTTCAACTAACTTAATCGACCATTAATAATAAATAGTGGTTTCTTCCATCATTTCCCACTAACACCCATTATAATTTGGTTTAATTCCCATTTGGGGCTTTGACTAATTGCAATTAAAGTCCTTAGATCTTTGGCCAATTAAAAACCTATAGAGATAAAACTTTTATAATTTAGCCCTTGCACCTAAATTAAATAATTAATAGACAAAAGTGAAGGACTAAGCTTTAATATTATATTATACCAACTCTATAAATATTTATATTTAATATTTATAGACTCGATTTACGAAAATAGGGTTCCGAAACTGCCTTTTTGACATTACTAAAAATTAGGATGTTACAACTCTCCCCTTTAAGAAATTTCGTCCTCGAAATTTACTTGAGAAAATATGAGGGTACTGGGATTTCATAAATTCTTACAGCTCCTACGTAGCCTCTTCTGTATCGTGACAGTGCCACATCACTTTGACTAATGTCAACGTTTATATATTAGTTTTTTTTACTTCCCGAGCCAAAATCTTAACCACTTCTTCACTATATGTCAAATCAGGTTGTAATTGTATTTTAGCAGGAGATAACACATGTGAGGGATCATATCTGTATCTTTATAACATCGACACATGAAAGACATTATGAATGTCTTCCAATTCTAGGGACACAACTAGTCGGTATGCTAAAAGTTCAATTCTTTCAAGAATTTCATACAACATAATTAAATCTCGAACTGAGCTTTCTTTTCCTACCGAAATGTAAAACCTTTTCCACGGTGAAACTTTCAGAAAGGCTTTATCATCAATTTCAAATTCAATGTCTTTTCTTTTCAAGTCAGCATATGACTTTTGTCGGTCAGAAGCAACTTTTAAGGAGTCTCGAATAGCTCATAATTTTTCTTTTGTTTCATGTATCAAATTAGTTCCTACTAGCTTTTTTTCACTCAACTCTGACCAATATAAAGGAGTTCAACATTTATGACCATATAAAGCCTCGTAAGGTGTCATTTTGATGCTCGACTGGTAACTGCTATTGTAAGCAAACTCAACTAATGGTAAAATCTTTTTTATTTATTTTCAAATTCAATAACACAACAAAGTAACTTATTCCGGTCTCAAATCACGT